>NC_086326.1:97248698-97873926 GCF_036172605.1 Pelobates fuscus
TATAAGGCGATAATCAGAAATTAGATTAATGCATGCTCTAGAGAAATGATTCACATTATTTATATTCGTCTCAATAATAAAATCTAGTTATTTTTTATCAATAATTATTGAGGGGGCTGATTTGTTTAATTGTTTTGGGGATTGTTCTCATATTAAAAAAAAAAAATCTGTAGAGACGGACACATTTATCTGGCATTCCTTGCGCACTGCTTGGTCCCACTGCCACGTAAGTAGTCCTTTTTTGAAATTGTTTTTCTTTTCTTTTTTGCCCTGCCTGGAGACATCCTATTTTTTTTTTTCAAATGGTCCCCAGGAAGACAATCCTTCCATGTGGATTTCATCTCATAATCCAACTTTGGCACAATGGCAAATTAAATTAAATTAAAATTAGCTAATGTATTTACATTAGACTTGGTTAAAGCCTCCCAATATGAAGAGTGTAAGATTTCCCAATTCTTTTTATTCCTGGGCACACTATATTCAATATCTAGATTTATACCACAAACGTTTCATTGTACTGGCTGGTATTCTTTACAAAAACATTGTGGGAGGCCTCCGCTTTATCCTGATTGAACGGTTACATTTTCCTTTGTTTGAAACCAGCCATGATAATTATAGTGTAAATATTGTATAATTTATATTTTGTTGATTTTGTTTCCTTATAATTATAGCATAAATATTTATTTGGATGCTTGGTATTGTAACTCAGTATTGTACACCCACTACACTCTACTATATTTATTCAAAAAATAAAATGTGTAAAAACACAAAAAATAAGCATATGGAAAAATAATTTTAATGTAAACTTGTAATATCTTAAAAGCTTATCCAAAATAACTAAATCTAAGCCAGTGTGTTGAACATTGTGAATAGCTGAACCTCTATACTTTCCAATGGAGCAGGCTAGGCACCATAACCAGTACATAGAATACAAAAGTGACAACAAAACAGAAAAAAAGGGTGCACCTAGATAAATAAAAATCTAAATATAAGTCTAGAAAACTTAACGTAGGTCCAGAATGATAGAATCCTTGTGAATATGGAAGGCACTTGAAAATGGAGTCGGTCTTTACGGATATGTGCTTGTAGTTCAGTAGAACATATAAAGGAAAAAGACAAAAACAGGACTCCAATGGTACAGTATGTAGACACAATAAAATAGTAGTAATTGGTATTACGCACACTTTACAGAGCTAAAATCCAGCTCTGATATTGAATGCGTGAAGTGGAATAATCCCCACTCAAGGATGTGTGAAGTGGCGCTGATTGGCAGGTATGTCGGGTGAATCAGAGGTCCAATGTTGGTACAATCCAGCCGAAAAGTAAAGAGGAATAAAATATAGTGCTCTCTGTTTTATGAATAAAACAATATTAAGAGATAAAAACGTACTCACGATATATAGAGCAGGCTTTACTGCTCGATGTAAGCGTATGGGTGGTATAATCCCCACCTATGGATTCTTTATGCTTCTTTCTTAAGTGCTGAATATCAGTGTAGCCAGGTACAAATAAAAATATAAATAAAAATAAAAATAGTAAAATAATAAAAAGGAATATGGCAGTCAGAATATATGGTGCCAAAATAGTTCCTTTATTACAATATATATGTATTTAAAATACAAGAAATGAAAATACTCACATTTGTATGAGCAGGATGTACTGCTCAGTATAATCACATGGGTGGTACTATCCCCACCTAGGATTCTTGGGCAGGTGTACACTCCAAGATTGTGAATGACCAGGTATAAATAAAATAAAAAATACTTAAAATAAAATAAAGGGTATATGGCAAATATATGGTTAAAAAAGCCAATATTCCTTTATTAATAGTTGTAAAATAAAAGTATAAAAACAGCCAATTTGTATTTATACCTGGTCATTCACAATCTTGGAGTGTACACCTGCCCAAGAATCCTAGGTGGGGATAGTACCACCCACGTGATTATACTGAGCAGTACATCCTGCTCAGACAAATGTGAGTATTTTCATTTCTTCACTTTTGATTTATTTTAACATATATACAGTGAGCACTATATTTGGCTCTTATTTTTCCACATACCGAGGAGCTCCTCAAACATCTACATCCTACCAGTGGGGGATAGACGCCACTGAATGCCAGCTATACTTGAGCTAGTTTATGCTCTTAAATAGGTGAGTGAATTACTTCCCTGTTAAAATATTTTATTCCTATCTGTCAGCATACAGTCTGCACTATTGGAGTATCTTTGTTTTCTTACCTATATATCTACAACCGAGTCAAGACTTCCCCAACACTAGATGATCAAGTTTCCTATTGGACATACTGCATACTAGAGTCTCTACAAGCCTATTGGAATCCAAAAGAAGTCTATTAAATATTGGGACTATTACTTGTATATTCTTTTATTCTCTCAGTGTATGTGAGTATAATACTTTTTATTCATTATTTCCCTTGTAGCGCGACCTATTCCCTTCTGTTTTGTTTTGCCACTTATTATTTTATACTGCTTCTCATTATTATGTTTGTAAATACCTTTTATTGTATGCATTATGTTAATAAGATCATAATGACGTCATTATGGCGGGAAATTCAAATGCTATCAGTATTACTGTACCCTATATTAATTCATGTATGTCAGGTCATGTCTTTCCTATTATTATCTACTTGTAGAAGCCTTTTTAGACGAAACGCGTCTAGATATTGTTTTTAAATACATATATATTTTAAATACATATATATTGTAATAAAGGAACTATTTTGGCACCATATATTCTGATATTCCTTTTAATTATTTTACTCTATTTTTTTATATTTATTTTTATTTGTACCTGGCTACACTGATATTCAGCACTTAAGAAAGAAGCATAAAGATTCCATAGGTGGGGATTATACCACCCATACGCTTACATCGAGGAGTATAGCCTGCTCTATATATCGCGAGTACGTTTTTATCTCTTAATATTGTTTTATTCATAAAACAGAGAGCACTATATTTTATTCCTCTTTACTTCTCGGCTGGATTGTACCAACGTTGGACCTCTGATTCACCAGACATACCTGCCAATCAGCGCCACTTCACACATCCTTGAGTGGGGATTATTCCACTTCATGCATTCAATATCAGAGCTGGAGTTTAGCTCTGTAAAGTGTGAGTAATACCAATTACTACTATTTTATTATTTTATTGTGTCTACATACTGTACCATTGGAGTCCTGTTTTTGTCTTTTTCCTTTATATGTTCTACTGAACTACAAGCACATATCCGTAAAGACCGACTCCATTTTCAAGTGCCTTCCATATTCACGAGGATTGTATCATTCTGGACTTATATTTATATTTATCTAGGCGCACCCTTGTTTTCTGTTTTGTTGTCACTTTTGTATTCTATTTACTACAAGGGGATTAGAGGGAACTCCCCTTTTATATTAAGGTGTGCAGCCGTTTATTGAATATTTCTCTGTGGCAGCTTAGCGCTGACTCTCCTCCCTATTTTTCTCTCACCATAACCAGTACAGCCAGCTGTAGTGGTTATAGTTGACTCACAGGAAGTAGTGAGTTTACTAGCAGTTTAGTGGCACTTAACTAGGTCCCAAAAGGCGCATCTAGTCTTGTCTCCATTTGTGATGCATCTAAAGTTGACATCTCTAATACGGAGGTAGGAATGCCTGCATTAGTCTTATCACAAATGGCAGCCGGAATGGACAGGCTCTCCATTCCTCCCATGCTGCCATTATTAAAGGGGCCTGGTTGCGCTGCAAAGCATGACGTGGCCCTCATGACACATCCCCACTGAGTGTCCCTAAGTGTATGGGCCATTCCATTGGACCCCTTAGTTTGAGGGCCCTGGTGTAGCCACACTGACTGCAGTTACACTGCTGAACCCAGGGAAGTTTCTACCTGTTAGGAAACAGTTTGACTAGATACTGCTTTTGACAGTCCATCCCCCCTTGACAAAGGCTTCCAGCCAAAACGTTGGAGGTATCCTATTTTGGTATCCTCTAACTCTCACTCATTCTTTTTGCCTATTGATTCTTGGTATGTACTTTGTTATCATGTTTACATGTTTTTTTTTATTTATTCAATAAAGATCATATAATTTTTATTGGTGGCGCTCCTCACTCATTAATCATTAGGTACATTTTATAACTCAGTAGGGAATAGAGTTATGGAATAAGCACCCCGTCTAGTTTTTGTTTGGTTCTATGGTGTGCCCTCCTAAAAAAAATTGTTCTTGGTGGGACAGTGCCACATAGCAGGCAGATGTGTTTCCCAATACACCATAACTATTACAGCTGTCAGTCGTGTTTACTATTACACCATAACTATTACAACCTGGCAGTCGTGTTTACCATTACATGATAACTGTTACAACCTGGCAGTCGTGTTTACCATTACACGATAACTATTACAACTTGGCAGTCGTGTTTACCATTACACCATAACTATTACAGCTGGCAGTCGTGTTTACCATTACACCATAACTGTTACAATCTGGCAGTCGTGTTTACCATTACACCATAACTATTACAGCTGGCAGTTGTGTTTACGATACATAGACTTCCCCTTAAAGTGACACGATGTAACATTGGTCATGAAAAAGAAAATTTAAATAATTATTCTCTGATTGTTGAAAATGAGCCTTTTTGTTTTCATTTGTAAGACATTTAACATACATACATAACAATGAGAACAGTGATTAAGTAGTGTCTGCATGGAAAATTAATATTACTTTTTAAAAAAAATATTTATTTCTTTTATTTTCTTGTACTTCTTTTATTTTTGCATTATTTGTATATTTGTAGTATTTAGAAAATTTGGCGGACTAGATGGGCCGAATATCTGCGTCACAATCAATGTTTCTATGTTTCTATTATGATAAACATATATAATCACAAAGTATCGGCAATAGTACAGTGACATTGAGAGTATGATACAACTTAAGGTATCATAAGGCAGAATGACTAACAAGCCCCGTCACTAGCTCGCAGTCATCAACAATATTATTGTATTGTTTATCAAGTACCGCAGTATTGTCCACCTTCTAGTTCAGAGCATAGATAGGATTAGCAAAGTAGTAGAGCAAGAAGAAAGTAGGAAGAAGAAATAGTAGTATTTTAGAAAGCGGAGAGATGTTTCCATACATTGAACACTTTTGGGAGGGTGGGGATGCCCGGGCAATGGCTCAGAAGGCGCCACTCAGAAATCGAGTCTCCGATCGACACCTTGCAAGGGGCATCAGGTATGTACTAGTAACTTATTGTATAGCTAATACAGGTTAGTCCCTGGAGGGTTGATAGCTGTGGAACTTGAACTTGGGACCTGAACATAAACCCTTTTTTTTTTTGGCTATATACGGAGTCCTGTACCCCCCTCTATTGTTTACTGGCATAATCCTCCCATGATCTCCATGCCTCCATTAAGCCACTTACTCTGTTTGAACTCAGATAAGCTTCCAATTCCTTGCGATCGTTAAATTTGCTGCTACCAGGATGTGGAAGGCGAGCATCCCCTGGAGTTTAGATAGAGTGTCCAGCAATATAAATAGCAGGAAAGCTTCGGCTGCTGACTGCACTTTCTGGCCGGTTACATTCGAGACCACGTCTGCTATCATCTGCCAGAAAGGGCGATAATCACCATTGCCATCAACATGTCTTTGGATAGTCGTGAGAGCACCATCGCCTTGTTGAATAGTCTTAGGAGGTGAGGGGTCAGAACTTCTTTACATTTTTTGTAATAGACGTCCGAGAGTCCGTTAAGACCTGGTGATTTGTTAGGTGGGAAGTTGTCAAAAGCAATTAAGATTTCCTTGGAGTTGAAGGGTGTGTCCAGTGTAGCCTGTTGTGTGGGGGAAAGCATGTCCCTTAGGTATACAGATATTTCTTCCCTAGACGCATGATATAGGGGGTTATCCTGTCGTAAATTATACAATTTGCTATAGGAGCGTGAGAATTTAGTGCTAATCTCTGAAGGTGTGATCACTTTGTCCCCTTCTTCAGAGTTGATATAAGGGATTCTAGATTGAACCCTTTGTTCTTTGAGTTTTGCTGCCAGGAGTTTACTTGCTCTATTTCCTTGAGTATATTGTGTTACTTTTAGTTTCTCTAACCCCTTAAGGACACATGACATGTGTGACATGTCATGATTCCCTTTTATTCCAGAAGTTTGGTCCTTAAGGGGTTAAGTAGCAGCTCAAGATTTTTAGATTCACTTCAGAAAGTTTGGATTGGAGGAGAACAATCTCCTCTCTATATATTTTGTCTGGCCTGGCCTGGTTTAGTTTGTTTAGGGTTCTTAGGCTTTCCTTCCATATTTGATCTTGTCCTGGAGCTTGTTAACAAATCCAGTATCTTGAAGCGGGGATTCGTTCAGTCTCCAGCAGGGCCCTTGAAGCTATGGGTGTCTGATATGTCCAAGATGACTGGGGCATGGTCGGACCATTCTATGTTTCCAATTGAGTAGTCCTCCACCAGTGATAATGACGTTCCCTGCATGTACCATCTATCAATCCTCATGTAGCTATTGTGCACTGCAGAAAAGAAAGTGTATTTCCTGTCAGAAGGGTGAGACGCCCTCCATACGTCATATAGGTTGTGTGCCTGTAGGCGTTTTTCTACCGTCCGTAGTCGAGCGGCCCAGGCAGGGTTTTTTGTGAGGAGGAGTCTAATTTAGGTTTAAATGTACAGTTGAAGTCTCTGCAGAGAAATAGTCTGCCCTGGAGGACCTGTTCTATTTTCTGGAATACTTTACTGAGAAATGCTGCTTGCCTGTCATTTAGGGCATATATATTAGCTATAGTGTACGTGCCTCCATTCATGTTCGCGACTATGATAATGAATCTACCTTGGGGGTCCTTGATGGATTTTATCAGGGAAAAATTGATTTGTTGACTGATCATAATAGAGACACCTTTCGATTTGGAATCAGCAGATGCATGAAATTGGTGCGGGAATTTTCTAACTTGGATTCGGCAGGGGTCCTGGTTTTTGTAGTGCGTCTCTTGCAAACATATAATATCGCCTTTCAATTGGGTAGTTTTCCTATATAGCACTTGCAGTTTAGAGGGGGCATTAAGCCCCTTAACATTGTGGGATATCAATCTCATGATTTGTAGTGTGGGCAGTGTACAACCACTTACGTCCCCACGTCCGTCCCACCCTCCCTCCACCCTCAGTATTTGTAGCCTCTGCAGGTAAAATAAAAAGTGGACAGCGAGAAAGAAATGGAAAAGTAGCAAAGAGAAGGAGTTCTAGAGTAGGAAAGAATACTGGTCATTCAGAGACCAGGATGGTCGCCCACCGACGATCTACAATGGGTTTCAAATGTGCTGGGTGAGACCTCACAGCTCCCTTTAGGGTATTTGATAATCACCAAACAGGCAGGTTCACCGCCAAGGCCGCCTCAGCACAGACGAGACGGTCAAGCAAATTATAACTATACATAGTATATGAAACATATCATACAACCGGTGAACCATATTTAACAAATAACTTCCCAGAATGCGTTATACGGGTAACATTTGCAAAGGTTCCAACCTTTTTTTTACTCTATCGTAGATACCCCATTAGTTAAACTATTTTGGTTGCCGCCTGCCCCCCACAGCTTTGTGCTTGTCGCCTGAGTATGACCGCTATCTCGGGTGTTCCCTGTTTCGAGGCTAGCATGTGGGTTCCCTACTATGGTGAGTGTTCAGGACCCATATGGAAAACTATGGCAAAGCGAGCCTTTCTAATTTTGGCCCTTAACCATATGGGAGACGTGTGGGGTGATGTGTATGTCCCCCTTGATCTGCCGTGAGTAATGGCCATCACCTGGCTACATGGCTCACTACATGGGACAGTGGGTGCTGTATTGGGGTTTAACTCACTGCATGTAGCCCCCATTGTATTAGTAAAACTACGTGGATAATCATGCTCACATAGTCTAGGGTGCCTCTCGTCTTCTTATTGCTGCCTCATATCCACAGTTTCGAGGCCATGGCTATAATCCTGTACCTGTCTTATGTGGACAACAGTCCATGGACGACATGTCAGCCATTCGTCAGGATTGCAGGGGTGAGGTCATCTCCGGCGCCTTTAGCTCCATTAGATGTCGCAAGTAGAGGTCTGGATACAAGTGTGTGCAGTCCCGGTAAGGTGTTTCCGTGTAGAGTGGGCAGTAGTCCTGGTAAAGATAGTTCCCCATAAGCCATCCTGGGAATAAGCATTACGCTCTTTTAGAACAGTGGGAAAATTGTGACTCAGGTTAATTTGAGGGATTTGCATGGTTACTGAAAGATCGTCATTTGTCTTGCAGCTTTAGTTACGGTCAGCGTTTTACTGGTTGCCATTCTTGGGATAGACGTTGAGGTCTATTCGGGCTTTTCAGTGGAATTTCAAACGGTATGTCCCACTGCTTCAGCATAGTGTACCCTCCCCAGGGCTCGAGTCCTGCAGGAACGCATGGGAACGGCGTTCCTGCACTTTTTCCAAAGCAGGAACGCCGTTCCCAGTCCTGCAGGACCTGCCCTGCTAACTGCACACAGGGGCCATCACACGCGGCGTTCTTCTCCAGCTCTCTCAGCTTCAACTCTCGCGAGACCCGCAGCTGTAAGAGCGTTGCCACGGGTTACCATGGCAACGCTCCGCACAGGCGAGTCTCGCGAGAGTTGAAGCTGAGAGAGCTGGAGAAGAACGCCGCGTGTGATGGCCCCTGTGTGCAGCGGCTGCTACCCTCCACCGGACCACCAGGCGATCTCCCCCCTCCCTGACAAGGTAAGAAGCAGGGAGGGGGGAGTAAAGTAAAAAAAAAAAAAACACATAAAAGTTAAAAAGCAAATGCATCCCCCCCATCATCCAGCGCACACACACATAATCCAGCACACACACACACATAATCCAGCACACACACATAATCCAGTACACACACACACATAATCCAGCACACACACACAATCCACTACACACACACACACAATCCAGTACACACACACACATAATCCAGCACACACACACACACACACACATAATCCAGCACACACACACACATAATCCAGCACACACACATATAATCCAGTACACACACACACATAATCCAGTACACACACACACATAATCCAGTACACACACACACATAATCCAGTACACACACACACATAATCCAGTACACACACACATAATCCAGTACACACACACACATAATCCAGTACACACACACACATAATCCAGTACACACACACATAATCCAGCACACACACACATAATCCAGCACTCACACACACATAATCCAGCACACACACACACATAATCCAGCGCACACACACACATAATCCAGCACACACATAATCCAGCACACACATAATCCAGCACACACACACATAATCCAGCACACACACATAATCCAGCACACACACACATAATCCAGCACACACACACACATAATCCAGTACACACACACACACATAATCCAGTACACACACACATAATCCAGTACACACACACACACATAATCCAGTACACACACACACACATCATCCAGTACACACACACACATAATCCAGTACACACACACACACATCATCCAGCACACACACACACACATCATCCAGCACACACACACATAATCCAGCACACACACACATAATCCAGCACACACACACACATAATCCAGTACACACACACACACATAATCCAGTACACACACACATAATCCAGTACACACACACACACATCATCCAGTACACACACACACATCATCCAGTACACACACACACATAATCCAGTACACACACACACACACACACACATCATCCAGCACACACACACACACATCATCCAGCACACACACATAATCCAGCACACACACACACATCATCCAGCACACACACACATAATCCAGCACACACACATAATCCAGGACACACACACATAATCCAGAACACACACACATAATCCAGCACACACACACATCATCCAGCACACACACACATCATCCAGCACACACACACATCATCCAGCACACACACACATCATCCAGCACACACACACACCATCCAGCACACACACACACCATCCAGCACACACACACACCATCCAGCACACACACACACAATCATCCAGCACACACACACACACACACATAATCCAGCACACACACTGCATTCATTATACACAATCTGCACTTACTACAAACACACTACATTCATTATACACACTCTGCACTCATTACAAACACACTAAATTCACTGTACACACTGCACTCACTACACACACTACATTCACTATACACACTCTGCATTCATTATACACACTCTGCATTCACTACACACACTAAATACACTGCATTCATTATACACACTCTGCACTCACTACAAACACACTACATTCACTATACACACTCTGCATTCATTATATAGACTCTGCATTCATTATACACACTCTGCACTCACTACACACTACATTCACTACAAACACACTACATACACTGCATTCACTACATACACACTACATACACTGCATTCATTATACACAATCTGCACTCACTACAAACACACTACATTCATTATACACACTCTGCACTCACTACAAACACACTACATTCATTATACACACTGCACTCACTACAAACACACTACATTCACTATACACACTTTGCACTCACTACACACTATATTCATTATACACACTGCACTCACTACACACACACTACATTCATTATACACATTCTGCACTCACTACAAACACACTACATTTATTATACACACTGCACTCACTACAAACACTTCATTATACATACTCTGCTCTCACCACAAACACACTACATTTATTATACACAATCCGCACTCACTACAAACACACTGTATTCATTATACACACTCTACACTTACTACAAACACACTACATTCATTATACACACTCTACACTTACAACAAACACACTACATTCATTATACACACTCTGCACTCACTACAAACACACTAAATTTATTATACACACTGCACTCACTACAAACACACTACATTCATTATACACACTGCACTCACTACAAACACACTACATTCATTATCCATACTCTGCATTCACTACAAACACACTACATTCATTATACACACCCTGCACTGCACTATATGCATAGGAGTGCAATTTTTTTAAGGGGGGGGGGAAGGAGGCGGAATCTTGGGTGAGTTCCCACACTTTTTTCCCCAGGACTTGACCCCTGACCCTCCCCCTGGGGTTTTCACTTGGTATGTTTGGCCATTCCTATTTATTAACAGACGTGTGGGGAATCCCCACATGTAAGACATTTGCTGCTTTCGGAGTGCCATAGTGATGGGAGTGTAACTCAGTCTGTTCGTCAAAGTAGCTGGCGATATGTCTGCAAAGATCTGGATCTGTGCATATACACAGGATTTGTCCCCTTGTCTTTTCCCTTTATGGTGGGACATCTTCCCTTCCTTGGTTGTCGTCAACTAGTCTATTTATACTGGTTGTTATGCCTGTAAAGCTGCCCGCCTGCCCGGAGCTCAGCTCTTATGCAGACATTTTGCTTGGCTCTGCCCCCCAAATTAATATTACTTTAATACCAGAAACTATAATTCAAGGTTATTGACTAAACCAGAAAATTGTGACAATTTACCAGGGAAATGCGGGGAAAAATAACCAAAATGCAAAACATCTTCCAACCTGACTATTTTCCCAGTGACCTATTTTGTACTATATTTTGAATTTCTTTGTTAATTGCAGACCATTCCCAATGATTGATATTGGCGAACTACAACTCATAAGGGCCTTTCGAATTTTAACAAAAGTTGTAGATTCACAAACAGTAACTAGAGGACCAAAAAGGGCATTGATTTGAATGAGTCAGAGTTTCCAGACTATACACAGGTTGATAGCATAACAAATTAACTCTCACTAGATACAGAGGCTGTTTGTCCACCAAAGAGGGTTTGGTCCAGTTCCTCACCTTTTCCACTTCACCCTAAATTTTTTCTTCCCCCTGATATTTTACCTCTCCCGTACCTCTGTTTTATTTCATAAGTTGGGCCAACCCCATCCAGTTTTCTTCTCCAGTGTTACCCCCTTGTTCATGATACTGTTGGCATCATTGTTAAATATATGAACCAATTTCTAATTAATGGCCTGTGCATTTATACTTATACATTCATTCTATATTTTTTTATTTTTATTAATTTTCTAAACCTGTATCTCTGATTGCAAGGCAGGCAAAAAATAATGAAATGCTAAAAATGACCTACAATCCCTACACACTGTAAGTAAGTTTCTTGTAAATGAATGGTTGATAACCATTTATAATTACCTTGGGCATGTAAAGCAATAGATTCAAATTCAGCATTACAGTAAATGTCATTGCCTTTATTTAAGGAATACATTGATTTGGTTATATACATTAAACAGACATAGGTAAGCGATGTCATGTGCATCTGGGACTCTGCCATAGTTCCTGATATTTAAAATGGGCAAAGAGCTACAAATCATTCTTAGATGTTCCACAGGATTGATGAATTGTCATACTGCTTGCACCTGGTCGTAGCCCCCCAGCCCCCTCCCCCCCTTCCCGGATCCAAACAGGAACAGACGCTATAAAGATTTCAAATGTACAGTTCCAACTCTGGAAACCATAAATGTAAGAGAGAAAAAAAACATAATGAGGGAACCTAGCATTCCTGTATTCATAAATATCGTGTAACAACCACAACTAAAATGTCACAGAAACAAATAAATCCATAGAGTAGGACACAAGCTACCTTTATGCCAAGCATCCATAAAAATATATTTACAGACATAGATATGAAGGAAAGGATATCATATTTATCATGTTTTTTTTGTACAAGGAGCAATTCTGTTTCAATTTTGCTTGCATGGAGCAGCCTATCTAAGCAGACCTCCAAAGACAACTCTACTTGGAGAGCCAACAAAGCTCATCACATGTGTACATTTAATTATGTACCTCCATTCAAAACTTTACTCATTTACAACCTCATAGTCCCAATACACTTACTCAAACAATGAGAAACGGATAGCAATTTAAAGTTGAAATGAATAACACAATACCTAAAATAATTAATAACAATAATGAAATAATAATCTTTCCACAATAGAATGGAATACAATTAAAGAATGATTCCACGCTGGTTAGCTTTGGAACTAAGCACATTCTTGGTTCCAAATGCAAGGATATGTTTACTAATTACACCCAGAACTAGTAGTCATACACAGTTGCAGGCACACAGAAACAGGCATACAATTACAAAAACAAACACACAGTTACAGTAACACACAACAGGCACAAAATCACCAAATTCCCCTCTTTCCTTTATGGGAACTGGGAGGGGGAGAAGCAGAGGCACAGCAGTTCATGGTCTATAGTGGTTAGAAAAGCAGGGACTCCACAAGGAAGTTAACTGGCAGTGGGTGCCGGGGGCATATAACTTTGCCCCCACAGACTATGAGGCAGTTCCCACCTGGTATCACCTAGACTCAGGAAGTGCATAAAGAAAGCTTCTATCTGGGTCCCACACTACCAGGAGTGACAGGCAAACCCAACGCCCATCTTTGCACCCAATGCCCATCTATCACTCGGGGTGGTGCGCTTCAATGCTGCCCCTCTGTGCGCTATAGCCAGGAGCCTCTGCTTGCTGGTAAGAAGGAAAGGAGAGGAGTGGATAAGTAAATGCACAGAGGAGAGGATTCAAAGTTTGTGATTAGTGAGAGAGAAAGTAAGAGCTATGGGGCTTGTAATATGGACACATTGAGAGTCTTGGTTGAGAGATGAAAGTAAGGGATTAGCGTACGATATGTGTATTCTTTTTAATGTATCCTGTGAGTTCCCCTGCAGCACCACCTCCACCAGACACATGACGCGTGGGAGGTATGACTGTCTAATGTTTTCATTTCTAAGATTCTGTAATTATGCCCATTATAACAGTCAGCACCAGGCCTAATAGGCTCTTAATACAGCCCTGAAAATAAGGTAAGGACCCGATACTAAATTAAAGTAGTTTGCCATGTATGAAACGTGGTTCTGTAACTGTCAAATCATATTCCTTGTGAAGAATGGCAAGGATTCTTGCCAAAATGTAAAAATGGGATTCCCTGAAATACAGCAGAATGTCTGCTTCTATAAAACACCCATGAAGGGGTACCGAGCTACTCCCACTAAAGCTTGGAAACGGTATGGTGCAAGTCTCAAATTTGTACAAAAAGGCAGAAATTCATGTATGCCAGTTATGTATGTTCTAGAGGGATGTAATGGAAAACAACCTGTTTTTTTACTGCAGCAGCTAAAAAATTGAATGTTCAAACAACAAATGAAAAAAAGAGAAAGATTGTCACTAAATGTAACAAAAATAGTGTTAACACAATCCTACGCACATGCTCAAAATGCATTATGGGAAATTCATTGTGATGTTAAATGTACATTCGAAGCAAAATAATACACCTCTGTACTATCTCAGTGGCAGTAGAGAATAAATACTTTGCCAGGAAAACATAAGAGGGACTGCGCCCAAGTATGATAATATGGAGCATAGTGTCTCTTTAACTCTCAAAAACTGTAGGATTTTATGTTGGTGATTTGAAGAAAGACATATATCTCACTGGATAGGTTTACACTTAATTAGACATTCATTAAACAACTTGGCATACTTAATGTGTTATTGGTCTTGTGTATATTGTGTTAAATGTTATCACATAGTTAACAGTTGGAATATAAATGTCAGTATATACATACTAGTCAGTACGTAGCATTACCAAATAACAGTTTAGAATAAAGAAAGCACAGAAAGATGTTTCGGCTGACATTTAGGTTTGCAGTAAAATTGTTATAAATACTGTGGACCTTAGAGGTTACGGAGTTAGAACCGGAGTGTATTGAAATGTACATGTGCAGCTTTTTAGACGCTGCTTTCTTGTTACCAAGGTGGATTAGTTAGGAAACAATTAGGTCCATATACAAAGCAATTTGCAGGCAGCCTGACTCCTTCAGCTTCCTAAGTGAAGGGCCTTTCAGGGCTGATTTATAACACTGTCGTCTTCAAGAGGCAAAATAATTAATAGGAGCATGGACTTCTAATTTCAGTGACTTCTAGAGAAAGTGGATTTGCTGTGATTTATGATCGGCAGTGACTTAGCATTTTATCAGTTCATTATTTATGCTGATGACCAATTTCATTGGGTCGTCATCATCTAACTCACGGCTAATCAAAGAGAATTAGGGTTCACTGCATTATTTAGAAGTCGTTAATTTATCTTCAGAACAAGAAACCGGATGGAACCAGAGTTTCTCTTCCAGAGTAAAAAAACAAAAAAAAAAAAAAAAAACAGGGAAGATAAAATACGCAACACAAAAACCTCTGCAAAAGACAATAGAGGAAGATTGCGTAAAAAAGGGATACTTTCTGAACATTAGCTTTGTTTTATGAAAACTGAAAACCAATATCGATGTATTTTAACATTCTTAAAGGCATACATGTTCAAAAAGACTGGATGTGTGCTAACATACACCTACTTTAAACAAAAGGATAGATCTGTGCTAATACTTTATACACAATATTAAAAAAGCCTGGACATGTAGTAATATTTTATACACCACATTTAATTTACAAACATATTTAATTTACCAACATGCCGCAACTTACTGTGTACACTATGGTTTGCATGAAGCTGATGAAGCCATTATTCAACCACAGTATAGTTAGACTGTCAAATACTACACATTCAGGCGTATAAAATGCGAAACATTTGTGATTTCTAATAATAAATAAATAAGCCAGTCTAAATATAATACATATAAATGGTAGAATCCATACTCAAAAATATGCACCATAAAAATGTATATCTAAATAATGATAAGATGTTACTTAACATAACTGAGAGTTTTAAATGGACACTATAGTCCCCACAGTTACCAGAACCACTACAGCTTAATGTAGTGGTTCTGGCGTCTGTAGCAAGTCCCTGCAGGCTGAGCACTGTAAACGCTACCTTTTCAGAGAAAAGGCGGTGTTTACATTGCTGCAAAGGAACACATCTAGTAGTTGTCATTCAGATGGCCACTAGAGGTCCTTCCTAGTCCAGTGCTGCACAGTGTGTAGCACTTATGTTCAGCGTCTCCATGCTCTGCATGGAGGCACCGAACATTCCCCATGGAGATGCATTGATTCAAGGAGAGGCTGATTGGTGCAGCGTGGCATTTTGCTGTGAGTGTGCATAGTCTTTCCTATAGAAAAGCATTGGGATGGCTGAGATCATCAAGATTGAAGATCTCAGTCATGAAGGTGAAACTAGCTGTGGCGAGACTCATGAAGTGTGGGGGAAAAGTTAAGTAAAAACACCTTTCCCATGCTAAATAGTTGTTTGTTTAGTTTTTTTTTACATTCTTAATTTTTGTTGTGCAGATGTATGAACTGGAATGACAGCACACACGCTGAGAGTGTAGTACAAATATCCACAGATATAAGGACCAATTACAGAAATAAAATACATTGAGTATATTCATAGTAATGAGATCTCTAGAAGAGAGTACAGAAGCTATAATCTCAGGATACCCAGTGAGTTCACATGAGATGAAAAGAAACCACCTGTAGAAATGTAGTCTAGGAGAGTGCTGCACATTCTGAGCTAAAACAGGTTAAACTGAAAACTACACTTTTTATACTATAACATTTTTATACACTTTATATGAGGCCTATGCTTACTGTACTTGGTCAAGAGGGTATTATACATTCGGCCTTGCATCTAATTCACCAATTGAACATTCCAGAAGCTTGGCAGCCATAATGGGTACCATGCGTAGAATGCCAGCGGCACTGACCAAAAGAAGGCAAAAAACCCAGTTTGAAGCACTTCCAATTTTGCAACAAGCTAGGAAACAAAATCCTTCTTGACCCCAGAATGGCAGTCAGATTTATCCTTGGATCAAGCAGTTATTACCCTATATTGAAAGATTATATCCTTGAATATTCTCTTTTTGCAAGTATGCATCTAGTAGCTGTTTGAACATCTGTATGGACTCTGATAAAACCACTTCTTCAGGCAGATAATTCAACCGAGAAGCCCGAGTTCTCCATACCAGCACTGATATCTTATTTTATTTTTTATTTATTATTATTTTTTATTTTTATTCTATTTTATCTTATTTTATTTCATTCCTTCTCACTTTTACGAAATAGTAACAAGTAACAACTTTAAATAGCAACTCAAAAAAGTAACAGCCAACAGTTTAACATTTTAAATAACACTGTAGCTAAGAATTGATTCTACATTGCAGTTGCATTCTAACACACTTAGCCTTCTTACTCATTTGATTTATATTGGATTTGCTCCTGGATTTGTTGCTGCTATATTTATAGTACCACTTCTCTCCAGCTCACTATCTTTATAGGTTTGGTGGATCCCTATACTATTCCAGTTTCAGAGCTCCAAATTAAGGTCTTTTTCCCTCTTGCATTCCCCTATACTCTTTACGTATAAGGTTTATTCTATAGAGAATTCAACATGCTTATTGTTCTTACAGTAAAAAAAAAAAAAAAACTTTCCTTTGCCTTAGACGAAATCTTCTTTCTTGCAGTCTAAACGCATGACCTCGTGTCCTATGTAAAGTCCGGTTTGTGAATAGATTTCCACACATTCGATTTTGAATTTGATTTATTACATTCAAATAGAATAAGCAATTTACATGAAGTGAAAGTATTTACTCAAACTAATTTCTAAATCCATTGCTGCATACATTTTAAACATACTGATCATCTAGAAAAGATTGGGGTGTTTACTATAATTGAGGTTCCTTGGAGTGTGTTTCAACATCGATTGCTACATCTTGTTTATGATCCCTATGCTGCTGAGCATAGAATGTATTGTTTATTTTGTTTTGTTTTTTTGTTACTAAGTTCCTCTAAATTCAAGGCTCAAGAATTATTGCTTACTAGTTACCATTGGACAAGATGGTCTACCCTGCAACTTGCTGAATACTGCCTTTCCTTCACCCCCCACCTGCACTGGAGCAGTTTGGTCAACAGACACTGCGTCTGAATATTGACCACTATTGTCTTTTATGCATCCCTTATATGAGTACAATAGGAGATTGAGGCTCTCACTATTTCATCAATCTGTGCCCTATTTTGTTAGGTATTTTCATCAGGAAATGAATGGTTTGATGCCTAATGCTCTGGAAGAGGGCAGACAGACTACTCATCCATAGCTGGGGGAACATTCCCATGTAGCGTTATTTCTTTTCTTTGATATCATTATACTGTACAATGGTTTTAAAGTCCTCTCCTTAAGTGAAATGGGTTAAATATGCCGGTAAAGAATCACCAGCTCATTTGAGAGTCCTCACATAGAATGCATACAGGAGAACAACTTTGCTACACTAAAATCCTTTCTTACGAACACCCAATTTCCCTATCGGATACCACTCCACAGTCTCCAAGAAGGCAACTGGACTTTTTATTTTCATCCATAGATCTTTCGTTTTTCAGTTATATTCTAACATCATGGATGCCAAACAGCATTACATCATTTTAATGTGTACAAGTAATGATCACTTATTAACCTTTATGCTCCTAATACGACACAAATACATTCAAATAATTTTTTTAACCAAAATTAAAAAAAAAGATCTAAGAGACCTATTCTGGTGTGTGGAGATTTTAATATTGCACCAGATCCTTCTATGGATACGTCAGTGACCCATGTATGTAATACCCAAAGTTACCTGTCCTCCCTAGGCTTGTTTTTTTTTTTTTTTTTTTTTTTAGTCCTTTTATACTATGTATGCCTGGTTTGAAATTTGGAGAATCCTTAATCCTGGGATTATACCTTCTACTCCACTAGACATGACAGTTATTTTTGCTTTGACCATTTATGGTGGACAATTTTGGAAAAAGTTACAAACTGCGAGATTAGGCCAAGTTTGTGGTCAAACCACGATGCGACTTTGCGGTTACTGTCATAACTAAATTGTTCACAAAGTAGAGGCCCTGGAGAATTGATGACACCTTATTGGCAGATTATTCTACATTTTAAGGCTTTCCTCTCTGACAATTTTAATCGAAATAAAACCTTTGACGTGTCCCCTAGTGTTTTATGGCACGCACATAAGATATGCCTTAGGGGTGAGTTCATTAAATAGGCATTTGGTATTAAAAATGGCCTACACAGCGGGGCCTGGCCAGCATGGCGGACGGTCGCAACTAGCAGGAGCTCCCCAGCCAAATACTTTCTCAAGCCACATACCGAGACTCCTGACGCTCACATCCTAAACCGCTAACGGACTTAGTTGTCACAGACGGCGGCTAGAGTATCCCGGTTCGGAAAACCGAGATGCCGACCGCCAAAAAGCCTGCAGAGCGGTTGCGGCCTAGAGAGTACCCCGGGCAGGAGATACGGCCGATCACCCGTCCCCTGAGTCTCACCCCAGCAGGTCCACACGGATCCCCCGTTCCCCCCCCCTGGACCGGGGGGGACATCCCGGTCCACACTCAACTACCTAAGGAGATGACAAACCATGGCAAACCACACAGCGAAACCGAGAAGTGTACCTCGATACACAAGATGGCGGACGCACCCTGTCGCAGCCGAGCGCAGCAAGCAATCTCACACTGCAGACTGGAGGCCCAGGAGAGCCTAGAGGCAAAGCTCGATGCTATTCTGGGGGCTTTCTGGGCCAAGTTAGCGGCAAGAGGGGCAAACCCCAAACGGGACCCCCCAGCGGATAACCAGAGGCAAGTGGCACAAAATGGCCGCAAACCAAAAAGCAGCATCATACTGCGTCCAGCACCAGCCACAAAGGGCATTAGCCTCCCTGGACAGGGAGTCGTAAACAGACCGTCTCCCCGACAGTGCCCGCGCAAACGGAGCAAACTACCTCGAGGACACCGAGGGGGCCTACAACAACCCAGCACCCACTACACAAAGCGTTCACAAGCCCCAGCCGGCCGGCTACCCACAACAAGACACATGAAGAGCGGCCCTGGTGATAGTCGCAGAGAGTATTCCACGACGAAAGTGCCACAATACATACACCCAGATGCGGACCACGCCGAACCCCTGCAACCCAGCGGAGTAAGACCGGAGGCATCCTATAGCCTGGCCTCACTGACCTGGAGGGTGAGAGAACACAACCTGGCATACCAACCTCACCAAGCATCACCCAGACACTCTCCCAAAACACCGAGCAGAGGCATAGGTTGAATTCACCACACCACCCTGGGCGCAGCACCAGCAACCTCTAGGACATGTTTCCATATGCTGCTCTGCCAAACCAGCACGACAGATACCGTCAACCCAAGTTAAATCTCTGTCTGTACTGATGTTTTATTACCATGCCCTTACCTGCACTCATTCCAAGACACATGAGGGTAACTCTACAATGCTCCTGCCTTAACGCTCTAGCCCTACTAATGTAACTTATGTATAGCTATATACTAAAGGGTGATGTTCTCTATCTTTTATTTAAGCATGGGCCCAGAACAGCGCAAACAGTATATAATGCCTGCATGATCCCCCTTGTTTAGCTCCACTATACCACCATTGGCGCTCTAAGCATTGAAAAGGAATCACACACATGCTGACAGTTAGTTTAGCCTGTAATAATATTGTTAATCATTGTCGACTGACAACTGCTTCTCGTGCCCTCTTTGATAAGCGTTACTTGTTCTCTTTACCTTTATTTTCACATTGCTGCTCTAACCACGTAGTCAAGCTTTTCTTTTTCGCAATGTACTATTAAGCCAGAATTTATGCCTAAAATAGTTAACTCATGTACTTACTTGCAATGTTGAGACCTAGGGGTCACTTCACCTTCACCTTACCATGTATGTATTTGACTAAGCTTGCTTTAATTATTGGTGGCAATCAGTATCAGTGCTTACGATATGTACTCACTATAACGAAACTGGTTTTATTATCACTCATAAGCATATATCACTGTTCTTTCATGTTAAAAAAAAAAAAAAAAAAAAAAAAATGGCCTACACAAAATATCCCAGTTGGAATCTGAATTGACTAGTAAACTAGCACCACAAAAAAAAAAAAAAAATCACAAAATCTACAGTGAATTAGAACTCTCCATGCTACATTTACAACAAACTGAGTTAGCTCTACAAACCTTAAAACAATTCTTCTACAGTGGTAGCAATAAAGCTTGGCACTATACACAACCTCCTTTAAAGAGACTTAACTCTACAATCCAGTGTCCATTGAATTAAAGTTTACAGGTTTTTATTCTACTTTATACAATTTAAAAGATGACCTTACAATTCATCAACCTTATCGAGAGAAGATTTGTACTTTCTTGGACAGATTACATTTGCCCATGATCTAAATAATATAACTTGGAAGTCATATCTGAACAAAACACCAGAGAAGAGGCAGAATTGGTGATTAAAAAACTAAAACCTTGTAAGAGCTCCTGTCCTTGTGGCTTATTAGGCCTATATTATAAAACTTTATTTATAAATTTTTTTATATGAAATTCATTACAGCTCTTTGAGAGTTTTTACATGCTCATATTGTCACTTTACCCAAACCTGGTAAACCGGCAATGATTTGTCAAAACCTCAGACCAATATCATTGCTAAATTCAGACACTAAAATGTATCCCTAATGGATCCCGTCAGGAATGTCGTTTATGATCCCTTTTAAAAGTTTTGACATTAGAACCATTGGCCATTGCATAAGGTCTTGATGGTAAGGTAGGTCTTTTTATTGATGATACAAAAATATGTAACTGGGTTGATGTTCCAGGAGGGATATGCCAAATCGCAAATAATTTAGGTAACCTACAAAAATGGTCAGAGTTGTGGCAGCTGACATTTAATGTGGATAAGTGCAAGATAATGCATCTTGGATGTAAAAACCCAAGGGCAGAGTACAGAATATTTGATAGAGTCCTAACCTCAACATCTGAGGAAAAGGATTTAGGGGTGAATATTTCAGATGACTTAAAGGTAGGCAGACAGTTTAATAGAGCAGCTGGAAATACTAGCAGAATGAGACCTCACTTGGAGTATTGTACGCAGTACTGGAGACCGTATCTTCAGAAGGATATTGATACCTTAGAGAGAGTTCAGAGAAGGGCTACTAAACTGGTTCATGGATTACAGGATAAAACTTACAAGGAAAGGTTAAAGGATCTTAACATGTATAGCTTGGAGGAGAGACGAGACAGGGGGGGGGGGGGCGGGGGGAGGGCAGGATATGATAGAAACATTTAAATACATATAGGGAATAAACACAGTAAAGAAGAAGACTATGTTTAACCCCTTAAGGACTGAGCCAGTTGTACAAGTTGTGATCAAAACAAAACATAAACAAAACCTGGAATTTGCGCTATTTGTCTGTTCAACCATAATTCAACTCTTTCATATTAAATGCACCCATACTTATTATATATAATTTTTTTCAGGAGAAATGTCACATCCAATATTTATATATGAAACATAATTTAATATGAATAAAATATAACTAAATGTGAGAAATTAAGAAATTGTTATTTTTGTAGTTCTGTGTAGCATTTTAACTGTGAATGTCATAATACTGTTAGCTGTTACTGCAATAAAGTACATATATTTGTATTCAGCAATGTCTGAAGAGTGAAACAGTACCTTCCATGTACAAGTTTTATGGTGTTTTGGAAAGTTACAGGGTCAAATATTGCATATCACATTTTTCAGTTTATACACATTGAAATTTGCAAGATAGCCTTTGAGACCGTATGGTAGCCCAGGAATGAAAATTACTCCCATGATGACATACCATTTGCAAAAGTAAACAACCCAAGGTATTACATATTGAGTATGTCCAGCCTTTTTTAGTAGCCACTTAGTCACAAACACTGGCCAAAGTTAGCGCTCATATTTGTTTGTATGTGAAAAATACACATATATACACATATACATATATATATAAATATTAAAATACACTTAGAATAATATTTTATGTAAGTATATGTGCATATAAATGTACTTAGATCATCTATATATATAAATATAAATATATATATATATATATATATGATCACTGCAAATTTGCATATGCCCACCCAGAATCCTTTGCAGTAGTAACATCACTGCAAATTTATATATATATGATCTAATTACTTTTATTTACTTTATGAAACTTGGCTGTCAAAGGCAAGGTCTTGAAAAAAGTATTTTACAGACTGAAACGTTGACTGGAACATTGTGTGAATTTGTAATTGCTCAATAAAGCAACAGATGAAATTTACCTTGAAAGACTCCTGAGTGCTCTCTACTGGTATCGTACATATATATATATATATATATATATATATATATATATATATACACACATATACACACTCACAGCAAACACAGACTCAAAAAAATCCATGTTTAAATTGGAAAAAGGCAAAAATGTGACTCTTTGTTGAACTCATTTGCATATGACCACCCAGGATCCTTTGCAGTAGTAACATCACTGCAAATTTGTGATCTCTGTTGGAAATGCAAGTCTTATGGCTTGACTGGTATGCAGATATTTGTTTAACATTGACTGACTCTATATATATATATATACACACACACAAAACATTTTTTTTACCTAGCTTTGTGATGAAATGGTAAATGATAAGTGGCAAAACACATTTAGTTAAATAGCCTGGTGAAGGCACATCCTACAAATTAATACTTTTAAGTGGGGTTTTTGATGATGTGATTGTAGTCTCAGCATGCCACATTTTGCACAGTTTTAGCTTTAAAACCGTAATTCACTCTGTGCAATATTTGTTTTGTAACTTCTAAAAATGTATTAAGATCCTAGACATATTGGGAATTGTGGTAAGCAGGACTAATTAGTAAATCTATTTTCTGTTTGTTTTCTTTAGTTGTAGAAAATAGTAAGTGTAAAAAAAAAAGTGCCTAATTTTTTATTTTAAATATTTGTCTCTTATTTAATATTGTGTTATGTATACACATAGGGTATCGAAATAAAGCCCTATTTCTCCTTTATGTGAACCCGTACATATTATAAATCATTTTTTAAAAAGAGAAATGGGGAAATTGTGCAAGAATGACCACACGGGAAAAGTGCCAAAAAGGCCTTGGTCAGAAACGTGTTGCATCTCCACAGAGCTTTGGTCCTTAAGAGGTAAACCTTCACTCATCTCTTTATTGTTTGTTCATTTGTTTTGTGTAAAGAGAATATATCTGGAGTGTTAAGGGCAGCTAAAGAACTTTATTTGTATACATTTAACAGGAACAATTTTGTTTTTTAGAAGTGAATTTTATACACGGATTGTTCACGCTCATATGTACATCACATAAAAAAAATGACATAATGTACATGTTTCAGCCTTGCAGAACGAAGTACATTTCTCTGGGAATAACTAGAAAAAAAGCACACACATGCATATTTACACTTGATTCACAACTCTGAATGGCCTCTTCACCAGAACTGACAGCCCAGGGGATAAACACTTGTTACCTTTCATTTACAAAAGGTAATATGAGCATGTTCCAAGAACAGAACCTTAAAGCCGGGTCACAGCTCAGCTCCAGAAGAGAAAATTGCTCTCATCAGACAACCAATGGGGGATATGCACTGCTCTGCGGGAGACCCAAAGCAGAGATGAAGATTTATAGGTCGTAGGGCTGCTTGAGATTCGGAATCATTCTTTGTAAAGCCTTTCTGACTTGTGTTCTTTATAAAACGTGGCAGCTTTAGCCATGACAAAAGGTTTTAAGCCCAGCCAGGCAAAGCAATACCTCAAAAGCTGCATCCTGGGTTTAGAAAAAGCAAAATGAAAAGCTCTTCTCTTGAGCTGCCAGGAAGGTCTGACATAAGATTTATTTTATTTTACTCATTTCTTTTCCCATTTTTACACTGTCTGCCAAAGAGAAAAAAAAAAATGAAGAGAAACTCTCTTTCTGCGTGTTTTACAGCATTGCCATAAAGCGGAATGCTTGAGAGTAAAAAAAATAAAATAAAATTCAAAAAAATAATAATAAATGTGAATTAAATTTATAAAAAAAAATCTAAAAAATAGAAACTAAATCAGCCCTTACATTTTTCTTAATATAAATTATTTTTCAAATTTCCTTCTCCATTTTTCTGCCTTTACTTCTAAAAGACAATCAAACGTAATTTGTATCCAAACTATAGGTGCAAATGTGAACGCACAATTCCGTGGCATTCAGTGTTAACTTCCTGAGAACACACAGAACACAGAACCCTATTTACCCAGAATGCTCTGCTGCAATAAGAACACTACGCCACATGACAGATCATAGCTCAAACAATGCATTTCAAATCTCCCTTTCCTTTTGTTAAGAGAAGAGGTTAACAAACCAACCAGTTAATTTTTTTCCCTCCATTTTTCCGTGTGGACCAGGAAAATGTGTGTAATCAGCACTGCAGCTTTTCCACGCACCATGTTTGTGCTTATTAAATAAGAGAAGACGCAAGAAAAAGATCACCTTCAAGGATATTAATGACGAGCCGCGGGATGAAAGATGTCTGCAAAAAATGCGCAGCATCTGTTTGGCCCCCTCTCCTCTCAGCGTGAGGCACCTATTCCTCATACCTAATGATGCTCATCCACTCTGCAAGTTTTACGAACAAATGTGTGTTTAGGTACATTCATCACTCTGAATGAGCACTCCTGATGAAGCGCCCGCCGGCGTGCTTCACTGGCTCTGCTATTCTGTAACAAATGACAAGATATTGGCGGATTCTTCATTGCTTAAAATAAATAAATAAATAACATGAAGGAAAAAAAAAAAGGGAAGCTACAACAATAGATTTGATGGTTTAGTTTGTTTCAACAACGTGCGCAAAGTGCTATATTTTATATTTTCTCCCAATAGTTGGTTGCGTGTTGTAAAACGTGTCGGTACATCTATGGTTTCAGCCAAGCAATCTTGCTGCACTGGCTTTCTAAAGCAAGAGAATAGGCCATGATCATGGAAAAGGATACGCATTTAACGTGGTACACTGGCCTACACAACTATTCAACCCCTCTTAATAAGACATTTCCATGTGCTCGATTACAGCCTGGAATTATTATCAAAAGTGCCACCATTTGATTTGCATTACATATCTAATACTGGGAAGCTGCAAATATGTTTTTTTCAATGTGACTCAAAAAGTTAATTGAAAGACGGTTGTTTGCATAAAACAGTAACCAAAAAAACTAAATTTGACTGATTAGAGTCACAAGCAGCCTTGCAACAGGATCCTGAAAATGTAGAATTTGACTTTTAGGGATATCAGTGTAAATTTCAAAACAATAGAACAGATTGTTTTCGTAATGTTTTATCCCTTCCATTAGTTAGTTTTCCAAAGTTTTTAAAAATTCTATAAAAATCATTCGAAACAAATGTTTTTTTAATTTGTTTTGCTATGAAACAGATAGCTATGGGTCAGCCGTTCTGGTTAGGAAAAGTTGTCATGGATGTTCTTGCAGACCACCCAAATGTAAATATTCAGAGCACAAAAATTGATGTCTTTGTTTAGAGAAACAGATAAAATTAGAGACTGTCAAACTACATTACCTATCGTATAAACCAGATTCTCAGAAAGAAGAGATGTAACAGAACTGCAAAACAGCTTGTGTTTTAAACAAAGTTATATTATTTTGACGCACAATTGTATCACTCTGTTTCTTAATTCCAGTAATATGGAAACCTAATTTAATTTTCATTAAGGAGCCTTAATTTATTTATTTTTTAATGCAAGGACATTTAACTTCAAGCGATGACTGATTATTTATAAGTTAGTAGCATGTTTTGGCCTAGGTTAGGAATCCATATACAATATGTAATCATCTCTCACGCTTTAAGATCTGCACATGTTAGAAGGCCTGCAATTAAGAGATGGAGCGGTTAGTGAGTGAATGTGCCCATTGCAAGGTTCCTGCCCATAAAGGGGGCACATACCCAGTGGTACGTGCATGCTAGCCAATCAGGGCTGCACATATGTTTGTTTATGGGTTAAGAATACTCTGTAGCTCCTTGTAATTGCAGCTTTAGTATGTTTAAACATGTGTCCCAAAGCTTCTCACACAGAGAATTCTGACAATTACCCATACACACACTCATATTTAACTAAACAAGGACAAAGCTATGTAGCAACACACACATGCAAACATGCACACACAATGAATCACATCCATACAGACATACACAATCACATTCATATACAAATATATAGATTCACACAGACAGACACTGATTTATATACACATACAAAGACAGTCAGTCTCTCATTCATACAGAAATATAAGATAATCAAGCCCAATGTGCCTAGCCACCCATGTCTCTACAAACTTTCAAAGAGGCAGATTGTAGCTTTTACTTGCACTAGGGACATAGTAATACCCAGTCTCCGCATCCCCATATTTTGAAGTTCCAAAATATTTCATTCTTATTAAGAAAAAGCAGTCCTTCCTAATCTGAAGGTTTGTTGAATGTGTTTAGCACTCCAAAATAGAACAATGAATATAAGTACAATCATGGTCTGAGAAATCAAGTAATTAGTCATTTCTAAACTAGCCTCCACTCTAGTCCGTAGAGAAGTTGCAAATGAAAAGTAAAAATTTGGGGTCAAGTGTAACCTGGAGAGTCCCTTTAACATTCTCCTCAAATAAAAACTGTCATTAGTTTCACCTGGCCTTGCCCTTTGCGGGGAGATCTAACAAATTTGTTCTGAACAGTTTCTGTCGGCTTGTCATCCATGTGCAAACAACCATAAAAGCTCTAACAATGGAGAAAAGAAAGAACAAAAAATGAAGCGCAAAAAAAGAACATATAATAAAGACCAGAGAACAATAAATCAGACAGGAGGCTGTAGGATATCTGGAAGTTCCACTGTGACCAGGGTAAACTTTTCTCGCACATCATTTTAATTTGCAGGGAGACGGGTAAACCGCAGAAAGAAAAGTAAATTAATAAATACTCACAAGTCTGACAACTAGACAATGAACTTTAAAGAGAACATCACAAAGAGATCTTCACCTGTTATTGTTATCAATTATGCCATTTGTCCTGAACACACCGTTATCACCACCTTGTGTTTTACATGTCTCATTCCCCCTTGGATGTCCTAAAAACATTCTTTATCAGGGTGTTCCAGTCTGTCAAACTTGGACGAGATTTTTTTAAAAAAGTGTTACCATTAGAAAAGTTAGGCATAGAGCTATCAGGGTTATTTCCTGAAGTGAGAATTCAAAATTAATTTCATATTTAAGGCCAGAGTAGCTGAATTGAAAGCATGACAATTTTTTTCCAGTTCGGCTATTCTCACCTTAAAGGTGAATTCAAAGTGGATTTCAAATTTAATTATTACTTTAAAGAATAGCCCTGTAAATGTGGTGCAAGTCTCATTGTACTCTACGGAATCAGCAGGAACATTATAAAGATTTCACAAGGATTGAAGGAGTGGAGAAGGAAATAAGAGTTGATATTAAATCCAAGAGGCTGCAATAATGCAGTCATCTGGACAGCTAGAGCATTAACCCCACGACTGTATATCCTTCCTCTGTTTTACTTGGTCAATCCACAGTGGATTTTGACGTGTTTGTTAGGCCAGGTACCAAAAAGAGAAAGATAGGCTATTGGTGGTCACTTGGTACTCCTGTTTTAAGGTTATGTAAAACTGGGAAAGGAGCTAAAATTTGTCCTCCAAGACCGTGCGTTGAGAGGCAGCATAAACGGAGAATCACCAACCCTTGGTTTTGTAAGTGTTATGTGTTTTTCTGTTTTGTCTTTCTTTTTGTTGTTTGGTGATGTGTCCTTACCAGCTAAGACAAGAGTATGATCAACCTCTAAGTTGGCGGTTGTCTTCCTGAAGAGACACGATTTGTAATGTGTTGGTGGTGACATGTGACAAGTAGAACTGTCGGATAGTCAGACATTCCTTATATAAACATTTTAAAATATAAAGATGTGCCATTTATTCTAGAGAGACATTTGTTAATTGTGCTGCAAAAAACAACATTTATAGTTACCTGACAAATTAATGGTGATGAGGGCACAAGCATGCTTAGGGTACCCTAGAATTATTACTACTCTGGCGAACTGAACCTGACCATGTTATGGTTCGTGTGAACTCTTATGATCATGAAAGAAAAGCCATCTCTTTATAAACATACGCCATTGCTGTCCCTTTAAAAACTATTAAGCCAAACTGACCATCAGTAGAATTTTACTATCCAGTCACATAAATCATCTCTCCTTGACATGCCACTCAATAGCTGCTCAGAGAACAATGCAGTACGAGTTATCGACTCCTGTCTCTCTCAGTCTGCAGACTTCAAGGTGTATCTTCCAGCCGAGGGTGATAATTAGACGCTGAATATACTGAAAACTGCCAATAGACATGTCGATAAAAGAACTCTTAGCGTCTAACAACCGGGGGGAATCAATGAGGCCTCTTATTCTCCATTCAGCTGTAAAGTCAAGAAAATGATAGCTTTCACAGAAATCAGGAGAGGACTTTCCCCCAAAAGCACGTAGATCGCTTTGATAAAGAAATTAGATGCAACACACTTAGAAGTAAGAAGATATTAAACATGTAACATGGATATTTAAAGGGAAAAAAAAGAAGGCAAATAATACTTCCCATTTTCTTATATGATTAATACATTGGATATCGAGTGGATAATATACTGGCCTTCACTATTATCTTCAAGTACATATACAAGGATGTTTAAAGTGCAACAAAAATGTTTTGTTTTTTATTAATCTGGAAAATATACATTTAATAAAACCTATTTGAATATGTGCACTAACCAATAAAGGTTAGGATATTTCTGAATACTTTTAATTCTATTCCGTATGTCTATTAGAAACCAGCTTTACATTTGTGCTAACAATATAAATATTTTTTAACTTGAAACCATGGAACGCAGTGAGCTAGCTCCCATAACACGGCAATATCACTTAATAAGATAAGGAACGCACAACTGTGAGGAAGACTTGCTCCTAAAGGGTACAATATTTTAGCTAACAAACCAATATGTTGGATCAGCACATCGCTCTAAAAAATATATAATTTTTTCCCGGCACTGGATACAATAGCTACCATGTATATTTCACTAATTATAGCAAATTTTCCAAGATTTTCTTGTATAAATTGAGTAAGCGGGCTGCCTCTTGATGGCGTGACTCAAGGAAGGGACATAGTTTCTTCATTCAATTTTTTGGAAAAATTCAAAATATAATATGTGCATTCACATGCTTTAACCTAGTCGAAATACATATAACTATTACTAGTACAGTCGAGAAGAATCCTAGGTCTGACACACATCAGTTGGCACAACAACGAACAGAGAAGTCAAGGCTGCAAACTTTCATCTGCTAATTGGCATCCAACAAACCACGAAGCAATTCCAAATGATGCCCAATATGAAGAGGATGGAATGTAGTGGGATAACAGACAAGAAAAAAAGAAGGCATCAGAACCAATCTCTGTGATACTAGCGCAGGTAAGGAAAATGATTTATGAAGATCAATCGCCCCTGCCCGTCTCGCCTCGCAATGACAGCCAGTCTTCATCAGGACTGTTTAAAAGGCAGTGATGACAGGGAAGAGCGATCCTCTGATTAAGGGCTCTGTCTGGCTAACCTTTTATTTAAAGAATGATCACTGCTGAGTGACAAACAATCCTCTGTTCATTCCCCGTCAGAGACTTGGTATGCAGGAGAGCAGATTTTATGTGTGCAGGCAGGTGACAGCCAAGGTGATGAGTTCAGGTAACAAAGTGAGCAGAATGTTTTATTTCACTGAGGCCAGTAGAGGGTGCACCTGGTTTGCGCCCTGTAACCTTCCCGGTGTATTTAAAGTGAGCCAGTGACCTCTGTTCTCAAATGTATACATGGGGTAGCAATATGATAGGAGATTTTAAAGTGAAGTAAGTTGGGAACTAGAGAGCAAAAACAAAAATGAATGTTAATACTTTCTTAAAATTAAAATTACGGGGTTCTTTGTATACGATCACGTAATTTTTTGTATTGAATTGTATTTTATTCTCAGTGTAAATACGTATTTTGGTAAAGGGGCAAAGTTTTCCACCTGTTTATACACCAAATCCTGTGCAGGTCCATGTCAGAACACTGCCATTTAGCTGAAACTGTGAAACTTTGACAGCATGTTACCATAAATCAGAATTGGTTGGCTAGCAGATTACATAGTATGACGTGGCCATCTTAACAAGTAAACTAAGTAGAACAAGATCCATTTATAAACGCAGAAAGCTCTGAACTCTAACTTTAACAAAGCCACTTCATTCATCAAAACAGAAAGGTACAATGTATCGAGATGTTTGTTCATAACCATTTCCTATCAATCTGGTGTAGCACCCAAGATTGGCAGGGACCCATATCAATTACAAAGGGTAACCTGTGATTGAGCGACAGGCTTTTAATCAAAAGTAGAAAGTGCATTAAGGTTATCAGCTGCCTACCTACTATAGCCCAAGAGTGACGTCTTCCCTTTTTCTTAAAGCATATTTGAATGAAGTGTTTGAATAGCTTTCTAGTCTTTCATCTTTTCAGCTTTCAAAGCCCTCAGACTTCAGATCAGATCTGTAACAAAGGAATATGACTTTCCAGTTTGACAGCTTGGACATAATTAAAGACTGCCGTGAATGTACTGCCATGCTCAACAAGCCAACCTCATAATGCATTCTGAAAAGCACTGTTTACCCTTCAAACAATTCCACTGTGAGGTTTAAACAGGTGCACTTTAGATTCTTTTCATACAAGATTTGCAAAACCTGGGGATATGAACTTTTTTTTTTTGTCCATTCCAGTTGCTAAGCATACACATGCTATTCATTCACACAGGGAAAAAACATTATCTGCTCATGCTGATAGGAAACTGAATAGATCTGCTCTTATTGGAACCCCCAGACCAGATAAACACACGCTTGTGGCAGGTGTGATATTCTCAGGATGAGGCACATAAGGTCTCTGAGAAGATGTTCGTGTTGTTCACGTCTCGTGGGTTGGCTACAGGACACTGCGGCTAATGTTGTTTTGTCAGATTTTTAATACACCTGTCTTGCAGCTTACATGATGCAGAAGTTACAAGACAAAAATAAATACAAAGACAGGAGTTTCTTCACCCACAATGCAGATAAAATAGAAGTTAATGTCAGTCAAGTTAACACACCGAACCTGCTATGGGTTATAAGGGCTCTCATGAAAAAAGGTTCTAAAACAACATAACCAAAAATAAAATAGAATATTATTATATATAAACAACGGGGCAAAATAAAAGTGGTTAAGAAATGCAAATTATACTGATGTGCTTTACACATGGTAAAACTATATATGTTTTCCACATGTTATGCATGCAAAGTGGGAAGAATATACCAGTGACAGGACATTTTTAGGTAGACAACAGTTTGGTAGCCCTCTGCCAAAATAAAAACGTTGAAGTTCCTTAAGGTGCCTGCCTTATTTATTTATTTATTTTAAGTAACAATGAATGTTAAGGAATTTGGCTTGTGTATGGGTGCATGCTATATGTGGTTGTATGTGTGTGTGTGCTGTATGTAGTGTGTGTTATATATGTGTGTGCATTTATAAACTGTGTGTAATGTGTAATTATTGTTGTTTGTGGTAATGTGTGTGGAGCGGTTGGTTTGTAGGGTTTTGTTTCGTAGTATGGGTTGCTAATGATATTGTGTGCATGCGTGTGTGGCAGAAAAGGTTTACGGAATTATGAATGTGTGGGTTGTTTGTAGTATTGTGTGTGGGCTGCCTGATGTGTTATGTATGTGTGTGCCCTGCTTGTAGTATTTATGCATGTTTGTGTTACCATGCATGTGAACTGTAGTCTTTCTCTGTATGTATGTGGGTTTCCTTTTGTGTGAAGTATAGGTTTTCTGTGTGCTATCTCTGGTAACTGTTTGTATGTGAGCTGCTTTTAGTACTTATGTGTAGTGTGCTGCGGTGTCCATGCAAGAGCAGGGTTCCAATGACAGAGTTATCTTGTCTTCAACAAAATGGCGGATGCCACATGCAGCTGGAGAAACTGGATAAATTGTTTGCAGACTTTTGGTCTACACTTGCATGATGTTCTGGAGAATCCACAGAGGTTCAGGTGGCACCTACCTTACCTCCAACTACTCGACAATAAACACCTCCTACCCAGAGTGGGGATGCCCATAAGAGGGCACCAAATCTGAGCCTACCAAACGGTGTAAGCCGCTGGGAACCGACTGTGAAGGATTTTCTATGTACTTGCCTGTGGGCCCTCAGTTAAACCCTCTCCCTGCTATTTAAATACCTGTATCTGTTCGGTTTAAAATGTATAAAAGAAATGTCTGTGTGTTATGTGTAAAAGGTGACTTTATGTATTTTAAAGTGTTTTATGTCTTTTTGCAACCATGTGCTCAATGGAGTCTGCCTCTAGCCCTGGATAATTGGATTACTTTCCCCTTTGTCTCCAGGATAGAGGCCTCTGTAAAACCTGTTTAAACCAGATTGCCATGCTGCCAGCCAGGGACCAAAATATACTTTTACTAACTTTTGAACCCCTGGTCTGATTCATGCCATTTTTTAATATGTTGTTCCCCTGAATGGATTGATTGTGAATGTGTATTTTTATGTGAATGTGATGTATGGTTTTAGAGTTATGAATGTTAGGTAAAAAGTATGTTTTAAACTGTACGTATAATTGGGTTACCTCTCAGGCTAAGGGGAGGAGATGTGTGGGATGTAACCATTGTGTGATTGGGTAATTCATAATTGTCTGTGGGCGTCTCTCTTGCAGGGGAGAATTGCATAAAAGCAGAGTGTGTGTCATTAAAAGTCAGTCCTGTTCCAGCATTAAGCTTTGGCTCATGTGTGGATTATTCGGCGATACCAGCAATTTATTACTCTGTGGATTACTTGGTGATTTTATTTTAGGCGAAGAAGGGAATGCTTGACGGAGTAACGGATTGTACCGTCACAACTGGTGCCAGCGGTGGGATTTTCCCTTCTTTTTCCCTGCACAGAGGATTCAAGGAAAGCACTGGTGTATAGTGCATGGAGGGCAACGCTAGCACTCGTGCAGCAACACTGGCTTTGGAGGAACTCAAGGGATAGAGCTAGCTACGCGCAGCGTCCCTATCCACAGCAACATGGAAGGATTGCTAGCAGCAAAACCAAGCAGGTCGTTATGGCTGAGTTAATGGAGCTAGACCGGGAGAACTTGGTTGCAGCAACACCAACCATTCAGGAGATGGAGACACCAGCAATTCGGGCGAATGAATCGCCAGCCAACAGGGAGATTCGGGAGAGACTAGTGTGGTTCGGTCCGAACCCAACAGCTGACATTGTTCTACAGGTAATGACCATTGTAGCGAAAGAGGCGAAACAAAAGAGGGAAATAGAGCTGCAAATGAAGCTAGCTGAAACCCTGGCTTCGGAGGAACTCAAAGGGATGGAGCAAGCTAGCCCCCGGGCAGCGTCAACCTACGAGGAGGAGTTCCTATGGAGGCTACAAAATGCCTTGGCCCAGGAGTGTGGCCCTATTTCAGCCGAGTAGGAGCTGGCCTGGAGAGATGGGTTACGGCGAGATCTCTGGCACGAGGCCTTGGAGCGGACACGAGGTTCATGGGGAGAAAATCTCCCAAGTGAAGCACAGTGCAGTCAGAAACAAGCGGCACTGAGGATGCCCTTCCTGGGGTGTCTACCCCCAAGCGAGGGGGTGCTGGAACTGCAGAGGTTGATCAGAAAAGAACTGTGGCTGGATGAGGTATACCGGGCGCTACGGTGGTTCTCAGTCCAGAGGTGCCCCTGGATGGCTGAGAGTGAGAGGCCAGTGACTACGATGGCGCTGGTCTGTTATGGGAGGCATTGGAGGAGGACAGTGACTTTGGCAGCACCAAGGAGTCCCGGTATTGGGACATCAGGGAATGGCGATTGGATGCACTGGAGCTCCCTGATGCTACTGACCTGGAACCAGATATCACCCGCCTGATCACCATCGAATGGGAGCTAGAACAGGATTACCATCAACTGTTCGACTTCGCCCAACCACTGTCCCTCAGCCCAGAGGATCACCTGGACACCGTACCCCCTTCTGTCCAACCAGCCCCAGAGGTGAGCGACCTTATAGAGCGGTCCTGGGGAGACCCACAGATGGCAGGTGGAGATTGGACCGAGGTCTCTCCACCGGCCCTACAGGGATGCTGGGTACCCAGCCCAGATCCCCAGCGGCAGTGCATATCACAGGGAGAGGAGACACCCGGTCTCTCTTCCCAGCGGCGGCCTGAGTTCCAGGAGGAGGGGATGGCAGATCCCTCCACCGTACAGCAACCAGCGTCCTGGGGAGGGGAGGCAACCGGCCTTCCTCTCCTTCACCAACCAGAGGTACCTGAGGTAGTGGACCTCATAGACGTGTCCTGGGGACGCACACAGATGGCAGGTGGAGATGGGACCGCAGTCTCTCTACCGGCCCTACAGGGATGCTGGGCAGTCGGCCCAGATCCCCAACCCCTGGGTGAGTTACCGGGAGCGGAGAGCAGCGACCTCCCTCCCCAGCGGCAGCCTGAGTTACTGGGAGAGGAGAGCAGCGACCTCCCTCCCCAGCGGCAGTGCACCGTACAGAGGGAAGAGACAACCGGTCTCCTTCCCCAACCACAACCAGGGGTACCCGAGGCAGCAGGCCTCATAGAATGGTCCTGGGAGGACCCCCAGCAGGCAGGTGGAGATGGGACCGCAGTCTCTCTCCCGGCCCTACAGGGATGCTGGGCAGGCGGCCCAGATCCCCAGTGACAGACCCAGCTACAGGGAGGGGAGAGCATCGACCTCCCTCCCCAGCCGGAGTGTGCCTTTCACGGAGAGGAGACAACCGGTCTCTCCCCCCAGCCGCAGCATGTTCCACAGGGAGCGGAGAGCATCGACCTCCCTTCCCAACGGCTGCAGGAGTATCAGGAGGAGGAGGTAAGCCAATCCCCCCCTCCCCAGCATCCCTGACTTGGGCCCAGGGTTAACAGTGGAGATGTTAACCCCCACTGACCCCCACGTTCCCTTTGCCACTGGGCAGGACTATGCCCCAATTCCCCCAGCAGCAGACCTGGCATCTGGACAGAGCGCTGTTAGCCTCTGCCCTCCCTTTTTCCCGGGTCAAGAGCCTGGCTTACCACGGGGTACCCCAGCGGAAGAGCTGGCAACAGGGCAGAGCGCCGCTGGCCTCTACCCCCCAAGCAGCACCAGCAGTTTACCTAGCTGCACCAGGGAAGTACTGGTTATCGTGGGGGGGCTACTCTGCTAATTTTTATTTGTGGGTGGGCTGCCTGACTAACCGGGGTACTGACAGACGGAAGGTCAGGGGTCTGTGCGCCTGGAGAGGACTACTCGCCGGCCTCTTGCCTTGGGATTATGGACCCGGGGAGGTCTGGCCCTTTGAATGCTGTATGTGGGCTGGCCCGCCAAACAGACTTATTCTGGGACTAATGACTGGCAGTCCCGTCAGCCCCACTGGACCCGGAAAGGTCCAGTCATGTCTGCCGGAGCAGGGAGAAAAAGGGGGGCCATTGTGAAGGATTTTCCATGTACTTGCCTGTGGGCCCTCAGTTAAACCCTCTCCCTGCTATTTAAATACCTGTATCTGTTCGGTTTAAAATGTATAAAAGAAATGTCTGTGTGTTATGTGTAAAAGGTGACTTTATGTATTTTAAAGTGTTTTATGTCTTTTTGCAACCATGTGCTCAATGGAGTCTGCCTCTAGCCCTGGATAATTGGATTACTTTCCCCTTTGTCTCCAGGATAGAGGCCTCTGTAAAACCTGTTTAAACCAGATTGCCATGCTGCCAGCCAGGGACCAAAATATACTTTTACTAACTTTTGAACCCCTGGTCTGATTCATGCCATTTTTTAATATGTTGTTCCCCTGAATGGATTGATTGTGAATATGTAATTTTTTATGTGAATGTGATGTATGGTTTTAGAGTTATGAATGTTAGGTAAAAAGTATGTTTTAAACTGTACGTATAATTGGGTTACCTCTCAGGCTAAGGGGAGGAGATGTGTGGGATGTAACCATTGTGTGATTGGGTAATTCATAATTGTCTGTGGGCGTCTCTCTTGCAGGGGAGAATTGCATAAAAGCAGAGTGTGTGTGTCATTAAAAGTCAGTCCTGTTCCAGCATTAAGCTTTGGCTCATGTGTGGATTATTCGGCGATACCAGCAATGTATTACTCTGTGGATTACTTGGTGATTTTATTTTAGGGGAAGAAAGGAATGCTTGACGGAGTAACGGATTGTACCGTCACACCGACATTCTGCACACCCTCGCCGGGGAGCACCAGGGCACTACACACAATGGGTGCCAGTACAATACTGTCTGAAGAAGCCATTACAGCCACCTCCAAGCCGTCCCTTACAATCCACTCATGCTGGCAACTTCTTGCCGACTAAGCCTGAGGCCCATTGGCGAGTCATCATCATGCTGGACTGTGATGTATACCCAGACGGCATAGGCTAATAAGCCATAAGTCAATGGGCTGGGCAACCTAGTATCATATCTCTGCATGTTTCCTATCCATGGACATTGTCACTGTAGTTACTCCTATAGCTTATGATCTATTTTTTACTAGCATGTGTTCAATTTAAATTTTGTTTACTTTAGGCACCAACGTATGCCATGCTATACATTATCTGATATTCGGTTCTATAAGCAACATGTACTCTTTGAATATATAAGAATAAAATTGTGCAGTAATCTTTGACATGTATGGAGAAATGTTGACACTTTTTGATGCTATTCTTTGACTTGTCTTCTCTTACCTGTTGTACTTGCAATGCACAGCAAAAATAAAGAATAAAAAAAAAAATATATATTTTTCAAATCTTATAAATATTATGTGTTACATAAAAGCAAAAAATATATTGTTAAAACTTCAGAGAGGTAACAGTTTCCCTTTCAGCTCAGTTGATTAGGACCATGATTCCAAACTTGCTCTCATATTGCTGTATCCCAAACTTGTTTTTTCCTACCACTTGTGTGTTCTCTTTACTGATTATACAGTGTACACAATAACAATACAATAACACTCGCTAAATAATAATAGCAATACCGATGTTGAGACGTTTAATGCAATATATACACGTGAATTACATTTTAAATACAGTAGGAAAAGCAAGGACACTGCAATACAACTTATAACTAAATAAGATACCCAATTAGCAGCTTTTAGAAGTCTCAGAAAGCATAAGAATCATTTGCAAGGAAACCAACATACTATTTGTAGCAAGTATACTGGACAGAGTACGGCAAAGTAATTAACACTATGAAATGCCCTTGATGCTTGTGTCGCTATTTGCCGTACTAATGTTCACATGCGGCATAACCCACTCCCCTTTTCCATTTTTTAAACAAGACGCTTCCTGGGCAAATATGAAAGTCACAAGGGAATGAAAGACAGGATGCATTTTGAAAATAAACAACTGTCTGTTTAGATTTGGAAAACTCCTTGGCTGAGGAACCTGCGTTGATTTCATTGCTGCAATTCGATTTTCTTGATTCGCCGTCATTTCTGCGGGGAACCTGTCACTTTTTTTGTCAGCCTCTCTGCCTCCTGTCAGCGGCAGACGCTGTCAGAATCTTCTGCTGATGGAAAGAAATATTATTTGTAACTTAATCTCTTCCCCTGTCCTCTGGAAATGATGCAAATTTCCCATCTTATCGCTATTACGGTGATGCGTGTGTCACGGGTTTAGCCAGGGCTGCAATGCACAAGTCTGCTTCGTTTCTCGAGCTTGGCGAGAGGCCTGCGTTCTTTCATTCTAAACACATAACCATTTGTCATTTTTACCAGTCCTGTGACAGCTCTTCTCCAAGATAAATAACATTATTAATCAGTTTTGATTGCAATGGGCCTGTTTCTCCTAAAAGCCAAAATTACAAGTATGACATTTAGCTATCAACATCTCTTGATATTTAACATGCACAATACAAGCATTGCTAATGAGGCCAAAGGGACGGTCTTTATTAACTCCTTTAGCTCTGGTGATGTTTCTGAAAAACGGAGAGGACATCGGGGTCATCTTGTATTTAAAGACCTGTTTGTGCATGCTTATTAGGGGGCAGATGGTCTACCTTTAAAAGGATTACAATAAATATGTTATGCTCCAATCATAATGCAGAGCTCACAAGCTCATATTAAATATAAAAAGAAGTCATATTGTGTGGGTACCATACACATATACTCGTGTACCACAAAGTGTGTATATCCCCTGTGAGTTTTGCAAGAGTTTGTTAAAAATACAACATTAAAGGTCAACTGACACCAATGCAGCTGAGTTTAAATAATTCACTTACAGACGTATTGGCATACACCCTGCAAACTATGAATTTCACAGAACTTCACTGAGCTAATGGGTAAGCTGCCAATCTAAAGCACATCACTTTAACTTTAAAATCATTACACTACATTATATGCCTTTGCACAACAAAGATGGTACTATCAAAGCTTGACCAAATGCATACTTAAATATATCATGTTCATGCTCTTCGTGTGTGTCTGTGTATCCAATTAAAATTGAAGCCAACACATGCTTTTCCAACATTGAGAGGCATGAAACCAAGGGTTACTGAAGAGGGGTATACCAGTGATAGCACTGAGAAAGTACTATTGCATGGTCAGAAATACCCAACAAGGTCCCCTTACTATGCATTTTGTTGATTTTCTATGGTATCTACAGAATCGGTATCCCGATCCACCAGTACTCTACCACCACTCGTGTGCTGGTACCGTTGCACAACTGCAAACAGTTCCAATTGTATTTCTTAGTTTACTAGATTTCCTTTAGCACATGACTCACTAAATAAACACTCCGAGCACTAGAACCACTAGAGCACCCCGTGGTGGTTATGGTGCTAGGAGTTCCCTTGCACTTTTCACAGGGAAGGTGGCAAATCATTTGCATGCATGAACATCTGGCTTTCTTGGAGGTTGTGATCGCCTAAAATCTTCTATTCCCCATTTAAATTTTGTAGCCTGCCTCTGCACTTTTTCTATTCCCATTATAACCATATTTAGAGTAAATGCCCAAAATTACACAGCATATTCAAGTTGTGGTCTTATGACTGAATTATAAAGAAGTGAAATTGCATTTTCATTCTGAGAATGAATGCCCCTTTTCATGCATGACAGTTCCTTACTGGCAACTGCTGATTGACTTGTTACCTAGTTTGTGGTCTACAATGATTCTCAAATTCTTCTCAATTTGAGGATATTTATTTCTGCTATTGCAAAGGTGAGTTATTGGCCCTACCACTTTTACAAAGACATGTAATAATAAGAATCTCAGATACTGGCCTGTTTGGGGGGACTGGATAACATATTTTAGAAGAATAAAGTGTGATTTTTTTTTTTCATAACCAATTTAAAATAGAACAACTGGAAACAATGTGTGCATTCTATCGGGAACCTTTTTTCTTTTTTTTTTTGCTGGTGGACAAGTCTGGTATGAACCTCACCTTGCCCTTTCATTACAAGAAAACAAAGTGTCAGTGGGTGGTAGTAATGACATACTATTCCTTGTGAAAATTAATATTATGATGAACTGTTCCAAGATACACATATCTCCTCTTCCTGTGTTGTTGATTAATTTTTTTGGTGATTAATGTCAATTTAAGTCCCTTTAAGACAAACCTGCTGAGTGAGTCCATGGAATGTGCATCTACATTGTCCCCGATTTAATTGCTATGTTTATAATTGTGCAATAATGCCTAGGGAATTCACAATGACATTTAACAAGGGGTGGCACACCTGCTGTGCATTTGGTTGCCTAAAATCCTAGTGAATAAGAGAACTACGATATACCTGTTGAGTTAAACTCCACATATCTCCAGACTTTCTCATCTCCTGTTGTAGGGTGGTGTCCTGTACTGTGGTTGGTGAACTTTAACCTTTAACCAGTCTGAAATTAAGATGATCACTGGGAGACCAGGTAAAGGATAAATAAGAATATCTACCACTGTCTACCATGCAATGCTACAACAGGAGGAGAGAGAACAAAGGGTGGGGCAACAAGAGCTACGGAAGAGGAGGAGGAAGTAAATTCCAGAATATGAGGGATTGCAAAAATTATAAGGGGGGTGGGAAACAAGAGCCACAAACTGGGAAAGCAAGAGTGACAAAGAGGCAGCTAGAACTACAAGGGGGGTGTTAGCAAGAGAGACGAGGGGGGACAACACGGTGGGATTATTTTCTTCAGGATTTTTCTTCTTTTCAGCTCTGTATTGTTATTTATTTCTATATAGTAAAAGTAACATTTGAATTAAAATAAATAAAAGTATAAATAACGTGGCATCAGCAGCCAATCTGTTTGCGGAGTTGAGCTCATTAGGTCTCAGCATTTCATTATGCAGTAACAAGTTTTTCATCCATCTGGCTCTCAGTTCCTCGGCAGACACTCAATGAGAAATTGAGAGAAAAGGAGAGCAGAAGAGACCTTCCACATGAGGTTCCTGTGCTCTCCACCAATAGGGCATGCGCTGTGGTTGTTATGGTAATTCCCTAGCGAGTGACAACATTCCGCTCAAATGTGTCACGATACCTTTCCCTTGCGGCACCGTGCGATCACAGAAATTATTTATTTTCTTAGTTCTGATGCACATACATTTATCCATAACTTTCTGGTGCCTTATTATGACATCATATATAATGTAGAACCCTCCTATTTGTCTCCTTTTATAGTGTCAGCCCATGTGTAGTTTTTTGATGATGTGTACAGGCTTGTGACATCACGGTCCTCTGTGACCAATCACTACCCAGTACAGGGTATATATACTTCCTGGTTGTCCTTGTTTCCTTGCCCTGTCGTGGTTCTTGTTACCTGAGAGTGTGTTTACTGTGTATTGGATTTCCTCTTTTCTGACCTCGGCTTGTTTGACTAATCTTGCTATCTGTTATCCTGATCTTGGCCTGTCTATCGATTCCGTGTATTTCTGTAATCCTCACTTCTGCTTGTCTCTCGTTTATACTCTGTCTGCTTGCAGACATATCTTACATCTGTTTCAGGCACTAACACCACCACTCTAAGGGCCGGTACATGTACCTTTACTGTTACCTTTAGATTTGCTTGTTAGGGTAACTCTATTCCTGACAAAATGGTGGCATGCTGGTAGCATGTGGGCGTCATGGAGCAGATTTTCTGTAGTGGTGACAGTTTACCTTTAAATGCTCATAGATGATTAACTGTTTATTGCACTTTTGCATAGCAAAAAAAAAAACCTTTAAGAACTGATGAACAGATTTAGGTTTTACCATCAAAGTCCCCCCAAACCAAGTTATTATAATAACTTAGACATTTTAAGATCGTAATCATACTTTTAAGTGAGTTTACTGTGATAGACTTGTGGTTCCATATTTTCTCAGAGTTGCTGAAAATAGTCACAATAGGACCTTTTTATTTCATTATAGATTAAAAAAAAAAAATAAAAAAAATTGGCTAGCCATTCCCCACTCATCACGCACGCAAGTAATGGCTCTGCCCTCCAGTCAACAACACAAATGCAAAAACTATTACAAAATCGCTGCAAGCTTTCTATAATCTGTATAATTTTCAGAATGATTTATATCCCAAAATAAAGAAACAATGGCAATTTTTAAATGACGACATTTTCACTTTGATTCCTGAAGCGGTAGTGTGGGAATGGGCACATCTTCGGATCAAAATTCTAAGCCTTAGTGAATATTCTAGTCATTGAGTGATTCTGTCTACAGAAGGATTTGAAGAACTATTATAATTAGATGTGCCAATGATTACTGCATGAATCATTTTCTCAATTTTTTAAATCTGAAAAATAATCAGTCATGCTTATGGTGAGAGCCTTTCATGTCCATTGATGTGAAAAAACGTGATCATCAAGTCTGAATTTGACACTGAAACAAGGAGGCGTACTGTATAATTAGTTATTTGTTCTGTGATGGAAAAATTGCCCCACAGACAAGACCCACTTCCGGCCTTTAATACACAAGATAAAGTAACATAGAAGAAACTCTGTTCTTGATCTACATGATCTACTTGCAAACTCTTTTTTTAAACTTTCAGATTCAAATCTCAAGATAACAAATGGCTATTTTATTATTATTAATAATAATAATAATAATAAGAAGAATGAATGGGGGTAAAGGAAAGAAAATAAAAACCTCCTGCTTTGTCTGTAATGACATTTTCTCACAAGGCGAATTCAATGATCCAAGAAACTTGTAGAAACAAAACCGGCACTTATTTATTTTTTCATACGAAATTAAAATGTAAATGTAAATTAACCTCCTTCTCACTCTGGGATGGAAAGATAGAAAAAAAATCCAGAAGAGGAATGTAAGCAAAGCAGAATTATAACCATATCACAGCAGTCTGTGAACAAATTGTTGGGTTTATTGCAGCAAAAAGTATTTGAAAAAGATGTGTTCCAGCTGTTAAATCTGCTCAGCAGAATACTGCCAATTTTCTCTGGCGGATTGTGCTTTTGTACATTTGAGAACTTGTTGCAATTAAGGGATTTTCTCTCTTCATAATTCTGCGTTTTAAAATGTTATCTTGTGCCACTGCTCAAGTGGGTGCCTAACATTCAGAAGCATTTATTCAATTTCACAAATTTACCCAGAGCTGATGGAGCTTTGATTCTATGCCATCATTTAGCCTTGTTCCAGACGATCTGGGATGACGTGTGTGTAATATTTAAACATTCTACCTAAGTACAGGGAACCCACACGGTGACGGGAAGACGGGGTGCAGATTGTCAGGATTACTAGTTGATCCAGCACGCAGAATTGTATCACACCTAGGACTAAAGGTAACGTCTTACCGGGCCTTAGAATGGCCGGACTTAACGTACCAGAGAATAGTCAGAATACTTGCAGAGGTCAGGGACACAGAAGGAGACACATGATGAGGGAAAGCCAAAAGTCAAGGATACCAGAATACAGGGAAATAAAAAAACAAAGCCAAAGTCAATAACCAGAAATAAACGCTCAGGAACACACTATCGGATAACCTACTAAGGGAAACCACGACAGGGCAATGAGGAGAAGTAAAAATGCGTTTAAATAAGCCTCTTACAGATCTGATTGGCTGAAATTGGGCTTTGACCCCAGGACGTGTCTGCGCATCTCCTGCGTGACGTCACACACGTTGACGTCATTACCGTGGGTGGACGCGGGGTTATAAAATGGTGTGGATCCGCAGCGGCCGGCATCCACCAACATGTTGCAGGAGTCAGATAAAGTTGGCGCATGACCGCTGAGTGGCACTTCCGTTATTGTCAGGAAGGCAATTACTGCAGATACCACAAGATGAGGATGAATATGTTATACAGATCAGCTGAAAGTCTGCATAAGGTTTAGACTCAACATCTTTAGTTAGGAGGTCTGGTATTTAACCCCTTAAGGACGCTGGACGGTTCAGGACCGTCATCGGCATTTTTCCATTGCCGACCGACAACGGTCCTGAACCGTCCTAAATTTAAGATGTACTTACCCGATCGCCGTCGTTCCCCCGGTGGCGATCGGCGGTGCTCCCGTTGTGGGGAGACTGCCTGCAGCCCAGACAGTCTCCCCATGGCGGATTAGGACCCCTGTGGCCATGTGATCGCCCAACAGGGCGACCACATGGTCACAATAGGTGTCCTAGTGTCTGCCTGCAGGGGGACTGTCTGTGCTGACAGGCAGTCTCCCTGCTGCTGTAAAATCATAAAAAAAATTTAAAGTTAAAGTGAATAAAAAAAAATTATTATTATATATGTGTATATATATATATATGATATATAGACATATATTATACCTATCTAATATATGTCTATATATCATATATATAATGTCATGCTAAGTGTATTTTTATATTAATATGTACATATATTAATATAAAAATACACTTATAATTAAATTACACACGTATATATATAATATATATAATAACTATATATATTGTATATATATATATTATAAAATACAAATAATAAGTAATTTAAATTAAATTAAACATGTAAAAATAATAATAAAAATTAAAAAAAATTATATATCTATACGAAATTTTATTCTAACTGTATTTTGATATTAATATATATATATTTATATCAAAATACACTTAGAATGAAATTGTATATATATCTATGTATATATAAATAAATAAATAAAAAGAATACGAACTATTCATATGTCCATATACAAAATTACATAAATAATTATATAAATATACACGTAGACTTCAAATATATAAATATGCATATATATTTAAATTCTACGTGCGTATTTATGTAATATTTTTACATAATTAAGTTATTTTATTGATTGCAATTTAAGGGACCTGCCTGTCAACCCAGGCCGAAAGTCCAGAGAATTTAATTTGCTATCACTGTATTTTACCCTGTAACGTTCTACGACACCTTAAAACCTGTACATGGGGGGTACTGTTTTACTCGGGAGACTTTGCTGAACACAAATATTAGTGATTCAAAATAGTAAAACATATCACAGCGATGATATTGTCAGTGAAAGTGACTTTTTTTGCATTTTTCACACACAAACAGCACTTTTACTGATGATATAATTGTTGTGATACATTTTCCAGTTTTGAAACACTAATATTTGTGTTCAGCAAAGTCTCCTGAGTATAACAGTACCCCCCATGTACAGGTTTTATAGCGTTTTTGAAAGTTACAGGGTCAAATATATGGGTCAAATATTTTTACATTGAAAATGGCCAGGTTGGTTACGTTGCCTTTAAGAGCGTATGGTAGCCCAGGAATGAGAATTACCCCCATGATGGCATACCATTTGCAAAAGAAGACAACCCAAGGTATTGCAAATGGGGTATGTCCAGTCTTTTTTAGTAACCACTTAGTCACAAACACTGGCCAAAATTAGCGTTCAATTCGTTTTTTTACTTTTTTCACACACAAACAAATATGAACGCTAACTTTGGCCAGTGTTTGTGACTAAGTGGCTACTAAAAAAGTCTGGACATACCCCATATTGAATACCCTGGATTGTCTACTTTAAAAAAAATATGTACATGTGGGGTGTTATTCAGCGATTTATGACAGATAATAGTGTTACAATGTCACTATTGATACATTTTAAAAATGTATGTTTTGAAACCGCAATATCCTACTTGTACTTATAGCCCTATAACATGCAAAAAAATAGCAAAAAGCATGTAAACACTGGGTATTTTTAAACTCAGGACAAAATTTTGAATCTATTTAGCAGTTTTTTTCATTCGCTTTTGTAGATGAGTAAAAGATTTTTCACATAAAAGTCAAAAAACATGTATTTTTTTAAATTTTTCATCATATTTTTTCATTTTTTAAAAATTAAATTACAGGAGATTATATAAATAATGGTATGTAAAGAAAGCCCCTTTTGTCCTGAAAAAAACAATATATAATTTGTATGGGAACAGTAAATGAGAGAGCGGAAAATTACAGCTAAACACAAACACCACAAAAGTGTAAAAAGATGCCTGGTCGCAAATGTACAACATCGCAAAAACAGTCCGGTCCTTAAGGGGTTAAAGAGCACCTGTCATAACAGATATGACCTGGTATCAGTTTATTCGGAGTACAATTCTAGCTTCACATGGCGTTAGTCATATTGCCATAAATTAAAAGTTATTAAAATATTTATTTTCTTGCCACCCACTATTAGCATGATAGTGAGCACCCAGTGACCTTCTCAAGTGATTTGGTAGCGTCAAGCAACACCTACAGCCCTATTTACATCTTATAGCAAAAATCGTAGTTTCAACAAATAGTGTAATTTTTTTCTAAAAATAAATAAAATTAAAATAGTATTTACATCTTTTAGGTATTTCCATGCTGTGCTTTTGTTTGTTTTTTAAATATTTTTTTATTTTTGTAGTGCGTGTTTGAACAGGAGGGCTTGCATAGCCATAACAGCAGGTACTAGCCCATTTATAACAACAAAATATGACAGCATCATGGCCATAAAAGAACAGCACAATTTTCAATTTTGTATAGAGCCATAGGTATGTACATGAGGTTATCGTACAGTTTCAGAAAGTGGAAACATACGTGGGATGTAAGTCTAACCTCGGCTAGAAGTGTTGTGTGCCACTGCGCCAGAAATAGTGGGTCTAGTGAACTTCATCTATGAGTAGTGTCTTTCTGGCGATGTAGTATTACTGTATATCTATGATTGGTGTAAATCAGATTTGGCATTTGGGTGTGCCCGTGTAGTGAGAGTTTAGAGTGCTTGCGTGTGGGCTGCGTGGTGGGCAAACAGTAAAAAGATAACCAACGTTGCAGAACATAAGCTTATTAAGGAAAATGAAAGTGGGGGCTGAGGACTGCGTTACGGTGTGTCCTGTCGTGTAGTACTGTTAGATGGCACTGCATTCATGTGTGGGGTGCTGCCTCGGCGTGCCAGCTGGCGTTGCCGCCTTAAGAGCTATGCAAAATAATATAGATAGATACCAGCACTTATTTGTTTAAAATATCAATGTGTCTATACACCAAATCTTTCTTATTAGCTGCTATACATCCAAGTGATCTTTTATCTTATCACCAATACAAGATGCAAAACAAGAAAAGGATGTAGCGTTTTAGATAGTTACAAAATTAATCACCTTTTTAGTTTTAGCATGGAGGCGAACTTTTCTTAAGTATTCAATATATACAAGAACCTATTAAAAAATAATTCAACATACTGTAGATCATACACAATAAGGTAATCGATTTCAATTATAGTGTGTATACACTCACAAACGGAGAGCTATAGACCCAGCTCTGGTTTGAATCGTCTCCGGGTCCGTTTAGGCGACCCACCCCTATTGCCGGTATAGATCTTATATCCTGGGGAAGATGAGGAAAAAAAAAAAAAAAGATTGTGCAGTATTGCCAGTAGTATTTCTAGTGTGAAATAAAGAATCCCAAGTGGGTACTTACAAATCTGGAGTCATACAGTAATGACTCAATTCTTAGGTGTTGTGCAGATTAGGGACTGCACTCCCTTCTGTTCTGGTTTTGAATGCTGGGAATCAGGATCAATGAATAAAACTTCAAAATGTATTAATACACTTTTTAAAATAAGAAATAAAAAGAGCATACGTTTGCAAAATCCGGAACGCGTTTCGCCACTAGAATCGTGGCTTCTTCGGCCGGGTGAGTCAATTCAATGTCCTGAAGTTCCCTTCTCTTGTTTATATACCGTGGAAAAAGCAGGCAGGGGGTTCGTGCATGAGTTCCGTCACACGCCGATACCACCCACAGGTACGGCGTGTGCGGCCCATGCCTCCTTCTCATGCCGTTGCTGGGAGGGAGCGGAGAGTTCTTTCATCCTTAGGCTCTATAATTCCATCAGTTCTGTGCAGAGAGTTATATGTCCACATAAGTTGTTCGTAGCTGTTTAAAATAATTCAATACCAGGCAATTTTATTGAACCCACTCCATCACAACGTTTCGACCTAAACGGTCTTGACAAAGACCGTGTAGGTCGAAACGTTGTGATGGAGTGGGTTTAATAAAATTGCCTGTTTTGTACCTTGGAGTGCCTAAACATATATACAAAGACACATACATACAAACAGACAGACAAGCAAGGGGGGCAACTGTCCCCTCACACACATTGTACGCCTCACACCCCCACACACACACACACACATACAGCAGACCCCAGGTAAGTTGTCAAACTGTTCTTAAGCGGTTTGACTACTTACTCTGGGAGGACGCCACAGCACTCTTGGCACCATAACCACTACAGAGAGCTGAGGTGGTTATTGTGCCTTGACGTTCCTTTAAATAATTTACCAGTCCCCCTCCTGAGATTAGGTTCTGGGTCCGCCCCTGCTCTGTAGCTGTTGACACACTTCCATCTTCTGCAGAGCATCAGCTAATCTCTCTCAACCAATGAATGACACTCTGTGCAGAATTGACATTAGCCATCCCAGAACTCTTGCTTTGGACTGGATAATTACATAGGAGTGATGCTGCCAGGGGTGCCGCCAGTAGCATAATTAAATATCTCTGTGCAGAGTCTCATACTAAAACTCTGTACATACAGACTCCAAGCACTTTAGTGGTCATGGTAAATGGTGTAACCCATTAGCGTGTCTTCCAGCAGTACACATTTTCTATGGATGGCTTTAGATTTTCTTTAGTGAACATTTGCAATATACATTACAACTATGATGCATGAATATACACACACTCTTTTGAACGACAGTAAAAACCATCAAAAAGCAAACTCTGAAAACTTTATGTGTAATAAAATACCAGAGATGCTTTTTTTAAATATGAAACGTATCAGCTAAGATAGCAATTTTAGTATCTTTACAGAAGTAATCGTGAATTCGCTGCCGTGGCTAGGAAAATGATAGTCCATCAATGGTTTTATTCAAATGTGTGTTTTTTTCTTTAAAAAAAACCAAAACAAATATATATATATATATTTTTATATATATTTTATTTTATTGCATGGTGAAGGTCACAATTGACAACACACTAGCTAATTTTCCATAGATGGCTATGTAAACATCATGGAGACAGTAGTCAGTAACACACTAACCATTGCTTGATAAGAGGCCAATCACTCATATCATGATCAGATATATTGGTTGCATGTAGGAAGGTGTGGGGATAATAACTATCCTTTTTAGACATTTAAATAAAATAAAACTGTGAACTTAAAAAAAAAGAGCTGTCAGGGAATGAAACGTTGATATGGGGTTGCAGACAATTGTTTATTAGTTGGAGGATGAGTGCGCTCTTTCCCTAGAATGTCCCTCTCGCTTTTTTTTTGTCTCCACCCACTGTCCATGGACAGGGCAATGGTGGATAGTGACCTTTCCACCTCCAATTATGTAATATTCAGGGTCCTCTATGGGTGGGTGCAGGCTGCCGAGTCACTAGTTTTCTATTAGGATTTGTTATGACTAAAAATGCTGTTAAATGTGCTTCTCTTGTACATTTATTTGTGTTTTTATTTTGAGCTGCAGACCCATTCATCGGGTTCAGCTGCTTCAATTTTGTCTGGCATTAAATCCAGCTAAAAATTGTATTTCAAAAAAAAAAAAAAGTTACCAAAAGCAGTCAATAATGAACTAGTGTTTTTTTGCCAATATAATTAAATCTAGGCCATAGCTCAACGCAAAATACAGAAAGCAATACAAGACAAATGCGTGCCTTTCTTCCTCCTCCTCTAAAATGGCTGCTATAATGGATACTATGTATTCAGCAATAGTAACACATGATCATAATGTATCCCATGTGATTAGCACAAGGAATACAATCTAGTGTACTATATCCCATAAAAAGCGGTATCAAGCCACCATTGCTTTTATGGTATGTACACATTTAGAATTTTCACTTGCATGTATCTGCAGTTACCTATGTCTACAAAGTATATGTATTTGTGGATACACATGCTTGACAAGCGTAGGATTATTTTAACAAGTATGGTAGGAAATCATATACTTAAAAAATTGGATTTAAGAGGATGTATTAATCCTCTTAACTATTGACTATTTTTCATGGTTAGTTAACAACTTTAAAGTGACACTATAGTTACCAGAACCAATGCAGCTTAATGTAATTGGTCTGATGTCTATAGCCTGTCCCTGAAGTCGTAGCATTGTAAAGAGTAAGTGAATACCTTTTCCTTGTGATCTAAGGGAGAGAGTCACCTAAAAATGTCACATAAACAGCCACACCAGTGTGTGTGTATTCTTAACTCCTTAAGGACCAAACTTCTGGAATAAAAGGGAATCATAACATGTCAGACATGTCATGTGTCCTTAAGGGGTTAAAATGATAGTGTTCATTTAATTTATTGACAATCTTTATTTATTTAACTTTTTTTACGGAAAGTAGTTACACAAAGGATCAGTGTTTACAAAAATAACAATACAAGACTTCAATACTATCTCGATGCTGTAATCACTGTACCTAAGGATACATTTGTAATTGCACAATGTAGGTAACTGCGGGGTGTCGCTTTTTTCTTTCCTTTTTTCCTTTCCTTTCCTCTCTTTGACAATATGTTTTTCATTGAAAGTTTCTCAAATGTATTACTAAATACAGTCATAGAATACCAGTGGGAATCAGTTACAGAAGTAGGTCGATCCCCCCCCACCGCAAGTATTACTACTGCCCTTTGGAACCCTATGTGGGTTTGCAAGGAGAGGTTCAGGTCTACACAGGGCCGTCTTTAACGTGGGTCAATCAGGGCAGCTGCCCCAGGCCCAGTTGCTCCTGGGGGGCCAGCGACTTCCGCAGCCCCCATGGACCAGACGGTGTGGCTGCACAGAGCTGCACCGGCCCGCACACTAAGGAGGCCCCCCGGGTGGCCCATGCACTAAGGGCCACCTGGTAAGCATGTGTCAGCAGGGGCCTGGTTGGGCGCTGTGACGCTTAAACAGCGCGACCAGGCCCCTTCCTGTTCGGCAGCCGGCTGGAAGGAAGTGAGTGCCGCACATCACTTCCTTCCACCGAAGATCAGAGCCACGCGGGAGGAAGGAAGGCAGGGAGGAGGGGAGTTCCAGAGGATAACTCCCAACTGCCTCAGCCTGCTACTGGACCCCAGGAAAACCACCCTCCAGAAAAAGGTAAGAACCTGGAGGGTGGCTAAATGTATATGTGTGTGTGTGTGTGTGTGTAGGTCAGTATGTGTGTGTATGCCAGTATGTGTGTGTGTGTGTGTGTGTGTCAGTATGTCTGTGTGTGTGTATGTCAGTATGTGTGTGTCAGTTTGCCTGTGTATGTCTGTCCGTGTGTGTGTATGTTTGTCTAAGTGTCTGTCTGTGTGTATATGCCAGTATGCCTGTGTATGTGTCAGTATGTCTGTGTGTTAGTATGCCTGTGTGTGTCAGCATGTCTGTCTGTGTGTGTGTGTGTCAATACATCTGTCAGTGTATGTGTCTGTGTGTATATGTATGTATGTGTGTCTCTATGTGTTTCAGTATGTCTGAATGTGTGTCAATATGTCTGCCAGTAGATATTTGTGTGTCAGTGTACATGTGTGTGTGTGTCAGTATGTATCTGCGAATGTTTTAATATATCTGTCTGTGTGTATATGTGTCAGAATGTCTGTCAGTGTGATTGCGGGTTGGGCGTAATTAGGGGGGGAGGGGAGGTGCCCAGGGACCCAAGAAAATGCTTTGCCCAGGGTAGTATTCATATTATAGACGGCCCTGGGTCTACAGGTATGATCTTACGTGTTCAAGGGCGTTGTTTACGCTTGGTTTGTTGCTTAGGTGTGTAACTGCCCTTGTGCACAGAACCTCCATGTATACTGCTAAAATCCTAGTCTCGTGCATGAGAACATCCACCCTATTCATGTTCGCCAGTTCCCTGCCCCGTGACCATCACCTGGTTCGCTATTGGGTCTAGTCCCCTGGGCATTGATGCTGGAGCCTAGGGACCAGCGGTCGTAGAGTAAACCACAGCTACCTGCACCATCCGCGAGTTACCAACCCGTGAAGCCTGGTAAGTGGGATCTTGTGAGGAACCACTTTGAGAGGGAAAAAATAATAGACGTCATGAATCAGAGAGGGAAGGCTGGGAGAAAAAGAAGAATGTGTGAGGGAAAAAGGAGAGAGAAGGATATCATTTTTTTATGGGGGTGGGTTGGGGGGGGGGAAGTGAAAGGACGGAGGGGTGCTTGTCCTGAATTGTTTCTCTAGTCCTGCCTGCTCCGCCCCCCAGGGAGCCCTCATGACCCCGCAGTCTCCTGTCGCCTTTACGGGCACAACACATTGTGCTTTATGTGTTGTCTGCGCCCAAGGGGTAAATCCAGGTTCTCCAGATCTCCTCATGCTTCTCCAGTCTTCCTTTAGTTGCGGCAAGATAGTGTTCCTTTAATAACATGCCTCAAGATATTGCTAACTTAACACATTACTATTTAACCTCAGTAATACGGTTAAAATAGCTGTTTACAAGGACTCATTCTCTGTGCATCAGCATGAACAGCTAGGCCAACTCAGTGGAAAAAACAAAAACAAAACAGGATTTTAATTGCTATTACAGCACTCATGACAGATAATATAATAATAAATATCAAGAAAAGAAAAAAAAAGTGTTTTGCTAGGAATTCATTATGTGATGAGTGTCGGATATTTTGCCTGCTTCAAAGCACTATGCAAATGTGCAGTTACCAATTTGTAGAGGATTCCAGGATGGAGGTAAATGTTGTGTGTTGACAAAGTACAAGGAAATCTTTGCCATTAATGACATGTTGCTCCTAATGCAATATGGGTACTGGCACAAACGTGCAAAGAATACTAAACTAGAAAAGCAGAATGGCAAAACTACCACATATTAGCAATCGTCTCATTTTAGACAAAACACTGCAAAAGCTGGGGCTGTGTATTTATAGCACTTATTTTATTAAATAGATTATAAACAGTGTATTAAAATAAAGGCACTAACTTGTAACATCAAGGCTAGTGTCGCAGAGTATAGCGTCAGTTTCACGTGCACAAATATACACCATGTATAGCTCTGGGTCTATAGCAAGTTGTTTGCAAAGAGGGGAAATTTAATGGGTGTATGATTGTGCACAAAAAGTAATTGTGAACAAATCACTCTTCATATTTAGGCCCATTTACACCTACTTAAACACCTATAGAAAGCTAGACGAAAAGCTCACTTGAATAGAACACCACGTGTTGTATCTTCACTGTCTGTTTAAACATCAGAGTTGTAGTTTAACTTCCCAGCAGGCAGGGCCGGCCTTAGGGGTGTGGAAGCTGTGCAGCCTTGGTGCGCCATGCGGCTGACACAGCTCACACATGAGCGAATGTAAAGTGTGTTCTAATGCAGGCCCGGCTACCACGGTGGAGGATTTCATTATTCTCCCCCCATGACTATTAGAATTTTTTTTATTTATTTTTTTTAAATGGCAGCATGAGCAGGGCTTATCGAGCAGTGGAGGCAGAGCTGAAATGGCAGCTGGGATGGAGCTAAATGCACCCAGAAGCCAATGCTGCACAGGAAGGGGGACAACCTGCACTGCCTCCCCTCATCCCTTCCAGCCCATAATGGGAACAGGTAACTGTGTATGTGTGTGACTGCGGCTGTGTGTCACTGAAACTGTGTGTGCATGGCTGTCTGCCTGTGTGTGTGTGTGTGTGTGTGTGTGTGTATGTGTATGTGTATGTGTGAGACTGTAACCTCTCCCAACAAGGTAACAACAGGGATGGAGGAGTAAATATTTGTATGTAAACCATTCATTTAATAAATCCCCTCTACAAACACTACACTCCAATATACACATGCACTATACATGGATGAAGGGGAATGAACGGGTGGGGGTGGGGAGGGAGAAGGGCCCTTTGAAGATTTTTCGCACAGGGCGCCTAATGACCTAAGGCCAGGTTTGTTTCAGCCTTTGATCCTATAGAGGGTCTATAAAAGGAGTACAATTTATAATGGATAATGACAACACCCTAAACATCTTATCTACCTGACCACTGCAATGCAAACTTTTTGCCTTTGTCTAGTCAAGATTTGATTCAGACTACTGAGTAACTTACCAAGACCTCAATAATCCCACTCCTCATCACATGTTACCTTTAATTAACAAATACATCCCTTCTTGTTCTGTTCACACTTTTCTCTTGTCTGTTGTTCATTCCCACATTGCTGACTCTCAACTACAGGATTTCTTAAGGGCCGCACCATTCCCATTTAATGTTCGAACTCATCCCGTTAGATTATTTCATTAGCATCCAGTCCTTTAAGAAGTCACTGGCATTCCATTTTCTACTGTGATTCTTCTCTCAGTAACATGGGCCTCCCTGTGTTTTCCTAGTCCATTTACTCTTACTACTTCTACTCTACAGTTCCTCCATGTACAACTCTTACAAGCTTAACTGGACAAGGACATCATTTCTATTATTTTATTATTTATAAAGCGCCAACAGATTATGAAATGCCGTACAATGGGTGGACTGACCGACACGTATTTGAAACCAGATAAATTTGACGTGCAGAAACAGTGGGAATGAGGGCCCTACTCACTGAGCTTACATGCCAGAGGTAGTGGGGTATAGTGACACAAAAGGTAAGGGTAGGGTAGAAAACTAGGTTGCTAGAATAGTATTCACTGAGGGCTTCAGTGGGTTGTTTTTTTAATGACAGTTGCAGAAGTGGAATCAGGGTCCGGGGATGGAACTTTTAATTGATATTCTTTCCTGACGAAGTGAGTTTCCAATGATTTTTTGAAAGACTGGAGAGTGGGTGAAAGTCTAACAGAGAAGGGAAGGGAGTTCCACAGGAACGGTGCAGCCCTAGAGAAATCTTGAAGGTGAGCATCAGAGGTGGGAGTACGAACAGAGGATAGACATAGGTTTTTGACAGAGCGTAGGGGCCTCGACGGGACATACTTGTGTATTAGGAAGGATAGGTAGGTTGGAGCAGCATTGTGTAGGGATTCGTAAACTTGTATCAGAATTTTAAATTGAGTCCTATATCTAACGGAAAGCCAATGTAGGTTCTGGCAGAGGGGGCAGGTGTGGGAGGTGCAGGCGGACAGGAAGGTGAGCATCGCCGCTTTAGTTTATACCATTTCAAACCTATTCCCCTGCTTAATCCATAATAACCAAAATACACTTTACAAGTTGGAGTTGAGTTGGAATAGGTATAAGTCTACTTGCACCAAAGGCTAATAAGTATCAATTATGTAATATACAGGGCTTGATTTACATCTTAGGTGCATTTAGGTGCAGAATTTGCAGGTGCCTTTATGTCCACCTTTACACCCAGCTCTTGCTTGTTTGCTCTTTGGTTTAGAAGATATACAATAGAGTCACAATGTACATCTCTCAATTCCTCCACAAAGGTAAAAAAAAAAAAAAAAAAAAAAAAAAAACTAAATCAACATATAGTTAATTAGAAAAACATTGTGCCTATGTGGTCAGGGTAGGCACGTTCCTATAGGCAGCTGCCTAATCTGCCTTCTGATCCTTACAATAGGTTATCACTTACAGGAAGGAGAAACTGTAAAATAGTAAAGCCCTATATTCTTTCATTTAACCTCTACGGTTGACCATACATATCTCACCAAAGTAAATAACACGCCTACAACTTTGAAACATAAATTATTTATTATCAAGGCATCACAGCTTTTAATATTATGAAAATAAAAGAGATGTTAAAAAAAAAACATCTGTTTGGCTACCTATCCATTAGCTGTCAACGTGGAATATCTGTCACATTAGGCAATGTTTTGTTTTTTTAACGAGCACTTATTAAAATCTAGTGTCGAACAAAAATGGAATGTCTCAGGGCTGACAATAAAATCTTGTGTCACCATGCAACCAGTGAAGAATTAAAGGAACACTATAGTCACCTAAATTACTTTAGCTAAATAAAGTCGTTTTAGTGTATAGATCATTCCCCTGCAATTTCACTGCTCAATTCACTGTCATTTAGGAGTTAAATCACTTTGTTTCTGTTTATGTAGCCCTAGCCACACCTCCCCTGGCTATGATTGACAGAGCCTGCATGAAAAAAAAACTGGTTTCACTTTCAAACAGATGTAATTTATCTTAAATAATTGTATCTCAATCTCTAAATTGAACTTTAATCACATACAGGAGGCTCTTGCAGGGTCTAGCAAGCTATTAACATAGCAGGGGATAAGAAAATCTTAATTAAACAGAACTTGCAATAAAGAAAGCCTAAATAGGGCTCTCTTTACAGGAAGTGTTTATGGAAGGCTGTGCAAGTCACATGCAGGGAGGTGTGACTAGGGTTCATAAACAAAGGGATTTAACTCCTAAATGGCAGAGGATTGAGCAGTGAGGCTGCAGGGGCATGTTCTATACACCAAAACTGCTTCATTAAGCTAAAGTTGTTCAGGTGACTATAGTGTCCCTTTAACGTTTCTATCCTAAGGGTTAACAAACAAAAAAATATTTTGTTTATTTGCTATAAATACACAAAAACAAGAAAGCAAAGTAATAGGATTCTTTTTGAAACACATCTTTCATCTAAAGCACTAGGAACTTCCTCCTCGATTCACGGAAGTAAAAACCTCAGGCACATGATTAATTATCAGCACTTGCACTCAATTTGTTTGTTTTAATAAAGCCAGCCATTTAGGCCAATAAACACTGATATATAATGCCTAATGAAATGGCCAACCAGTAACTTGTAAAAATAGGATTAATGACACAAGCATATGCAGTATAAAGCATCGGGTAGGCTAAAGCATTAAGCAATTACCATTCGAGTACAGAAGTCTGTGATATTGCAGGGTAATATTTTCTTAACGTTAGACTTCATTAACCTTAAGATAATCTCAGATAAATTTTGCTGATTTTAAAAAGGCACAAAACCCCCTCTTAAATAAATTATGTTTATTAAACTACTCAATGTGTTTATAAAAACAAGGCGTAATATAATGCATCCGAGGATCTCATCTTTATCTGAAACATCCAAGTGCTCATAAATAAAATATCACATAACAAAGTGCGTGTTAAAATTCATTATGGTAATAGACCATGTATATGATCAGTTGCATTATCATCCTCCTATCCTTGAACAAATAGCTTCCCTATCCAGGCAGCGCAAAGTCATTTACAAGACAAAATACACAGCTACCACATTTTATTCTCTCTCATTTTCTCTTATCTGTCTAATCCTCAACTTTCCAAATTAATTCTTCCTTTAAATCTCCTTCCTGCACACAGTGTAACTCTGAGCTCATTAGTAGCTCTGAAAGATACAGGGGCAATGGCAGTAATTCATAGAAAACCACTAAAGGTGGCCCGAAGCCTTGTTTTCTTTCCATTAACACGTGTGCAATGCATGTACAGGATGGCCTTGTATATGGACAGCTAAACAAATTATTTAAACAGCGCTAGTCATTTATCCGGAGGGAGGTTAAAATATCTTTAAATTGATGCTTTTATTTAATGATATATAAAAAGGAAAGTGGGGAGGGTGTTAACTATAAATAAACATAACACAATGCACAAAAAATATAACAGACGTATCTTAAAATGAGAATCTCAAGAGTTCTATCTTGCATGAGAATTACAACACTGCTATTCAAAATCAATGTAAAATTAGATAAATTTGATTTTTTTTTCTATAATAATATTTTTTTGAAAACGGATATAAACTAGGTAAGTATATGTCAATACTTTATATGGAAAAAAACAAATTAAGTGCAAATACTTGCATGAAAGCTAAGCTTTTACTCAAGAAATAAATATTCTGTATTTTTAAATAAAATCTTTCTTCACTATGAGAGTTTATTAAAATAATAATGCCACTATCGGCACGTTATACTAACCTAGAACCTTACGACAGACATTTTAGTTTGCAGATTGTCCAACAGTCATCTATATTCTAAAACAAATGTGGGCATCAAAAATAAAACCCACATAAATCCTTATTGAAGAAAATTATCTGAGTGTGAGTAGCAAAAAATGAAAATAAATTTAAATTAAAAAAAAATATATATATCTATATACACATATACACACACACACAAACACACACACATATACACGTGTATGTGTTCCTGTAATTTTAGTTGATGTCATAACCTAGGAGGCAGCGTGAGAGGAGGATATTGATGTTTTGTTTTGTGCGTTGTTGTGTAAATGACAAAGTTGAGGAGAGAGTTGCATATTTTCTTTACAATTTTGAAGGGTCTATATTTGCATACGCACACATATAGTGTAAAATATCTATTGACGCACGCACACATTTGGATTGATATACATGGGTGTGTGCATATAGATATACACGTACACTATGGAGAAAATGAACCATCAGCATTGTTGTGATCAGAAAATAAAGAAAAGGACGCTTGTTCGGGGGCTGCTACAGCTCAGCTTAACACATCAAGAATGCTCCATAAGGCAGCAGAAATAAATCACAGCGGCATAAAGCAACATCTGACTAGTTAATCAAACAAATAGGGACATGGAACAAATACAGAAGCTATAAATATTGACAAGTAGCTAGTTCAGTCACAAAAGCACTCAATACTTCACTCTTCAAGTGCAGGTTTTTATATCGGTCCCTTAGAAACTCTCTGAATTCTCCAATAAATTTTTGCCGCTGATTCACCTGCTTTCCACCCTTCAGCCATTTCCTTCAGAAGCTGTCAGAGCCAGCGAGGGTAATATATGTCCTGAGCAAAGCGAACAGCTGTAAGCATTCTCTATGCTGCTCCCTGTACCCTGTCCTGCATAAAATAATACATCAAGATTAATTGATTTGCCATCACTCTTGCAGAACAGAAAATTAATTTTCGTGTAGCTGTGTTTTCAATCTTGCAGTCAACCCCCTCCTCCTTTCCCCCCCCCCCTACAGCAGCATATGAGTGTGGAACTTGGCAGGACATTTTAGATTTTTAATTTTTCATGGGAAAGGGTGACGTTTTTTTTATTTATTTTTTTATTTTGTTTAAGTGGGGAGTGGGTGTTGGTGCCCTCTTGCGACAGGCTTGGGTTCGGTGATGCCAAAAAACAAAGAATTGTGAAGAATTAACCCAGCATTTGCAACATACAATTGTAGTACAATGCGGAAATCTTCTAGGTTAAATCTTTTTAATGCATTTGAATATTCCGGCCATCTGGTCTATAGAGAGTTTTTTCTTCTGCCCATTTATCATTTTCATTAAAAAAAAAGAGAGAGACATTTAATTTCATTAATGATGGACCCTTACATACTGGTAAATAATTAATGCTTATTGTTTTCAGATGAAAACGGTATATTAATTATTTATTTTTAATTAATATTTAGAAAAAAAAACCTGTTTACATGCATTTGTCCGTAAGGGCTGTCTTGCCCCAAGCAATGTATGCTAATTGGATTGAGCATAAGATTGTATCCATACATTGTGCTAGTAAATGTATAGATTAGGAGAGAAACCTATTTAAAAATATTTTTTTCTTCCAGTCAATGCCTTGGAGAGCAAAAGCATTGACTGACAAGGGAGACCAAACAAGATCTCTCACAACAGGTCCCTGTGCCCTCCACCCTTAGCAACCATAGCACAAGCGCTGTGGTTGCTATAGGAAATCCTTGGCTGGTGCTTCAAGTCACTCCGTTCCAATGCCAGCAACGAAGTCATCATGCCGGCATCACTGACAAGATTTGCCCTGCTTGAGGATGTGTCCCAAGCAGGGCAAATCAAAGAAGACTTTAGGAAGAGTGGAGTCGGAGCAGAGGACAACCCTAGGTGGGTGTTACATGAGGAGTAACAACCACAAAGCGGCACTGGAATGGAGGAAGAGTGAGTAAATCTTTATATTTTACACGGAATACACCATGTATCTGGCATAAATTCACACCCAGTCTTTTTTTGGCAACCTGCTCCCTTTCTGGGAGGGACAGCCCATTTTGGGTATTGCAAGTGGCATCAATGTAACATCCCTTTAGGTTCAGCAACCCTCTGTCCCAATTTCACACATCCCAATGTTGGGTGGCATGCAATCATTGGGTGATTGAAATACATAAATTGATGTTACATTATATTAACATGAATATAATAAGATACAACAAAATATAGACAAGAGGAAAGAATATGAGAGGGAAGAGAAGAAAATGAGAAGAAAAAAATGGGAAGGAGAAAAAGATTGTGGTATATAGCGCATCATACTGGAGTCCTAAAGTCATTCCAGTTCCGTCCCAATTGATACCAAATCTTGTATTTTGGTATTTGGAAGTAGTGATTAGTATTCTTTTGAAGGTCCTCATGGCTCCACAGTGAACTGCATTCACAAACAGCCTACTAGGCACTGGAACGGAAGAGTTCCAATCTTTAGCTTTGTTAACTTCCTCAAACTGCTTTATCTTAAAGTTGGCCTGTGCACTGGTAGAAGCAGATCTGCATTTTGGGTCAATGTTGCACCTCTGTAATATCGTGTATTCTGCCACATGTTGTCATTTTCATAATGTGATTTGAACTACAACTTACACAAAAAAATATATATATATTTCTGACCCATCGTTGTAGTTTATTAGGAAAAAAATGTAAATATAATGAAGGTTACAGATGTAAAAGGAAGCTGAAGTTTTAACAGTTTACTATTGGATAATACTCTTCAGAAATTTACTGAGACAATTTAGTTCCCTTTCAAGAATAACTGAGATAAATCCCACAAATCAATGCTGTTAGCGTTTTGTTTAATACACTTCCAGCTGAGCAATACCATTTGCACGTACAAGCTAAGTTGGTTAATTAATAATCGTCTTTTTCTAGACTCAATATCTAAGTCTCAAGTGCTGACATGTCTGCATTTTGGCAAACACAAACCTCAGTTTCCTCACTCCAAAAGTTGGTAAGTTTGTAAAGTTAGCATACTCAATGAAGATCATAAGTGGGAAAGGCACCACCATAAGCCACTAAAAGAAAGTTTACTTTAATGATGGACATTGGAAAGATGGAAGTAGAACTTGTTTGGAACAAAATCCACTTCCATTTACCTGCATGTCTCACTTACAAATGTGCAAAAAAAAAAAACGGGTTTTAACCATCCTGTAGGGAACTCTGTAAACACATTTAAGAGCACAATGGTTCTAACCATTTGAGGATTGTGGTTAAACAAACCCCTCATTATTGTTGAAGTTCTTAAATATAATTGTTCCTACAGGAGGTAATGAACATACATCAATAAAAAATATCAAGAATACTATGTATGGAAATGTTGTAAGTGATTTGTTTGGCTAATCATTAAACTGTGCTAAAATCGCAGAGTTTTAGCCCTAACTATGTAGATGTAATGGCATGTGATAATGGGATGTGGAAATTATTTAATAAACAGGTTTATTAAAATCAGAGGCTTGTGGTTAAGGTCTTTGGTCATTGTAGAAATATGGACCCAAACAGCAACTAACTCCAAAAAGGAAGAAACTTGGACATTATAGACTCACCTTCAGAGAAGTCCACCTTAAGTCCTAACAAACAATTTTAAAAAGCACACGTCCGGGTGCTTAGCGCTGAATGTATGACTTTAAGTTATAGTTAAAGGACACTGTGCGTCGACTTCCTCTACTATAAATTTATGCTGCGCTCCTACAGTCTGGCTCTTTCCTCTTCAAAAGAAAACTACTTCAATACACTTATAACCACACTCTCCCGCGAGCCGAAACGACTGTTTCATGCTTTTTACTCTCTTCTGCGCCCTGTCGTGCCGCCTCCTCCTACCAACTTGACTGCCACAAACTTTGCAACTCACTTCACTGAGAAGATTTCTAGAATCAGGGAAGATATCTCTCATTTTTCTATCCACTACCAACCTTTCCCCTAACCACACTCCCTCAGCTGTCCTATGCTTATTTGCACCCGCTACAGCAGAAGAGGTTTCTGCTCTGCTCCGTTCCTGCCACCCCACCACCTGTTCCCTCGTATCACATCCGCACTTTGTCTCCTTCTCTTACTCACTAAAATCTTCAGTCTCTCCCTCTCCTCTGGCACATTTCATCTACCCTTCAAACATGCAACCGTAACCCCGGTTCTGAAAAAAACCAATCTTGACCCCAATTCCCCGTCCAACTACCTCCCTATCTCGATACTGCCGTTTGTCTCCAAGATCCTTGAGAGTTGTGTATGTGAGATTGACAGACGTCCTCGGAACCAACTCTCCGCTTGACCCGCTTTAGTCTCTATTCTGCGCGCGTCACTTTATTGAAACAGCTTTGACCAACGTATCCAATGATTTTATCACTGCAAAATCCCATGGTCATTACTCTATCCTATATATCCTTGACCTTTCTGCTGCTTTTGACACTGTTGATCATCAACAGCTTCTTCTCATCCTCCGTAATCTCTGTCTATGAGCTACCGCTCTCTCCTTGTGCTCTTCCTACCTCTCCAAGTGCTCATTCAGTGTTTCTTTCTCTGGCTCTGCCTCTTCTCCCCAATCCCTCTCTGTTGGTGTTCCCCAAGGGTCTGTCCATGGCCTCCTTGTGTTCTCAATCTACACTGCCTCCCTTGGTAAACTCATCAGCTCCTTCGACTCATCAGCTCCAGTATCATTTCTATGCGGATGACACACACATTTATCTGTTCTCCCCTGATTTCTCACTACCACTCTTGACTCGTGTCTCTGACGACCTCTCTGCTATTTCCAACTGGATGGCTGCTCATTTCCTTAAACTGAACCTGTCCAAAACAGAACTTCTAGTCTTCCCTCACTCAAGTGTTGCTACTCCCTTGTCTGTGTCACTCCAAGTCAATGGCGCTACCATCCGCTCTACCTCTAAGGCTCGCTGCCTAGTTGTTCTCTGACTCCGATCTCTCCTTCACCCATCATGTCCAATCAATTGCCAAATCCTGCCGCTTCCATCTAAAAAATATTGCGTCCATCCGACCCTATTTAACGCCTGATACGGCAAAGGTGCTTGTCCATGCCGCTGTCCTCTCTCGCCTTGACTACTGCAATCTGCTTCTCAGTGGTCTTACGTGTTTCCAACTTGCCCCATAACAGTCTATAATGAATGCAACGTTGAGATTCCTGTGTGTCCAACTCATCTGGTTACAAATACGTATCTGTTAGTCCACCCATTGTACAGCGCTACGGAATTTGTTGGCGCCTTATAAATAATAATAATACTAATGTCTGCATTTGTCATTGAGAACAATATATACATATTATACGTACACAATAAAAATAGTAAAACCTAATTAAATTACTGTATCATTTTATTTTCTGCGTTGGACACCAAGTGACCATATTCAACCCTGCATTACATTTCCAAAAAGTGTTAAAGTCACATTACCAAAGAGCTTGCAATTTATTTTTGAAAGAAAGCATGCGTAATAAACCTTCCAATGTTTGGATTTGGCAGTGGGGCACCTTCAGCTCCACTTCTGGAAGAAGTGCCAATCCACCTTACGTGCTAGATTTCTACTCTTTCCTCCTCAAAATGATTGCCTGCTCACAATTATGCAGAACAAGCAAAAAACTTTTGTTAAGGGAAGGCTCGCTGCAGCAAATCGTAGCTGCCTCAAATTAGAAATGGTTTCTATTTCCACACATGCAACTTGGGTGCTTCTGCTTTCAAAGGGGATAACTGAGATCTTCTAATTATTGTTAGAGTCCTAATTAGCATTTAGTCTTACATTACAACGACGGCAGGAATATTGTGCTGCTTCGGTAATAAACCATATTCACAGTGTGCAGCCAACTGCTAAAGCATGCGATGAGAATTAATAGCACTGCACGACAATGCTAAATCCTGCGGCTCCCGCTGTGTGTGTTTAATAATTTTTCACTCCTTCCAGATTGTTCCCATCAACCACAAATCCCTAGACCCTAATCAACCTCCCTTCCCCATCAATATTGCACAGAGAACGGAGTGTTGAAAATTATCTGCAATTTCAAAAACTGCTTTGTTGCATTATTAGGCCAGTGACCTAAGAGGTAATGGGTAAATAGTTTCTGAAATATGTGTACGGACGATGCAAATTAGAGCTCAGAGTTGTACCTGCTGTTCTCCGCAGAGCTTGAAAATGCACTTGATTACACTTCCATATTCACAACATCCTGTGCAGCAATTACCTTCTGAACCAACAGGGAGGCTGGGTAAGGGAAGCTATATTTACAATATTTGCCCAGCAAAGCGACGAGGGAAGTGTGTACATGAGACCAGAATAAAGAAACAAATGTTAACCCTTGTTTGCAGGTTTTTGATGCTTCTAAGAATGGGCAAACACCAAACGGTTTCAGCATTGCTTCAGATGCTGAACATCACAATGTCAGACAGAATACATGGATACGACTTGTTGCCAAGAATTCTTCAAAATTAATTTTAAATAAGCTTCACATAGGGCAAAATGAATCTGTGAATTAGAAATACATGGTACAAGGCAATAATGTTTCACATAAACACTCAAACATCAAACCACTGGAGGGTCAATGCTGATTTGTTTTACCGATCTGGATGGTTCCTCTGGTGTCAGCTGATCACTCTCAACCAACGAGCAAAGCCATGTACTGCGCAAGAACTTGCGGCTCTTCAGTATTAGTTGTGAAGATGGGGAGCAGACCCCAGGTAAGTACTCAATAATTACAATGGGGGGGGGGGGGGAGTGTGAGGGGACAGCAGGGCACTCCTAGCATCATATCCACCACAGTGAGCTTTAGTGGTTATTGTAAGAACTCACTAATTACAAGGGGGGGGGGGAGTGTGAGGGGACAGCAGGGCACTCCTAGCACTATAACCACCACAGTGAGCTTTAGTGGTTATTGTAAGAAGGCACTAATTACAATGGGGGGGGGGGGAGTGTGAGAGGACAGCAGGGCACTCCTAGCACTATAACCACCACAGTGAGCTTTAGTGGTTATTGTAAGAAGTCACTAATTACAATAGGGGGGGGGTGAGGGGACAGCAGGGCACTCCTAGCACTATAACCACCACATTGAGCTTTAGTGGTTATTGTAAGAAGTCACTAATTACAATGGGGGGGGGGGGGAGTGTGAGGGGACAGCAGGGCACTCCTTGCACTATAACCACCACAGTGAGCTTTAGTGGTTATGGTAAGAAGCCACTAATTGCAATGGGGGAGGCAACAGGACACTTCTAGCACCATAACCACCACAGTGATATTGAGTGGTTATGGTGCTTAGAGTGTTTATTTTAACAGATGAAAGATTAAAATAGTGCAGTTCTAGGTAATTGATTAAAATGTGAAATTTTAACATTTCAACATTTTGATGTTTGCTAAAAAGTGTCTTCATGCAATTTCTATTATATGCTAAACACACCACCCCTACATAAAGCAACATTTAAGATAATATGTATCAGTTACAATGTAAAATGACACACAATCTAAGTATACAATACATTAATTACTACTTCCAAAACCCCTATACATAATCTATTTCCTATGGTGGACGTCCTCGAACACCCATTCAATATCCGGCAGTTAACAGACCTCTTCCCGGACAGACCACTGACGTTCTCACACACACTGGCCAGAGCACAACTCTCCCAATACGCCAGGTCGATCCCGCAAAGGCCATCCCTGACGAGAGACCTGACACAATTCGAACGCCTCTGCACGCAAGACGCGGAAACACCCAGAGCCATCTCACAGATATACACTATACTGATCACCAGTAGATACATACTGGCACCGCCCTGCATAAGAAAATGGGAAGAAGACCTGGACGAGGACATGTCAGAAGCTGACTGGGACAAATGCCTCACCCTGATACAAAAAACGCCTAGCTCAGCACGCCTACAGGAAAACTCCTACAAGATCCTTACCAGGTGGTATCTGACACCAACGGCATTACACATAAGGAACCCAGACATACCAGACACCTGCTGGAGATGCGGGGAGGAGGCAGGCACATTCATACATGTCTGGTGGTCATGCACACGGATACAGCCATTCTGGGACACGGTCAGAGGCATCATACACGAAGTAACAGACGAGATGCTTCAGAGGTCCCCGGCGGCCTTTCTCCTCCATCACACTGACATGGCCACACAGCTATATGGCAGATCCATAATACCGCGGTTGCTGAACGCAGCCAAAGCGACCATCCCAATTTATTGGAAGCAGGCAAGCATACCACCGATATCAAGATGGGTGGAGGAGGTGGATAACACCAGGAAATACGAAGATATAAAGGCAAACACCCCGAAACTCAGAGACAGATACACCAAACGCTGGTTCCACTGGCTGAGAATAACCACATCAAACGACTTCCAACGACACCTGGCCCCGCAATAGCCGGACGGGTCGAGAGGCGGGAGAGAGCGACCGGGAGACCAGACGGGGAACGGAGGGACGGGGCGAAGGGGGGCAGCAGCAGGGGATGGAGACACGCATAACCCCCCCCCTACCTGAACCACACTACCTACCCCCCCATACGGACACCAGACCGGACCCGCTAACGCACCACACAAGACGGACACAGAAGCAAACCTAGACTGACAGATCTAAAACTGGACACCCCCGCTCAACACGACGGACGGGAGACACCGTACGAACGACACAACACTACATAATGCCAAAAATACCCACACCCGATATGAGTACACGACCAACCGCGACAAGGAGGGGGACACTAATGTGAGCCACCCAGGGAAGGGGGGAAAAAAAAAAAAAAAAAAAAGCACACAGGGTACAGAAACCCAACACTTCACAACGAAACACACACACACACACAACTAAGCCCCGACGAACCTCACAAAGAGAGATACCAGGACACGGGAACGGGCACCACTCACCGAACATCAATGGGCACAAGACCTCGGCTTAGCCGAACAGGGAACAGCACACGGAACCGAATCAGCCACACAGTCACACCACAATAGAATACCACCCAGGACTGAAGCAGCCACACTTGGCGGCGGAGATACCAATCCCACTACAACACGCAACGACAGTCAGATACCCAAACAAGCTATCACAAAGCGGAACCTAGAGCCCCGCAGCGCCCAGAACACACAAACTACCGAGACACCCATAGCCGTAGTTAGGGCAACATAGCAAGACACACGCACAAACTACACCCATTACCAGACCAAACGAGATTAGGGTACAGCCAACCACGACCACAACACGACAAGAGACACAAGGCAATGGATGCTTGGCAGCACGGGCACCATACCAAAACACGAACTGGTGCAACACAAGACACAGTAAAAAGTTAGAGATAAGCCCCTCAGGAGGCACTGGGTAGACACACTGTACCAAAAGACACCAGAGCAGACTAGACAATGATACGTCACGAGCACTAACAGGGTCAAGTGAGAACAACTGACCAAGTATAAGCAAACGGTATTACACCAACATGAACCAGATGGCCTCTGCATAGGCGACGTAATACACACTGACATAAGCACCGTATAAATGCGCCCTAGTGTGGGCGACGTATGCATACTCATACAAGCAGGAGCCACACGCACATATGCTACGGCAACAATAAATATACAAAAAACTATAACACAGCTGTAATACTAATCTGAGTACATAGGCCAGTTGACAATATGAACCAATCCTTTATGTCATGTTATACAGGCCAAAACTAATTCGCTTCTGCGTAAGCGACAAACTGTTTATACCTTTACTTACCAATGTTTCGGCCCCTGCGTGGGCAAATATTTGCCTTAATATGACTCGGTTCGCTAAATGCGTTTATATTATGACAACAATAAAGATATTCAAAACATAATCTATTTCCATCCACCATATCAATCAAGAACAGTAAGCCTACATTTTGTAACAAGTGCTGTGTTTTTTTGTCGAGGTATTTTTGTTGCTGAAATATAATTTGTTGCTGAAGGTTATTTGAAGCTTCAGTTTGGTGCAAGTCAGAAGATACAGGGAGCCATTTCATTGTTTTGACATTATTCTGATCAGAATGTTAACTATATTCTATAATTAAAAAAAACAAAAAAAAATAGAACCCACACATATTAAAGGAACATTCAAGTATTTTGAATAGTTTCTAGTTTACAGTATTAATGTACCCCCTGCCATGTCAGGGTTGGAAGTGTGGATTTTACTTACCTTTCAGGTCCAGCCGTGCCAGTCTCCATGGAGAAGCACTGCCTACTTGGGATAGACGATCTCAGCCAATCCAATGCTTTCTCATAGGAAAACAATGGGAGGCTACTGCACAGGCATGGGAAAATACCACGCTGCATCAATAAGATGGTCTCTGTGAGACCATGTGATAAAAGTAGCAGAGATTTACTCAGCGATGTCTTCAAAACCGCCTCTAGTGGCTCTTACAGTGTAAAGACACTAGAAGCATTTTTACCCTACAATGAAAACATTGATTTCCTGTAGAACGGCACCCAGACCACTTCATTCAGATTAAATGGCCTCGGTGCCTACAGAGCCCCTTTAACATTTCTGCCAGTATCCACATGATGGTTATATACATATAAAGCTTGTTTCAAATAAATAACAAGCGGATCATATAATGTACAAACACAAATATATACATACACATGTGAGAACACACACACACATATATATATATATATATATATATATATATATATTATATATATATAAAATGTTATAGAAATAATTAAAACAACTGCATGAACTGAAATTATCCATTGAAAGCAAATGTGCTGAAATTTCTCTTTCAAGTACATACAATATCAGTCAGGCATTAAAAACCTCATGTATTTTTTTAATCACTTTTCCAATAGGTCCTAGTCAAATCTAGGTTTGGACATTTTTACAGGGCATAATTATGATGCTTTGGTCTTTGCTTGCAGATGAGACATGTGTAGACGTTGACCTTTGTCTGTTCCTTGTGTCCTGCTTGGAAGGTTCATATCTTGTGTCTAGGTTAGTGGTGTATTATTCCAATTTAGAACAGAACTAGTCATGCTTTACAAGATGGCCTATACAGAATCATAAGACCATAGAAAGTGAAGACAGAAAAGCCAATTCTTTTCTTGATAACATAAGGCTTCAATGTGCACTGATGTTCATGATAACTAAATTTTAAAGTGAAGCAAGCAAAAAGTGGATTATTAGATTTTTAAAGGGAAACTCTAAGCACCATGACCACTACAGTACAATGTAATGACTATGTTGCCTATAGTCTCTTAAAACCCCTATTTTAAGTCCAATTGTTTAGAAGAAGTTCTCCAGGTGAACCCAGAGGCTATCATCTTCTCATATACATTATAACTGTCAATTTTATCCAGCAACATCATTAATTTTAAAGGAACACTCTGAGCTCCCATATCCAGTACAGAGTGCTTGTAGTATTTATAGTGCCACCAGTGACCTGCCCCCCCACCCCCCTACATGATCAGACCACCAGGCACCTGTACTGCAAGAATCTTCCATTCACTCTCCCAGTGGAGCCTTGAATTGTTGGGCCAGCCAACTGGTTGAAAGTGTTTGCCGATTGCGATTAGCCATCGAGTTGAGCTGTGCACCATCACACTTTGCTCAGTGGAGAGTGATTGCGGCTCCAAAAAGGCAAGGAGCAGTGCCCATCAGAAACAATGGAACTTGTTAAGCCATTAGCAAACATTATGAAATACTTACATTGGGGAAGAGTGCACTACCGGTACCATAATAACTAAAGTACAAAATAGTGTCTTTGAAAGCTTTTTAAAAATTATATATTTTTTGCATACTTATGTGATTTACTTCCAGTCTGGAGCAGATCTTTAATTATTAAAGCTGTCACTTGTAAGTATTTCATAAAAAATATAGTCTTTATGAAATACTCATATTGGCTGCATTGAAATTTCAAACTTTGTTTTACAGGCAAGCCTGAAAGGTGAAGCTTTGCCAACAACTTTTGTCATATCCCAGCAGCCACAGCAAGTGAAATCAGGCATCATCTCACTCAGTGGCGGAACTAATGTAGAGAACCCTGGTGCAAGAATTATTTTGGACTCCTTCTAGCACAATCATGGTCAAAAGGTAGATCCCCATCTGTCGTTCAAATCATACAATGCTTTTCCAGCTGTGGATCTACCATGTAGTCATTTTTGCAAAGCTGTATTTATGAGCAGTGTTTGTGTTTGAATGTTTTTATGTATTTGTGTATTGTGTTGGCATTTGAATTCAGTTGTATGTTTGTATGTACTGTTGTATTTGAAAGCAGTGGTGTGCTTGTGTTTAGTGTTAGAACGTGTTTGTATGTAGAGTTGGCGTTTTATTGCAGGGATGTTTGCGCATATACACATACACTGCCCGACACATACAAACTGAAACACACATACACACACACAGATACACCAACTGACACATACACAAATAACACACACACACAGATCACAATGAACATGTGTTTAGCCTCCCCCCTGCTCCCATACCTTTTTGGTGCAGGAGGGTGGCTTCCCTGGGGTCCATTGGCATCTAGCGCAGTCTGATGGGAGTTAGGCTCTCCTTCCTGTCTGGTTCTCCCCCCTCTCCCTCTCCAGGACAGCTCCATGGTAAGCTGGGAGAAATTGACTTGTACTCACTTCTTTCCAGACCCACTGCAACCACAGAGAGCAATGGGGGGAGAGGGGGGTAGCGTTATTGAAGGGCTGCAGCGTCTGACTGGGCCTCTCATTAACGATAGCCATCGGATGGCCATAAGTGCATGCCCCCCGGCCCCCGACCTTGCGGGCACCAGGGCAGCTGCACCAGCAGTAGTTTTGCCACTAATCCCGCTCACTGTGAGATATGATCTATACCATGGAGAACTATAACTACTTTCTACTGCACCCCATATCTCAAGAGGAGATATCATCATCAGGGTTCTTTGCAAAACATGAGATTTTAGGTTTAATTATTCTATTTTTGGATTATTTGTTATAGTGGTTTTCTTTAAGCCTAACTTAATTCCTTATTTTTACATTTAATTAATTAAATATAAAATATATCTGTACATACATATGTATGTTGTGCGTGAGCAAGTGCCTTACAACTGTGAAATGGAAAATTAAAATGATGCCACTTAGTCTAATACAAGTTTTTGAAGATTGTTCTGAAATGTATGGGTACATTTACTCAAATGGTTGTGGCATGCAAACTATTGTGGCTTATTACAGGCCTGGATAAGCCACAATAGTTTGTCCACCTAAGGCAAGATATAGATATATGTGGCATAATGGACATGTCCTAAATCAGAGCCACATAACACTAGTTTATGTGTCTGTATAGGATAAACGACAGATGCAAATCTGTCACTGCTGTCAAGCGTACACACTCAATATACCAGGACTTACATCCCTGAGGAGGAGACCTTTGTATGTTGAAGAATCAGAAAGTCAGAGATGGCCCATTAAGTACATCTATCTAAGGAATAATCCTGGCTAAAAAGCTCAGTTTGTAAAAGTTACATTAGAACGTTGCTTGGAAACACAGCAAAATATCCACTGTCACAAGAAATTTCCTGGCGAATTTTTAAAGAGGACTTGACAGAATGGAACAGATTTAGAATGCTAAGGTTGGTGGAGAGCAATTTGTTGCCGTTGTAAGTGACATTATGCACAAATGCTTTCTTTGCCAATGTAACCACATAAGTATTGCCTTTCAAAAAGTACATACAATTCCAATTGTCTGCTGAAAGTTTCAGGGCAAATTGCTCAAAATCTTTCTTCTTTTTTTTTTCACTTTGCCCTAGCACGATATGAATGATGAGCCAATCCTTTCTTGTCCAAATAAAACTGTTATTTCACAACACTGAGTATTCTCTATTCATCACATGCTGGATTTGATTTGTGTTGCAATTCTGCTGCCGAGCAAACACCCTGCCTAGGCTCGGAGAGTGGTCCCCCTGATTAATGACAGTCCCATCAAGGCAGTGCCTGTAGCTGTTCTAATCTGACGTTATCAGATTCCTTCAGCCAGCCAAGCAACCGCTGCAGTAAATAACAGTGTCAATAGAAATACATCATTCCATCAGAAAATAACACTTAGGAAATGTGGATTAGTTAGGGGCATGAGGTCAATCTTTGGTAATTTGCAGGTTTATTCCATGGCAAGTTTCTGCAAGATTTCAGGATGTGCCAGTATGTATGGGGGATGCTATTGCTGGAGCCAAATTTAGCAGAGTATCCACTTGACTAGAGAAAAAGCCTACCTTAGTGTTTTGTTTTTTTTTTGTAAAATTTTAAGGTGACATCTAGGGCAAGGAAAGCTTTCATACTGTACTAACCTGTTCATGGAATTTAGTACACTATAGCTCATGGTGAATTTAAAAAAAAAAAATTAAATACTAACAATGTTTTCTTTCTGGGGGAAAAAGGACGCAGATATCACAAGTACATAAGAGGAATAAGCTGGTGAAAAAATTAAGAAACACAAAGTCTACAGGAATGAAGGGTGTGGGAAAGGAGATGAAAAGATAGCGTAAAATAGGGGAAGGTGGAAATAAGGCTGAGGAACAAAAAAACAGAAAAGCTCTGCGGACACTACCATTTTAATTAATAATGCATATAAAAATGTAACAAAAATAGCTACTAATAGTTGTAGGATAATAAGCTTAAAATATACAAAACATCATGGCTTTTTTCAATATTGATTCAAGTGTACCTTAATTACCTTTTGCCTGGGCCGTGAACTCTGAAACATGAAGCTTTATATTACATAGATGGATAGACACTGGTTATATATTCGAGACCTATTGCCAGGGGTTCTGTATAAACACCACACAATACTAGGAGTTTGATTTCTGTGGATTTCAACAAAACACTTACAGTAAAGTGTGTTGTGCATGTAAATATAATATACTCATATACCACACATTACTCATGGAGTATATCACACAGATGTGCAGAAATAAAAAGGATATAAACCTCATTATTGCAGGGAATTAGAAGAACTGTAGAGATGTGTTATTCTAATTAACAAACGCTGCATAAGCCTTGGGTCACAGCTATACTCCCACATACTCTACTTTGTGGATCTGTAATAAACCCAAGTAGTGCACATTACAGTGAGGTTCTGTAGAACACCCCCATGTCATGGCCTTTCAGGTAATGTTACCCTCACCAGTGACCCAGAACTCTGTTGTGAAGGCAATCAGTAAAACACAGGAAAAACTGTGTTCTTCCACCCTACGCGTTTCGTCTGTTTCACGCGCTGAATTCCCCCTGAGGAAGTCGATTTATAGACGAAACGCGTAGGGTGAAAGAACACTGTTTTCCCTGTGTTCTACTGATTGACTTCACAACAGATTTCTGGGTCCTGGAGGTTGTATACAGAATTTCTCCTGCGAGTAAAAAAAAAACTGTGATGGGCTTTTACTTTTTAATTATCTTGTGAGTGTATAAAATAAAGTGTTCTATTTGGTGTTATACAGTGTTTGTTTCTTGTGTTTCAAAGTGTTTGTTTCTTCTCTCCCAAAAAGCATAGAAGTTGGGAAGTAGTGAATAAAGATGTTCTACCTATATTTTTGTATTCTGCCTGCTTTAAATTTATGCGTGTGAGTGCATTTTTACACTAGCTATTATCTGGTGTTTTTTGGTCTGCATCATTTGTGGTCCTTTCGGATATTATTTTGTAGGTTGTTTTTTTCTCCGAGGAATCTTCTAAACATCTACTATTTTATAGGGTAACTTATTTTTATAATTACCCCCTTTTAACCACCGGTGTTTTATATTGCATAAGGGGTTTTTACGTTTTTTGCTCACACAGTAATGTATATCTTCTGTAATATTTTCCAAACAATATTTTTTTCATGTAAGGAATGATTCCCACCTTTGTATTTTGCATAAGGTATGTGCAGGTAGTTTTCATTCCCAACATCCCTTTATCAAATTCATACTAGCTGCCTCCAGTTTAAAACCGTACCAAAAACTCTTAGTGAACGTATGTCCTCTGTGTACTAGGAGACTAATACAGACTTTTTCTTTGATCGTGCCTGTATAGGAACTGTCATAAACTAGGCCAAAAGTAGACATATTCATAAAAAAAAAAAGTGTTTTCTATTTGCTTTCAGATTTATCTCATTCATGCATTTTAATGCTGTGCAATTGTTAATGGGATATGAGGAGTGGTCCCATTGAAACCAATGGAAGAACCAGAATTTAACTAGAAACTACTTCTTAGTTCCTGTGATATCTGGTGAATTGCAGCAAATAAGGGAAGTTCAGCAATGGCTATCTTTCTAATATATCTTTATCGTCATATACTTTTTTGATAGTAAAGAGGAGGTGGATCATGCCTAGAAAGTCCCTTTAAAGTGAAATTGTGGAAACCCCAGTAATTTCTATTACACATAGCATTGCTGTATGTCTGAGCCTCCATTAAAGCCAAGACAAAGAATGATCCATGCTGTGTAAAATGAAAAAGACGTTTCAGCAGTCTAGCCCCCATTACTCCACACACCCTCCAACAAATAGCTTGTTGTGATATTCTTCCTGTTGTCAAACACAAGCATAATTGGGTCATTCCTTAGCATCGTCTACTGTCAGTTTAGCAATTCACGTACCGCTCAGTGGGGACCCTACTTCTAGAAAACTAGTATCTTATCTCTCCCCTGTGCAGGTAAGAAATGGTAAGATCTGAAGCTTAAGGCAGTGAGGCAGAACGGGTGTGTAGCACCAGCATGCTCTCAGTTTTACCCAGAGCCGGGAAAGTCAACAATAATCTTTCTCTTTGTCCTTTCAGCAGGTGTCTTGACCTATAAATGTTAAGTAAGTGAAAAGCAGTTCAACTTAAATTACATGGCAAAACATTATGCGTAAACATTAATGTCTGCAGCATGCCCCTAACTACACAACTGGGAACTTGGCAACTGGAAAAATAATCCATTTCCCAATAGGGCTCCACTTTTTTTTTTCTCGGCAAGGATTTTTACTATAGATTCAAACCTTGCTTTAACCTAGGTGTGCAAGGAAATAGAAACATTTAATAAAATACACACATACACCCATATACTATATATATATATATATATATATATATATATATACACACACACATATATATGAGAGATTTGAAATCACTGTTTAGTGAATAAGCGAGTGCGCTGGATTGTGCATCCTGTATATTGGCCCCAGCAGCAACCTATAATGTATGCATGTTCAGGTGAGTGCAGCCCTCTTGGTTTCATATATTGGAAGGCATGGCCTGAAGTTGTGGGAGGGGCTATAGACCTATAAAAGGGACTCCCCCCTTTCCCTACTTACCTTTGTTGGTCAGACGAATAGCCCCACCCTCCACTCCCATTGTTCATATTTCCTCTATGTAAGCCCACTTTTTACCGGCCTACAGCATACATCGGTTTCGGCACATCTCAACCGATTATTCCTAAAGCTACATCTCTACAACCCATCTTATTCTATAACATATGAGAATGCCCCGAACACATCTCTACAACCCATCTTATTCTATAACATATGAGAATGCCCCGAACACACATAGTATTTTCCATTATTTTTTTTTATTTTTTTAAGTATTTTAACAATATCTGCAAGTTTTAAAAATCGAGCATTGTAAAGAACATAGCATAGCACCATAACAACACTGTTTATAATGCCACAGTTTAATAAAACAATACAGTACTAGACTTTAGGTATTTAGGTACTATAGCTAATGGGGATTTAGGTTTAATGGACCTATTAAACCCTAGTTGTCACAGCCATATTTTTAGTGTAGTAAGTCTGGCAGCTAAATATGCAACCACAATTATTTGATGGTTCTGATCACAATTTAACTTGCTAGGAAGTTTTGCAGTGAAAAAAAAGCAGTACTGTCCTAACCCTGAATCTTCTAATGCTACCGTAGTGATATGGAGTTCAGTCGTCATTCACTGCATCGCTGGTTACAGCAGGGTACCCAGAATTAGGATTATAATTTCAATGCAATGGCACTGCCGTTTAATATGCAACTCCATTTCTCATATTAATGTCAATAAGTTGAATATACTCAAAAAAAATTAAGTAGAAAAAATAAATAAATCGGGGCCTAAATTTTGAACGGCTGCATAATAATAATAATAATAAAAGCAACAGTATCGAGATAGAAACACTCACCATCCAAGTATAGGGCTAACAAGTGTAAATCATAACTGGTAAACCATGCTAAATATCTAATAGGAGTACTATAATAACTGTATATAATATACCGTATATACTCGAGTATAAGCAGAGTTTTTCAGCAAATTTTTGGTGCTGAAAAACCCCAACTCGGCTTATACTCGAGTCAATGTCTGTATTATGGCAACTTACATTGCCATAATACAGACAGGGGGCTGGCAAAGAGACCTCTCCTGCAGCTCCTGTCAGCTCCCTTCTCCTCCGCGCCGATCCGTTCAGCACCTCTGTCAGCTCCCAGTGTAAGTCTCGTGAGAGCCGCGGGGTCATAGTGCGGCTCTCGCGAGACTTACAGTGTGAGCTGGCAGAGGGAGCTGACCGGACCGGCGCGGAGGAGGAGGGAGCTGACAGGAGCTGCAGGAGAGGTAAGTGCATCCTGTCAGCCCCCTCCACTTAACTGCCAATGCCACTGGACCACCAGGGAGTGAGAGCCCCCCTCCCTGCCATGTATCAAGCAGGGAGGGGGGACGAAAAAATAAATAATAATAATAAAATAAAATAATATTTTAAAAATAATAATAATAAAAAAATATTAAAATATATATTTTTTTTAAATAATAATAAAAATGCCCACCCCCCCACCAAGGCTCTGCAACACACACACACTCACACTGCACTCATACACACACTGCATTCGTACACACACACACTGCACTCATACACACACACACTGCACTCATACACACACACACACTGCACTCATAATATACACACACTGTAAATAAATATTCAATTAATATAATTTTTTTAGGATTTTATTTTATTTAGAAATTTACCAGTAGCTACTGCATTTCCCATCCTTGTCTTATACTCGAGTCAATAAGTTTTCCCATTTTTGGGGGGTAAAATTAGGGGCCTTGGCTTATACTCGAGTATATACGGTATGTAAATATTCAAACAACAACACCATCCACAAAATATAGTGATTGTTAACAGGCAACTAGACATGTGCGTTAGTTTTCAGAGAAGTGTCAAAATGAACGTTCATTTAATCTAAAAACAAATAATGAACAATCATAAGAATAAACAATCAAATGAACAAACTGAATGAAATTTGCTCAATATCTATAGCTAAAGCACACAGAGATGTAGAGGGTTCATAATGCATATGGATTGTGGTGTTAGTTTATGGTAGAGGGGCTTAGCCCTGTAAACCACCATAAGAACCTAGGCCAGAAATCTTATTGGCTCCTGGCCTAGGCTAGGAACTACTAACTGAGGCTATCCTCGGAAGAGCTGGTTGAGTAGTAGGTAAGATAAATTGTTGCTGTCAGTTGCTTCCATAATCGTCTGCATAAGTCATCAAATGCCACTAGAAAGCTATCTTTTCTCTGAGGCACTGCTGGCAAGCCCCTAGAGATTGAGCAAACCATAATTGTCGGCTATCATGGATAGTCAGTGTGGAAGCCAGTGTACAAGATTGTGCCCAGGAACGGGTAAGAAGTAAGGGTGTTCTTGGTGTGGATCAGGATAACCCAGTGGGCCCTGAGGGACAAGTAAGAGGACAATAAAGCCGTGGTTGATTACACCAGGCCGCAGAGACTGTAGACTGGATCTCTTTGTTTGCTGCTATGAGAATATCTGGAGCTCACAATAAGGTTGCTCAGTGGGCACCAGGCTTGAGTAAACCTGAACTTGAGTCAATGTTTTGTGTAAGATGGCATTTTATTAGCTAAGTAATGGAGATTGTTGAGAAGCACACATTTGCTGCAACTATTCACCATGGCGGTCAGGCACTGTCCCCACGTGTATTATTTTGTAAAGTTCTAATGAAGGGGAAAAGTAGAGTATCAATGCATCCTGAACAGTTGAAGAAGTAGTAGGATCATGTTGTGGGTGTTTTACTGAAGCAACTGACAGTAAAAGGAGCAGCACCCTCGCAAATACAAGGAGCAGTGTAGCCAGAATTGTCAGTGCCCCAAAAGCCAGTAGCAGCCCTGTTTTCAAACAAATACTAGCATGCAATTGCACGTTCAGGGAAGAAGGGTAGCAGCAGCAACAAATACCTATAGTCATAGCACACAGAGATGTAGAGGGTCAGTCAACAGCAATGGAATCTTCACCATTACCTGAGGATGTAACCATTACACCCTCCACCAAAAAAGTTTTGAAGAAATTCTAATAGGCTTGGAGCATGAGGAATTTGATTACGATGAGCCAAATGAGCTGGTTATTGACAGAGACAGCAGTTACATTATTCAGGTCTAGAGCCCAGGAGGAAAGTGTGGAATCATTTTGATGAAGTGGGAGATGGGTGTTTTGCAAAATAGAGGCTGTTTGGCAAGGAGGTTAGCAGAATTAAAGTTTTGGGACAGTTGACAAGTACAGGGATGAAGAATCATGTCTGCACACGTCACAAGACTATTCTGTGAGCACTAGTTAGCCAGGGTGTAGAAAAGTGGTTTGGAGAGGAAGCAGGCACAACAGCACATAAGCTTTGTAGTGAGTGATGGGGAGCCAATATGGTTAACACTATCAGAGATGAAGACTTTATAAATGCAGCACATGATTAAAATCTGGTGGTTAGAAGTGCACCTCTTTCCGATGCCACGGGTGGCAGATTGTTTAGCCTATTGGAGAAATGTCAAAAGATTGTGGAGTACCTCTACAGTGAGGTGAAGGTTTATTAAAAGTTGAGGAAGAATCAAGAAAGTGCAGGTTTGCCAAAAGATAGTTTACTCCAAGATGTTGCAACACAGTGGAACTCTACTGCTTGAGAATATGTTCATCTAAAAATTGGAAAGTGACACATTTCTCATCAGATATGCAGATAGGATTTACGGGTCCACTTGGGGAGCGATGAATGGGGAGCTATAGGTTAGATAGTGGCAATCCTTAGATCTTTCAGGGATGTCAGAAACTTTACGTCAAGCCTTGGGCAGGTGATTCCATTATTCACAGGCATAAAGAACAAAATGAAAGAAACCCTAGAGAATGAGATTGCATCTGGAAAGAGGATGTATCCAGAAGTGGCAGCATTTTTAAGGAGTTGAAGGAGGAGTTGAAAGCTCCAGAGTAATTGAAAGGTTGTATGTGTGAAATGATGGACACAACTCCAGAGTTCATGATGGCCACCATTTGTGACCCAGGAATAAAAGGAACTCTGACAAGTCAATAATAATAGTCAGCCTACATGGAAAGGCAGACTAGTTAAATTGCAGAGAAAGAGGGGTATGATAAGGGAGCAACAGCAGGAGTTGGAAATGGTATATAGTGAAACTTCTTGTAGCAGTAGTTCTACACAGTTCCTACTCTTTACCTATGTCAGTTACCTTTGGTCAGATGTTACACAGAGTGGAGAAGCAGCCTTTTGGGCCATGGCTTTTACCACTCTTGGTAAACCCAGAATAGAGCTTCTATAATGGCGAAAGCATGCTTTTCAGAAGCTGCTTTTCTTCCCAATGCAAACCCTCTTAATTACTGGGAACAAAAAAGTCACATGTTGCTAGGACTTCAGCTGGTTCGCAAGAGATGCTGTCAAGCCCACCCACAAGTGTTCAGAGTGAGATAGTGTTCTCAGCTACTGTCCGCATCCACAATACCTAGAGTTTCATAGGTTGAAACTATTGTAACCAGTAAATGGGACCAGGCACACAGATAGAATAGGCTGCCTTAGAGCATAAGCTAAATAAACAGAAAAGGCAAGGGGAGACAAAAACGACACTCACCCGATGATTGATTGAACAGACGCCAGGCGAATTGATCCAAGATCCATAATGCACAAGGCACAAAAAAGAACACAAAACCAAGTGTGCACTTGAACATACAAAAGTTTATTCAGCACCAAAAAATAGGAAATATGAATCCTTTGTTTAAGGACTTGGAGGTTCAAAAATATTTATTTTGGCTTTTTCCACCTTATTGGTTTTTGTTTTTTGGTATTGAATAAACGTTTGTATGTTCGAGTGAACACTTGTTTTGGCATTCTTTTTTTGTGTCTTTATCAAACTATTGTAATATGGCTTTGCATTCCAGCACAGACTATTCTTTGGTGATCTCTGGCCCGCCCAGTCTGGTCAATTCAAATTAAAACATATCAAATATGGTAATGCGGTCCACCACGGAACGCAGAACAAATGTGTACCACTCTGTGGAATACCAACATGCGTTTGGAAACACAGAACAAAATAAATTCCCAATATTGAATTATAAGACAAACTATGCAAACTATGCAAATAGTGTACAGTATTCTATATTACTACTGTCCCATTTTGGAATGCAAATGTCCCTCCACACAATTGCTATTGGGTATTTTAATCTCACAGATTTTATTAACTCTAGACACTACCTTATAAAGGGTATAACAGATTATAGCCCAAAAGACCCCAAAATACAATGTGCTCAAGGGTATTCTATATTACTTGCATAGCCACTTGAACACTAATATTACTTTCTCCTATGTGGAAGCACCTGGCTCAAGAGGTGCGGTAAGGGTGATACCTTTTCTGGATAACTAGTTATATAATATTGCAAGCTTCAAATGTAAGATCATTTAGGTCCCATCATTAGGCATAGTATACGGGTTGCAGTGATTACTCACCTTTAAGTCCTAAGTCGCATCAGCAAAAATAAATAAAGGGGGGGGTTTGTTCTTTTGCTCTAACATGTTTATTATATGAAAGGAACACCAAAGCACCATAACCATTTTAGCATGCTGCAGTGCTTATGGTGCCCTTCAAGGGTAAGTAGCCAACTGCAAATGGTTTTACAACTAAAACGGAGCCTACTGGTTGCAGGTAATGGCTTCCAGGAAAGCCAGAAGTCCATGCACAGAGCTTTCATTAGCTCCTGCTTGGATATTCCAAAAAGAGCCTTGGCTTAATGTCTGCTGAGTGCTTGGCTTAGTGCACTGTCAGGCTACCTCAGTGCAGAGAGCGTCTTACTCGCTTGGAGGAGGTTACAGGTTCCCCCGGAGGACCGCGGCGAAGTGCAAACAGTTTGACTACTTGCCTGGGAATGCCCCACGGTATCCCGCTCACCATAATATTTACAATGTGCTTTAGTGGCTATAGAGCTTGGCGTGCTCATTAAAGGTGAGTAGATAACTTGTCATTCTAGTCACCTCAGAGAGCCCAAACCCAGAGCAAATATTAAACTCAAAGGATTGTATATAGTCATCGCATGAAACAGTGTGATCACCTTTAGATTGTAGCAGGGAAGGTGTTACTTATGAACTCTGATAAAATCTCTTTAATAGACAGGTGAAATTGGAAGGAGTGGAGCAAATTGGTTTTTTTATTACTAAGTAGAAACATCAATAAACTTATCATGTTAAATATTAATTTAAAAGCACTGGAAACTTTTCCCATTCACTATCAATCATACACACAAAAAAGCCCCGATATTATATATAATTTTATATCATGTTTATTTCAGTGTTTCCATCTTAAGTGATATCCTATTGAAAAGTGCTCGGGGTATTATTTTATGAAAGAACTATAAAAAATAAATAAATGTAACTTTGTACTTATATGGTAATTTTAATCCCAACATCTCAACTGCTTTAGGAGGCAGCGGGGACTCATATGCAAATATAAAATAAGTAATTGAACCTACTTAGCTGCAACCGCAAGCCGAAATACAGATTGAATTAGAACTTCCATCAGCATCACCCAATATTTTTTTTATTTTATTTTTTTTAAATATGACAGAATACATAGTTATTTCTTCTAGGCATTGAATGTCAAACAAAGAAATTGCATCAAAACTTTGATTCATTGCATTTCCCAATGGTGCATGTTGCTAAACACCCATTTTTCTCATTTAAGTTTATACCTGTAAGCCATGTTCTTCTACATTTCAACAACTGTGAAGCCTTTAGACTATGTTATCATTTTATTTAAACAGTTTACGGTTGTCAATTTTTTATACCCTTTTTAATACCTGTGTGAGCCTATTAAATCAAACATGCAATTTTCTGGAAACAAGCTTTTAATCAAGGTTCTTGGTTCCTTGTGGGCCCTGGGTGCAAATCATCTAGCACTGTATCACATATGGTGTATAGGCCAATATATGGTCAGATGAAATTGGAGCATATAATGGACAGGTGTATATGTAAAGAATAATTGTGTCAATGCTAGTTTTACAGTTTGGACTTTGCAGCCCAAATGCTCTTAAAAAAGCACCCAGGTGCGTTGGATGAGAGTCCGTCCATCGACTATCATCTTTATATCCTGTCGCCTGTGTCTGTATGTCATAATATGTATTATTTTGTTTACTATTTAACAGTTACTTTGGTGTTATTTAAACTTTTATAGACCTGTAGAGTCTGTGACTACAGGCAATAAATGGAATCACCTGTCTACTGCTGCTTGATGTGTTCCTCAATGGGTCCAGATAGTCACACAAGAGTACAGGATGCGCTTTCAAGAAAGGTTGAATCACTGCTTGGTAAATCTACACTCACATTAAAGGAATGTGAAAACAAGTCTCAATGGGCATATTATATAAAGTTTAGGACTACCTCAGGCTATAATGTTGATAAGTAAATCATTAAAAAAGATACTGACCGTATCAATTACTGCAAAAAGATTTTAATATACCTGCAGTTTAATTCTGATATGATGCATGATCCGAATGCTTTCTTCAGAACGCTTATCCAGAACGGTGTGTTTGTGAAATAACAGTGGTAGTTAAACCTTTGGTTTATCCAAGTGCATTGATAGCTGCCCGTCCATGTTTCTATGTAGAACATACACATAGCGTAAATGAAACTACTAAGCACTGTTGCCTGTTAGAACCTTGTGAATGCTAAGGCCTAAGGAGAGAAAGCCACACAGAGCAAAATTAACCAACTAACCATAGAAAGGTACTTATCAAGGTACCATAATCACTGTTAACTTATAAGCATTGGAATAAAAAAATAAAAAAATTATGTTGGTTATGGCATTAGCTTTACGTGGCCATGAATATTTATTTTTATTTATATATATATATATATATATATATATATATATATATATATATATATATATATTTAGAATCTCCATATTGCTTTGTTATTTATAATTTAATAAATCAGTTGCAATGAGTAGTGGAAATGGTCTATGTTTAAAAGTGTACTACATGCCTTCTATGAGAGAAAATATACTTTAAAGGGACTCTATAGTCACCATATAAAAGCAAGAAAGACAGGTCCCCCAGCCTTCCTTCTTGCTTTTATATGAACTTTCATTAATTAAAAAAAAAAAATCGGTGTTTTTATATTAAAAACTTACCTCCGTTCCAGCGCCGAGCTCCCCGCTAGGCCGCGCCCCCTTTTTCGTCAAAATGACGAAATCGCGGGGCCCAATGGGACGGCTTCGCGCTGGACCAATCGCGTTCTTCATAGAGCGGCATTGAATGCCGCCCTATGAAGAACCTGAGCGCTTTACCGCGCATGTGCGCGGAATGCGCGTTCGCGAGCTGAGCTGTCTGACTGACAGCTCAGCTCGCTTTCTAAAATTATCAATAAGGGGGGGGACCTACTGTCCCCCCCCGGCCCCCACCCCTGAGCGGCGGGTGGGGGCCCTAAAATTATCAATAAGGGGGGGGACCTACTGTCCCCCCCCGGCCCCCACCCCTGAGCGGCGGGTGGGGGCCCTAAAATTATCAATAAGGGGGGGGACCTACTGTCCCCCCCCGGCCCCCACCCCTGAGCGGCGGGTGGGGGCCCTAAAATTATCAATGGGGGGGGGACCTACTGTCCCCCCCCGGCCCCCACCCCTGTGCGGCGGGTGGGGGCCCTAAAATGATCAATGAGGGGGGGGACCTACTGCCCCCCCCGGCCCCCACCCCTGAGCGGCGGGTGGGGGCCCTAAAATTATCAAAAAGGGGGGGGACCTACTGTCCCCCCCCGGCCCCCACCCCTGTGCGGCGGGTGGGGGCCCTAAAATTATCAATGAGGGGGGGGACCTACTGTCCCCCCCCCGGCCCCCACCCCTGAGCGGCGGGTGGGGGCCCTAAAATTATCAATGAGGGGGGGGACCTACTGTCCCCCCCCCGGCCCCCACCCCTGAGCGGCGGGTGGGGGCCCTACAATTATCAATAAGGGGGGGACCTACTGTCCCCCCCGGCCCCCACCCCTGTGCGGCGGGTGGGGGCCCTAAAATTATCAATGAGGGGGGGGACCTACTGTCCCCCCCCCGGCCCCCACCCCTGAGCGGCGGGTGGGGGCCCTACAATTATCAATAAGGGGGGGACGTACTGTCCCCCCCGGCCCCCACCCCTGTGCGGCGGGTGGGGGCCCTAAAATTATCAATAAGGGGGGGACCTATTGTCCCCCCCCGGCCCCCACCCCTGAGCGGTGGGTGGGGGCCCTAAAATGATCAATAAGGGGGGGACCTACTGTCCCCCCCGGCCCCCACCCCTGAGCGGTGGGTGGGGGCCCTAAATACAAAGGGGGGGGGGACCCTAGTTAACCCTCCCCCCCCCCCCAAAAAAAATATCTCCCTACCTACCCCCCTCACCCTAAAAATAATGAGGGGGGACCATTAACTAAAAACCTGTAAAAAAGAAAAAATGAGATAAAATCAACTTACCATTCGATGTTTTCTTTCTTCTAAAATCTTCTTTCTTCAGCCCCAAAAAAGGCCAAATAAAAATCCATAATAACCGACGCAATTAAAAAAAAAAAAAAAAAACCGAGCGCAAAAAAAAATAATCCATCTTCACCCATGGAGGGCTCCGCGCAGACTGAGCTCCGCAGGGTGGGGAAGGCTTATAAAGCCTTGCCCCGCCCTGCAATTAGGCTAAGAACACTCTGATTGGTGGGTTTGAGCCAATCAGAGTGCTCTTTGTCATTTTACAAGCGTGGGAAAGTTTTTTGGAATTTTCCCACGCTTGTAAAATGACACAGAGCACTGTGATTGGATGGATTTCAAGCCATCCAATCACAGTGCTCTGTGTCATTTTACAAGCGTGGGAAAGTTCTTTGGAATTTTCCCACGCTTGTAAAATGACACAGAGCACTGTGATTGGATGGATTTCAAGCCATCCAATCACAGTGCTCTTTGTCATTTTACAAGCGTGGGAAAGTTCTTTGGAATTTCCCCACGCTTGTAAAATGACACAGAGCACTGTGATTGGATGGGTTTCAAGCCATCCAATCACAGTGCTCTGTGTCATTTTACAAGCGTGGGAAAATTCCAAAGAACTTTCCCACGCTTGTAAAATGACACAGAGCACTGTGATTGGATGGCTTGAAATCCATCCAATCACAGTGCTCTGTGTCATTTTACAAGCGTGGGAAAATTCCAAAGAACTTTCCCACGCTTGTAAAATGACAAAGAGCACTCTGATTGGTTTAAACCCACCAATCAGAGTGTTCTTAGCCTAATTGCAGGGCGGGGCAAGGCTTTATAAGCCTTGCCCACCCTGCGGAGCTCAGTCTGCGCGGAGCCCTCCATGGGTGAAGATGGATTATTTTTTTTGCGCTCGGTTTTTTTTTTTTTTTTTTTTTAATTGCGTCGGTTATTATGGATTTTTATTTGGCCTTTTTTGGGCTGAAGAAAGAAGATTTTAGAAGAAAGAAAACATCGAATGGTAAGTTTTTTTTATCTCTTTTTATTTTTTTACAGGTTTTTAGTTAATGTTCCCCCCCTCATTATTTTTAGGGTGAGGGGGGTAGGTAGGGAGATAATTTTTTTTTGGGGGGGGGGGAGGGTTAACTAGGGTCCCCCCCCCCTTTGTATTTAGGGCCCCCACCCACCGCTCAGGGGTGGGGGCCGGGGGGGACAGTAGGTCCCCCCCTTATTGATAATTTTAGGGCCCCCACCCGCCGCACAGGGGTGGGGGCCGGGGGGGGACAGTAGGTCCCCCCCTTATTGATAATTTTAGGGCCCCCACCCGCCGCACAGGGGTGGGGGCCGGGGGGGGACAGTAGGTCCCCCCCTTATTGATAATTTTAGGGCCCCCACCCGCCGCACAGGGGTGGGGGCCGGGGGGGACAGTAGGCCCCCCCCCTTATCGATAATTTTAGGGCCCCCACCCACCGCTCAGGGGTGGGGGCCGGGGGGGGACAATAGGTCCCCCCCTTATTGATAATTTTAATTTTAGGGCCCCCACCCGCCGCACAGGGGTGGGGGCCGGGGGGGGGGGGGACAGTAGGTCCCCCTTATTGATAATTTTAGGGCCCCCACCCGCCGCACAGGGGTGGGGGCCGGGGGGGGACAGTAGGTCCCCCCCTTATTGGACCTACTGTCCGGGGGGGGACAGTAGGTCCCCCCCTTATTGATAATTTTAGGGCCCCCACCCGCCGCACAGGGGTGGGGGCCGGGGGGGGGGACAGTAGGTCCCCCCCCTTATTGATAATTTTAGGGCCCCCACCCGCCGCACAGCGGTGGGGGCCGGGGGGGGGGGGAAGGAGAGTAGGTCTCCCCCCCCCCCTTCAACCACTATTGTGGACAGTCAGCTCCCTGTGGGTTCGGGCTTCAGCTGTCAGCTGAAGCTGAAGCTGTCAGCTGAAGCCACGCCCGCAGCAGTGCTGACAGGCTATCAGCACACAAAGCGCGTTCACAGTGCTTTGTGTGCTGATAGCCCGTCTGATGCATTCACCCAGAATGCATCGGACGAGAGGCCTTTTTAGGGCCTCTGAACTCGGAAGTCCCTCTGGTGGCCGTCTGATTGACTGCAACAAGAGGTGTTCCAAGCTTTCAATGTAAACACTGCATTTTCTCAGAAAATACAGTGCTTACAAGAAAAAGGCTCCGGGTAGCTGTAGCACTCACCTGAACAACCTCATTAAGCTGAAGTTGTTCAGGTGACTATAGTGTCCCTTTAAAAGCATTTGAATATATTTTAGGGGCAGAGCTTTACTGATGTTCGGGATTCTGCCATCTTGATTGGATATGACATATGAGCTCTGTGGCTTTAACAACAATTTAGTCTTGTCTTTTCTAAAGAGATTATATAAGGCGTGTGGAAAATGTCTGCATTTGGGTTCCTACATAATTGAGGCCTACAAATGAGGTAGAATTAACACAATAGATTTTGCTAATGTCTCCTCCTCCCATTGGACCATTTGAGGATACTCGGCCACCGATATTCTATTCGGAGAGTCTGCAAGGGATATTGTGTTGGGACATACAAAGATTCTTGAAACAAACAAATTGGATTGCCACTACATATAAAATGATCACTGCATATGAATCTTCATATTTTGATACATGGATTATGCTGCAGATGTATCCAGTGATTGCCTGCAACCTGTTGAGAACCTAATGTTAATTTACCTTAAATAAGGATGCCCATGGGGCGGAGCCGAACTTCCGAGCTGAGTGGTCTCATTCACCACGAGCTCCGTTGCAACATGCAATAAACACTCAAAAACCAGCAGAAATTACCCCTTACTGCAGCCATGATCGCAGCTTTGTCTCTACTGTGTTGGAATCTGACCACTAGGTCTCCTTGTACTTCCACAGGAGCTTTAGGTGATTTCAGTACCCTACACCTTCGAGACACTTTCCTTGACTTTCTATGCAGATATCTCGGGCGGCACATTAGCATGGAGATGCACACTCCATCCATTCACCTCTCTTCTTAGGAAGCACGGAATACCATATCGCTGGAACATATCCCGCATACTTCAACTAAGACAACGACAAGCACCAGGTCACAGATCTCCGTGAGGTAAAAGCACTACTACTGGCTCTGGGACTCTATAACACAACCTGAGCCACAAACCTCAGTGAAAGCACCGCAGAGATGGAACCCAGCGACGGTGACCGAATTTGTCCCACGACAACCTCCCAAGGCCGCATATGCAGCAACAGCGACTTGAACAATTATATGTTTATAAAGTTTAGTTTAACCTGTTTATGATTATAACCTACTTGCTTGACTCATGTGACACCCAGTTTAACTTACACTCACCCCCAGCTTGGACGGCCCAATGGTCAACACAACACCCCCCCCCCCCCGCCTACTAGACGCCTTTAGCCGCCACTCCCTAGGGCCACAAATAGGTATGCATAAAATATCACACTAATAGCAACGGGACAGTAAAGGAGATGTGGGCAAACACAAAGCGAGTATCCCCTGACTGGCACCCATTCTCCACTAGAGACGTAGACGAACACCATCAGATGACGGCGGATGACAAGTCTCTCTGCCTCAGAAATATCTCTGCATCAGAAATATCCAACAACTCTCCCACAGGGGGAAGGCCACCAGACCTACCGTAATACTCTCCCCCATAGCTCAACATCACCTTCATTAAGCCAGACTACATGCTCATAACACCTCTCACCATTGGGCCACACTAGATGCATTCAGCGTGCTAAATAAATCATAAAATGTGCAACCGGACATGCCACGGCCTAATCGATATGTGTTTAGATACGCTGTTGTGGCATTTGCAAATGCTTTGTATCCTCTCGCACAACAAAAATAAAAAAATTGAAAAAAAATTAGAATGCCCATTACTGCAACTCAACCAGCTTTAAAAAAATTTTAAAAAAAACAAACAATTCATGATGGAGAGTGGTAAACCTCTGGGGTCCTGGGGAAAATTCAAATACTGAAATTATTGCAGAAGTAGTAATTCATATCAGTATATAAAAACAAAAATAAGAATATTTCAGGATCAGCAGTTTTGAATTCTTCCAAGATGAAGGCTCTCACTATGGTTGCTTTAATATAAAGTGACAGCACGACCATCACCTCACAGTCCACCAGTATAGGTTGACAAGGCATGCACTTTGTCATGGTACTTGTCCTTTCTGTGCGTTCTCCACGTACAAGTTATACTACCCTGCATCCTTCTTTTGTCATTATCGATGCTGTTCGCTATCAAGTCCTTATGATGCCAATACCCTGCGTTATTCTAGGGTGCTGACTTTCATGACATTATTTTGTCATCAATCAACCCAATTGCTCAGCATAAAAAACAACTATAGTGTATATGTTATGCTTTCTTTTCAAGGTTTAACACTCCTCTAGTGGCTGGCCTCTGTGCTGAGAACCATGGCAAACTCAGTTCTCAATCAAATGCTCTTCCTAGACCATTGGTTGATTGGTATTTGGCCAATTTGTTAACTTTGATTTGCAATGCATGCGCACTTGCCTCCCGATGCTTCCCTGTGGGAAACCTTGGATTGGCTGATATCATCAAGCTTGATGTTGATCTCAGCCAAGTAGACTTCACTGGAAGCGAGGAGAACAGTGCGGTGATGCCTAGGAGGTAGGTAAAACGTAAAAAGACACGGAGGGAGGTGGGGGCAGATACCTAAGCAGGTAACAGGATCCTATGGAGTAAGGAATACATGTTTGTATTCCTAACACTGTAGTATTCCTTAAATACATCATAACTCATTTTCTTGGTCAAATTTAGAAACACACAAACAGACCGAATGGTGTTTTATATGGAGGAGCCTAGGAATGCTACCAACAGTAAAGGAAATATAAGGCTATATATTTGTCATTTTGCTATGTAAACAGCAATATCCATGGCCAGAGATTCGAACTACACAAAAGTTTCTGTTATCAGATCTACAGTTTCCATGTCACATGTCTTCCTAACAGAAGCTTACCACACAACACGTTACTTAATTGTCCTATATTGAGATAATCACTGTCAGATGCTACATTGACCTGGCGCAATTAAATTAAGAATGAACAGAGAATATTCACAAAATAAAATAAAAAGTCAAAATCCCTCTTACTTTGGCTCTAATGAAAAATTGATTGCTTTCGTAAATATATTTCAACACATATAACCACATTTTCTCCATCTACACTCATGAATAAGTGTACAGAAGGAAGTAAAGCACTATGGCTGCTTGTCAATTCGAATTTCTTCCCTTGCATTACACTTTAATATGGAACTTAAGATCTATACCAGGGGTAGGCAACCTTTTAACAGCGCTGTGCCGATATAGGATTGTGATGTCCCGTAGCGTGCCGGTCCTATATTTTTTAAATTGAGGTGTGTATGCTGCCATATTCTGCTTGTGTTATTTTTACTGTAATTGCTTTGTATCGTTGTATTTGTGCGTATATGAGCTATTATATTGTATATGTTCATGAGTAGTTTGTGGTATCGTGTCCCTATGAATTTGGGCTGTGCATAATGGCTGCTTGTGGGATTGTGTGTGGATGGATATGTCACATGGTGTGTTTTGTGGTGTGTGGGGGCTGTTTGGGTTATTGCATGTGAGAGGCTGCATGTGGGGTTGTGTGCATGTATGTGGATTGTTGCATTTGTGGGGATTGTGTGTATGTTTGTGTGTGGGCTGTTAGTATTATTTGTATGAGGTGAGGGTTATCCTGCAGCTCTGTGTATATCGAGCAGTGTGGGTGGCTTCCCTGGGGTCCAGTGGGGACCAGGCCGGCCAGGTACATGTCAAGGACAGGAGCTGCAACAGCAGGCTGCACTACTACCGTGTGGATTTCCATTCACAAGTGCTATGTGCTGCAATGCATAAATTGAGGATTGTCCTTCACCACCTCTTCGTATTAGCAGATATCTGAAGTTTTACTGGGACTTCTGATAGGCCAGAGCCTGTTTGACTCTAGCAGCCTTGAGTGCCGTGCAAAGACACCTCGAGTGCCGTGTATGGCACTAGTGCCGTAGGTTGCCTACCCCTGATCTATACCATTGTAACAGCCTAATGCAAACACCTTCACTCCTTTTTCCGTTCTAGGTTAGTTATGTTGGGTAAACCTAAGCCACCCACTCCCCTGGGTCTGTTTTAAGTATTTGGGCAATTTGTTAGCTAAATTGCTTCCATCCGGCCTGCTGTTTCCACTTCTGTTATGAGAGTCATATCAGTTTTAATTGTCTTTTTGTTCTGCATTCATCCTCCCGCCTGTGTGCTCTTGTGACCCCTTATAGAGCCTGCTTCCTGAGCTTCAAAAGGTTAGATTCCCCCAGATCTATGTCCAAGTTATTACTAAAATTTATGTACAGATGGGATCTGTAACACAGTGCTTTCCGGATGAAAGACTATGAGGAACTTGATGATTCTCACTGCAAATATTAAAATACAAGACCAACAGTGGTGTTTTGAGAACCAAATGAGTTTGCCATTGGGGACAGTAAATAGCATTGAGAAATGCTTTCCTATGGACTGTTTCAATGCGTGCGCGGCTCTTGCTGTGCATGCGCATTCCGCTCCACTCGGGAGCTGACGCCGGCGGGAGCACGGCGCAGGATTAAGGTATTATTATTATTGCCATTTATATAGCGCCAACAGATTCCGTAGCTGCTGAAGGGGCTTTAACCCCTTTAGCGCCACGGGAGGGGGACACTAGGATGACAGATTGTCAGGAAAATGAGTTTGTTTTCCTGACACTACAGTGATCCTTTAACTTTTATTTTTTTTTTAAATCTTTTTTTTGCTGACAAAGATTCAGGTAGTAGTGTACACCGAGGCTTGCGCAGAAGCCTAAGTTCAGCAAAGATTTATACATAATGGGAAGATGACATAGAACAGTCATGCATTGCATCAGTTGTGGTGTTACGTGAGTACATTCAGTCAACTTTTGAATTTTATACAATCAATAATGTAATTGTAAATATAACTTAATGTTAAAACCATTGGCTCTGCGATTTTAGAGGGGTCCTATTGTGGTTTTGTGCCATTGCAGGTAGGAGTATGTGTGTGTTCATGTATCTCCTGTTCGTCTAAAGATTAATCGTGTATTAACTTTTATAACGCTGTTAGGTTGCACAAAATTTTTAATTGTGACGATTCTTCTCGTTACAAGAAGCAACTACCATTGAAAATTTGGGGATTTATCCAATCCAGCCAAAATAGCTGTTTCCAATTGTTAATTTGGCAGTAAATTTGCTATTTCTCTTTGAATTTGCAATTCACTGTTTAGTGAATAGAGACTAAAGAGACAATTTTGCTCTCTGTATGCACATGGAAAGTCATTGTAAAATCTCTCTTGGGCAAATAGTGCAAGGCATTTAATTAGAAAATCTCTTTGAAATATCAAGTAGTGGATGGGGTTACATTACAACTTTGCTCTTCACTACTAAAATATTCATGTATTCTGTAGTATCATTCCAGATGTAATGATGGCCGCAAATCACTTGAGACAAAATCCAAGTTTTGGTACATTTCACAGGAATATTTATTTATTTTGCATGTTTTAGACATAAACTTTGACTCTGAAGCAATGATAACGGCAGCTTGCAGTTTAAAATGAAATAAGAGGAGCTGACACAAAATGGTACTAATAAATGATGGTGACGCAACTGTGTAGTAAATTCTTTAAGAGAGTCAAAACATTAATTTTATTTGATTGGAGCATTGTAGTGATGGTGCAGAATTATAGCTTAAGACTTTCACCCAGTCTCCATTCAAATAATTGAAAACTCACTTCTTCAAGAAAGCATATCAATTAAACTGTTAGCAGGTTTTTATCCACCACCCCACCCATGACTCCTCTCCTGCAACTGTAAAAAAAATTACCTACTGAGCCCTCAGTCAGGTCCAGCGCTTCCTATAAGGCGAACTAGGCAGCCGCCTAGGGCGCCATATAGGAGGGGGCACCATGAGCCCTCATTGACGGCCCTTTAAATGCTGCAGCCGCCTTAGCGCTCTATAGAGAGCCTCAGGCAGCTGCAGCACTGCCTCTCTCCTCACCTCCCCTTCCTTGGACTGATAGGTGTGCACTTCCCATCAGTCTGGACGGGTACAGGAAACAGAAGCTCCTGTACCGCGAACCAAAAAGGAGCTCGGGCACCCATGCTACACACAGGGACAGGAAGGTGAGGAGAAAACAGGGAGGGAGAAGAAGAGGAGAACAGGGGAGGGGGGAGAAGAAGAGGAGAACACGGGGGGAGGAGAGGAGAACACGGGGGGAAGAAGAGGAGAACACGGGGGGAAGTAGAGGAAAACACAGGGGGGAAGTAGAGGAAAACACAGGGGGGAAGTAGAGGAAAACACGGGGGGGAAGTAGAGGAAAACACGGGGGGGAAGTAGAGGAAAACACGGGGGGAAGTAGAGGAAAACACGGGGGAAAGTAGAGGAAAACACGGGGGGAAGAAGAGAAAAACATGGGGGGGAAGTAGAGAAAAACACGGGGGGGAAGAAGAGAAAAACACGGGGGGGGAAGAAGAGAAAAACACGGGGGGGAAGAAGAGAAAAACACGGGGGGGAAGAAGAGAAAAACACGGGGGGAAGAAGAGAAAAACACGGGGAGGGAGTGAAGAAGAGAAGAACACGGGGGGAAGTAGAGGAAAACACGGGGGGGAAGTAGAGGAAAACACGGGGGGAAGTAGAGGAAAAAACGGGGGGAAGTAGAGGAAAAAACGGGGGGAAGAAGAGAAAAACACGGGGGGAAGAAGAGAAAAAGACGGGGGGAAGAAGAGGAGAACACGGGGAGGGAGTGAAGAAGAGGAGAACACGGGGAGGAGAAGAGGAGAAAACAGGAAGGGGGAAGAAGAGGAGAACATGGGGGGAAGAAGAGAACACGGGGGGGAAAGGAGAACACAGGGAGGGGGGGAAGAAGAGGAGAACACGGGGGGGAAGAAGAGGAGAACACGGGGGGGAAGAAGAGGAGAACACGGGGGGAAGAAGAGGAGAACACAGGGAGGGGGAGAAGAAGAGGAGAACACAGGGAGGGGGAGAAGAAGAGGAGAACACAGGGAGGGGGAGAAGAAGAGGAGAACACGGGGAGGGGGAGAAGAAAAGGAGAACACAGGGGGAGGTAGAAGAGAAGAACACAGGGAGGGGGAAGGCTGGGAGGAGGCAGAAGAGGAGGAAAACACAGGGAGGAAAGGAAGAAGAGGAGAACAGGGGGGAGATGAGAACACGGGGGGTGAGGAGAACATGGGGGGGTTGAGGAGAATGTGGGGGAGGGAGAGACCACTAAAGGAGGGAGGGTGTGGTGGAGAGACCACTAGGGGAGGGGGGAGAGCAGAGACCACTAAGGGAGGGAGGGGGGGTGGAGGAGAGACCACTAGGGGAGGGGGGTGGAGGAGAGACCACTAATGGAAAGGAGGGGTGAGAAGAGACCACTAAGGGTGGAAGGATACCACTAATGGAAAGGAGGGGAGAGGAGAGACCACTAATGGAAAGGGGGGGCAGAGGAGAGCAGAGACCACTAATGGAAAGTCGAGGAGAAAAGGAGACCACTAACGGTGGGGGGGGGGAGGGAGGAGAGTAGAGACCACTAAAGAACAGGGGAGGAGAGGAGAGACCATTAAGGGGCAGGGGAAATCTCTAAGAGTCGGAAGGGAGAGCTCTATAGGACAGGGGGCAGGACAGGGAGCTCTTTCACACTACACATGCACACACACACACACACAATGCAACCCTACACACACAGAAACACAACATGCTTCCCTTCCAAACGCGTTTCACCATATAGGTTTAATCAATGGACAAATGGATATCAATGGATCCATTGATAAAACCTATATGGTGAAACGCGTTTCGATATTGTATACTGCTTTTTAAATTAATAAACAGATTTTTTTTTTTTTACTCCTCTGTACCATCATCTTTTATTTACATTTTTATTATTTTTTTACTACTACCTTGCATTTTATTTTATTTTATTTTTCTTCGTTACTCCAAAGAATCCTAGGTGGGGATCATACCACCTATGCTGTTATCATAGAGCAGTCAGCCTGCTCTACATATTGTGAGTATATTTTATTATAGTTCATATACCAGTAATATTTTATTGAGAGCACTGTTGCTGTTTTTATGATCTTCCTTTTGGGCTCTTGATACCACCATCTTTAAAGAACACTCACCATATCCCAGAGGCGGGGATTGTACTGCTGTATGCCCAACACACTAGAGCTAGTTTAAGCTCTACCAAATGTGAGTGTTAATACTATATTTTATTATCTTTTATCTACTGTGGAACATACTGCACCATTATTGTCTCCATTCTTATCATCCCCCCCCTGGAACTACGGTACGGCACCGAGAGGACACTCACTGCATATCCCATGAGCAAGGATTTTACCGCTGCAAGCCATACACACCAGAGCTGGATTAAGCTCAATTGAATGTGAGTAAGAATTCTACCATATAAATTGATTTGCATGTCAATGAGTGAAATAAGTATTTGATCCCCTATCAATCAGCAAGATTTCTGGCTCCCAGCTGTCTTTTATACATATCTCTTAAAGGGAGTGCTCCTAATCTCAGCTTCTTACCTGTATAAAATACACCTGTCCACAGTAGCAATCAGATATCAAACTATCCACCATGGCCAAGACCAAAGAGCTGTCCAAGGATGCCAGAGACAAGATTGTAGACCGACACAAGGCTGGAATGGGCTACAAGACCATTGCCAAGCAGCTTGGTGAGAAGGTGACCACAGTTGGTGCGATTATTCACAAATGGAAGAAGCACAAAATAACTGTCAGTCACCCTCGGTCTGGTGCTCCATGCAGGATCTCACCTCGTGGAGTTTCAATGATCATGAGAATGGTGAGGAATCAGCCCAGAGCTACATGGGAGGGTCTTGTTAATGATCTCAAGGCAGCTGGGACCATAGTCACCAAGAAAACAATTGGTAACACAATGCGCCGTGAAGGACTGAAATCCTGCAGCGCCCGCAAGGTCCCCCTGCTCAAGAAAGCATGTGTACAGGCCCGTCTGAAGTTTGCCAATGAACATCTGAATGATTTAGAGGAGAACTGGGTGAAAGTGTTGTGGTCAGATGTGACCAAAATCAAGCTCTTTGGCATCAACTCAAGTCGCCATGTTAGGAGGAGGAGGAATGCTGCCTATGACCCGAAGAACACCATCCCCACCATCAAACATGGAGATGAAAACATTATGCTTTGGGGGTGTTTTTCTGCTGAGGGGACAGGACAACTGCACCGCGTCAAAGGGACGATGGACGGGGCTGTGGTGTAATCACCAAATTAATATATATATATATATATATATATATTACACTAGGTTTGTCTACATTAAAAGGTATTTATTAGAAGGCAACAACACAATACTATAAATTTATCACAAACACACAGCATCTATCTATATAGTAATCCCCTTCCCCACACATTTGATTTCACCCACGGTTAGGCCTTCACATCTAGTAATGGCTCACTGCTGCAAGTTCAACATCACATCCACCAAGGAAGAAAAGGAAGCAACAGACTGATTTCCTGCCTTGCCTTATGTTATATACCCTTGGTTGAGATGATGTGTTTTACATCACATCCTGTTCATGCATCACTTCCTTTAGCAATTGTGGGAGGGAAGGAAAGATTCTTAGCCCTCCTATCTAGACCTGTTTGTTTGTTTAAGGAGGTCCTGAAAGGAAGATAAATTACCATGCAAGGAAGACAAGTTACCACAGGGGCCATGTACCGTCAAATCTTGGGCAGTGAAAATGGGTCGTGGATGAGTATTCCAGCATGACAATGACCCAAAACACACAGCCAAGGCAACAAAGGAGTGGCTTAAGAAGAAGTACATTAAGGTTCTGGAGTGGCCTAGCCAGTCTCGAGACCTTAATCCCACAGAAAATCTGTGGATGGAGCTGAAGGTTCAAGTTGCCAAATGTCAGCCTCGAAACCTTAATGACTTGAAGAGGATCTGCAAAGAGGAGTGGGACAAAATCCCTCCTGACATGTGTGCAAACCTGGTGACCAACTGCAAGTAATGTCTGACCTCTGTGATTGCCAACAAGGGTTTTGCCACCAAGTCAAAGGGGTCAAATACTTATTTCTCTCATTGACATGCCAATCAATTTATACTTTTTTCGACATGCGTTTCTTTAGATTTTTTTTTGTTATTCTGTCTCTCACTATTAAAATACACCATTAAAATTATAGACTGATCATTTCTTTGTCAGTGGACAAACGTTCAAAATCAGCAGGGGATCAAATACATACATTTTGTGTTTATTGAAATTAGAAAAACAAAATAATAGAATGTTAGCTCTTCAGAACAAGAGAATCCTGATGAGAGTATATATTTATTATTCTTGCACAAAGCTGAAAAAATAAGTTCTGTTATATATAATAAGAGAGAGAGAGAGAGAAAGGGAGATAGATGTTTCCGAGTACTGAGAATAATTTTCCTGTATTCCGGGGCATTAAATGGAAGCCCTGCTGTTATCCACTAAGTAAGTATTTATTTATATCCGCAGAAGCTTCCATAAATAAAGGACGAGCTGTGATAAACTGGGTGCCTCTGTCTTATTAAAATAGTTTGTCTTATTGTTTTATTGATTTACCATTGGGGCCTTGCTTACTATTTTAGTATGTAAAAGTCATCAGGCCCTTGAGCTGCAGAATGCCTGGACGTTAATTGCTTCAGGTCTTTCCTCCCCCCTCCCTAGCTCTTGGGGTGAGCTGTTTGCATGGATGCCTGCTAAGCACTGTGGCACCACCATGATTAATGGCGCCTTCAAAGGCAGGACGGAGCCATTAATGTATTGGCAGGTCCTGCAATAGATCACCCATATTGATTACTTTCTGTGAGACTGTTAACCCTTGCTGCAAGTTTTAACATCTTTTTTGAAATAGAGGGAGAGGGAACTTGCATTAGCACAAGCTACATGTCTTGGTTATTTAGTGACAAGAACTGACTCAAGTGGATTCAATAGGTCTGAGATAATAAAATGGACTGTTGTGACTTTTAATGCCATATCAACAAAATTATTTCAGACATGGCCATTTAAAAAGAATCCAGATTTTATTATAAAACAAAAAATCTAAACTCCTTACATGGTGCTTGTGGATACATATACAAACCAACAAAATTGATGCATAAACAGATAGACTAGGAAATTAGTGTTCTGTGCAATACAAATCGTGCAAAGTAACTTGATCTGGTCTTCCTTCATGATGGAATACATTTTGTTGCGGAACAATAAGTCCTGGATTTCCTGGTGTGTCCGTTTGTACATTCATTTTTGGGGTTTGGACTTGGATATTGTAGGGACTGGCAGGTCCCCAGTGGATAGCATCGTTTCATGGAGATCTTCAGTTTCACCCAGTTAATATGAGATGTTTCACCCCGTGAAACTTCCAGTTGATTCTTTATTATTTGACTGCTCAAAGATACGCACAGCAATAATTACCGTATATCTACCTTGAGGAAGATGCAAACCCGTTAATACCAGAATAACCCTTTAATAGTATCAATAGTGGAGCTAAAGTTAATAATAATAAGCGCCATGATATCTTCAAGCGCTACGGAATCTGTTGGCGCTATATAAATGGCAATAATAATTGAATGCATTACTGCACATGCAGTTGGTGGTTCTGCTGATTGCTCAATATATGGACAAGTTCACAAAAATAAAAAGTGATCCGTGCTGTATATAAGCTGATAGCGGTTGTGGAAACGTTGCCATCAGTCTACAGAACCATGCAGTTTTTATCATTTGTGATGAGTGGAACTACTACTGTGGGATAAACAATTTCTCTCATAAACCACTTCTGGCAGACCTCCCAACAGACCTTTCAGAGGGACAGACCCAATTTGGGGGGCCTGTCCTTCTGCCTTGCATTAGTTCCAATCTGTCCTGCATCTGGGGACACCGGTGAACTGGCCCCAGGTATCACAATGCAACAACATAAGTAGACCCATACAGCAGGCACTAAGAACATGCAGAGAGCGCTGGGGGCCTGCCAAACAGCTTGTCAACAGATGCCCCTTGTAGGAATTGCTACGGTTAAGTCACTGGCAACACCCCCTCATGGCACCGTCCACCCGGCTGGCATTAAAGATGGGAGTTAATCTTCTGGAATACAATCAAACTCAAACTAGAATGAGAGTTTCCTGATTGGTGGAGCCTCTTTGTGAGGGTGTGGCCAAACTGAAGCTGCATTCAGCTTCTAGAAACTGTGCAACTTCATGATTTTGGAAGGTAAGTACTTGCTATTTTTAATTGTTTTCATTATTATGATTGCATTATCTATATAACATATTAACAGAACAGGGGCAATGTGTTATCATTGTGACCTTAAAAAAAATATAACTACAAACAGCAATTTAATCTGCACTTCAAGAACTCACCACAATGAATGCGGCGACTTTATTGCTATGACAACAATGAAAACAAGATTTACTAAATGAAAAGTACACGAGATACATTACGGACTTATAATTCATTAGTGCTTGTAGACAATGGGTCAACACAGTAAAAGACAACTGTGCTCACAAATTAACAACCTTCTCTCCTGGGATGACATGTGAATCCTACAAACCCTCCCTTCTCGTGCCTCCTGTTAGGAATATAAGTGCTGGCACTTTTTGCCAGCATCAGTTGCTAGGAAGATGTATGCAAAAGGTCTGGAATCCCCATAGAGCGAGTGATATATAGAAATCCCTTTATTACAACAATAAAACGTAGTGACATTTCAATAATTCGGCAAATAGCCTTCCGGCATCAATCTTCTGAATTAGGAGGGAAATTAAGCCATAAATTAAAAGGGAGGTGTGCGTCTGGGATGCAGTGGGAGATGTCAAGGGAATGTAAAGAATAGGGAGCCTGTAGCTAGTGGAAAAAGAGAGTTCTCCACTGAGATAAGACCTTGACTCAGCCAGACCTGGACAAAAGCATATATGGTCCATAAATCTGTCATAAACAAAAGTTGCAATTATTTCTGAAGAACATACATAATGTAATGCTGCATAACATGAGATCCATAACATGCCAAAGAAGCATACAGTCAAACTGCCACCAACACTGGGACAAGGTCAAGCAACAAGGCCTTTTGAGGTAGACCCCTAAGCAATAGTCTGAGGATGCAGTATTTTGCATAGTGACCACCAGGTGGCATTTCAAAGCGGCAAGTGGACGACTATTTGCCATCTGTCACATGGAGAGAGGCATGACATCACAAATAAGTCTTGTGACTATGAGGAAGTAACGGTCACTACTCATCATTAAACAGTCTGTTATAATAATTTTGAACTGACAAGTGGTACAAAAAAAATCCCAAAGACAATGTCACAAAATATTTAAAATGTATAAGAACAGAACAAGTTAAATGCTTGTTCTGAAATCAAATATAAATGTGACCATTGCCAATTGAGAAGATATTTATTTAAAGGGTTACTCCAAGTATCATAACCACTACAGAATGTTGTAGTGGTTTGGATTCCAGGAGTACCCTGGTCTGCTTCTCCAGTATTGGGACAACCCATTTAGGAATGGTTTCTCCCTATAACTGGGTCTTCACCAGGCCCTGAGACTTCCTGGTGGTCTGGTGACATATCTCTGGCTTCTGTGGAGTCATTATTCAATGGATGAGAACATCAGCTGACCACTCTTAGCCAATGATTGACATTTGAGCAATTACTTTTACACAGAATTTATATTAGACAGGCTAATGACACCCCAATGATGCAGCTGGAGTTACACCTCTGCCAGAAGAGGGGATAAACTCTGGTTTGCGCAGCTTTTCATAGCAAAAAGCTGTGCATGCATATACCAAGCATCATGACCACTTCAGTGACGTTATGTCTACATTAGTTGTGCAGAAGGGAAGCTGTGCCCAGCAGACTCCTGGTAAAAAGTCAAACAGATCAAAAATGGTTTGACCACCTACAATTCTGGCACTATAAAACCCAGTGTTTTAGTAAGTACCGTAAGTCCTTTTTTTTTTGGTTTGTTTTTGTTAAACCACTCGAAAATGGTTTAAAAAAAAACTTGAAGGACCTGCACCCATAGTAACCTTAAATTATTATAACAAACAGGAGGAGGCACTGCATGGCAAAATATATATACATTATTTTCTATCAATTCTAACTGACTCTACATGGTTAATAAAAAAAGAAAATCAAGTAGTACATACATCTCTTATTATATATATTATATGGAAGAACTGTTTGTTTAAGGTTAAGCTTTCAGATATACATGTCACAGATCAGTTATCCTTACCCTAGCTAAGTGCAAAAGACCTTAAATTCCTGACTGTTCTCAGGACGTTACATAGTGACAATAAGACTGTGCCTCGATTGTTCAATAACTGTTCTGCATAGCAAATTACAAAGCAGACAGGGTCTAATAAATAAACCCATAAAGGAGGTTAGTGCCACATTTATTCATGGTGAATAATTAGATCAATGTTTCAAGCACTTGTCATGATCACTTCCCGTGGTGTAAAAATACAAACAAATATTCAATTTCTTTAACACCGCATCTCTCCAAATATGAAATGGCTGTATAAAGAACACATAGTTCATGCCTGATACATAGTATAGAAGGATAGAATGTCAATGGGTAGAAGACCTCCAAATCTTATACTGCCTATGACAAACTGGTGGAAAGATTGTCTCTGCCGCAGAGCTAAGTAGATAAAGATGCTGGATATCGTTTATCTAAAGATACATTTAGCTAAAATCCGCCATATGCTAAAGAGGCATCAGGGACTGTTCTCATAGCCCGATGCCGTCAATAACAATAGAACTGTAGTTAAACTTTTTTAAAAAAAAATAATTAAATCCCCTTTATCAGTCTATATACAGATAAGTCACTAAGTATGTACCTTTTCCACCTTTTATTATTCATTCCCTCACCTGGCCATAACACCGCCACAAAAAAATAATTCCATAATTATTTTACATGTTAAACATTGCAACATGTTAAATATGCAAGTGACTGAGATCACTAGAGATGTGTCCTCGGAAAGGGATATCATGTGACCCCAGTGCACATGTACTACAGGATAATAGGCTGCCCGACAGGGTAAATCAGGGTTGTCCATATGCCGAGCATTGCTCAAACATTCAGCAAGACATATGTGCATATGAAAAGGCAAGTGTATCTTGTCATGATATGTCCACATTACCCATCTCATTTTTATTACACACCATTCCTTTCATGTTCCATTTTGCAAAAACCTCTGATGACTATTTAATCTGCCTTACAAAGCTCTCCATAAATTAGCTTCCAGGAGCCTGGAATTCTTTGAGGAGCTACCACAGTAACCTGGAAACTCAACACTAATCATCTCACAATCTGAGTTTATTTAGTGGTATTTCACAACCAGCAACCAAGCTATAGCTCGCCCAACCTCAACCCAAACACTAGACAAGTCTTAGTAAAAGAATTACTACCTTCTTGTGGAAAACCCAACGTATATATAGAGGATAAGGTTTTAAACAATGGAGGGGTGGTTAATGACTGAGGTGTGGGGACCATGTAGGACACATGAGGCAGTGACAAGGAAGCCAGTTTGGGCTCATGGGCAATCAGTCACAGTATCTGAAGTCAGGGCTGCAGACACCAGATCTAGTTCACAAAATAGGGTCCAGTGTCTCTAGGAAGGAGTTTGGCATCCAAGCTTCTCCACTTGCCTTACAATCTAGTGTGAAGTTGGTATGCAGTTCCAAGGGAGCACATTACAAGGCGGTGGAAGCTTCCGTTACAATATCAGTCATTATTGCCAAATACACCATTATATCTCAGAAACAAGGATTCTACCAGTCTTATCACAGCCAACTTCTCTCACAAGGAAGATTTTTTACAGATGCAAATAGGTATTGCTAGTCATATTAATCCCAACAGATCCATAATATCCACAAATTAAGCAACAAATTGATTGTACTTAGTCTACTACATGCCACATCCACACTCTGTGCCTCACCTGTTTATCTCAGCTTTCAGACTAAGCTCTTATAACCTAGTGTTTTGCTTCTGTCTGTCACATTAGTTTCATAATTCCACACTTTAACACAATGTGCCCGGCTCTGTAGAACGTAGAACATAATGAGATTGCGATGACGCTAAACAGTTTTTTCCAGTTTTAAAACCTGGATGGTCTAGTCCAGTGTTTCCCAACCCAGTCCTCAAGGCACACCTACCAGTCCAGGATTTAAGGATTACCCAGTTTTGTCTAAGGTGTTTTTTCTTTTTTTTCTAAAAACACCTTAGACAAAACTGGGTAATCCTTAAATCCTGGACTGGTAGGTGTGCCTTGAGGACTGGGTTGGGAAACACTGGTCTAGTTTATTGCTATAAACATTACTGTGCTTCTCATTCGGAAACACAATAGTAGAGACTCCAAATGCATATGCCACACCTAAGATAAACTTTGTTTCTCAATATAATAGATATTAACAAAAAAGTTTAGAGTATAACAAACAAATGAAAAACAAAGGAAATTAAAAAAATAAAACTAAACAATTATATGTTATCAAGGATGCGGATTGTGAACATACTAAACGACACAGAATGCATGCTGGGCAGGAGTATTGCAAGGGTAAGATAAAAACAAACAAACACTGGGGGCATTTGCCCAAAACTAATTTAATAACCACTTCTTAAAACCCCACTTCTTGTCCATCTCCAAATCGCACCCTTGGCTGCTCCACAACCGCACACCATCATTACACCAATTGACACACTCACAGTTACTCACAGGCACACAAAAACACAGATGGCAAGTGAAAGATGAACACACATATGCATAAGCACACAGACACAGACAAACACGTACACAGACAGACAGACACAGATGGGCACACACAGGAACATAGAGACAGGAACAAACAGTCACAGCTGCATATAGTCTCCAATTCCATGACTTATCCATATTGTAGACTTGGGGCTCAGGAATATACACAGGGCTCTAAAAAAAACTGCAAAGTTTTATAGTGCAGGGTTAAAGGGACAGGGACACTGCACCCAGATCGCTTCATTGAGATCATGTGGTCTGGGTAACTATAGATTCCCTTTATGTAAACAGTTTGGGTTTTTAAGACCATGTGCATTGACAACAGCTCTTGTGCATGAACAATGGAATGACACGTATTTCAAAGATACCTCTTTTAAAAACACAGGTTTATAATTCCTACTTAATTCACAGTACATGGATCGTGTCATCATTTCATCTCTACTCTAATGTGATGGAGTACAGACCGGACAAAATGAAAAGCTAAGAATTACACAGCGGGAACCCATTTGAGATTTCCTGAATAGATTACTTCCCAAGGGGCAAGAGAGAAGTTCTAGGCATCAAAACAGCTTTAGCTTAATGAAGCAATTTTGGTGTATAGACCAGGTCCCTACAGTCTCACTGCTCAATACTTTGTTTTTCAAACAGATGTTCAGTTCTTTGTTTTTCAAACTGATCTCACTTTAGAAGTTCTGTTAACAGCCCTCAGGAACCTCCTGTGTGTGATTAAAGTTTAATTAACAGAGCAAGAGATAAGTAATGTGTTTACTTGAGAACTTCTCAAGTAAACACATTGTGCTGCAAGGAATGATCAAAACTGAAACCATGTTTTTCATGTAGGCTGTGTGATTTACAGCCAGGGGAGGTGTGACTAAGGCTGCATTAACAGAAACAAAAGTGATTTAACTCCTAAACAGCACAGAATTGAGCAGTAAGACTGCTGCGGCATGATCTATACACCAAAACTGCTTCATGATTTGGTGCTCAGAGTATCTCCTTTAGCTAAAGTTGTTTTGCTGTTTAACCCCTTAAGGACACATGACATGTGTGACATGTCATGATTCCCTTTTTTTCCAGAAGTTTGGTCCTTAAGGGGTTAAAGTAGCACATTTCGGTATTAAATTATTATTATTATTATTTTTTAATGGACCATTTATTAGATAATTAACAGGTGGAAATGATAGGCTGAGACACAAAGATATTTTCCAAAAACAAAACAAATATTTACCTCCCAATTTAGGACAACCAAATTATGAAATGAACAGGGGGGAGCATTTAAAATGTATCGCATAATAAGAATACACAACTATCGTAATTACAGCCAGTGGTGAGGGAAATTTAATTAACATCACATGCGAGAAGCAGACCTGGGCTTTACACAGTGGCATTTTCATTTTCTAGCCAACTCACTGTCTAAAATACCATTGGATAAATACTTGGAAAATGTCTCCTCTCTGCATGGCCAAGTATGTGCAACATCACTAATTAGACAGCAACAAATAGTTTGCCCCTCACTGAACAAGCATTTTACAAATAGACTATCAGCTTTATTTCCTGCTGCCAAATGAGATTTCTGTTTAGATGGCATAGCCTGGAAATTTGTCATTGACAATACTGTACTAGGAGTGTGGTAACACAAGCATCAGCTAAAGGCCAAATTAGATAAGAAAAACAAACATATGCTTAATGTGATGTTAATATACAGCAATGCTCCTACGATCATTTGGATATCGAGGAATTACTGAAACGTTTTCTGTTCAAGTCTTTTTTTTTTTTTAAACTTTTTTTATTTGGTGATTTATAATTATATAGAACATTCTGCTCTTATGATCTACATGTTTTAAAGGAAGCCTCTTGCACAATGTTATTATTATTATTATTATTTTTAATTAGTGTGTGTTCTTTTTATTTCAGCAGCCCTGCCCATTTCAACCATTTAATTCATTCACTATCACAAGTGGGTTACAATTTGTTTGCATACAAAAAGGGCTCTTACTCCAGGTTATTGCCAGTCCTGGTCCTCTAATGTCTCGTGTTAGACCAGTAATGATAGTGGTGCAAGTCTCCAAGCTGTTATCAATACAACTCCTTTTAAAATAAGACAATAAATATTATGGCTATAGGCTACACAGGCCCTAGCTAGCAGTTTTCTTGAGGAGTAGTTTAGCCCTATATAAAGGGACTCTGTAGAGCAGTTTAACATGAAAGGGACACTATAGGGACTATAACCATGTCATTGCAGTGGTTATAGTGGATAGAGACAGTCACTGTTCTTCCATTCAACACTTCCTTCTAGCCATACCGATTCATACCTAAATGTGCACTGTGATAGGCTGAAATTGGTCAGCTGACACACTCAGCCAATCACAGCTGTCCATTGCCACTAAGGCTAATGCTTCCTCATTAGCCTGAACAGCACAGGGGGATTGACTGCATAAAAACTCAATAGCATAAAAACATTACAAATGGCTTAACACCGAATTGAAGGATTATGCCAGGGGACTCTATACCATTGAAGTAGCTACAGTTACAGTGTATCCTGTGTCCATTTATATATAAGTCACTGGCAACCCACAGTCTGGCCCCTACTGGAGGCATAGCTAAGGTACTGATTACACTCTTCCTTCTTGCCATACCAATTCATACCATCAATGGGTGTTGATATGCTAAAAGTCAACGGATACTTTCAGGCAGTTGCCGCCACCCATTGCTGCTCAGGCTAATGCTAGACGCAATAGTTCATGCAGCACAGAGGCGGTAGGCTGCAGGGGGCTTGTTTAATATTAAAATGTTAAAACCAGTCTAATGCTGAATGGAAGGATGGCTCCATACGTTTTTTTAGCGAAGGGTTGACGGCCAGTGATTTAGGGGCATACTGAACTCCTGTAGAAAATTATGCCTTAGGATTTGCAGCAAATGCAAGGGAAGGTGTGTATATTCCTAATAAATAGTTTTTACATATTTTTCTTATTTATATAAAGTGTTAAAATGTGGGTCTCCTTCATTTTGAGTGTTTGCCTCCTTTGCATATGAATTGGTCTGTAGTTGAGCTGTAGTCATATAATGAAAATGGATCCTACAAGCGTTCATCACATGTACTTATGAACAACACATGATAGCAAATGCTAACTTTTGTGAAGTATAAAAACTGACTAAATAACAGCACACAGAAGATTTTCCAACATGTACTATTTTAAAAATTTATTTTATATAACTACTTTTGAGTTAGTAGCATGATATATAAACCACTTAAGGCAGGGATTTGAGAACCCGTTCCCTCCGAGGCAGGCGGCGCGAGGGTGCTGTGATCAGTAATGCCAGTGCCGGAATATTAAGTCACTCCGGAAGATCATTTTACCCTAGCCAGCCGCCCACTTGACCCCAGGAAAAGCTGATCCAAAGGTAGACGGGCTGGGTGGATTTAAATTGAATTAAAACACATAATAATTTGTGAGTTTGTGCATGTGTGTGTCTGTGTATATACCTGTCATGGTGTGTGTGTCTGTCTCTCAGTGTATGTGTGTGTTTTCTGTCAGTGTATGAGTGTATATGTGTGTCAGTGAGTTTGTATGTTTAGGTGACCAGCCCCATTACGATCAGTGAGTTTTTACTCACCGTTTTTCCCACATTGAGCCGGTCTAGGAAAAAAGACTGAGATAATCAAGTTTGATGATCTCAGCCAATCCAATGCTTTCCCATAGGAAAGTATTGGGAAGCTATTGTGCATGTGCTGCATAACTCGGCCAATCAGCATCTCCACATAGAGACCATGGAATCAATGCATCTCTATGATGAACATTGAAAAGCCTGCAGGGACAGGCTATAGACACCAGAACCAATACAGTAAGCTGTAGTGGTCCTGCTGACTACAGTGTCCCTTTAAGAATTGTATTTTTCTTATTGAAAATAAAGCTTTGTAAGTTTAAAAAAACAACAACTGTCTGCTCACTTTTTTAGTTGGCTCCTAGATTCAAAGTAAATTTGTCAAAGCCTGACTTAAGAGATGTATTGCATGTACACACCAAGTATGCACATGCTGTATAATGCCTAATATGGAACAGGGGAGTATATTATTACCGGAGGAAGGCATTTAGCTGCTGCACTAACATACCTCCTAAGTTTTCCGGTTTAGAACGGACAGTTCGTAATATAGACCTTAATTCCTTTGTCCCTCTTTTCTAGGAGTTCCATATATTTGGACAATACAATACTCACAATACTCAATCTTTAAACTACAATAAATGTGTTTGGATATCAATTTGTGTAAATAGGATACATTGTTCCCCCTCTCCTACAGTGAAAGAGTCCCTCTTTGTCTATTTCATATGTTGGGAGTTGTGCACTTATACATAGGAAGGAGCACAGATAGGGGAAGCTCCTATAGGCATAACCTTATGCAAGCAACATAACGTGTTTATGCTGTTTGGAGTGCCCCTTTTATTTGGCATTTGGTGTTTTCCATTTGTTAAGGACATGCCTTAACATTTTTCATGTTACATTTGTAATAAGGTGTTTTGGGCAGGAAAGAAAAATCCATTAAATTACATTTATTTCCAGTCCACAAAACATTTCCATAAACATTTATCCAAAGCATTCATTTCACTGACTCCCCCCCCAAAAAAAACCTCCTCCCTGTAAAGACACAAAGGATAAATAAATATCTAGCATATACGCATGCCTATCAAACAGTACATTTATCTATCTACCCAAAGTACGTGAATAGCTCAGTGCAAAATACATAAATTCGAAGTTTATGTTCTGTAAAGAACAAATACGGAAAAAATGCATCAAAATAATGAAAGATTGTTTATGTATTCTGGCATGAAGTGAGAATGTGTTATGAGTCTGAAGGAGAGGGAGACGGGAAGGGGGGGGGGGGAGAGAAAGTCTCAGTCATGATAGATAGACATGGCTGACACTTCTGTATCCATTCTGCATGGTACACCAGTTGCGACGTTCCTTGCTGCCGACAGTGCAATAAATCAAGGTCTGCCGGTGCTGTATCTACAGCTTATTACATTCAAGATGACAAATAAATAATAACCCATGTCACGTCGGCCCTTTGCTCAGAGATTCAGCCTGAAACCTCTAGCTCATCGCTCTTGATCTTAAGTGAAAATGCTGCAAGTGAGAGACTGGAAGGCTGTGATCTTTTTGAGATGAGTGGGGCATAAATGATGAAAAGTGGGAATTAAAGTCATTTTGGGACATTTTGGGGGAAAAAAGGTCACAAGGAATTTGTAGGTCTAGACAGCTGAAAGCAGAATTTCGTGTTATCACGTTTAGATACTTGAAAATCTCTTTTTGCATCAATACTGATATACTTCTTAAAATGACTTCCTGCTTTAAATCTTTACATAGCTACAGTTGAAATTCTTAATCACACTTGTGACATCATATTTTGGTTGCACGATTGTCAAAGACAGCAGTCGGACTCCCCATCACAAAGCATGTGGTAAAAACTGAACAGGTTTGATCAAGGCCTTTCCTGCCATGAATGCTCAATTGGCATACAGCACTCAAATGGCTCACTTGGATTGTTTTTTTGCTTGAGTTTGAGTTTTGCAAATAGGATCCTTTTGTTTTAAACAGTTTCATCGTGATATTATGTTTATAATATGGCCTCTTTCAGGGCTTAAAAAATAAAGTCAAAGAATGAAGAAGCAGCATGTTAAATATGAAAATATTTTTTATTATTAGTGTGAAGGGATAGATTGGGGCATTTGCAGTGGTGGCTAAAGATGCCCAATATTTAGATATAGAGGCCCAGATTTCCCAAAAAGACACTGAGGCCTTGGGGTGACACGACCACTGTGAAGATAAAAGATCTCCCTCACTGGCCAGCACACTTACATGGGTATTCGGCTGACAGGGAAGTTCAAAGGATTTTGATGGCCAGTCGCTACAGGGCCAACCCTCGAGTATTGGGGCTCCATGGACAGGCAGCACTGATGCCGGTACAGACCAATTCCAATGCTCTTTTTACTGTATCAGAGTCTTGCCATGGGTTACCACAGCCACGCTCCGATACATTAACCCTTGTGGTTAAGAACCACAAGTTCTGGAAAAGCAAACTGAAGTAGTTGTTCTACCCAGCTTAGTTACAAAAGTAGTCATATCAATATTTCTTTCATTAAAGTGTTTAAACATGAGCAAATAATGCTTGTTTGGGAATGTTACAGTGTACAAGCAGTATCCATATATTGACAGTGATTTCTTTAATAGACAATATAACAAAACAAAAAAGAAATGTACGAGACAGAAACTTAGGCTTGATTGTGAAATGCAAGCATATTGTGCCAGAGGGTGTTCTCTGAGCTTCTGACAGCAAAGGGGCAAAGTCTTTTTGTCTTTCCCTATACTTTGTAATATTTGACGTTCCAGTTCTAGAAGCCTTAATCAATACATCTTTCATGGAGTTTCTCAAATCTGCTTCTCCTCTCTCCTCAAGTGGTTTGCATATATCCATTCGCATGGATTCAGCACAAACCATTTATTGATAGACGTAACAAAGCATAACTTGAAAACAGCAGCCATTTTTAGTTACAGCCGTAGAGAATACATGCATTCACAATGGGATATCTTTACTTGGAAGTCATACAGCCTGCGGTATTTGTTGGCACTTTATAAATAATAATAATAATAATAATAATAGGCTAACATAACACAGACAGTTCATACTTGCTTGAAAAACAAAACAGTTTCCCAATTGTGAACAGTTTACTGAATATACTTTTAACCAACTTAATGCAACCCAGGCAGTGAAAGGGTTAACATTTCACCAGCTACCCTTCCACCTGCCGTTCCTAAATATTTCATATCCCTATTTCACTCTGACATTTGTAGATGACTAAAGTGTTACCAAGGAAATAAAATGCTGATTGAAGAGTTTGCCGTCATAAAGGTTACTGAATTGTAAATGGCCCCTTGAATCTTACTGTTAATCGGGACCCAGCTGTAAACAGCATGAAGTATGTGACGGGGAGGTCTGCGTGGCTCCTTCAGGAGTCGTTTCGACATTAATCACCGGATCACCAAGCCATGCTTAATTGCAAGTTGTATATCACAGGGATCCATGCTAAGCAGAAAAGAACTCATTATGCTGGTGTTTGGTAAGAGGGCTCTTGTACTGCTGTGTCTAACCTGAGCACAGATGGAACACGGATCTCTCGTCCTAATGCCACTAGTATAGCTTGGCAAAGAATACACCTAGCTCCTTTATGTCATGTATGGAATTGTTGGACACAGGCAACAAGACACGTATTAACGTGGCTGACAGTGTGAGATGTACACTAATATAGAAGGAAACCAGAGGAAATCATACTCCTTACATCCTTCAATACACTAAGATACTACAGTGTTTTTACTATTATATCTTCAGAATTATATCTTCAGAATAGTGGTTCCCAAATTATTTTCTTTGGAAGCCAGACGCTGTGGCAGCCACATACAAGTGGACAATTTCCTAGATTGTATGGATGCCTATGAGTGCAAAAGAATGGTTTCAGCCACATATATCTAACATATAACTTCAAGGTCTAGATATACCTGGAAGCATACATGATTTTAGCGTAAGCCTCAGAATTGTTTACCTCTTTTCCTTTTGTCTGACAGTGTAAAACATTGCTGTTTCTGAGAAACAGCATTGTTTACATTTGGGCAATAACATGCCTCTGTAGTGGTTGTCAGACAGACAGCAACACGAAGCGCTTTCTTCATCAGATTCTTCTATGGCAAATGATTGAAACACATGCGCAACATGTATTCATTGATTCTCTGAGAGAAGTATCTGATTGGACTAGGAATCAACCGGATAGATAATCTCACACTAGGCAAATGGGCCCACAGGGAAAAGATTGGATTACAGACAGATATTATAAAAAGATTTTTCAAATGCCAATAACAAGTAAAAAAAACACTGCGCACTAAAAGGAACATACTCCAAAATGATAATATTTTGTTGTAAGATAGATAGATAGATATTTTTTGTTTGTTCACATACTTTTTACACTAAATGCACTTCATAATTAATGCACACCACTGCACGTGCTACTCTTATTGGCGCTGGCCTACCACTCCAATCTTAATTTCGTAAAGCCAGTTTAATGATAGTCACTACTCATAACTAAGCCCACAATTGGTATTTTCCTTGCTATAATATATTTAAAAATCTTTCCTTAATACAGATGACGCAATAAAGGCAATCTATGAAGAGGATCCAGTTTATAAATAATCTTATAATAATAATAATAAAGAATTGCAAAACATGCACCTGTATTTTATTACGCAGTTTTTATTTATTTTCTTGAAAAACGTTGAATCATGAATATTTATTGAGGAAAAAAAAAAAATAAACAAACTGAAAATGACCAAGACACTGCTACCAAGGATTCTAGGCCTGACATTTTAGAATACAAAGAGGTCCCCAAAAAAACAACATTTGAATAATATAATTACTGCCAGAACTAGGTTTCTGTAATTATTATTGTCATTCTGCTGTGCTTTACACAGTGTGGAAATGTAATGGCATGTAGTTGACAGGGGTATAACTTAAAGGATCACTATAGGGTCAGGAACACAAACATGTATTCCTATAGTGTTAAAACCACCATCTAGCCCCCCTGGGTCCCTCATGCCTCCATACATATAGTAAAAATCATACTGTATTCAAGCCTGAAGCTGTAGATCTGCATGCTGTTAGCCTCAGAAAAACAAGCTGTCTGCTGACATCATCAGAAGTGGTAGCCTGATCCAATCACAATGCTTCCCCATAGGATTGGCGGAGACTGACATAGAGGCAGATCAGAGGCAGAGCCAGCATGATTCAAACACAGCCCTGGCCAATCAGCATCTCCTCATAGAGATGAATTGAATCAATGAATCTCTAAGAGGAACGTTCAGTGTCTGCATGCAGAGGGAGGATATACTGAATGTTTGGATGCATTTTAGGCAGTCATGACCCAGGAACGATCTCTAACAGCCATCTGAGGAGTGGCCAATGATGTTATCACTAGGCTGTAATGTATACACTGCATTTTCTTTAAAAAGACAATGTTTACAGCAAAAAAGCCTGAAGGTAATGATTCTACTCACCAGAACAAATTCAATAAGCTGTAGTTGTTCTGGTGAGTGACTATAGTGTCCCTTTAAACTGAGCATAGCAGACCAAAATGGTTAATATTTTTAAAGTGTCTCTGCCCATTCAGCAAATTGCCCAGGTATAAGAATTATTTTATTTACAGCATTTATTTATAAAATACTATTAAAGTTCCAAATGAATAACTTTTTTTTTAGTTCATAATTGAACTAAGCAACAGCTCCTATTGAATGACCGCGAGTTTAAAGAATGTTAAACTGAACTCCAAGTAATAAAGCTGTCCCTAGGTTATATTAAGTTTGGGCAGGAGAAATCTCTCCCCATCGTCTAGGACTGCAATGTGAAGGAGAAAAAGCCTGTTGTATATTTTGTTTTGACAAAATTATTGATTTAAATCCAGCACAATAGTACAGTACTATTTAAAGGTCAGAGGAAGACAAATGAGTTTACACTTGCACACTGCAAGCTTATCTGTCATGAGAGTGTAATGATGTCCTTATCCTGTGCTGTGTTCAGCACTACATATTTCACACGGAAGCCATACCAACCCTTTCTCTTGTTTAGCAATTCTTTTTTTTTTTTCTTTTTAGGAAGGATTTAAGGATATGTTCAAATTAAAGTCATTCACGGACTTGCTATGAGCATCTATATCAATTTATTAGATGTTAATGACCAGTGGAAGCTTGTCCATAGGGGCACATTGGGCAGTGTTTATGTGGGGGAAAAAGTTTTTTGCAATAGTTTGGAAACACTTTTTTTCTGAGTGGAAAAGGGGGGATAAGCTGAAAAAATTGGAAAAGTTAGATTAACATTCTCCAGCCACATGTGTGAGTCAAAAGAAAAAAAAAAAAAAAAAAAAGTGTCATTAGTTCTGGAATAGATTTCATTTCTGCAGGGCCTCTCCCCCCCCTGCTTGGAGAATCTTTCTTGATAGCACCAAGGCATGTCAAAAAATGGGACAGATTCGAAATCCTCCTGTCCTGTTTCAGGAGGTTTTGCACATCCCTTGTCAACGTTTAGGAAGGAATTTCAGTGCCTATCATTGACCACTCTATTCAGGGGTCATCATTGGCTCATAGAAAGTAAGAAGCCATCTTGGAAGAAGCACAGCAGCAGTAGCTTCTGGCCCTTGCCAAATGTAAGTGTATAATATGCTTTTCTCTCCGCCAATAGCCTCTGACAGCACTGTGCTGCTTATTACTAATAGTTTAAAAGCCTCTACTGCACATTATATGTTATCTCAAAACTGTGTCCTTTATTCAACATAGATATTTTCTTTTTGCATTAAGGTGTCCTTCTTGTGCACATCTCTCTGAGTGTATCTCTGGGTTTTTTTTCAAATTAAATCCTGCCTGTTCTTTAAGTACCCGTATTTATCGGCGTATAACACGCCCCGGCGTATAACACGCACCTCATTTCCAGAAGGAAATTCCAGGAAATTTCCACCTCTCCCATAGTATTCCCCCCCCTCATCCCATAGTGTTCCCCCCCCTTTCCATAGTAATCTCCCCCCCTCCCATAGTATTCTCTCCCCCCTCCCATAGTATTCTCTCCCCCCTCCCATAGTATTCCCCCCCATAATATTCTCTCCCCCCTCCCATAGTATTCTCCCCCCCCATAGTATTCTCCAACCCCATAGTGTGTGCCCCCTCCCATAGTGTCCCCTAGTGCACTTTCCCTCTGTCCCATATTTACTTACCTGTCTTGAAGCGTGGGCCGGCTTCACAGCGCGCACCGCGGAACTGGAACTTAAATTTCAGGTTCCGGTTTCCGGCGGGACTGAAAGGAAGTGTGCACACAATAGTGTGCACACTTCCTTTCAGTCCCGCCGGAAACCGGAACCTGAAATTTAAGTTCCAGTACCGGCGGGACTGAAAGGAAGTGTGCACACAATAGTGTGCACACTTCCTTTCAGTCCCCCTGGAAACCGGAACCTGAAATTTAAGTTCCAGTTCCGCGGTGCGCGCTGTGAAGCCGGCCCACGCTTCAAGACAGGTAAGTAAATGTAGGATATCGGCGTATAACACGCACCCATGATTTTCTCCCTATTTTCAGGGAGAAAAAGTGCGTGTTATACGCCGATAAATACGGTACTTCTACAGTCCATTTAGCTATGTGTATTTAATGTGTACCTTATGTGTTGTGTGCATTTGTTTGTATTGTATGAGAATCTCTACATTGTACCTGGCTCTGTGTTTTGTATTGATATCTCTGTATTGTACAAGTATCTTTGCACTGTATCTCGCTCTCTATGTTCTATGGACGACTGTATCGAATGGGGACTACCATTAGGGGTTGAGTACATGAGATTAAGTAGACAGATACCACAGGTCAGAAAATAGTGGCTAACGAGTTAAAGGGTGGAGCCAAATTCTGGGGTAGGAGTCTGGTGCCCCACCATCCTAACGTTTCACCAGCCATCACTGCTAATGGTCATTAAAGGAACACTCCAAATACCATATTCTCTATTGTGGTTATGTTGCCAGGGATGTCCTGGTGCCCCTACACTCTAAGTAAACAGTTTTAGAATTGGCTGACTTCTTAACTGGAATTTTCTGGGTGCCACTCCCTGCCTCCTCTCAGCCCTCAGGAGAGCCAGAAACTTCTGTTTAAGCACTTATGCCAGCACTACTGAGCTACATCATGAACTGCAAGGCCAGCTCAATGGCTAGTGGTGTCAGGTGATCATTTTCATTCAATGGGCTAAGGCCGCTAAGCCATGCTTTGCCAGGCTTAGCTCAGACAGGGTAGAGAGGATTCAGGGTAGAGAGGAGACTGTAGTGAAGGCAGTGATTGGCACCTAGTGTACCCCAGGTAAGAAGTGAAACAGTTGTAAAATTGTTTGAATATTTACATTTTGGGCGCTAGGACGCTCCTGGCACCATAACCACTCACTACATTGTGTTCAAACTACTCAGTTTGTGTGGAGAGATTAAATCAGCTGCCTGCAAAGAAAGTAAAACTGTGTGGGATTAAATAGGAATAATGGTAAGTTTCATGGTATGGGGTTGGGGGGGGGGGGGTGCAAAATAGCATAGCCTTTATTTGGCTTTTTATATTTATATAGTTTGACCCAGCATTCTAGCCAAAATGTCTTGCTTTACGGAAGTTTTGTCTAACAACGTCCATCAGAACTGGAAGTATCCAAAAATATTGTGATTACCTAGAAGCACATTGTAAGGGAGATGGTTATTACTTTAAGAACATTACAGAAACTTTCTTAATAAAAATTAAAAAGTGAAGAGATGGGAATATCAAGCTTGATAAAAATAAATTACTTATTCAGCACTTGCAACATAATATTTACTATGGCCTGATAAAACATATGCTACAAAGCTCTCTGCGATTTCTCACAAGACCACAAATTACCATTCTGATGCTTGAAAACAAAATGCGTCTTTTTCTACATATAAAGTATCCCATATTTACCATAGTGAGAAATGGAGGCACACTGAAGAGAGAAAGTGTACTGTGGATTTCGGGTCATTTGCAAGAAAAACTGGCAAGAGAGTATTTTATATGAGGTAAAAGTTTATTAATTCACGTATAAAGAGATGACTTTATTCTGGAAGTGATTTGCAGTCATTTCTGCAAAGTTCTTGTGGGAAGTTATTCAACATTTGCTCGTGACTGGAAAATAGTTGAAAATCCTGCCTTACCAGTCAAAATATTTTTTATTTTATTTGTTATATTCAAAGAAAAGGCAAATAATTTAAAAGACCACTTTAGTCACTCAGACCACTTCATCTCAATTAAGTGGTCTAGGTGCAGTGGTCATGTCATTTTTTTTTTTTTTATTATTATTATTATTGCCATTTATATAGCGCCAACAGATTCCGTAGCGCTTTACAATATTTTGAGAGGGGGGGATGTAACAATAAATAAGACAATTACAAGAAAACTTACAGGAATAATAGGTTGAAGAGGACCCTGCTCAAATGAGCTTACAGTCTATAGGAAGTGGGGTATTAGAAACATTAGGATAGGAAATATCAAGTAGGAGTGAAGCAGAGCTGGAGGAGAGAGCAAAGCACTATCCCATAGGAGAGCAAGAGACCGGTATGTAAGGGAGAGATTACTCTGGGAGGCCATACGCTTTCCTGAAGAGATGGGATTTAAGGCCCTTCTTAAATGATTGAAGACTAGGGGAGAGTCTGATGGCAGTAGGCAAGTTATTCCATAGGAGAGGAGCCGCCCGTGAGAAGTCCTGCAAGCGTGAGTTGGCCGTACGGGTGCGAGCAGCGGTCAGGAGGTGGTCGCGGGCAGAGCGGAGGGTACGAGGAGGGGCATACCTCTGGATCAGTGAAGAGATATAAGAGGGGCTGGAATTGTTCAGTGCTTTAAATGTATGGGTTAGCACTTTGAATTGACTCCTATAGGATACAGGGAGCCAATGTAAGGACTGGCAGAGGGGCGAGGTGTGAGAGGACCGACTGGATAGGAAAATCAGTCTAGCTGCAGCATTCATTACAGACTGTAGCGGGGCAGTACGGCTTTTGGGGAGACCAATCAGGAGAGGGTTACAGTAATCCATGCGGGAAATTACTAGAGCATGGACAAGATTAAAACCTCTAATGGCTGTCTTTGTAATTCAATGCTCTCCTATGAAGAATTGGACGCATGCGCACTGCTTGCCACACATGTGCATTAGTTCCCCAAAGCTCCTTTTAAGAGAAGCATTTGAATGGACAATCGCCGGAGGAAGACGTGCAGGAGTCTGAGAGGTGAAAATGGGTGAGTAAACAGCTTTATTTATTAATTCTTTATTTTTGCAGTGCATATATTAGTCACAGGCATACATATGGTACCCCAACGGCAATCCATATGTAGGTTTCAAGACATTAGTTACAGTGGGGAATAGATAAACAATGCACTTTTTTTTTAATGTATACATAGGTTTGGATATAAACATGGCTTAAGAATAGCTTGCTCATTCTTGCAGCATGACATGCCAAAATAATCATGCATTTAACTTAAAACAAAAGCATGTCATACTTGGCTGTTTATCTGGCTAGACATGGTTAAGTTAACTAAAGCATTTACGGGTAACGAAATTAGGCAGGCTAAGGTCTCAGATGTTATTTTGCTATGATGTGCATAAAAAACGATTTAAACAGAGGGATCTTTTACACAGGTGACATGCCTATCTAGCTGGTTTAAGTACTAGTCGCTTTAAATCAAGTGGAAAATCTAAGGAGGAGGTTGAGCAGATAGGCACAGAAGTTTATATAGTTATCTGCTTGTCGTCTGTATGGTCTCTTCTTCTGTGGGTGGTCTGAGTCAGATCCGGTCCCTTACACAGTCCACTTTGCTCAGCCTATGCCGCCCTTTCGCTGGTGGGGATCTCCTCGGTACCTCAGGTGATATGTGCAGTCTGGCGTGGTGCTGCTGTCTTGGCGGGTTACAGTGCCTCGTGGAGATGCTTCTTGAGGTCGGTAGTTCTCCGCCACGAGGTAACAGCCAGACTTGTTTGTGCGCTGCTCGCTGTTATGCCGTAGAGTTGTTGGTCGGCCATCTTGGCACGCGCTGTCCGATCCACAGCGCTCGGCCTGAGTGGAAATGCAGCCGTGTACGTTGGTCGCCCGTGGGGACCGGGATGACCCCCCCGGCCCAGAGGGGGGGGGGGGTGGCAGACCGCCGGCCAGAGAACTGGGTGAGCGGCCGTCTCACCCGAGCATAAGCCTGCAGGCCTCAGGCCTGGATCGTATGACTTTGGTGCCTTTGGGGGTCCTATCGGGTATCCCTGGAATCTCCATCGCATGGGTGATGTTGTGCTCTCATTTTCAAGCTGTTGAGTGCCCCATGCCCGCCGTTAGCTCCGATTTTTCGGCTCCGAGACAGGAGCTCAGACAAAGCGTGTCTGATCCGGCCGGCGGCCAGGCCCCGCCCCCTCTAAACAGCTTTATTTTATTAAATTGTGAGGAAAAGTGTGAGGACCTATCAAAACTGGGAACATGGGCACTATAGCATTAGGAATACTGGTTTGTATTCTTAATGCTATAGTGTCCCTTTAAATTTATGCCTTGCACAATCGTTTTGTCTAGGTTTACATTTGTCTTTGTGTCATAGTGGCCTTATTGTATGGATGGATTCCTGATAACAAATTCACTTTGTAAGGACTATATGTTCCAATTGACTTAATGGCAGTTTGGGGTCCCTGTATGATCCCTATGTCGCGCTCCACTATCGCTTGAAGTTCCTACCACCCAGGATAAAATGTGAAAAAATAATTATATGTCTCTTGAACATTTAAGGCATACTATTCGCAGGATTTTAAAAACAAAACAATTTTATATCACGTGAGTCAGTGGCATAAACATTCGATTTTCCAGGTAAAAAAAACTTTCCAGGTAATAAGGACATTTTTGTTCTTTTTATTTAAACATCTGCCATAACCCTAAAATAGATAACGGTACATAAAAATGAATTAAATTTTTTTAGAAGTGGTAAGAGAGAGGGAAAAAAAGCAAAATGTGCTCTCATGACTATTGGTTCTAATATGCCAGTTTGCATTATCAGTCACCATCTTGCTAGATAGCATATGAATATACAGGTAATAAGCAACGAAAACAACAAAGTGCTCTATGCTTAAAGGCCCAAAGACAAATAGTAAAGTGCAAAGTGATAGCAACTACCACACAAACGTAGGAACTCCCCATCCCGCTCCAGCAGAATATACAAATAATTACTAAGTGTTAAGGATATACCAATAGTAAAAAAAAAAAAGTGCGTAGCGCTAAATTTAGTGTTAGACTTACCCCTAGGAGTTAAAAAAATTACAACACTGTAAAGATAAAAATAAAATCACATATAGTGTAACACTGTTGGTAATTAGTCAGTGGACTAATATAAAATGGATACACTCACATGGGTAAGAGCCTGTTATGGTACACTTCAGCTTTAGTGTACTCTGGTGACACTCAACCTTCCCTTTGAAATATAGGTAGTAAATATCCTCATATAATGGGAGACGAAAGAGGGGAGATAGAGGCGCACAATGCCGACCCTAGTGCATTAAACTAACAGTCACAGAATACAACTGTAGTGCTCACCTTCTGATGTGCCTGGACCTGGTGCCTAGCATATAGGTAAATGTTTCAATTTAGGGAGATACAACCCTTCTTTAATCAGCAGCAGCAATAGCAGTTGATCCACAGGACACTGTTCCAAATAGTATAACAAGAATTTATTAAACATACAGAAAGAACATCCAAATGGGTCACACTCCGAGACGCATTTCGCCAGTCACAGCCCGGCTTCATCAATCGGTATCATGCTGCTGATGATATCCTGTTTATCAATCAAAGCACACTTAAGGATATTTTAAGCACCACTCGTGATACCTCCACTCACGGGCGATGCTTTGGAGGAGTGACTCTTAGCACAACTGAATAATCTGCCCCTTTCTGATGACATCACACGCCTCATATTGCGGCGCCCGACCTCACCTTTGGGTTTTTTGTTTTTTTTTTAATTCTTTATTTTTGGTCTGACGATCAAGATGATACACAATAAGGCAGATACATTCATGCATGTGACAACGCAGTGTCAGAGATTTTGTTACAGAATGCAAAGTACATGGATTAATACGGTTATTATGCACATATCATGTACTCCGTGTGTGTTTTCGTCAGGTATTTTCTGTTTTGTAGGCAAGCACAAGTAACTATGTACAATGGTAGTAGTGTGGAGGGGTAGGTTTGGTAGGGATAGGGTCTCTCTGCGTCCCTGTGGGGCCCAGGAGTAGAACCCCATTCCCTCTTGCTGTTTGCGTCTTATCCGTGAGTGGTAGTTTGTTACTCCTCGTGCCAGATCGTTTGTCTGGGGTGCTTGCATTCGATGATCATGTAGAGAGGAAAGATAAAGAACTAGAGACAAGTAGAGTTTGGAAAGGATAGCGTAAGATGATCTCCTGAGGGTCCAGAGACAGGGGTTGCCATTCTCTTCTGGCTGCGCCCTATGCCCTGGTTTTGACCAGGAACCCGTCCTGAAGTGGTGCCGCTACCACCCGTTCGGGTTCCGGTGTGTCCGTTGTTGATGGGGGAATCCCAATCACTGTTACAGCTATTTAGCTTGTGGATGCCGCCCCACGTCCCGGGTTGTGGTTAGGTGTCAAACTGCTCCCACAGATCCCACACCTTGTAGAACTTTGTTACAGTGTTTCGCACCTGGGCGGTTAATTTATCCATTAAGTAGTTGTCTCGCAACTTTGTCTTAACCAAAGAGATCTGCGGAGGGTCCGGGCATGACCATTGTTGTGCTAAGGCCCTTCGGGCCGCTAGGTATATCATATTTAGGAGTTTTTGTTCGTGTCTGAGGAGGCCCTCTGTAGGTCTGGATAGCAGGCACGCCCACGGATCCAGCGCCAGTCGTTTTTGCATAATTTGTGAGCTAAGCTCTACTATGCTGCGCCAGTATGCTGTGACCCTCGGGCACTCCCACCACATGTGTATGTAGGTGCCCCTTTCTCCACACAGATGCCAGCAGTCGTCTGTGGGGCTTAATCCCATGTGTTTTTGTTTCACTGGTGTCATGTACCATCTAAACATTGTTTTATAGGACTGTTCCTGAATTGTTACGCATATAGTGGTTTTGGTGCATGCCTCCCATATATCTTGCCACTCCGTTCCCTCCAGTACCTCCCCCAGGTCGGCTTCCCATTGGTCAGTGTATCGTAGCGTGCCCCTCCTGTCTAGAGCCCCATTGAGATGGTCATATAGTAGTGTGATAAGTTTAGTTTGGGTGGTTTCAGTGTAGCACAGTTTTTCAAAAAAGGTCAGTGGTGTCAGGGCAGCCTTCCGTACTTCGGGTGTTAGTGCGAAGTCTCGGATTTGCATATATCTAAAATAGTCTCTTGTTCGTAAAGTGGCTTTGGTGCTTAGGTGCTCGTATGTAACTATGTTATGGTTCACATATAAGTGGGTGTAGCGTTGTAGCCCTGTGGCCTCTATCCCTTTATAGTCTTGGGCCCTCAGCCCTGGGGGGAATGCCCTATTTCTGAGAACTGGTGTCATTGGGGACGGGTGTGAGCTTAGGGTGAATTTCTTGTTGGTTTGGTCCCATATTTGTATGGAGTTGAGTATGGCCGGGTTCATGGTACGCAGTATGGTTCTTTGTGATTTTGGCGTCCATATGAAGAATTGTGGGAGATCTTGGTCCGTCATTAGGGACTCCATGTCCACCCATCGTCTCCTGTCAGGGGGTGAGTGCCATTGTATGATTTGGGTAAGTTGTGCTGCTAAATAGTATGTGTGAATATTAGGTAGTCCTAATCCCCCCCTGGGTTTTGGTCTATACATGAGGGCGCGTGCTATTCTCGGGCGTTTATTCTGCCAGATGAAGGCGTCGATCGCCCGTTGCATGCTTGTCAGGTTCCCCCGAGTTACCTGTATCGGGAGTGCCTGAAAGAGGAACAGTAGCCTCGGCAGCACATTCATTTTTATGGAGTTTATGCGCCCTAGCCAGGAGATGGGTCTGTCCGCCCACTGGTCCAGTTCTGTGATGAGGGTTCGAATGAGGGGTGTGTAGTTGCGGGCGTATAGGTTGGTTGTATTAGCAGTGAGGCGGACGCCTAAGTACATGAACTCATCGGTCGCGATCTTTAAGTGATATGTGTTGTGTATTTGTGTTACGTCTGAGGGTCCTAAATGGAAGGGCATGGCGACCGATTTGGAATAGTTGATTTTGTACCCGGCGATATTGCCAAATCGCTCCAGTAAGAGCGTTAAATGGTGGAGGGAGGTCATGAGTTCCTGAAGCGTTAGCAGGACGTCATCGGCGTACGCCGAGACCGTGAATGGTGTTCCCTTGATCTCAATGCCTTTGATGTGTGGGTGTTGTCGAATAGCCTGCAGGAGGGGTTCCAAGGATAGGGGACATCCCTGTCTGGTTCCGTTCCCTAGTGAGAAAGGTGTTTTTCGTGCCCCCGTTATGACTATTTGTGCCCTCAGGTCAGTATAAAGTGCTTGTATCGCTGTTACGAATGATTCTGGGAACCCCTGAAACCGAAGAAGCCCAAACAGGTATGGCCACAGTACTCTATCGAAGGCCTTCTCCGCGTCCAGTGATAGCGCTAGAGAAGGTGCCCCGGATTCCCCCATATGCCATAGCGTGCTTACTCCCCTGCGTGTGTTTTCATATAGTTGGCGGCCTGGTATAAAGCCCACCTGGTCTGGATGAATTAGGCGTGGGAGTAGGGGAGTGAGTCTGGATGCTAAAATTTTTGCGAATATCTTGAGGTCGGTGTTTATAAGTGAAATTGGCCTGTAACTGGGGGCTAGTGTGTCGTCCTTTCCGGGTTTTGGCAGGAGTACCACGTTTGCCGTTGCCATGTCTCTGTCGGGATTCCCACCCTGCATAAAGTGGTTGCTGAGGGCTGTGAGAGGGGGGGCTAGTGTCTCTTTGAATTGCTTATAATAACTAATGTCATATCCGTCCGGCCCTGGTGCCTTATTACCTTTCAGGGATGCTATAGCTGCCTCCACTTCGGTCTGTGTAATCGGTTCTCTCAGAGAGGCTGCCTCCGCTCCATTCACTTTGTGAATGTCAAGTTCGGAGAGAAATTGATGTATGCTCGCCATATATGACGTGTTGGTGGCCTGGAGGTGGGTGGCGTGGTTGTAGAGGCCGGAGAAGTATGACGTGAATACTTCATTAATAGTATCAGGCGTCTGAGCTAGTTCATTGGTTGGCGTGCGTAATTTCGTTATGGCCTTACCGCGAAGCCGCGGGCGAAGCACCCTGGCCAGGAGTGTATCTGTTTTATTTGCCTTCTCGTAAAATAATTGTTTTGACCACAGTATTGAGTGCGATACCGCCTCCAGTGTGATGTCTCTGATCGAGTGTCTGAGTGCGTTTAGTTCCCTAAGTTTCGAGTCTGTCGGGTTGGCTTTGTGTTGTTGCTCCGTTTTGCGTAGAGCTGACTGTAGTTCGAGCAGGTGTTTTGTGTTAGCTCGCTTTTTTTGGGTGGCTATTTTTATAAAGTGTCCTCGTAAGACTGCTTTATGTGCTGCCCAAACCGTGGTGGGGTCTGCTTCGGGGGTTGTATTAAGTTCAAAATATTCTGTGATAGCCTGTCGGGTTGTGATTTGTGTGGTGGTGTCCCTTAGGAGGCTAGTATTTAGTTTCCAGGCCCAGTTGGAGTTATATCTAAGGTTGCTGAGGGTTAGTGTTATGTCAGCATGGTCTGACCATGTGATGCTGTTTATGTCCGTGTGAAGGGCTTTAGCCATCCCTGCCCCATTGAGGAATATGTTATCTATTCTGGAATAAGTGTTGTGTGGTGTGGAGTAAAACGTGTAGTCGGAAGTAGTCGGGTGTTGCATCCGCCATGCGTCCAGGAGGCCTGTGTGAGTTAAAAATGTGTGTAATAGCTTGTCTTGGCTCCCTCTGCCCTGCGATCTCACGGTGCCCGGTTTCGAGCTTCTGTCTATTGCCGGGCATGGCACCGCGTTGAAGTCACCGCCCACAAGGAGAATCCCCCCCCCCAGCCCCCGCCACCAACATCTCCAGGCTCGTCCAAAATATCTGGTCCGGTTCATTGGGTGCATAGACATTTATGATGTGTACCTTGGTGGTGTATAGTGTGCCCCCTATGTATATAAATCTGCCCTCTGGATCTGCTTGGGTGGTGGTGATGTGTAATGGACAATTTTTATGGAGGAGGATCGCCACCCCTGCTCTTTTGCGTTGTGTACGAGCCTCATGTACTGTCGTGTAGGTTCTGTCAGTCAGTTTGGTGGGCGCCGACCTGGGGAGGTGCGTCTCCTGAATCAGTGCTATGTCTACTTTATTGGATTTTAGGTCCCTTGCTAACATCCTTCGTTTGTTAGGGGAGTTGAGGCCTTTAACATTAAACGATAGTACCTTAAGAGCCATGTGGTGGCATAAGTAGTGCAGTTGAGATTGCGGGACCTCTGGTTCTCCGAGTATCGTGGAGTGCCCAGTGAGTTGAGTTAATCATGGGGGCCCCCTCCCCGTGGGACGCGGGCGGCATCCAGGTAGAGCGTGTAAGTTGGAGATCGGTACTTGTCATAAGAGATTGTAAAAGAGAAAGGAATAAAAGGTGAGTATCTAGAAACCTCATCTTCAAAAAACATAGAAATAAACATATATATAAACAAGTGAAATAAACATACAGTAATAATCTGGTCTTAACCTGTGCCAGATTAAGGTGGGGGTGCTCACCCCCTCCGAGTGGCGTATAAAAGTTACATAGTTACATAGTTACATAGTTAGATAGCTGAAAAGAGACTTGCGTCCATCAAGTTCAGCCTTCCTCACACCTGTTTTTTGCTGTTGATCCAAAAGAGAAAAAAAAAAAAAAAAACAAACCCCAGTTTGAAGCACAATTTTGCAACAAGCTAGGACAAAAAATTCCTTATTGACCCCAGAATGGCAGTCAGATTTATCCTTGAATCAAGCAGTTATTACCCTACATTGAAAGATTATATCCTTGAATATTCTGTCTTTGCAAGTATGCATCTAGTAGCTGTTTGAACATCTGTATGGACTCTGATAAAACCACTTCTTCAGGCAGAGAATTCCACATCCTGATTGTTCTTACAGTAAAAAAACCTTTACTTTGCCTTAGACGAAATCTTCTTTCTTCCAGTCTAAACGCATGGCCTCGTGTCCTATGTAAAGTCCGGTTTGTGAATAGATTTCCACACAATGGTTTGTATTGGCCCCGAATATATTTGTATAATGTTATCATATCCCCTCTCAGGCGACGTTTTTCTAAACTAAATAGGTTTAAATTTGTTAACCTTTCTTCATAGCTGATATGTTCCATTCCTTTTATTAATTTTGTAGCCCGCCTCTGCACTTTTTCTAGTGCCATGATATCCTTCTTTAGAACAGGTGCCCAAAATTGCACAGCATATTCAATATGTGGTCTTACCAGTGATTTATAGAGAGGCAAAATGATATTCTTGTCCCGAGAATGAATGCCCTTTTTCATGCATGACAATACCTTACTGGCCTTGGCCACTGCTGATTGACATTGCACATTGTTGCATAGTTTGTTGTCTATAACAATTCCCAAGTCCTTTTCGTGTGTTGTTATCCCTAATTCGCTTCCATTAAGGGTATACGTTGCTTGTGTATTCTTTACGCCGAAGTGCATAACTTTGCATTTTTCAACATTAAATTTCATCTGCCATTTGAGTGCCCAGTCCTCCAGTCTATCTAAATCCTTCTGCAGCAAAGTAATATCTTGCTCACATTGTATTATTTTACAAAGTTTTGTGTCATCTGCAAACACTGAAACATGACTTTCAATGCTGTCTTCAAGATCATTTATAAAAATGTTAAATAGAAGGGGTCCCAGAACAGACCCCTGAGGGACACCACTTGCCACCTCTGTCCAGCTTGAAAATTTACCATTAACGACAACTCTTTGTATTCTGTTTTTAAGCCAATGTTCTACCCAAGAACAAGCATTTTCATCGAGACCGATTTCCTTGAGTTTGAACACTAATCTTTTGTGTGGAACTGTATCAAATGCCTTGGCAAAATCCAAATAGATCACATCCACTGCAACACCCTGATCTATACTTCTACTTACTTCTTCGTAGAACGCAATCAAGTTAGTTTGACATGACCTGTGCTTCATAAAACCGTGCTGAGTTCACCCCTCGGATTAGGTGATCTCCCTGCGCTTTCCACTGTGGTGTGGTAGGCAACTAACGTAGAGTCAAATCCCCTAGTCTGAGGTGATTTCATGGGTTGGTAGGGGTTATGCTGTATTAGGAGCTCTGTGTATAGTGGCTGTGTTTCTCCTGCCGTATAGCAGAGGTCTCCCCTTGTTGTTTGTGTTTCGTATTTTGCCTAGTATAGGATCCCTAAGGTCTGCTGGGGTGCAGGGTCCTCTGGGCGTCATGTGGAGGAGTAGGCCTCGGTCTTGGTCCCCTGGTATTTTTTTTATTTTTTTTTTAGGGGGGGTTTTCCCTCGCGGCCCCCTCCTCCCCTTCTCGGCAGTGCCTGTCTCGCTATGTCTTCCCTCCTTCGTGTGTTAGGTGTGTTCCATGACTCCCCTGTCCCCGCCAGGTATCGAGGGCCTGTCTTGGGCCTCATGCGCATTAGCTGCATGTCCGCGTGCTGCCGCGGAGGCGGTTGGTGTCTGTGTGTTTAACCCCCCGGGCCTAGAAGACATCAATGCATGTACTCCAGTATTTCATCAGGACATCAGATATAGCATTATACATCACATTGTTCCCTCTGAGTCACTCTTCCCCCTCCCCCCCTCCCAAACCCCCCGCCTCATTTCCAGTGACCTGTTGTCCCCCCAAATGATAAGGCTTGGTATGTCATTTCTATTGGGAAAACTTAGCTGTCCATCTTGCAGATATTGCAGTCTTAAGTCCTGTGGGAGCCCCCACAGGGCTAGAGATGTTAGCCGCAGCTGTTAGTTCTCCTGATCAGCTCGTAGTGAAACCGTGTACCAGTCTCGTGGGAGAGGTGTGAGGACCTGCCTAACCGGTCCCGGTAAGGCAAAGTCTCGCGGGGGAGCGATGTCCAGGTCTTGCAGGCTTTGAATGCTACGATTTTAAATGGATGGCCCCAGGTAAAGCGGATCTCATGCTGCCGTAAGATGTCTGTTAATGGCCTCCACTCCCGCCGTCGCTGTAGTGTGCTGGGGGCCAGATCTTGATAAAGGGAGATGGGTTTGCCCTTGTAAGTGAATTCATGGTGTCTGTTGTGTCGCAGGAGGGCCTCTTTAGTGGCGTAGTAATGGAAACATATTATAATGTCTCTTGGCACGTCAGCGTTTAGGCGCCGGGCCCGCAGAGCCCTGTGCGCCCGATCCATCGCCCACTGGGCCTTTGGTATATCCGGCAGCATTTCACTAAAGTACGCCTCTAGGAGGGGTGCAATAGGGCCTTCTTGTGGTGCTTCTGGCCAGCCCCTAATGCGGAGATTGTTCCGTCTGGAGCGGTTGGAGAGATCCTCCACTTGCATTTCCAGTTCCAGCAGGTGATGGTTTAGGGAGGTGGAGTGCTGTATGACAGAGTTATGGCCTTGTACGAGCCCCTCCATGCGCTGCTCCAGTTCCGCTGTGCGGGCGCCCAGGGCCTGGATCTCGGCTTTAATGTCCAGTGTGCTGCGGGTTATTTCGCCCGCCAAGTATGTCTTAACTTCCTTTATCTGTTGCAGGATTTGTGCGGTGTCTCCGCTGCCGCGGTCCGGGTGTCTCCCGTCCGCATCAGCGGAGGGAGAATGGGTTTGGGAGCTTCGTGCACCCGTCCGGCGGCCATCTTGGGCGGCCTGGGTGGACCGCGAGGCCGCAAACATGTCGGCCACTGTGGGCGATGATTCGTGCGGGTCCCCTCGTTTCTTCCTGCGTGGGGTGACTCCGGTGCCTGTGTTGGGCATGTAGGTAGCTGTTTGGGGTTGCGATGCTTGTTGCAGATGCGGGATTGTGCGTGGATGCGCGGGAGCTCGCTCGTTAAGCTGCCATCTTAGTCGGCTGCTAGGCCACGCCCCCCACCTTTGGGTTTTTATCAGCTTGTTCCTTCTTCCGTAAATGATCCTCGTATCCAGGAAGTTGCAGAACGGCAACCCCTCACGTCCCTTCCTCGTCACACAGGCAGAGTAACAAGTAATTGCCCTTTTTACAAATGGAGTCCATTTCCTCACATCTTCTTAGATTAGTTCAGGTAGTCATCTGTATTACTGGAAACATCTTGATGAATATAAGTCCTCTATAGCCCTATATAATCAGACCTATGTACATTGTACTCATAGAGAATGCAATGCAAAGACAAATAAAAAGTCAAATATTAAGGGTGAAATAAGAAATAAAAACACACAAATTTACAAAACATTAAAAAAAATATACAAAATATAAAAAAATATATATAAAATACATATATAGAATAATCCCTGCAAATTAAGAAATTCCTCTAGAAAATGATAATGTGTATGGAGATGCAAAATGGATATCTTCACATGGTCCACATTGGAAAATATACTAGAGAGAAAAACACACCAAGAGGTCTAAGATTTACTAAAAGTACCTCTTTTAATCAGGGATAATGGATATAATCAACAAGCTGATAAATCCCGAAGGTGACGTCAGAAGCTGCAATGTAAGGCGTGTGATGTCATCAGAAAGGGGCAGATTATTCAGCTGTGCTAAAAGTCACTCCTCCAAAGCATCGCCAGTGATTGTAGGTATCACGAATGGTGCTCGTGATAAATTTGGGGGAAATTTCCCCGAACATAGATAAACGCAGCAGATCATGGAATTCCTATAATTCTCACAACGACTCGCACTTACCACCCCGTGAGATAGCTGGTCGTAAGTGGGAGCCGTCATAAAACTGGTAGATCGCAAATCGAGGACCACCTGTATGTTTTTATTTGTATCAGTGTTCTCATTTTTTAACCCCTAGGGGTAAGTGTAACACTAATTTTAGCGCTACGCACTTTTTTTTACTATTAGAATCCTTACCACTGCGTAATTATTTGTATATACAGGTAATAATGTTTTGCAGTGCAAGGTAAAATTTTATATGTTATTGATTAAGAATAAACCCCCCCAAAAAGTCAAATGCAATGATTATGTGTCTTCTGCAGGGTTAAAACATTAGGGGCATGGCACTCAGACCTCTAAAGTGGTCTGGGTGCCTATAGTGGTTCTTTAATTGACTGGGCATGATTTGAAAAGGCACACACCTGCCTACATAAGGTCAAAGAAACACCATTACCATGAAGGGGTCTATGTGCTTTGCAACAATCTCTAGGTAGGAGGTACATGTCCAAGTAACACCCAAGGTTTTTCCAGCAGATCATTTCCCAGAGCATAACACTGGCTCCGCCAGCCTGCCTTCTTCCCATAGTGCATTCAGTTGCCATCTCTTTCCCCAAACACATGCACCCGCCCAGCCACCTGATCTAAAAGAAAGCATAATTCATCAGACCAAACAACCTTCTTCCACTTTACCATTGTCCAGTTCTCATTTCCCATTGAAGGCACTTTAGGCGGAGGACTGTGGTAATCATGTGCACTCTGCCCAGTCTGTAGCTACACAGCCCCATAAGCAGCAAACTGATATACTTTGTGTTCTGACACCTTTATATCATGGCAATCATTACATTTATCAGCAATCTGAGCTACAGAACGACTTCTCTGTGATAAGACCAGACCGGCTAGTTCTTCGTTCCCGACGTGCATCAATGAGCATTGGGCGCCTATGAGCCTGAAACCAGTGATCCTTCCTTGCCCCACTTTTAGTAGGTACTAAACACTGCATACCAGAAACACTTCACCAGACTTGCCATTTTGCAAATGCTCTGACCCAGTCGTCTAGCCATCACTATTTGACCCTTGTCAAAGTCACTCATATCTTTCACTTACCCATTTTTCCAGCTTCCAACATATGAAATTAAAGAACTAACTGTTCACTTGCTGCCTAATATAATTGACAGGTACCATTGTAATGATATAATCAATGTTATTTACTTCACCTGTCAGTGATTTTAACCCCTTAAGGACGGAGCCAATTTTACAAGTTGTGATCAAAACAAAACGTAAACAAAACCTGGAATTTGCGCTATATGTGGTTCAACCATATTCCACTTCTTTCATATTAAGTGCACCCACATTTATTATATATCATTTTGTTCAAGAGAAACGGGGCTTTCATTTCATATAAAATATTTCTATATGAAACATAATTTAATATGAATAAAATCTAAAAAAGTATGAGAAATTAAGAAATTTTATTTTTCAAGTTCTGCATGACATTTTAACTGTGAATGTCATAATGCTGTTGGCTTTTACTGAAATAAAATACACATAATTTTATTCAGAAATGTCTCACAAGTACAACAGTAACCCCCATATACAGGTTTTATGTTTTTTTTGGAAACTTACAGGGGTCAAATGTAGGGCTTTCCCCTTTTCCATGTTTGCACATTGAAATTTGCCAGATTGGTTTGCCGGGCCTATGTTGCCTTTAAAACCGTATGGTAGCCCAGGAATGAAAATCAACCTCATCGTGGCATACCATTTGTAAAAGAAGACAACCCAACGTATTCAAAATGGGGTATGTCCACTCTTTTTTTAGACGCCACTTCGTCAGAAACCCTGGCCAAAATTTGCTTTTGTATTAGATTTTTTTAATATTTCACAAATAAACTGCCCTTTCACCGATGATATTATCAGTATAATAAAATTAGCTGCTCTAAAACACTCATATTAGTGTCTCTTGAGTACAACAGCACCCCTCAAGTACAGGTTTTATGGTGATTTAGAAAGCTACAGGGTCAAACATACTATTTGCCAATTTCTGTTTTTACAAATTGCTATTTGCCAGTTTGGCTATGTTGCCTTTGAGACGGTATGGCAGCCCAGAAATGAAAATTAACCCCACCACGACATACCATTTGAAAAAGTAGACAACCCAGGGTATTCAAAATGGGGTATGTCCAGTCTTTTGTAGTAGTCACAAACACTGGCCAAAGTTAGCATTCATCTTTGTTTTTTGCATTTTGTTTTACACAAAAACTGAATTTTTACTGGTGATATCATCGTTGTGATAAGTTTTACAGTTTTAAAGCACTCTTATTTGTGTTCAGTGAAGTCTCCCGAGTTTAACAATACCACCCATGTACAGGTTTTAGGGTGCTTTGGAAAGTGACAGGGTCAACATAGGGCTCGCCAATTTCAGTTTGCTAGATTGGTTTGCTGGGTCTATGTTGCCTTTTGAGACCATATGGTAGCTCAGGAATGTGACTTAAACACATCATGGTATACCATTTACAAATGTAGACAACTGAAGTTATTCAAAATGGGGTACATATTTGTGTTCTGCGAAGTCTCCCGAGTATAACAATATCCCCCATGTACAGGGATGTTGGTTGGACCTCTTAATAACTAAATGTGTGTGTATATCTGTGGTTGTATGTGTATATAAATGTGTATGTGTTTAGTAGATAGCTCCTTAATTTGGTGTCCTTAAATATGTCAATCCCACATAAGGATAACAAATAAGGGAATTATCTACTAAACAACTGAAAGATTAAAATTTAAGAAAAAGGCTTTTTACATTTTGATCTTTTAGCTGTTTAGTAAATAATTCCCTAAATTGGTGCCCTTATGTGAGATTTAAAGATACTAAATTAGGGTGCGGTTTAGCAGATAGCTCCTTTATTTGGTGTCCTTAAATGTGGCAATCCCACATAAGGGGGCTGAGAAGCCTACGAGAGTGGAGCACAGCAACACAACAGACGTTGATGCACAGATTTCACTACGCACAACTGAGGCACTTTTACTACAACCTGACCAACAGGGAAGCAGTGCACAGGGAGGAGACGTGGTTTGAACACCTATGCAAATGTGTTGTCTGATGCCAGCATGCACAACATGCTGGCGTCAGACAGCCAATGGCACCACAATACCCCATTCCCTAGGGAAAATTATTAAGCCCCCCCCCCCCTCTGTATCTGTTTGTGACGGTGTGTGTATATGTGTGTATGTATCTACATACAAATCAGCGTCTTGCCTAACTACACACAAAAACATCCCTGCATTCCATTGTAAACGCTACATACAAACACACCTCTGTATTAAAAACATCACCATTATATATAACCACACCACTGCATCTCGTCAACACTACACAGAAATGCATGCCTGCATTAAAATGCCAACACTACATACAAACACACCCCTACATTCACACAAAACCATGCTTACATTGAAACACGCACTGCTCACTGCTCAATGCTACATACATTGAAAAAAACTATGTGGGTGTTTTTTACATTTTAAAGTGGAGGGGGGAAGGGGGTGCCAAAATGAGGACACCCCAGGCAAGTTTCTGGCGGCAGGACGGCGGGAGGACGGCTGGGCGTACAATGCCGCCCTCCGGCGTTAAGGTCCACCCTTTTAAGGACGGCATAGTACGCTCGCCGTCCTTAAGGGGTTAATGTTGTGGCTGATCAGTGTATATATATATATATATATATATATATATATTTCTTTTTTTTTAGACCACACATAATTCACAATTGAACAAATATTCTAAAGGGCCGTTTCATTACTTGATCGCATAATTTGCATTGCATGAAATACGTTCTTTTAATTGCAGAACCCGATGCTGTTCTAATTTTACAAAACAAACTAAAATAAACTTGACACCGTTCAGAGCTGGGATGGCTGAAAGCCTCCAGACAAAAAATAGAATAAAAAAAATCTTGCATTATTTCCTTTGTATTAGATGGCTCCTTTCATCCAAGAAATATGAGGCCCAAAATGAATTGTACTCTGCAGCGGCTTCCTCTTCTCATTGAGAGCTGTGCCAGCACCAAGCTGTATGTTAATGAAAACAGTTTGATAAATGAGCCTCTGATATTTTGCACACATTTTTCTCTCTGAAGTGCTCTAAACTGATGTAGCTCACAGAGAATAAGGCGCATTAAGTCATTATATCAATTTTTGTTACCCTGATACTTCAGTCCCAGTTAAGAGCTGACAGCCAATATAAAAGAAGGCAAGGGCATGATACCACTCCATCCATCACACCTTGGCAAAGACAGATTGCCTATTACACAAAGAGAAACCAGCACATACTCGCTTTGCAGTTTTATGCTCTCCAATTAAGGGATAACATTGGGACTCTCTCATAAATCTGCTAATTGCAACTGAATTAATTTAACACATTTTGCCAACTGCCGCTGAGTATGCTTGGGAAGAGGAAGGAGGGGAGCGCATTAAGAAAGTAATGGGGGGAGAAGGGAAATTGAATCGGGGAAGAAAAGGGACAGGTTAACTTAACACGAACTAACAGAGGTTGAGGAGGGGGTGAGTTTGTTTAAATGGACTCTTGATACGCTGAGCTTGTGAGAGGTGCCACAAGCACTTAACTCCTTGATGCTCCCTTGCCGATGACCCAATGCTTTACATAAAACCAATCTGTCTCCTTTGATTTGATTTTATTTTTCTTCCTTTTTTTAGCAGTGCTCAAGATTATTCTTGTGAGACCTTGTGACACTTAAAAATTGGATTGCTATTCCCTCTTGGCTGCAGACACAAATTGTGCTTGTAAAATTATTTATTCTTATACAAACCTCAGTCTTTAAAGGGGAGTTGATGGGCTCAAGGACTGCGCAGTGCTTTGAGATTAGGACCAAAACAGGCACTTGTTTGAGGTTAAAAATGTTCTGTTTTTAAAGCTCCCGTGTTTAGAATGTTTGTATATGTTTAAAAGGCAGTTATTCTACTGACAACAAAGTCTATCTGTAGCATCACGCTGTATAGGAATGCATACAGTCTATCGACTATAAAGATTTGGGTGCTAGTTGCAAAAAGATGCTGAGACTCCAGACAATGTACCTGTTCTGTGCACACGCGATGCTCTTTTGCTGCTACTGGGTACTTAATATTCAGAATGTTCTTCAAAGCGGAGAGTGAATAAAGAACCGATTGGAAAACAAACACAACAAATGGAAAAGAAGGTTTAACAAGACACTTCTCAGCATTATATGCTCTATCTACAGCTTCTCCCAGATGCCCACTGCCTTTAATATCCACTTGGAAGAGGCTACACATTAAAGAAATGCAATACAAATTTGACTGGACTTGCTACCTCAGAGACAGCTTCCACTGCAGCATAAAACTAATTCTAGCTGTCACTTACTGTAAGTCAAATGACGAATATCGGTAATACCTGTCAGTGTAGGAATGCTTTAAAAAGAGTTATGCAGCTGTCAAGCGTTTGATGACTTTAACAAGAGAAAAATAAGCGGAGAGGAGCGAAACACAGACAGTGAGGCAGCTATCCGGCCGGATACCCAAATCTGCGACAGAAAGCTATTAATAAAATCAAATTACTTCCCATAAAATAAAAAAGGGGTGGGAGGGGAATGATGGAGTGGGGGAAGAAGGGAGAAAAAAAAAAGTCAGCGAGACAGACAACAAAGGCTCTGGGGAAAGGAGGCGTGGGCAGGTAAATCGTAGTGTGTTGCAAAGAGATGCTCAAAAGCTCTGCCAGCAGAGTAGACTCAGATTATAAAGAATAAAAAGTCCATCAATGCATGAGACGTGTCATAAGATGGAGACAATAAGTACTTGATGAGCAACCATGTGTCATGAGATTTAAATCTGTCAGAGTAAATTAACGTACATACATACACATACAGCAAGACTAATGAACCAGCAATACAGTTTGCTCAAATAATTCCATACGGGAACACAACACACACTAAATATTAAACTACAATCTATGTATAAGCTAGTGGGAGATGGATGAAGGTGTCACCAGGGGAGTCAAGTCAGGAGAAGAAAACACAAGTAGGGGATGGAGACAAGTGGGGAAGAGAAAAGAGAGGAAAATAAGTATGGTGGAGTTGGGTGAGGGAGACACAAGGGAGGGGAGAGATGGACGAGGGAGACACAAGAGAAGGGAGAGATGGACGAGGGAGACACAAGAGAAGGGAGAGATGGGCGATGGAGACACTAGGGTGGGGAGAGATGGGAAAGGAAGACAATAGGCTGGTGAGAAATTAAGCAAGGGAGACACGAGGAAGGGGAGAGATGGGTAAGGGAGACACATGAGAGGGTAGAGATGGGTAAGGGAGACACAAGGGAGGGAAGAGATGGAGAAGGGAGGAGAAAGATGGGGAAGGAAGGCACAACTAGGGAAGAGACAGAGCATATGACATAAGTGTGGGAGATACATGGGACAAAGGTAAAATGGAGAGACATACAGACATAAGGATCAGGAAAGAAAGGCATTCAGCATCATATATACTTGAAACACCATTCACACACATCTAAATCTAGCTATACACACAAATTAGTGAGACTGAGTCAATTCAGTTGCATTTAAAGTGTTAAAATGCACCCTTCCCTGTCACAGGCGCCTCATTAAAGGATCCTATTTAACCTTGCACTGCAGAGTCCCAGGAGGAAGTATTTCCCAAGTAAGTGGATTAATCTCATAAGAGCAGACATTAGGTGCTAGAGTAAGATCTGCCAAGAATGGGGTACGCCCGGACTCGCCATCGGGCACACCGGGCAAATGCCCGGTGGGCCACGATGGCTATGGGCCGAGGCCGGCAGAGGAGGTCACAGGACCACCCCTACCAGTCCATGCAGGGCCCGCACTATCCGAGCGCCGGCCCTGCAGGGAGATCAAAGATCTCCCTCACCAGCCCACAGACATGCAGCTGGAAAAGGAAGGAAGAGGAGGACCCGGCAGAGCTCTATCTTGCAGCTCCGCCGGGTTCCTCTCATGAGATGCGGAGTGTTGCCATGGCAACGCCCCCGATCTCGCGAGAGTGAACTCTTGCCCCACAGGCTAGAGTTCACTCACCACTAGCACCACCAGGGATGGCAGCATGGGGATACAATGCCTCACACACAGCACTCTCACACACACACACACACATCACCCTCTCACAAACACACATCACATCACCCTCACACACACACACACATACACACAGAACCCCCAACACACACACTGCACCACACACACAATACTTCCAAATATATATATATTTATACACACACACACACATTTTTTCACATAATGTAATAGTTTTATTTTAAGATACCTCACCTATATTTATACACACACACACACACACACACACACACACAAATTTGAACTTGGCACTCTAATTCAAAAGATTCTGAGATTCTTGCCCAGGTGCATCCCCAGCGTTCAATATATACAAAAGGAGTAGTGGGAGCACTCAGAGGACTTCTTCAAAGTATTTTCTTTTATTGTGCTGTCACATAAATGAAAAAAAATAATTTGATCAACGTTTCGACCCCTAAAAGGTCTTTTTCTTGAAAAAGACCCCTTAGGGGTCGAAATGATTGATTTTTTGTTCATTTATGTAACACCACAATAAAATAAAATACTTTGAAGAAGTCCTCTGAGTGCTCCCACTACTCCTTTTGTTTATACATACACCCCTCACACAAACACTGCACCCCTCACACACAGTGGCGTACACACAACCCATGGGGCCCCGGTGCGAAAAATTATCCTTGGGGCCCCCCCCCCCCCCCGCGCCTACTCTGCGCGGGCTGGGGCCGCAACACATGGCGGCGGGCACCTGGTCGCAGGGCTGCGACCCGTGCGACCGCGGTATGTACGCCAGTGCATGCATAAACACATATACTTAAAGGACCACTACAGACACCCAGATCAAATCAGCTCAATGAAGTGGTCTGGGTGCCAGGTCTCTCTAGTTTTAACCCTGCAGCTGAAAACATAGCAGTTTCAGAGAAACTGCTATGTTTCACTGAGGGTTAATCCAGCCTCTAGTGGCTGTCTCATTGACAGCCGCTAGAGGATTTTCTGCGATTCTCACTGTGAAAATCACAGTGAGAAGACGCTGAACGTCCATAGGAAAGCATTGAGTAATGCTTTCCTATGGGCGGTTTGAATGCGCGCGTGGCTCTTGCCACGCATGTGCATTCGGAGCTGAGAGGCGGATCCGGACGGAGAGATCCCCAGCGCCAAGGGAGTCCGGCGCTGGAGAAAGGTAAGTGCTTTAGACACACACACTCTCATGAACAGACGCACACATTTACTGACAGACACACACTCAGTGACAGACGCACACAAACATACTCAGTAACAGACACACACACACACTCTAACACACTCACTAACACACACTCACTAACACACACTCACTAACACACACACTCACTAACACAATCACTAACACAATCACTAACACTAACACACACACTCTCACTAACACACACACTCTCACTAACACACACACTCTCACTAACACACTCTCACTAACACACTCTCACTAACACACTCTCACTAACACACTCTCACTAACACACACTAACACACACACACACTAACACACACACTAACACACTCACTAACACACACACACACTAACACTAACACACTCTCACTAACACACTCTCACTAACACACTCTCACTAACACACTCTCACTAACACTAACACTAACACACCAACACCAACACTCTCACACACTCACTAACACTCTCACACTCTCACTCACACACTCTCACTCACACACTCTCACTCACACACTCTCACTCACACACTCTCACTCACACACTCTCACTCACACACTCACACTCACACACTCACACTCACACACTCACACTCTCACTCACACTCTCACTAACACACACACACTCAATAACACACACACACTAACACACTCACTAACACACACACTAACACACTCACTAACACACACACTCTCACTAACACACTCTCACTAACACACTCTCACTAACACACTCTCACTAACACTCACACTAACACACTCACTAACACTCACTAACACACTAACACTAACACTCTCTCACTAACACACTCACTAACACACTCACACGTTTTTTGTTTTAATTTAATCCCCCCAGCCTCCTTACCTGTGGGAGAGCTGAGGGGATTCCCTGGGGTCCAGTGGTGTCACCCGGCTGGCGGGCGCGCGAGGGAGCACTGTCCCCTGAGTGCTCCCTCTTCAGCTCCCTCGCGCGCCGCGTACTGATACCGGAGCCGGAAGATGACGTCATCTTCCGGCTCCGTTTTCAGTGCGGTGCGCGAGGGAGCTGAAGAGGGAGCACTCAGGGGACAGTGCTCCCTCGCGCGCCCGCCAGCCGGGTGACAGCAGGGCCAACCTCGGGGGGCCCTGAGGTGGCCAGCTCCTGGGCCCCCCAGCAGAAGAGGCTGGCCCTGTGGGTACATACCTGGGTCGCAGGGCGGCCGGGCCCCCTGGTGGGCCGGGCCCGGTCGCAGCCGCGACCCCTGCGACCCCGGTATGTACGCCACTGCTCACACACATCCCCTATACACACACTATAGAGCCTCTATCCACACATGCATTACATTACACCACAAACACAACATGAATAAAACTGACCTTATTACACAATACCAGACCACAATCCGCTCAGTCTACACACACACAATCCCACAAGCAGGCTCCAAACACATGCACAATACTCTTTCCTGGCCCCTTTGTCTCCTGGTGTCCCATTTATAGAGACACAAGAGACAAGTTGTAAGGAAACACAGCGCAAGCATGCTATTACATTTGCTTGCGCTGTGCAAAACAAATACAAGGCCTTTTTCTCATGCTAGAGCTCTCCAGCAGAGCTCTGCGCATGGTCTGCTCTGAAAGAGCATTGAACCAACATGCTCACTTTGAGAGGTGGTGTGCTTATCATTGGTGATGACAAAACACACCCTCTCTGCCCTGCCCTGCCCCCTTCTTAATGGGCCGCTGTGATAGAAAAAATGCCCGGGCCGAATTATTTTCCCAACCAGGCCCTGGGTACTTTGACATTGTAGCAAGCTTATGCAATGTACGATCACAGCAATGTATGATAACTAAACCCATATTATTTGCATAGGTGAGGTGTCTTAAAATAAAACTATTACATTATGTGAAACTTCAAATTGCAGTTTAGTGGATGAGAGAGTGTGCTGGATCTTGTATCTTATATATTGTTTGAATTGGCCCCAGCAGCACCCTATAATGCATGCATGTTCAAGTGAGTGCAGCCTTTTGGTTTCATATATGTTTGGCTCTATGTCTGTGCCATTATGAATAAGTATATATGTCTCTGTATGTCTTTCTGTAGGTCACTGTATGTTTCTGCATGCCTGTGTCTGTATGTCTCTGTATGACTCTATGCCTGTGTCTGTATTTGTATGCCTGTATTTGTATGTCTGTGTCTATCTCTGTATAACTGTATGACTATGTATGAATATCTCTGTATGCCTGTATGTCTTTTATGACTCTGTGTCTGTATATATTTGTGACTGTGTGCCTGCATAACTTTGTTTTTGTGTCTGTATAGTTGTGTCTTTGTACATTTATTGTGTAAATATATATATATATATATATATATATATATATATATATATATCTGTAGATGGGGCCACGCAAATGGACTGGGGGAGACACACACAAAACTGGCTGAGGGGAGAAAGAGCTGCACAAAGACACTGGGGCGTGGGAGACACAGAAAAGGGCTTGGGGGTAGAAAGAGCCACACAAAGGAGTTTTGGGCAGTAAAAGACACACAAAGGGCCTAGAAGGAAAGTAAGAGATACACAAAAGGGCTGGTAAAGTAAGGAGCACATAAAGGGGAGTAAGAGACATGCAAAGGGGCAGGTGGGGAAGTAAGAGACACGCAAAGAGATGTAAGACACACTAACAGGCAAAAGGGGATAAGACATCCCAAAGAGGTTACCAGACGCACAGGAGACGACAATTTTTGGGGTGAGGGTGACAAAATGCATCTTCATCCTTGTAGTGGCCCTGCCTGCATATATATGGGCATGTCTGTATATTTAAAAGTGTATGCCTGTGCAGTCATATGCGTGAATATAGTACAGTGTGAGCATGTCTATGTAAATGCGAGTGTAAGGGCATCACTGTGTACATAAGAAAATGTAGGCTTATGCCTGTGCATGTGTAAGTATTGGCGCAGATGCCGAATGTGTGTGCATGTAGGGGTGGGGGTAACCTGCACAGCATTACAAATAGGGAGAATACACAGAAACAAGCAAGATTTCAACTGGATTTTAACTGGATTCAGAGTAACTGTATGCACTTGAATACCTATTGGACATGTCCTGATGGAATTGCCTTCCCAGGCTTCTACCACCACATGTGGTGGTCTTACCCGTTTGTATCAAACAAAACTTTTCAGCTGGACTCTAACATCCTGCCAAATTGGCTCTACGTAGCACCCTAACACTACCCTAGACCTCTAAAACATGGTTTGCTTTCAGTGGCCACTGTTCCCTCCTCAAACCAAATTAAGGTATGCAACTTTAAAGCAATGGAAAGCCTTACATACTATTTATAAAACGCCAATGGACTACTCCTAGATATGTGTCAAAAATAAAGCCTTCCGCAACTGCACTGGATCCCACTCCAATTACAGAGGCCACCTACACAGCACTCTTTCTACAGTATTTGCCTTATTTTCTCTCTTACCCATTCTTATCAGTTTTTTTTCTCTGTTTGTTTTTTCACACCTAACAAACCTGTGTTGGGAATGTACAGTAAATTATTTGCTTCTCTTACTAATATGTTCTGATCAAATACCAAGGAACTAAAAAACCATTCAATTTTCATGATGAATAGTTTAACGTGTTTATAAATGATCTTGAAGACAGCATTGAAAGTCATGTTTCAGTGTTTGCAGATGACACAAAACTTTGTAAAATAATACAATGTGAGCAAGATATTACTTTGCTGTAGAGGGATTTAGATAGACTGGGGGACTGGGCACTCAAATGGCAGATGAAATGTAATGTTGAATTTATGCACTTCGGCGTAAAGAATACACAAGCAACGTATACAACGTATACCCTTAATGGAAGCGAATTAGGGATAACAACACACGAAAAGGACTTGGGAATTGTTATAGACAACAAACTATGCAACAATGTGCAATGTCAATCAGCAGTGGCCAAGGCCAGTAAGGTATTGTCATGCATGAAAAAGGGCATTCATTCTTGGGACGAGAATATCATTTTGCCTCTTTATAAATCCCTGTTAAGACCACATATTGAATATGCTGTGCAATTTTGGGCACCTGTTCTAAAGAAGGATATTATGGCACTAGAAAAAGTGCAGAGGCGGGAACAGATCAGCTATGAAGAACGGTTAACAAATTTAAACCTATTTAGTTTAGAAAAATGTCGCCTGAGAGGGGATATGATAACATTATACAAATATATTCGGGGCCAATACAAACCATTGTGTGGAAATCTATTCACAAACCGGACTTTACATAGGACACGAGGCCATGCGTTTAGACTGGAAGAAAGAAGATGTTGTCTAAGGCAAAGGAAAGGTTTTTTCACTGTAAGAACACTGTAAGAATCAGGATGTGGAATTCTCTGCCTGAAGAAGTGGTTTTATCAGAGTCCATACAGATATTCAAACAGCTACTAGATGCATACTTGCAAAAACAGAACATTCAAGGATATAATCTTTCAATGTAGGGTAATAACTGCTTGATCCAAGGATAAATCTGACTGCCATTCTGGGGTCAAGAAGGATTTTTTTCCCTAGCTTGTTGCAAAATTGTGCTTCAAACTGGGTTTTTTTGCCTTCTTTTGGATCAACAGCAAAAAACAAATGTGAAGAAGGCTGAACTTGATGGACGCAAGTCTCTTTTCAGCTATGTAACTATGTAACTATGTAATAGGAGGAATGATGGGCAATCAAAAATGTTTGTTTTTGACCTGCACAGCAAATGCTATTCTTCCCAAGAAAAGAAAATTGAAGAGGCACTTCAAAACTTTTCAAAGTTTGTGAATGAATTTCCACCAACATTAAAAATAACAAACTCCCTCTCAAAGATCTGAAGTCCCACCTTAGCACACAGCAATCAGTAAGTTTGAAGTTAAAGGTATTAATTATTGCCTCTTTCTGCGTTGGTCATATACGTGGGAAGGACAAGAATGGTTTAGGGAAGCAGAAACAGTGTATCAGGATTTTAAAGTCTATAGTTATTTCAGCTATTAAGGACGCCCAGTAATCTAGAATAACTGGTACAATGCTGTAGAATTATAAGGAGAGTTTGGATGAAGGAAAAAAAAATGCTATAACCAAATGTGTTTTGCTGTCGCTGCAATTTTACAAGTCAACAGACATGACAGACATCACAACGAATAATCTTTATTAGAATGATCTTTCAGGATATGTCTGTAAAAGAGGACTTACTCAAAATACTGCTGTTAACAGCAAATAGAAGGCAAGAAATTTGAGGAAAGAATTGCTTATGGTATTGATTGTTTTTTATTGTAAGGGAATGCATATCGATGTCAAAGATTCTCAACCTAATCACTTAGAGAGCATGCTGCAGGACTGACCACGTAGACATCATATGGCAAAACTTTCAGCATGAATGCTTTCATAGATATCCTCCAGAAGATTGTTTTTAAATAAGAATGAATTACGTTAAGCATTCAGACCTTTTACAAAAGAACACGAGACAGTGTAAGCAGATGTAAATCTCTGCAAACCTGTATGGACATGCTAACTTAAATGAAATAGTGACCTCTAAAAATACGACAACTGGAAAGTGAAGTATGGTTGTCCAAGTTAAATTTACGGTGCAAAAATAAAACCGTTATTAAAATTTCCAGCTCTGTAATATCTTTTAAGCAAAAAAAAAATATATATATGTGTTAAAATATTACAGCATCATGAAGTACCTATATTGAAAAGTGTGATTTTAGAATTAAAGGATCAGAGCAAAGAATTATTATTATTATGATATTTATATAGCGCCGTCAAATTCCGCAGCGCTTTACAATCAACACATCTTAATGATGATCAATATTTAGTTTACTTCACAAATAGTAGAGAATCCCAATTCGTTCAAACTTGTGGCATTTGCCAATATGTACGAATTCTGCAACTTGGAATCGAAATATGGCCAATTAACGAAACAAATTTAACAGGCAATGGACAAGCTATTTCGTTTAATCCATGTTTCAGAGTTCCGTCCGTTGATACAACAAAAAAGGGGACAACCACTAAATATTGATTTTATTCACAGATCAATTTGATTTTATTCACAGATCAATATATCACAGATATACATATGTTTAAAAAGTATGTATATATTATATATTTATTACTGCTTCTCATTTTTCCCTACTCTATTGGTCACTTCTTACTTGATCTGTAAACCAAATGGTGAAAAAATGTGCCTATTAGTGCATTGCCATATATATACACAAAATTATTATATTATGTATTGTATATGTTTTGCAGCACACTAATAGGTGCATTTGTGTGTCGTTTTGGTTTGTCCCATTTGCTTTTTGCCAAAACAATAGCATGGACAAAAATAGTCTGAACTGAAACACTTGAACGAAATTCAGTCTGAACCCAAAAACATTTTCAGATGAAAGAATGCAAATGAACCATATTTTTAGCTGTGCACATGCCTATTGATCATCAGCACAGAATTCAACAGTGGCTTCAAAGATTTAGTATTGTTAGAACTCATAGCAACATTTTTATGCTTTGCACTTAGTGTGAACAAATCCGCACTTGAAAGTGAAATATTATCATTACAAAGTGACTTTCAAATTAAATGTAGGATTTTGGAGAAAGACGTTTGGGATGAGAAAATGTGCCATGCACTTAAAAGTATAAGTCAGACCTGCAGGAACATAGAAGACACTCTCCACATCCTACAGGAATCCAGACGACATGGCCCATTACATGCAGAGCTACTCAACATTTTGGGTGACAGAGATCCCCCTTAACAGTTTTCCAGTGGCTGTACGTACTTCTTTATGTCAAATACATGTACCAGGTACCACAAAAAAACAACATGATAATTGATAAGAAAAGGCATTTTAAAGGACCACTGAAGACACCCAGACCGCTTAATCTCAAAGGTGGTCTGGGTACAGAGGTCCTTTAGTTTTAACCATGCAATCTAAACATTGCCGTTTAGTAGATACTGCAATGCTTGTTTTATAGGTTTAAATATTCTTGTAGTGGCGGTCTTTCTGACAGCAAAATGAGGTCCTTCTGTAGAGAGAACTGAATGAAAAGTGGTTCTCACAGCTAACCACCATTTCATTGGCAGAGTGTAGTGATGGGCACGCATACGCTTTTCGTCCTCCATGCTGCTCTATTAGGAGATGGGGATTGGACAAAAAAAGAAGAGTGAGCTTGAAGTTGCGGCAGGTGGAGTAATACTGTTAAACCCCCCCAATTATTTTATTTAGAATTGGTGGATCTTAAACTAAAGGCAGAGGAGAACACTCTTGCATTAGGTTTGTATTCCCAACATAACAGTGTTCCATTAATAGCAATTTAGCCAGTCGTGTTTAGTTGTATATACTAGTTACACTTGGAGGATTCATGGACGTTTGAAAATATTATGACGATATTGGTGAAACACTTAAAATTTAGAATTGCAAGCTGTTAGAACTCAACCTAGTCTAATTAATCATGTAAGACAGAATGACAATCAGAAGGACATGATGAGAAGATGAACACTGGACATCTGGAGAACCACTAACCGCCTTCAGCAGTATACCAAACGTGTGAAGTGATTGTGCACATTAAGATAATTCATTATATGCATTTTGATTTCTGGTCATAAGACGTGAAATAGAAGAGTATGTAATTACCTCAGAAGATCCTATTTTTTATTTATTTATATTATTTGTCTTTGATGTCCATTGCTATCACAGCCAACGAAACTTACTTAATCAATTATTTAATCTAGAACACCTACATTCTCCATAGACCAGAATTTAACACTCCTGAACAGTGGGACATTTCACAGGTATGATTATTATCACAATTTATATAGCGGATTCTGCAGTGCTTTAGAATTATAGAGAAATATTTAGCGGTAAAGAAGACCCTTCTCAAAATAGCTTTCATTATATGCAACTTATATTTTAATGCATTATTTGTATGATGCATTAAAATATTGGGTCATTAAAAAAAAATAAAAAAAAATAAAAAAAAATTTAACTATGCAATCCCACTAATGGCAAACAGATAGTACTGGTTTTAAGGTCATGGATATCAAATACTAAGCAACAAATGAGTAAATCAGGAAGCTATTTCGTTAAAATATATCTAAAAGAATAGGAGCACAATCAAATGTAGTTGGTTTACTGAGAAATACATTGGCTATTTGCAAAAGAAAAAAAATTGGAGAAAACATGTTGGGCTTGGAAGAGATCAGGTAAAGCCATAGCAGGACAGAATGATCCATCACAAGGGGACAGTGCATTGACTTTCAGAGGCCGAGAGATAGCCAGTGATCCGTCAATGCATGGGAAACACATAGACACTGGTCTGTGAATTTTCTAACCAGTACTTTATCATCTTGGAGGTTTAAGGGAAAGATACCTGATGCAGAATTACACTTATTATAGTGGAACAGTAATAGTTTCTGAAAAGTCCCACTACAACATTATCACATCATCTTCTTTTGTGTGGGGGAATGGGACAAACTATTACAAAGTTTGAAATGAACAATAGGTTGATGAGGACCCTTCTACCAATCTAAAGGTTGTTTTTTGTTTTTTTAAGAACTGAAAAAATGCAACATGAACACCACAAATCAACTCATGATGTAAAAAAACAAACAAAAAACTCAAACAACATAAAAGCAATGTCCATGTGGTCTCCAGGATTTAACAAGGGAAACATATACTATATTTCTATTAAAAGGGAAGTCCACACAAAAAATATGTGTCGATAAATATATATACTGTTTATATTTGTGGAAAAATATTTGATAGAGAGAAAAAAAAAAAGCAGATTTTCTGTCTTGTTATATCACACTTCCTTTACTAACCAGCCTCCGTCCATTACACGTTAGTATAACACCAAAAGGTTACTGTACAGGCATGGTATGGAGTTTCTCTATAGGCTCTCTGTGGTGAAGACTCCGAATGTGCAGGTGTATATTGATTAGTTCATTTAGGTTTGTAAATGTTTGCTAGTTGTACAGGAGTGCTGCAGAATTCCCTACTCTCCAAACCCTGGAGCATTACTTGGTGAGTAATGTATGTGGGTACGTGAGCAAGGCATCTTAATGTCAATTACTGGCATAAAATTGTACATAAAGTAGAAGTTTCCAACAAAAATTCTGGAATCTCTCATTCAAGAACCAGACCAGTCAATGTTTTAACCTTTCAGTCTTTATCAGAAATGTTACTGGGTTCATTCACTGGAAGAAAGTTTATAAGAAATGTTTTAAAATGTGCTCTGGTAATGGGTTTCCTGGCGGTGGTAAGGAGGCATTTTAGGGGAATTTATCGACTTCTTGTATTGTTAAATCTTTTGTTAATATGTTGCAGGCTGAAACACATCGGTATCAAACATGCGACTGTTCATTCGGATTCCATTATTATGTCAATCTCTCTACCCAACACAAAATATAAATAAACTCAACAGCTTGAAACAGCTATAAACAAAGCTTAACAGTTTGAGCTCAAGTGTTTCAACTTTATTTTATTGTTTTGTGTGGGCCAGGGGAAGGGAACCTGATAGAGGCTCATGGAAGCACCTGTGGAGTGTTGCAGATAATACATTTCCTTATCTGTGTTTATGTAAAGCAGAGTTCAGTGTGAGTCCATACTTGCTTTCTCTGATCTGGTATTCTCATTGTATCCTGGGGAGAGAGAGCAGGGAAGACCAGAGGCACTATATAATCAACTACAAATTGTAAACATCCTGGGGGCTGCACAGAGTACACTGATCTTAGCAATTGGACTCTTTGAAGCTCTGCAAGGTATGGCCCGGGTAACACTGTATTCATCCAATCTCCAAAAAGATGGACCAAGTTTGATTGAATCCCATTCTATTATGGAGAAGGGTCAATGGCAGTAGCATGGCCACTTAGCATGAATCTATTGATGCAATGCATTTGATAGACTTAACATTTTGGCCAAACTATTTAGGTGTGTACTTCTGGGGTCTAGAGTTAAGGAGATGATGAGAAGACAACTCCAAAGTGCTTTAATTAATGGACACTCAAAATGTGCCAATATAAAAGGTCTACGGTCTGCACTACAGAAGTGTTGTTGCAAATTGGGAACATTTTAGACACCCACTCTTTGATTACTATATCGTCCTTTGGATCGAAAATGAAGAGGACACTATTTCATTAAGTAAGGTTGTCATCTTCATAGAAGGCACTGATGAGAAAATAAATGTTTTATGAGTTTTAAGAAGATAGGTCCTATCTCAAGAATGCAATCAGAAAAGTACAATACATGGTTTAATCATTTGGATGGAGGGGGATCAAATTCATAATGTATTCAATCTATGAGACGCTTCACTTTAAATCAAAGTTAAGTGGAAATAATTTAATGTCAGAAGTGGGTAATGCATCTGGAAGAGTCTCTAGTGCTCAGGTACTGATCATGAATAAGAGAAATTTACCAAGAACAAAGAAGAATCTGTTCGTATTGGAGTTAGATGATCTATAAGGCTTTGCTGGGTGACAGATGTTCCAATTGTAAAATCAGCACAATTTCCTAAATCAAAACATTGAATAGTATTATAATGGGACGTGGTGGGCCGATCCCAGGTTGAGTTGCCAGTGATGCAACGTGTGTCATTGGCAATGTTCATGATGGGCAGGTCTGCCCAGGAAGGTTGGGCCAATCCACTCAAGGGGCATGGCATCTAGCCATAAACTCACAGACATGCAGACTCATGCCACTTAGTTGGCCCAACACAAGACCATGCAGAGCATGTTGCTAAAATGCTCCCTGCAATATTTTTAGCAGCAGGGGCCCGCGGAAGGCTGTGCGGGCCCCTTGCTGAGTGCAGGCTGGCTGGGGAGATTGTTTAACTCCCCAGCTCAGCCATTACTGCACTGCACCGGGCGGGCCCCCCAGAGCCTCGGGCCCTCGGTCCATGACCGATTTGCCCGAGTGCTCAGTCCGCCCCTGGTCGCATGGTCGCGGGGCTCCCGGCAAACGAGCCAACAAACCCCTTACAAGAGCGAGCAGACACGACCCAAACCCGCTCCAGGTACACCCCAAGACCCACACAACCACAATGGGTCGGAAAACGAAAAAAGCGAAGGCTGACAAACCCCGGCAGAGCATGGACATCGGGGCACTATGGCGGCATGCACATGTTGCAACCGGAGCGCATATGGCAGCCCTACATGGGGGGTGCTCCAACTTTTCAGATGGGACCTGTGAAGGGGAGGATGGGGACCCCCCACAGACCATGCAGGTACAAGCACTGGTACAGGCACAACCACCCGCGAAAACCCCCACCCCAGTGTCTATGGAGGCCATAGGGGAACTCATGGCAGACCACCATAGAAAGATAGCTGCAGATGTGGCCCTGCTAAGAGAGGATCTCAAACTCATCACAGCCAGGCTGGGAGCAGTGGAGGGTACCACCAATAGCCACACAAACCAGATTGCAGAACTGCAAACGGCAATCCACAGCCTAAAGCAGCAAACCCTGCTCCACGAGCAGCAACTTGCCTCCCAAGAGGATAAACATCGCCGTAACAACTTAAAACTCAGAGGAGTCATGGACTCCGTCCCAGAGGCGGAACTACCACATCTGGTTAGAAGACTTCTCACCACACGTGTGACCCCGAAAGCAGCCAAAGCAATCACCCTTGATGGTCTATTTCGTGTACCGAGACCAGCAAGGGCCCCACCAGCCGCCACAGGGGACCTAATAATCCGGTTCCAGTCCACTAGAGACAAGCAGGCAATCCTGGAAGCCATCAGAGGCCAGTCAACATTCACCTTCGAGGGGATGACACTGTCCTTCTTCTCTGATCTCTCAGGAGGGACGCTGGCGTGGAGGAGATCCCTGGGCCCATTCACATCCCTCCTGCGACTACACCAACTCCGGTACCGCTGGGGACCAGGGCGCACCCTCCATATAGAACGAGGAGGCAGCACTCACATAGTCCATAACATACAGGAGGCTACTAAGGCACTAGGACTATTAAACCTTCCCACAACTGCACTTGCCACAGCGACAGACCCAGCTGGACCCACGCGCCCACTAGGAAGGAATGCAGCCACCGCACCGGAGTTTGTCCCCCGACAACTCCCCGCAGACCCATATGCAGAAGCTACTACATGAACTTGGGCTTGGACCTGGACACTTACCTGGGCCAGCTGGGCCTGAAGGCCCCGCAAGCGGAATCTACGACCACCTCCACCAGACTAAATCCTACCACCGCCAAGGAATTCGTACCCAGGTCAGCCAGACACACCACATCGGCAGAAGAAGCTACCTGAGATCACCACACTAACCGACGGACTCTCCATCCCATTGGAGACCACAGAACCCGCCACTGGAATACGTGACTATAACCACTATAAGTTTTTTGTTCTAGTTTTTTAAATGTTTTTCTTGTTCACTGGCTGCCACTATAAAGCATCGCCTTGGAGAATGTAACTCCGAACAGTATACCCGTGGGAGCCGGACGCACTGAAGGGGACTGCTATCTCACCTTCAATTGAATACTCTGTTTATGTTTTTATTTCATGTACCTTTTTTTTCTTCTTCTTCTTTTCCCTTCTCTACTTTTCTAACGCCAAATTTTAAGGCAACTCGAAGGGAAAACACAGATGAGAGACGCGCCCTTAGACCCGAGTATCTGATGGATACAAGTATTAGCTACTGTAAAACCCCGAGGGGGGCTTTTCTCCTCCCCCTGGAGCACTAATGCCTAAGTCAGAAACCCTGATGCATCCTTGACCTGCAAATACCCGTGTGCTCAGGGGACCACTTTAATCTTACTATAGCGTTATACTGTTGTTAGACGTGTCACTAAAATATAAAACCCACCCAGCACAAGACCGCACACTAGACAGCTAAGATGCCTCTTTTATTATATGCAGAACATAAGGGCTATGGCCCATCCTGTTGTCTCTTTTCCGTTGGCATTGCTATACTAATATGATGAGTGAGCAAAATAAGGAATTTAGAAACTTTCCTTACCATTAGAGACCACCAAACGTAACGATAGATATTTTAGTTACAGTTTTCACGTTACTTTAAAAGTTTACGTTGCATCGAATCGTGTCAACCTAGTGTCTCTTATTCTGCTAAAGCAGAATTACCACAACCTGGCGATCTATTGGTTACCACTCACCAGTCTCACCCAATGCTCACACTTTATTGCTAAGCCTTCTTCAATATGCAGTATGCCTGTCTCATAACAAAAAAATGTGCTGAATTCCATGTACAACTGTTTAAATCTGACAAACCTTTTCTCTGTTATATTTGTATATTGTGCAATCTTTGAATTTCCGCGTGCACAACAAAAATAAAGAATTCAAAAAAAAAATGCTCCCTGCATGGTCTTAGTGCCTTCCATAAAGTACAAACACATCTAATGACTCACTTGTGCTCTGCTGCATGGGGACAGTTCCCTGGTGTCCCCAGGTGTCAGACACCAGGTAACAAAACTAGTATGATGGGACAGTAACCCAAAATAGCCCTGACATTCTACAGCTTCATTAGATAATTTCTAGTATCAAATAGGTTTAAACTTTATTTTCTGCTTAATGCCTGAGGCAAAGTCACATGGAGTCATGAAACTATCCTGCTTCTTTATAGGTAGAGGAAGTAGTAGTAGTCAGAAGCATTGTCTGTCCAGCAGGCTGACTTCCTTACAGAGAACTTACAGTCCTCATACCTTTGTCATACAAGCTCTTTAAACAAAGGACAGCTTGAGGCTACAAGTAGTCCTGTGGTCTATCTAGCTAAACAGACAAAGACTCAATTGTATTCTATTTGCATGTATAATGAGATGTTTCCTTCATGATCATCTTCATCAGCAATAAGGGTGGTGTTACACAGATAACAACACTGAGATAAACACAACATCAGTAGAGTGAAAGAAAGGTTATGTCCTATCCCCTGGGGTATACGCAGGCAAAATAGCAATGTGCATTTCAGAGGAACCTCTGATCTTTTTATAGCAGGTTTACAAGTACCGTTTGTATTTGTATGGTTTTAAAGCTATGTAAGGTAAACATGTTTTACATTTGCCCTTTAAAAAAAAAACACAGACTGGTTAGGATAGAAAGCAACATATGGAAAAAGAACATGGTGGTTCAAATACAACTAAACACACATTAATCAATGTATGTTGGAAACCACAGTCCAACACACAGTCAAGTAATATACATAGACTTATCTAATCAGCTTTCAGCTGTTCTTCAATGAACTAAGAGTTTGACAAATGTGCTTTTTTTAATAGCACCTACAAGTATCAACGAGAAAGCAAAAAATTCCGACAAGGTTATTCACTACACAGCAGATTTTGTCCAGATTTTTCATTTTTTTAATGTAGATTTTTTTCTAATCCATCCATAGCAATCTATGTACTTATGCTGCGCTAGGTAAAAGTTATTTTAATATTTTTCTACTACATTTTAGTGTGCACACTCCTACAAATTCCCATTTTTAATGCCGAATACAGTCAGAACCTGGAGCACTTGCCTGGATACATTTGGTATCCACATCTACAATTAGTGCTTTCGCATGTATACAAAGTATGTGATTCAAAATATTCAGAAAGTACCGGTTTTAATACAATTTGGAACAAAATTAATCTTCCAGGCCCATTTCCCACTAAATACTTCCTGCAACAGAGTGGGTGATGTCACCAACATCCAGTGTGATGCATACTACTTGGCTCATTTAAAGGACCACTATAGTTCCAGGAAAACAAACTCATTTTCCTGGCATTATAGGGTCTTTGGGTCCCCCCACCCTCAGGGCCCCCCTCTCGCCGGGCTGAAGGGGGAGGAAGGGGTTAATATCTTACCTTTCTCCAGCGCCGGGCTCCCTCGGCGCTGGGGACTCTCCTCCTCCTTCCGACATCATCGGCTGAATGCGCATGCGCGGCAAGAGCAGCGCGCGCATTCAGTCAGTCCATAGGAAAGCATTTCTCAATGCTTTCCTATGGATGTCAGCGTCTTCTCACTGTGACAATCACAGTGAGAAGCACGGAAGCGCCTCTAGCAGCTGTCAATGAGACAGCCACTAGAGGCTGGATTAACCCTAATGAAACTGAAACTGCTATGTTGACAGCAGGCAGGGTTAACCCTAGATGGACCTGGCACCCAGACCACTTCATTGAGCTTTAACAAGCTAATTTACTATATCATCATATGATGGAGAGTGGCTAAGAGTGGCTATTGCCAGTATTCACACTAGCTGCCACTACGTCCTAACTTTTTAAAAACAATGTCTATGTGATGCTTAATGGAGAAATCAATAAACTATCTATGCTTTGCGTTACATACAGTAATTTTTATCTATGTATCTTTTTATTTTTTAGAAAATAACAGGATTATTTACACATGCAGTACACTACATTTATTCCACATTATACCTGTTCCAAATATAAAACAATATACAATGAAGAATGTGCTTACTACTGTACAGTAAGATTATATCACTTTGACTGTTTATAGGATGGAAAAAGAGTGGGGAGTTCGTCGTAGGGGGTGGGGAGGATAAAACTATCCACCCTCCAGAATTGGGTCGTTATTTATATTCAAGTAGTGTGACCGTGAGCATTGCATAGATGCCCTAAGTTCCTGTGTTGGAGTATTTCCACCAATGCCTTCCAAGTGGCACCACTCATTATATTGAAAAGAGGTTTGAAGCTGTTATTGAGTCTATATTCTTACATAATTTTAACCAGGGTAGGTGTAAAACTGATGATATTGTCAATAATTCTGTTCTAGTTTTGCGTCTCCACATGTGTTCTTCGTAGAAGAAAAAAAGACTCAAACATTAGGGATTTGAACGGTAATTACGAAAAGCATATGAACCCTTAAAAAATGTTGCTATGACTGTCCATTACCTCTCTGCATAGGTGCAAATGATCCATTCATTGCTCTGGTATATGAAGAAATAGCAGAGGGCATGCTGCTACCTAATTAACAGGAAACCTACTGCGTATTTTATATCCACAGCATCAAAGGTAATAAATTAAAACTAAATGATACAGTAAGGAATTTACGTATTAAAAACAAAATCTGCAATAAGCATTATTTTGACTTCCGATTATAAAATTGTAAGGGAGGCCCCAAAGTCTTTAGCAGTTCTGACTCTTTGAAGCGACTGTAATTTACAAAAAGAATTACAGCTGATGAATGGAGCAGGGAGAGGAATGTAACGGCTCTATATAAAATAAAATTACTAAGCATTTCCCTTAAACACATATTTATACTCATTCAGAGTGAGAAAAAAGATCAAAATTGACACAGAAGTGTATTGATGTGTAGTTATGGTGAAAAAAAAAGAATAATCAAAACATTCAGTTGCAATGTTCAATAGCGTTAAATTTTAATGAACATTTGTGTTCAGTGTGAGTAAATAGTTTTACAAGCTTTTAATAATTGTTCATTGACTACAACCAGAAAGACAAAGGAAAAACAAACACGGCTAGTACATAATTCTGCCATGTGTGACCTAGTTTCCAAGTAGACAGCATCTGATGTTTGTTAGGGAACATAAACACATAAAAAAAATTGCAATATTATCAAGGTACAAGAAACCCCTTAAAAACACTTAAGCTTCCTTTACCTTAAATGTTGTACTAGTCTTGTGTATGTAGTATCCGGTTTTTCTACATTTGGAGGTATACTGGTGTGGGGAAAGCTTTCTAGGCACACTAGCCATAGAAATGGACAAATGTCACTTCCCAGAACGGTTTAATATTTAGTTTGCTTATCCGAGTATTTATCAAATATGCATTTGTGAGATGGGAAAAAGAAAATTAAATGTAGAAATCCACACGTCTCCATCCAGCAACCAGGTGCCTTCATTTTGGGTCCCTGTCAGTAATTCCTACATGATCTGCTCTTTGGACCTGGCAGTCAGCAAAGAAAAACCATACAGAAAAGGTATTGTAAATGTTTCTACTGTGCCTATTCATTTGCAATGTTTGCCTTGTCTGAACTGTATTATGATGCCATTTGCTGAATCTTTAATTTAGGTTTATAAGAAGATCGAGCATCTCATAAAAAAATTTAATTAAACACAAATCAAAGGTGTTCCTATATTTTTAATGCATAAGAATTGTTCTGTGTCATTTATACTCCTTTGTTGTCCCTGTTTATTGATTTGCAATTGGATATCTGACATAGGATGCTCTATTTAATAATGTTTTCATAAACAAACACAAGTGCCATACATTCCAACAGTCTCAACTTTTCAGTCACTGGCAAGCACCCCTACTGGACCACCACTCTGTTATAATTTACTCCAGTGTATGGTTCCTAAAATTGGGAGTCCTGAAATGGTGTAGAGAGTGGGTGCAGCGGAGGGAAGTTTGAGTAGTACCGATGATGCATGCGGCCTTAAAGGGGTCATGCTATCCCAGTACACATTTTTATTATACAGGGAGTGCAGAATTATTAGGCAAGTTGTATTTTTGAGGATTAATTTTATTATTGAACAACAACCAGGTTCTCAATGAACCCAAAAAACTCATTAATATCAAAGCTGAATATTTTTGGAAGTAGTTTTTAGTTTGTTTTTAGTTATAGCTATTTTAGGGGGATATCTGTGTGTGCAGGTGACTATTACTGTGCATAATTATTAGGCAACTTAACAAAAAACAAATATATACCCATTTCAATTATTTATTTTTACCAGTGAAACCAATATAACATCTCAACATTCACAAATATACATTTCTGACATTCAAAAACATAACAAAAACAAATCAGTGACCAATATAGCCACCTTTCTTTGCAAGGACACTCAAAAGCCTGCCATCCATGGATTCTGTCAGTGTTTTGATCTGTTCACCATCAACATTGCGTGCAGCAGCAACCACAGCCTCCCAGACACTGTTCAGAGAGGTGTACTGTTTTCCCTCCTTGTAAATCTCACATTTGATGATGGACCACAGGTTCTCAATGGGGTTCAGATCAGGTGAACAAGGAGGCCATGTCATTAGATTTTCTTCTTTTATACCCTTTCTTGCCAGCCACGCTGTGGAGTACTTGGACGCGTGTGATGGAGCATTGTCCTGCATGAAAATCATGTTTTTCTTGAAGGATGCAGACTTCTTCCTGTACCACTGCTTGAAGAAGGTGTCCTCCAGAAACTGGCAGTAGGACTGGGAGTTGAGCTTGACTCCATCCTCAACCCGAAAAGGCCCCACAAGCTCATCTTTGATGATACCAGCCCAAACCAGTACTCCACCTCCACCTTGCTGGCGTCTGAGTCGGACTGGAGCTCTCTGCCCTTTACCAATCCAGCCAAGGGCCCATCCATCTGGCCCATCAAGACTCACTCTCATTTTATCAGTCCATAAAACCTTAGAAAAATCAGTCTTGAGATATTTCTTGGCCCAGTCTTGACGTTTCAGCTTGTGTGTCTTGTTCAGTGGTGGTCGTCTTTCAGCCTTTCTTACCTTGGCCATGTCTCTGAGTATTGCACACCTTGTGCTTTTGGGCACTCCAGTGATGAAATATGGCCAAACTGGTGGCAAGTGGCATCTTGGCAGCTGCACGCTTGACTTTTCTCAGTTCATGGGCAGTTATTTTGCGCCTTGGTTTCTCCACACGCTTCTTGCGACCCTGTTGACTATTTTGAATGAAACGCTTGATTGTTCGATGATCACGCTTCAGAAGCTTTGCAATTTTAAGAGTGCTGCATCCCTCTGCAAGATATCTCACTATTTTTGACTTTTCTGTGCCTGTCAAGTCCTTCTTTTGACCCATTTTGCCAAAGGAAAGGAGGTTGCCTAATAATTATGCACACCTGATATAGGGTGTTGATGTCATTAGACCACACCCCTTCTCATTACAGAGATGCACATCACCTAATATGCTTAATTGGTAGTAGGCTTTCGAGCCTATACAGCTTGGAGTAAGACAACATGCATAAAGAGGATGATGTGGTCAAAATACTCATTTGCCTAATAATTCTGCACGCAGTGTACATTCACAGTATAACCTTGGCATTCTGTGCATAGAGAATTTGAATTTCTGTTGGATCTTAAGAGAAGTAGTATACAAAAAGATTGGATTCTTGTTTTGTTTTGTTTTTCCATCGAAGTTATTCTAAAAACAGTGACAAAAGGAGCAGGAGGTTTGTCTGTCAATGTGTGTTTGTGCACATTCGCAGTGTGCTTTTAAAAATTGGAGTCATTAATTAAGATATGGCGGGATGCTGATAATACGAAGCTGCAGTCAGTTTGCTGAGAGAGGGCTTTAAGAAAAGGGGGCGGCTCTGTTGGCACTACCCTGTTGGCGTTGATTGTGTATGATTAATGGTTTTAAAGAACAGGAAAAAAGGAAAAGGTCAACGTCTGAGTTCAAGACAGAGCAGCTACATAGGGAGTAATTAAAATCCCTGAGTAAGCATGATTAATAAGCAATAAATGCACACAGAGCTGTAAACAAGATGCAACCAGATGGTTGGAATAAAGTGCATTTTTCAGTAATGGCAATTTTTCTCTCCCTCCTCCTCGGCATGTCATTATTTTTTTTTGTGTCGCTTTGGCCAATTCCCCTACCAATAAGAGAAAATGCAAGGCTGAAACACCCATTACATTTGTCAACAGTTATGTTAATTTAAAAAATTGTGGTCTACAGATATTGCATTTATTAAGAGGTGATGTTAATTAGGCAGTTTGTTTCAGACTAATCAAATGTACATCATGATCCCAGAAATTACAGCAATTCAACCACATTACACTTTGCTTACGAAGGATTACGAAGGATTAGACGTCTAGGGAAATGCAGAACATTTGCATAAATTCACAGTTTTTTTTTGTTTTGTTTTTTTTAAAGGAGACAATGAAAGGGTGCGATAAAGGGGATGCCAATATTTGTACATATCAAATGCTTTTGGCATTTCGTGTTATTTCCCCCCCCACCCCCATCTTACTATACAAAATTCAAACAATTAAGATGTAACTTCAGATTTGCTTCCATGCATTCAGCCATGTGAGTCCCTATTCCTACACTATGCGTAGAAAATATCTGGCTTGATAGTTGCTTTGAAAAAATGTACTTTGACTCCTTGATAAACATTACCAGACTATCCTGATATTCTCTACAACAGGTGAGGTAACTTGCTGCTAATATACAGACACAATTGGACTAAGCACGACAATCCTCCTGGGTTTCGAGGAAAATACATTTCCATTAAAGTGGTCAAAGGTTTAAATCTGTGTCGAGTTTGTCTTGTCCTCTGATATTGTATATAAAACCAATGTCTTATAAAGTAATCAGGCAAAACATAGTTTATTAAGGCAATAAAATGGGTTCAGTCAGAGGTTCTAGTTGAGACATCTGGAGCATTCATCTTTAGAGGCCTATAAAGGAACATTCCAAGCACCATAACTACTATAAGGGGCCATAGTGGTTATGGTACAAGGAGTGCCCTGGCACCCCTCACCCAATCCAAGTATCAAACCATGTTGGAATGAAACGACTTCATACATGGGGTCCAGAGGGTGCCACTACCTGCCTCCCTTACAGTCTTCAGAGAACCACAATCTTTCTGTGTGAAGTATGACTGGCGGTGTAGGGCTTAAATTATTGGCCAAGAGCAGCCACTACGCTGGCTCTGCACTGTAGGTACTTTAAGTTCTTTGAAGGCTTTAGTGGAGAAGTGGAGCGGTACCCGGTGGACTTAAGGTGGTCTATATGTTCGCTTGTTTGATCAGGGTCCTCATCTACCTATTATTCAAATAACATTTTGTAATTGATCCTTTTATTGTTACATATACCCCTTTCAGATTATTGAAAAGCGCTGTGGAATGAACTGGCACTATATAAATATGAATAATAATTTATAAAAATAATCCATCTAGATTCTTCTGATAAATGCACTTCTCAAAGTTAATGGCTGGTGATCAATTCTCAGTCATAAAACATAATCCATTAATAAACTAATGCCCCGTTTCCACTCAGCGGTATGGTTAGGGTCGGTACGGTCTGGTACGCTATTTAGAGTGTTTCCATTATGAAAGTGGCCCATACAACCGAACCAAAACGCACCATTCCTGGGCTCCCTTCAGATGTAGGTCCATAGGAATGTTACGGTACGGTTAGGGCGGAGCTACTTGGGTCACACTATACAATCAATTGATTGGCGGACAGGAAAACGTTAATGCTCACGATAAATGACACGCTAGGCGTTTGGTCTAAACCCCGCATTCCCCCTGGCAGTCCGACTTGCAGTGGAAACGCTTACCTGAATAGGCTGGACCATTCTAACCCTTCCGAACCAAACCGACCCGAACCATACCGCTCAATGGAAACAAGGCATTACTGTAGAGTAAGATATATGGCCAGTTCAAGCCTTAATCCAAAACTTCAATTTTAGCGAATTCCCCCTCCCCTCATATTGTACCAAGAAGTGTGCTTGTTTTATGTCACCTATTGTGAGTTGGGATTGGTGATGTTTAGGCAAAAAACTCACTGGCAAAACTCTTATTTCCCTCAAACCAACTGATAAAGTCATGCGAATTTGTGCATATTTAAAATGTTATCAATAACCAAAAATACTAAAAAAAAAAACGTTTAAATGTAATGTAAAAAAAAAAAAAATGTACATTGTACTAGCTGCCGGATTGCATTTGTAACCATAAAATGTGAGTGTGGTCGCAGCCCACATGTTGATAAAACTCAGCCATACTAAACAGCCAGGCATGCTTGTGTAGAGTGTTGCTGTAGTACTTCTATATAAGCAGAAATGTCCTTAAATTGACTAGAGTGCATACAGCCCACATGTTATTACATTAATTCATTGACATATTGTGCTGTATACTGATGTTACAATGGGAAGTAACCATAAACAAATGTAAAACATGTTTGATCATTAAAAGGCACACTACAGTCGCAACAATGTAGTTGTTCTGGTGAGTTTAGTATGTCCCTCAAGGCTTTTTTTTTTTTTTTTTTTTTTTTTTTCTTTTCAAATATTTTTATTAAAGTTTTACATATTTGTATAACAACAAGAATATAAACATTGTATTGGGGGTAGGAAGGGAAGGGAAACTTGGAAATGGAAAAGAGTAACCATCCAGTATTACAATAGGCATGACAGTGTATATGGCAAAAAATAAAAAAAACATGTTTTTACATCAATGCACTGTAATAATAAATATGTCAAAGACCATATGCAGTTTTGATTTTTTCTTCCCACTTATCCCAATTGTATTTTAATATTGGGAAACCACGCATATTAGCTCTATGTGATAATTCGTGTGCCTTGTTTTCTAGAATCAAATTAAAAACTTCCCTGAGAGATGGCACATCTTGGGACTTCCAATGTCTAGGTAAACAGGATGTAGCAGCGATCAAAATGTGACCTATGATTATTTTGTCTGTTCTAGTAATGGACTCCGGGAGTTTTTTAAATAAGGCTAGTTCCGAGGTTAAAATGCTAATGGTTCTGTCCACTTTAATAATTAGGTCGTGAATCAATTTCCAATATTTAGTTAATTTAGGACAGAACCACCAAATATGGGCCATATTGCCCACACCCCCACAATCCCTCCAACACCGGTCAGAATACATATTGTTCATGTTGTGCAATCTAGACGGGGCCAGGTACCAACGATATAAAATTTTATAATGATTTTCAAAGTGGTCGGTGCAATACGAAATGCCTTTTAAAGCTTTAAAAAAACCGAACCATTCTTCTAGATCGTACTGGGCACCCAACTCCGTCTCCCATGACAACATGTGTTTTAATTTAACTAGGGGCTTGGCGTTATAAAACGAGTAGCATAAGGATATCATGCCTTTACTAGTGGGGCTGCATAAAAAAGCTTTCTCTAATGGAGACATCTCAAGCGTTTTATAGTTTTTATCAAATTCAGGTACCTTATATAGTTCTTTCAATTTGTCAATGATTACCTTACAATCCAACTCACATACATTCGTTAATCCATACTTAAGTTTCAATTTTTCCAAAGAAAGAATAGCATTGCCGTGAAAAAAATTGTCAAGATTAGTTATAGAGCATTCCTTCAACAGTTCTATTTTTAAGGATGGAATATAATCTTTCAATAACTCAATAGGCATTGCTCTATATAGGCTGGGAGAGTGATCATTTTTAAAAACAATATCCCAGGCCTTAAGTGTAGTCTTGGTAGATAAAAATAACTTAGTAATTCCAGGTCTTTTCTTAGAATTTAACCAGGGTAATTCCGACAGTCTAACCGGTAAAATTTTTGATTCTTCTATTTCCATCCATCTGGGTTTATCAACCTGATTGCCAAAGCTCACAGCCACTGCAGCGTTAGTGGCGAAATAATATTTGCGGAAATCGGGAACACCGATACCGCCATTCGATTTGTGGTGCTGCAAGGAAGTGAGCTTCACTCGAGCAGGCCTATTCCCCCAGATGAACTTCATAATTGTCGAATGAACTTTATTAAAAAATGATAGTGGGATGGACAAAGGGATGGTCCTAAAAAAATATAGAATTTTTGGAAGTATCGTCATCTTAACAGATGCGACCCTCCCCAGCCATGAAAGTTCCATTCCGCCCCATCTCTCCATCTCCTTTTGTAGGTCCGACCATGCTTTCCTCAAGTTGTGGTTATGCATATTTACCAAATTTTTGCATAAATTAATGCCAAGATATTCCATGTAGTCAGCTCTCCAATCAAATAAATATAATTTCTTAAGGGCAATAGTTTCCGAATTTTTTAAATGAAATGGAAGGGCCTGAGACTTAGACTCATTTAATTTGTAATACGATATCTCGCCAAATTGAGTTAAAATGTCTTTGAGGTGGCTCAAAGATTCTTTTGGATTTTTGACAGCTAGAATTATATCGTCTGCAAACAGGCCAATTTTGTGAGCGGATTCTTTAACAGCAATTCCTGCAATTTGTGGGGTTATTCTAATTAGTTCAGCCAGGGGTTCTATTGCTAAAACAAATAGAATTGGGGATAAAGGGCACCCCTGTCTCGTCCCATTGGTTAGAGAAAACGTTTTAGACGAGAAACCGGAAGCCGAGACATGGGCGGAAGGTGCACAATATAGCGCCTTAACTGCTGTGATAAAGGATAGTGGTATGTTGAATCTTTCTAACGTTCTCCATAAATATCCCCAATGTATCCTGTCAAACGCCTTCTCTGCATCTAGAGATAGAAGCAATGAAGGCGTTTTGGTCATATTGATGTGCTGAATCAAGTTTATGAATCTTCTAGTCCCATCGGGCGCCTGTCTATCCTTTACAAAACCCACTTGATCCTTATTTATTAGCAATGGGATTAATTTGGTTAATCTATTTGCAAGAACTTTAGAATAAATCTTTGAGTCATTATTGATTAGAGAAATGGGTCTAAAATTGTGGCATCTATCAGGAGTTTTTCCTGGTTTTGGCAAGGTGACTATTCGTGCGCACAAGGACTCCTCTGGCATCGTTCCCCCGGACTTATAGGAATTGAATATTTTGGTCATGTGGGGAATCAAAATTTCTTGAAAAGTTTTATAATATAAAATAGTGAATCCATCGGGACCAGGGGCTTTTCCGGATGGCATAAGTTTAATCGCCTCAGCTATCTCTTTTGCTGATATTTCACATTCTAAACTCTCCAAGTGTTCTGGAGACAACCGAGGCAATGTCACTCTGTCTAAGAATTTATCAATGGTTGTTGCAGAAGGCTGGGTAAGGTTCGAATCGCGTTCTAAATTATAAAGTTTACTATAATACTCTGCAAACATGTCACTTATTTTAGTAGGATGAAACACTTTTCGCCCCTGATCATCAAGTAAATACGCTATTTTTGATTGTGCATTCACATGCCTGAGTTTGGATGCCAAAAGAGTAGAGGCCCTGTTGCCTTTTAAGTAAAACGTTTTCCTGAGACGTCTCACCATAAGAGATGTACGATCTAAATTAATTTTGTTAATTTTAGCCTTAATTTCTCCTATCATTGCTGATATGGAAGACGAGGGACCACATTTATTGGCCTGGTTCAAATTGTACAGTTCTTTTTCCAATGTTCTTAAATTATTGCTATTAAGTTTCTTCAGGTGAGACGCTCTAGAAATAAAATGACCTCTTAACACAGCCTTATGCGCATTCCAAGACACCTCGCCAGGAACCTCGGGTGAGGCATTTTCCAAAAAATAATCGCTCAAAGCTTTCTCCGTCAATGATCTGTTCACAACATCGTTTAATAAATAATCGCCTAATTTCCAGGATCTATTCGGGGCTGAAGAAACAATTTCGTCAATATGCATTATGATTGGAGCATGGTCAGACCAGTTAATGTCTAAGATATCAGATTTCAAGATGTGCGGAATTAAAGCGTTCTGGACCATAAACCTGTCCAGCCTGGAATACATATTTTTAGAAACAGAATAATACGTAAAATCTCTTTCATTCTCATGCATCAGTCTCCAGGAATCATATAAACCACATTCAATCATGTATTTGGAACATTTGTTTGCCAATCTGTCGCTGTCCCCTCTATGTTGTTGATCATTGTCTTCTCTAGCGTTATCCAATTCACCGTCCATAACAAAATTCGTATCGCCACACATTACCAAGCTGCCTCTCACATTCTCATTCACTAAGTCCATCAATTTCCTGAAGAACTGCAACTGACCGGTGTTGGGAAAATACACGTTCACTATGGTATATTCAATAGTGTTAAGTGAACCTATCCATATTAAATACCTCCCTTCATCATCCGTCATGACTTTGTTCGTCAAACATGCTACATTCCTGTGGAAGAAAATCGATGCACCTCTAGACTTGGATTTATAAGTGCTATGATATTGGACTGGGAAAAGCTTTGACATAATCTTATGTGTTCTATCATTTTTAAAATGCGTTTCCTGTACACAGATGACATCTGATTTGTTGGATTTTGCTTCTTTGAATAGTAAGCGTCTTTTGTGGGCGGTGTTCAGGCCTCTCACATTAAATGACATATATTTTAAAACCATAATTTATGGAACAGCAATGCTTGATAAAGAGTAAAAGGACATTCAACTTTGTGAGAGTCCGAACAACCGCCTTCCAATAAAGAAACATCCAACAATACCGTCACAACAAACTCAAGATGTGTACATGTGTGTACGGGAATAAATGAACGAATTTGTGCAAGTCGCTGATGCCACATAATATGCATTTTTGTATGAGGTATTTCTGTGATTCGTGGTCTGTAAACATTTCTGCCAAATTTTAAAGGATGGATGGTCAAAGAAAATATAAAAATAAAAATATCAACGGGGTACAAAAAACTTGGGTATATACCCCTATCAGGGGAAATAAACAAACAATGAAAAAGGGCCATGAGGGAGAGCAAAAAAAGTCTCTCCATCTCAGGGTATTAGGCCCAGGTTGGGGGGAGAGAAGGCTGCTGGATACAAGGGGAGCAATATTAATAAACAAAAAAAATAAATAAATAAAAAAAAAATAAAACAAAGAGGCAGCTGTAAAATATGACGTTTTGAAATGACAAAAATCACTGAACAAATAAAAAAAAAATTAATAAAATGAAATATGTAATGATATACAAAAAAAAACAAGGGACCATAAAATAATATTGATTGTAAAAGTTTGGAAAGTGGTCAAATCGGTTTCTGAAATAAACCGTTAAGTCTTATGTCAAATAGTCATTGGTGTGCAAACTCTAAGGACAGTCATAACCAGGAGTAACAAGATAAAATCAAAAGTAATCCCGCTAAAACTCCAGACTGGAGCAGGACTCGAAAGCCTGTTGCAGAGATAAAGTTTTCTCAGAACCAGGCCATAAAAATCAATAGAGAATAGAGAAAAATCATGAAGATAAACGTGTATATATAAAAATAAAAATAAATAAAAAATCCTTAGTGAAAATAGGAAGAACATCTGAACTTGAAGTGTCGAACGATTTACAACCGTGGAAAATGGAGACTGTAGCCCTATGAACTGGAAACTCAGGAAGTTTCCGATTTGCTTCTCTTGCTGGCCTGCAGAGGAGTAGATGGCGACAGTCTATGAGGCGATACATGACTCCTATTCATGGATTGGATGAGTTCCATTCCTTCCTCAGGCGACGTGATTATGAAATTCCTGCCATCCATGCGGAAAAGGACTTTAACCGGGAATCCCCATCTATATCTTATCCCTCTTCGTCTTAGTTCCGCGGTAAAAAGTTGAAATTCTCTGCGTCGCCTCATTGTTTGGGCAGAGAAGTCTTGGAAGACCTTCATGCCACTATAGTCCCCCGTGAGACCTGACGTGCGTACTGCACCCAGAAATTCCTCTTTAATGTGGTAATAGTGAAATCTCACTATCACATCTTTGGGTGCAGCTGCAGGTGCATTACCGGGTTTAGGCAATCTATGGATGCGGTCCAGTAGTAGATCCGTGTTTTTAGCAGTTGGTAGAGCTGACTTCACCATTGCCTGGAAATAATTTTGTAATTCCAGAGAGTCTATATTTTCAGGGATCCCCCTGATCCTTAGATTATTACGCCTACTTCTATCCTCGGCGTCCGCTAATTTTTCCGCCTGCTGGTATACTTGTTTCTGAAGCTCTTTTACAGTTTCAACCAGATCCAGGTGAGATTGCTCTTGAGAGTGCAATCTATTCTCTATTATCTCCGTCCGCTGATTAATGCCCTCCATGGCTCCATACAAAGTGTCAAAGTCTTTCTTAAAGTCGTTTTTCAGATCGACTCTCAAATCTTTAATGAGTTGTATTATCATGCCAGCTGATGGTGGCAGATCATCTGCCAGTTCAGGTGGCATATTTGGATTGTAAGTCGCTGCTATAAACGTAGTGGTAGCCATATTGGAGGTGGCAGTGGCCATCTTGGGAGTGGAATACACACTGTCTGGTCTGGCAGCCATCTTTGTTGTGGCATCATGACCTTTTCTCTGTGGTAGTGCAGAGAAAGTACTTGTTTGGAGCATTTCAGCTCCTATTTCCATATTTTGGTCCTCTGGGCTTTCCATAGCCCTTACTGTGCCTTTAAGAGTTTGGGGTCGGATAGCAGAGCCCCCCCCCACCGGGACCGACAACCTGGAGGCCGAGGATCCCGATGGGGAGCGAGACCTCACACTACCCTCCCCTTTACTTGCAGCCCGGTCACTTTTGTAAGTGAGTGACCGGGCTGCTCTATGCTGAGACCGCGAGCGGCTTGCTGGGTGGTCCTTGCCGCTCGCGGGAGACACAGCTCTGTGCTCCGAGCATGCTGAGTGCTCGGAGCACTCTGAGCCGCACACAGAGGTGTCGGCTAGTGCGGCCGCGGTCCCGCCGCTCTCTGGATGCCGCGAGCGGGTCGCGACCGCACAGGCATACGATTTGGCATGGGAGACCGGGAGGGAGGTGGGGAGGGATTTCCCCGGCGCCACCAACGATATTTTAAGCGGCGAAACAAGCCGCGAGCCGGATTTTGAAGCAGGGGAGTGAGCCTGGGCACCCTTACTCACCACAGCAGCTCCTGCTCCCGTTTTCTTCGTGACAGGTGCAGATTTTTCAACCTTCTTAAGCTTCTCCATGTTAGGAATTGTATTAGTTATTAGTATTTATATGTAGAATTTCTTCATTGAAATTAAATTGGTGCTTTATGGACGAAATTGCCCCCCTTGTCCAGGAGCCTCTCTAAAACGTGGCCATCTAAGATGGTGGCCAAGACACGCCCCTCTCCCTCAAGGCTTTTTGATGTTAACACTGTTTTTTCAAAGAAAAGGCAGTGTTTACATTGCTACTTAGGGACATTTCCAGTTGCAGTTACTCGGGCTGCTTCCTGTGTCAGTGCCTTTGAGGAGAGGCTGATTGGCCAGTGTGGCGTTTGTAGGAGCATGTGCGATAGCCTCCAAATGCTTTCCTATGGAGGAGCATTGGATTGGCTGAGATAGTCAATTCTGATGATCTCAGCCAAGGAGGCAAAACGAGCGCCAGCGAATCCGCGCGGTGCTGGAATTTTTTTTATCTTTTAACTTTATTTAAGGGAGGCCCATAGGGTTGGCCACCTAAAATGTGTTTTTAACACTATAGGGTCAGGAATACACATTTGTATTCCTGCTCCTAGAGTTTTCCTTTAATACTACGTATACTCGCAATGCTTCTATGCTCTACACTCCCTCTGTAGTACCATTTTGATAGATTTGTAATTTTGTATGGGTATTATAGTATTTCTGTATGATTTTGGTATCACTACTTTTATGTACTCCATATTAAAAATAAAATAAATGAAAAAACAGACCTTTTAACTGAAAGAATCATTCAGAAAACTAGGATATCTTGGGATCTTTGGTTCATAGGAGCAACAAAATGACAGGGTTTATCAAAATCGAAAAAAGTCCAACCTCCGATTTACATAAAAAGATTTAGTAAGAAGAAGATACCTGGATTTGAAGACCCAATTTATAGACGGATAAAACATGCAAACAGGCAGATACTTTTAAGAATGTTGTGAAATGCATAAATGTAAACAAATAAAGGACTCCTAGTTTGTTAAAAGTTGTCCTCGAACTCATTCAAACGCCTGTGCATGTAAACAAAGAAAGCCGCATTGACCTTCTGCAATCACTGCTCAAGTAGCAGCTCACATGTGAAAAGCATTTGAATAATCTTTGTTTTGGTGTCTGCTTTTATGCTGGGCTCAGTGAATAGTAAAAGCATGACAAGATTCAGGGGAGGCCTTTCAAGTCTTGGTCCTCAGGTCTCTTCCTCCTACCGTGTGACAGGCAGAATAGAGGGATCAGTGCTGGTGTGAACAGAAAGGGACTTTAGACAGGTGTCAGCGCAGTCCTGCAGGCAGCCCCAATGAAGACTAATCAGTGCTGCTGTTCTATTACCCAGCAGATCCAACTTATTCTCACTGAAAAACAATTACTGGGTTTTGAAGCTTACTCTGCATATCCCTGCCTGTCACTTCGTATTAGAGCAAAGTGGGAAAATAGTCAGCGGGGACACATTTTCAAAGGGACGAGGAGTAAAGCAGGTTTATCCTCCAGTAATATAATTATGGTTTGGAGGAAATAGGTAGGGGAGTTAAATTACCCCATGAAGGTGTAATTCCTGTTGGGTCATTTTCACATTTTGTGGTTAGTGGTTTTTTTTTGGCTTGCTAACAATATAACAGATTTCCTTAAATGACTTTGATAATACTAAAAGTAAACATTTGCTGCTTTTAGATTTTTAATCCTTCAAGGCACCTCATTTCGGCAGTGGGCTCTTTTAAAACCAAAATATGAAAAATGCAAATAACTCCAAATAACCTGAACTATTTTACATCACTCCTCATGTGCTTTTAAACATTATTTGCTGAAGTCTTTAAGAGGAAATGTCACTAACGAAAATGTAACCGTTGGTCGTGCTAATAGCTTTCATTTTTTTTTTAAAACTCTTTATAGTTTTATTTTTTTTAATTTTTATGCTAAGAAACACCTGGGGGAAGCATACAAATGAGTTAACCCCTGAATGGCTGGTATGCAGTGTGCACGCGTGTGTGTGACACTGCTGGAAAAAGCACACCTGGGCCCATAAGGACTCTGAAAAAAATAAAAAGAAATGGGATCCGTGTGAAAATGGGTGGAAAAGGGAATAAACACCACCTCCGCACTGATCCCATGCAACAGGAGGGCACTCCAGCAATGCCCAATGGCTTAAACCTAGATACCAGAAACAGAAACAAAGAAGCAAAAACTCACAAACTGAATATAATGCTGGAGATAAAGACGTAGGCACCAAAGCATCCAGTGGTATGGAACAATGTAACCACAGGGAGACCACTAAATATCTGAACTAACAGAAAATAAACTAACTCCAAATAATACTAAATACCAAACTAGCCTTATAAGGCTACTCCCATGCCTAAGTAAGTGAGGGGATAAAGTTACTAAACGCCTAAATCTGCAATATTCATATAGGCTTTATAAGTCCTGGCCCTTTAACGCATAGGGTGTTAGTAAATCTCCACTTGGTACCTAAGCACCAGAAAAAGTGCCAAAGGGAGAAAGGTCACCGTCTATTATTGGCAAGCCCTAATAATCAAAAGTAGACAGACAGATAAAGTAAAATAAAATAAAGCTTCTCTCCTTGTGAGACTTACTAGATAGGCATAGAAGAAAACATTTAAATCATAAACTCTCATGCCTAAGTAAGTGGGGAGATGAAGTGCTAAACACCCAAATCTGCAATATACATATAGGCTTAATTAGTCCTGGCCTTTTAATGCATAGGATGTTAGTAGATCTCACCTTAATTCCTGAGCACTGGTAAAAATGCTAAAGGGAGAAAAGTTACTGTCTAGAGCAGTGGTAGTCAACCTTTTTCTACCTACCGCCCACTAATGCATCTTTTTGGTTGAAAAAATGTCCTTACCGCCCACCAGTTTTCACGCAAATGCGAAAGGAGGGTGTTTTTTTAAAAAATAAATAAATGTACGTACATTTATCTTTTTATTTCTACTTAATGCAGGTTTATAAGGTTTTTAACTTTATAAAGTTTAATGAGAAAACAATAAAGTAAATTGAAATTACCTTTACTAGTGATTAATGAGATCCTTGAGGTTGATGCTGCGAGACTAAATATTTGATATCTGGTTCGATTTTCGTAAGGAACAAACGAAGGTCTCTTTCAGTGATATTCAGACGACTTCTCTGTTTGCGCATAATATGATTTCTCATTTGTGCGTCAGCTCATCTCCTCTCCCTCCTCAATTCTCCTCCCCACCTTTTTTTCCCCTTTTTTCTATCTTTTAACCTTCCTTATAGCAATGCCCAGTAGGAAGGCTGAGCTAGGTAGCCTACTTACTATAGTCCACTATAACAGACAGGCACACATACAAGACACACATTCAAGACACACACACACACAAGACACACACACACATACAGACACACAAGACACACATACAATGACACATACATACAAAGACAAGACACACATATATACAGACAGACACATACACACACACAAGACATACATACAAAGACACATACAGACAGACACACAAGACATACCTACAAAGACACACACACACAAACAAACACATTATATTTAAGTCACCCTCCTGTTTCCTACCTTTAAGGTGCAGGAGGGTGACTTTTCCTGGGGTCCAGTGGTGGCTCAGGTGGATGGGAGTCAAAGTTCCCACTCTGACTCCCTCTGCTTCCTCCCGCGCGGCTCTCAGTTTTAGCTGGGAGGAGTGACCGGGAAATCACTTCCTCCCAGCTCTGTGATGTTCCGGGCTGACCGGGCCCCCTTACAATCCGCATCCATCGGGTGGCCCTGACAGCATGGGCCACCCGATGGACCCCTTGGACGGCGGGCCCGGCGGTTTACCGCGCGGGCCGGAGCCGCAAATGGTCACAGCGGTACCCAGTCGCACGGGTACCGCCGGCTCGCACCCGCCCGCCCGCACTATCAACCTGGAAATCCCTACCGCCCACCTGGAATCCTGAAACGCCCACTTGTGGGCGGTAGGGACCAGGTTGACGAACCATGGTCTAGAGGATCAGCAGCACTAATAATCCAAAGTAGGACAGATAAAGTAAATTAAAGTAGAGAAAGCCTTTCTCCCTGTTAAACTTACTAAATAGGCATAGAAGAAAAAAATTCAAAGGAAACACTTAAATAATAACAAAACGTGTAGCACACAATGCAGTGAGGTGCCCGTGTGTGCAAGTTAAAATTCACCCATCATTTTAAGAAGGTTCCAAGGCCTCGTGGGATGGCAAAATTACTCAGAACCTGGAAGTGCAGCAGATGTAAAAGTTTTTTGTTGGTGTTTTTTTTAAATCGCTATTTATTTATTTTTTTAAACATTTTTTTATCACTATATTTTTTTTTATAAGCATTATTGGAGCATTTATTAAATTGAAAAAAGGGGGGGCATTGAGGGAGGGGGGGGGGGGTTCTGTAATTTCTCTGTAAGTGACACTTCCTCTTAAAAGCCTAAAAAACAGAATTCGAGAACCCTACACTGAAAAGTACCTCCCTGGCGAGTTTACCGTAGAAACATATTTTTGTGTAGGGCCTTTTATTTACTATTTCGAGATGGCAAAGGCAGTGGAAAGCTGCTCCCACTAGGCAGTGCAAGGAATATAAAAAATCTCTATACAATATGAAAAGGTAAAAGAAAGAAACCGTGTACTGCAAATTATCACTACCTAGTCACAGTCTCTGGTTCAGGCAATAAAGCCAACATCATTTTCCAGCATAAAGAGATTGCGTTCTGGAAAATATTACATTATTTAGAAAATAAGATTTTAGATTTTCTTTATCTGCTAACACAACGACAAAAGTAGGTAAAAAAAAAATATATATTCTCTGCCACCATTTGCCCTCGTATTTCATTCCTCGTGTGTACACTATAGATCATGTGCAGAGAGTCTCCAGTGAATGAAAAGGTCGTTTGATTTCTGGTGTATGGCATGCGTAGTACACCACAGATTGGCTTTCTTGAAATGAATAGAAGTATGTTGTTGGTTTACTGCACATTCCTGAGAGTTCTACAGTCTTGGCTTAAACATTCCGACCTTATACAGACCTGCCAATAAGATATGAGATCCCTCTGACATACTTGCAAGACCCAATTTAATCCCAACATAATGCAGACCGCTTGCATCAAATAACCCAGGCAAACAGGGAATAATCTATGGCTTACTTGAAACAGTGTATATACCTAGGCCACAATATTTACAATAGAGGACAACCTAGTTATTGCTCCCTAATAACTTAACTCCCTTAACTCTACTTCCCCATGCTTTCAAAACGAATACACTCTCTGTGGCATTTCTTTCTTTCACATTTATCATATTTAGTGCACACCTCATATATAGTGCAGTCCCAGTTTTCAAGTCCCGTCCCACCGTCCTACTTTAGTCCCCAGGTGTCCTGCTTATGTGAACACAGGGAACTTTCATAGCACAAGTGCATCACAAGAGGCGCTTGCGCTATGTTTAGGACACTAGGACCCTGCAGTGGGCCGGCCAAAATGACTGACCGGTAGCATGGTGCTACCGGTCAGTCCCCTTTTGGGCATAGTCAGTGATATAATCGCATCACTGGCCCATCCCCTTTACCCCTTCCGACCGGCATCCCAATTCTGGGACTGCTTTTGCTGGGAGGTATGCTAGTGCAATATGTATTTTTATATCTGAATTCTGTAAAATATTTGGATATATTAATGGCATTTATAGAGAATTAATAGATTCTCAGTGCTGTATAATTGGGGGAAAAGACAGTACATAATACACAGACTAATAAAACAGATAAAAAGGAGGGCCCTGTCCGTACGTAACTAGATAGCCTGTGAGCTTACAATCTAAAGGTGTATATCCATTAAATTGCACTCCAAAAACATCTGCTCTCTATATGAGATGTAGCAGTGTTATATAACTGTCCATTTTGGTTTCTGCCTCTCAATGTTTTACCATTCGGAGAAGGAAGTGGAAAATCTCCCAGCAAGGGAAATTCAAAAGTTCACAGTTTTCCTATCATGGCTGCGCACAAGTGAAAACTCATGGCTTTCCGATATTACCACATTAAAAAGAAGTATCAATGCACTTGGCACGAACATGTAAAGTCACAAACACATGTACATACAGTGCTTTTCCCATTAATTTCAATACAATGAAGTGGGGCAGACCCAGACACAGGAGGGGAAAGAATCCTGCCATAGAACACCAACTTATTGTAAGTTTGTTTTTTGATTCTAATAAAAAATGTGTTTTGGTTTAATTAAAATATGATGGGAACTTTGCTGTCTAAGAGTGGATCGGACTGATAGGGAGGATGAGACAATCACTCATAATTACATTAAATAGATATCTCAACACACCTACTGATGCAGGAGGGAGAGACCCCTGATTAGCCCCCTATTATGAGCAACAACTGTAGGGAGCGTTTTCACAACCGAAGAATCCACAGTGAGGAGTAAGGGGAGAGGGGTGAAGGTCAGAGGCAAAACCCAATATTGTCAATACACTACAATTAAAAAACGTACATATTCTCAAACGCAAACTGTGACGGTGTAGCCCTTACTTATACAAGAATCCTGTACCAATACCACACTCACGATATTGTAACCACCGGTCTAATTGTTGTAGTGTGCAAAATTAGAAAAACAGAAAAAAAAAAAAGAATGTTAAAAAAAAAAAAAAAAATACTATGGGAAGCTGGTTCCTCACTGGATTGCATTTTAAATTTATATAAATGAACCGACATTGGTTTATAAACCATCCGCTGGACCACCAGGGCACACTAAAAAAATCTCTTATATTCCTTATGCCATACTATTTCTTTATTAAGGTAAGTGTTGCAAAGTTTAAAGCAATTACCCAGTGGTTCTATGACACCTCTAGCTGTGACTGTTTGAAATGTTCCTTTTCCAATTAGATCTTATGCTACACTATTAAAGGGCAAAAACTTAAGTTATTGCAGAAAAATGGAGTCAAAAGAATTCATGTATTTGCCATGTTATATCACTGGTTTTAGAATGTTAAAAACCTGTTGTGTGAAAGAACTGCAATAAAATAATTAGCAATTCATATTTTTCCCCAATAGACTTTATAGTTCAGTATGTTCTCATATAATAAATTTGTGCTGGATAGTGAGCAGCAGGTATTGAATGCTGGTAAAGATATTTTTGGAATTTGATATTTAACATGCCAGACGTATTTACGAGTATCGAAAAGAAGCTTTTTAACTCTATCAATAACTATTCTGGGCTTCAAGTAACACAATCAATAGGCCATAGGTGGCCTCTGTCTGTGTTACTGTCACCCAGGCGGCAGTGACAGAATCAATGGGTGAAAAGCCCCTTCTCTCATTATATCAATTTTAACGAAAGATGAGATTGACAGGATCAATTGACTATAGGCTACATTTCTTTTTCTGTCACTAATCACACTCTGGTGGTAAAGACAGGGTTAATAGGATATGCTTAGTTGTTGCCCAGTGTTAGAAAAATCTAATTTGGCCAAGGTGACAAGGATGCCAAATTCAAAGACTATAAATGGGTCACAAAGCTATTTCTTATGCTTATTTACAGATTCTATTATACTACCTTAACTCCTTTTTGTCTTTTTCTAACATAATTTATAAAGAGCCAGTGGGAAAAGCCAATTGGGTAATGCACTAGCTGTAGTACCAATTTGAACCTAAGGTTTCCAATTCTGAGTCCTGGCAGGTTCGTTTCTGCTGCTCATCCTTCTGAGGTTAATAAAATCTGTACCACTGAGTAGGTTGTAATAAAATCCACACCCAAGACATTTGGAAACAAGGGAAAATCACAATGTATTCATACAAGTAATGTACTTTTATAATTACGGCTATCGAACTTGCTGTCACTGATTACCAGTTACTCTCCAAACTATAAAACATTAGGATAGAAAAGTAGAACAGCGGGATTTTGCCCAAAATAGGGAATGCCCCTCCTAAAAAGGGACACTTTGGAGGTATGCAAATTGTCAAAATGAGAGTTTAACGCCAGGATAATTAAAATCAGTAATTTTGATGGAAATGAATACATCTCTAGAAAGTATACATATATTGTCCTACTTGTGACGGTGTGAAAATGTTAGGGTTGCCACCTTACCGGTATTTAAGGCTGTGTGGCCGGTGCCAATATAGCAAGAATATCAGCAACGCAGAGGCTGGAATTTTTGTCTGATGGAGCTCTGGGACCAGGAGAGTGGTGAGAGAAACATACCAGACATAAATGAAACTATAGAAAGATGTGAATTCCATTTTTGTTTACTAACTTACGGATATTGTACATCGGACCTGAACGTAATTGAATAGGGGGAAATCCCAGGATGGTCTGTGCAAGTAACAGAACACTAACAGATAAACGGTATTGAAGGTCACAGCCAGTCACAACATACTTCAAACATTTACATGTGAGGCATGTCAAAATACAGAGCTGAAACTTAACAGGGCACATCAGACAAATGCAAAAGGGCAGTCTGGTAGAATGTACACTGTACACCTTGACATTCTTGTACACTTTAAAAAGCAAGAGCTACGGAATCTGTTGGCGCTATATAAATGGCGATAATAATAATAAGAAGAAGTACCATTAGAAAAAAAAATCTATATTTTTGAGAACATATTGCAATCAGAATGTTTTTAATATCTTAACCTCTTAAGGATCGCTTTTGGTATGAGTTTGTCATAATCCACTATCCTTTAAAGATGCTATAGAAAAAATGACTACCAGATAAGTTTGTGGATCTGCAAATACTAAATAAACCGGAAATGTCATATTGGCAGGGACTATGATAATGGCATGAAAAATGAAGTGGGTTGGGTAGCCGTCTCCTACAGAGCTGATCAAGTGTAGAGTAACCCTGCCAGAGAATGCGGAATTGATCAACAGTCTATAAATTACCCAAAAACATTTCATTGCCAACTCACAAAAAAAGAAAAGAAAACAGCCGTTAATGCAGTGATCCTTAACCCTTTGATCGGACCATAAAATGAGCACAAATGCACATATTCATCAAGCCCCTGGCAATGGTCCTTAATGGGTTAAATGCTAGAAAGATGACAGGTCTATTTATAGGAAAAGTTTGTTAAAATCTCCTTACAAAATAAAAATATATATGTTTCTTTTTCGCCCCCATATTTACCAAAATGTTGCCCCGGTTATACTCCATGGCACCACCAGCATAATAGACCTGGCCAATGATCAGTTAAAGGGACACTCCAGGCACCAAGACCACTTCTGCCCATTGGAGTGGTCTGGGTGCCAACTCCCACTATGGTATCAGCAATGTTAACAGGATAGTCAAGAGGCTTTGAATTCAAATGTAACATTAACAATTTTTGCTTAGTTCATAAGCACTTTTTTGGAAAACATATACGCTGTCAAGCTGACCCCTCCATCTACATCCTCAATGCATTCCACTTTGTAAAAGAGAAGTGGGTTGAGCAGCAGTCTCCTACAGAGCTGAGCATGTGCAGAGTAACCCTTCCAGAGAATGTTGAATTGATCACCAGTCTAAATTGCCCGAAAACATGTCTTATTGCCAAATCACTAATGGAAAAAAAAAAACCCAGATGTTAATGCAGTGGTTCTTAACCCCTGGATCGGACCCTAAAATTAGGTCCCCAGTAGCACAAATGCACAGATTCATCAAACCCCTGGCCATGAATCACAATAAATTGTATATTCTAGCCGCAATGCTCTCCCTAGTGCAATCTTCTCCAGATTTTTTTTTTACACAATTATTTTGTACACATTATTGAAGAATGAGTAGCTAAGCTCATTTCATTCTTGTAGAATTTGTCATCCTCGAGGCATGTACACAACTAGGGTTCCTTTGGGGGGGAAGGGGGGGAGGAGTTATGACACATTTGATTAATGTTTAATTATATTGTATCAGTCCTATTTTATGTGTGTTATTGTACAAACGTACGTTGTTTGTTTGTTTTTTTAACCCATACATCAACTAGCTAAACTGTCGCTATCACATGTGGAGTCATGCAATTTTTGGTAACATGTCTGCTTCAATGTTGGCACTCTGTGTGGGATGAGATGAACTGATGTATACTCCTCAGTAGCACTATCATAGTAAAAAAAAAAAAAAGAAGCTGCCAGGACTCAAGCTACATCACTGATCACGCACATGGACAAGATGGAGGTCTATGGAAGATACTGCAAGATTGTAGAATTTTCAATATATTGTTCTATAGACATCTAACACACATCTCACATCAAAATGTGTTCCCATCAATGTTGTGAGGGATGGCTGTTGGGAATAGTATGATGTGACAGGCCTTCCTTAATGATGCTGTATTGAATCTCTCATAACAGTTTTTCTTTATTTAATTTTATCATTTCCCTTTACAACAAAAATACAATTTAGCATGTGAACAGATGATCTATTATAATGCTTTAGAAGTAATTTATGGTTTACTAAGTCTCTCTCCAACACTGCTGCCTCAGTTGACGTTGGACTCACAGATGTTCCTCTGACCCAAGGTTTCCTCTTCCAAGCTGCCCTTCTCCTACCTGATTGGTTTTGCGCTAGGAACACATAAGCTCTTCCCAATGTAGTGCCCGCCTCCCCTTTGACGCCAACACACTGGCTTTACTGTGCCCTACAAATGTCACCCGGTTATAAAACTCTGTGAAAGCTCAAGAGTCCTCTAGTGTTGCAAGTGCCAGCAATATGGGTTCTCCGTCTCTGGCCTGTCAATCAATCATAGATTTCTATGTCAATGCTAAAGCCGTGAAGGTAAAAAAATAAAAATTGATTGACAGGTGGAATTTTTATTTAGATAACCGTATAAATTTACCTTATTGCACCAAATAGATAGTCAGTAGTATTTCAGGCTGCAAGCAAAAACACTTAACATATTGAAAAACGTTCCCGCCTACTCTTAAAGCATGTTAAAGCATATTTAATGTGAGGGCTTAGGTAGGTGAGTGGGAGGAGATACATATCCAAAATGCAAAGCGATGCAAGTTAATGAATAGTTAACTAGGCATTGTTCGTCTCACTGCTGTGAAGTGTACATATGTGTGCAAGCAAAATAAACTAAATTCGGTGTGACTATTTTTCACAAGGGCCCCACAATGCCAGCCAGCATTCAGAAGCAGCAGAATCCACAATCCAAAAGATCTGTCTCTGTGAACAGTTCACAGCTATTGTGCTTTGATGACAGGACCCTGCTTGTAATGCTGATATAAATTATCTCTACCTACTGTTTGGTCCCAGCATGGAGTAATTCTGTGAACTATACATCACCTCCAGTCAGGCAGGCCATTGACAGGGCTCATGAAAGGGACTCCTGTTTTATTTATGACCACCGGTAACAAGGTCTGGTCAAAGTTCAGGATGAGGTCAGCAGGGAGAATAGCCACTAACTTGGAGACAGAAGCCTGCAGGATCTGTCAGGAAAGACTTGTATCTCTCTTTTCCACAGGATGAGAGAGCAACTGGAGCCAAGGGTGACGACACAGGTCTACACAGCTGTTACAACAAGTTACTAAACTCCCTGCTTCCGGGGAAGGCATGTGAACACACTAGGACAGCTGTAGATGCCAGTTGGAGATCTGTTGGCACTTCATTATTGAAATACCATAACCACTCATTTCTGGACTCGAAGATGGTAGTTTTACTATTCCAGCCAAACTCAGCAATAATTCCTTCTAGCTAGTCTTACACCTTCAGCACACTCTGAAGGAAACACACATTAGGTTATTTTGCTTCTCGCTCAGGTTTCAGAATGGTTAAGAGCAATGAAAGGAACAGGATACGCAAAAACACAGACTGCTTTATTGGAGCACGGAAAGGAGCCATCACAACATTTGATTTAGATCTCTTAATCATGCATATACTTATATAAAGAATCATTGCAGAAACATTGTGGTGGCTCCCTTCCTCGTTCTAATGAAGGAGTCTATTTTTACTGCACAGACAGTGTATCCCGTGCCTTTCATTATTTGGATCTATTAAGCGATTGGTTGCTCGCTGCTGAACAGATATCAATGGTGGCCAGCATCGTCAAATTCCCAAGTTTATCTCCCCGAATGCAGCTTCCCCTGCCCCCCAACCTGCGTTGATATCTCACATCTTCCAAGGTATTTACCTGGTTTACACATGTTCTACTACATAAAGCATCTATCATGTCGGACAATAAATAAATATCCCCCCCACAAAGAAGAAGACTAACAAAGAAGCACGAAAGAAGTTCACAAATGAAAAATGGATTGAAAATGATAGACTATGGTACAGTATTCCTTTGGAAATTAACCAAAGAAATAGGATTGGACCTGGTTAAGAAATGTCTGGATTATTCCAATTTGAGAATCTCGGAATTTTAAAATAATTGCATGTTTTTAGTGCATTATTTCCACAATCTATTAAAAAAAATATGGGGTCAGCTCATGTCTTCAGTCTTCTCTAACTAAAAAGTGCTCTAATTTTGAAATGTTAAACTGAGCAAATTAAGTTTTATGCCCAATGAAAATCAAGTATATTTATTATTTTTAGTCGTATTTAGCTTTACTGCTGCAATGAAAGCATTCAAATTGCACTCAGTAAAATGAAAGGGTAAGAAGGATGCTGAGTACCGTATGTGACACCAATAGCTTAGCATGTACACAAGATATAACTTGTCATTTTCAGCCTATAAAATATATATTATTGATTTCAGTAATTATATTGATTTATGGATGCTTGGTACTGACCCAGGAGTAGCATACTTTTTACTTGTGTATTGAAAGAAAAGCGTAAAAGGAACACTCCTTATCATAGTCACTACTAGACATGTGCACATTGGGAAAAATTGTACCAATTTCTTTTTTTTTTTTTAATTGTCTTGGTAATCTAAACCTTGTCCATGGGGCAATTTTTGTCCATGCAAATGATTCAGAAAAGTGATTTGGACAACCAAAAAGGGCACGGAAATGGGCCAGTGTACTGTAAAATATATAAAATATTACTATCATGTACATATTGACACATTTTCCCATTTGGTTCACAGATCAAGTGAGAAGTAACCAATAGGGGGGGAAATGTATATTTAATATTACAGATTTATAAATATTTAAATATAGATGCTTTACAGCTCCTCCTTTTATCCCCTTTATTCTTATTTGATCTGTTCATAAAATCAATATTTAGTGGCTGCCCCTCAGCGATCATTGATCTTTTTTCCAGATGAATCATATCTTTTTTTGGTGCCATGGACAGAACTCAATCATGAAGCAAATTAACACGCTCATCATCCATTGCCCTGGTTTGTAATGCGTTCATATAGAGCTAATGGAGTTATGGAATTAGGACAATGTGCTGATCACCCAAAATTCAGACACATTCTAGTCACTACAGCTCAGTGTAGCTGCTATGGGCATTGTCCACCAGTTCTCTGCCAAACTGAGCAATTTAACAAAATCAGGGCTCGGCACACCCCAAGCAGCCACATGGATAATGTGGAAATTACCTAGGCATTATAAATGCAAATCTATCAGACTTTGTATAGAAAGGATAGACTGAAAGCTCTGTGTCACTATGTCACATTATTTGAAAGGAATAGCAAATGTGGGTTTTAATGAGTATAATTTCACAAGCCTTAAGGTAGCAGGATTATTACTACTGCTCTTAAAGCGTACATATTACATCACTTGAAAATCATTTGAAAACCCCTTTCACTTCAGCATATTCTGAAAGTCCACTGAACATCTTAATCCCTTTCTGACAATGCAAGGACATATATTACCCAGTTCTAATTGATTAGCTGATCAAGGTAGGACAGGCTGTTGAGATTGACATCTTATCTTTAATAAGCACCTATCTTGATTTCACCTATTTTTCCACTGTAATTTACTTTTGGAAATACATTGAAGTTTTTAGAAGACAGAAGGTATCTGCTAATAGCTGCATCAAGAAAGGATATTGAAGAGGCACTGTTGATTGAAATTCCAACCCAGTTAAGAGATATACTGAGACAAAGTACTTTGTCTCTGCATATTTCCTAGACTTGATGCTTCTAGACACTGGGCAAAGCTACCACCGCCTAGTGATCCTTCACCAGTGACAGCTGCAGGAAATTGGCTTTATCCACTGGAAATTCCTGGCTCTCTGGTGGGACCCTCCATAGACCTCAATGCTGTACATCGCACACCAATTAAAAACTAACTCTAACATGGGTATATGCAGCACACGTGCAGCAATTGTGTTTAAAAAATCCAATGCTTCTCATAGAGAAGCACTGAAGCCAATATTTCTCTATGAGCACCATTGTGCACGTTCGGCAGCATTATACTTCACATTGTTTCTTCAATAGGAATGTGTTGTCAGTCTGATGGCCACTAGATGCCTGGTTTCAGACAAACGTAAACATTGCGGTTTCTTAGAATTGTCAATTATTATTATTATTATTACTGGTGTTTATACTGCACCAACTAATTCCGCAGCACTTTACAATATTAATGTTTTACATTGTATGAAAACAGGGACAGGCTATATCAGGGCTCAACTGGGTTTTGTCAGCCCGGTTCCACGGAGGAGGCAAACTTGCTGGGGGAGACTAGAGGTGGGCCAGCGGCTGGCTGTAAGGAATAGACCCGTGTGGCAAGGGAGCTGTGATCTTGCTTTGCTCCCTCACACAGTGAGTGTGTATGTTTAGGTGACGGCCCCCCTCCGATCGCTTTGGAATGGTGCTTTTACTCATCTTTTTTCCCCCTCACAGTGCCTGTCTTGCCATGGCCTAATGATCTCAGCCAATCCAATGCTTTCTCATAGAAAAGCATTGGGAGGCTATTAGCATGCACAGAAAAATATTGTGCCAATCAGCATCTCTAGAGCGAATGTTCAGCGCCTCCATGCAGAGGGTGGAAAAGCTGAATGTAGGTCGGCTAAGTGACTGCCACTAGAGGTGTTACAAGGCAGCAACGACCCCCGGTAGTCACCCCGTTGCAATGGGCACCCCAGCTGTGGAGACTGGCGTCTGAGTCCACCGTGAACTCTGGTTGGGAGCCGAAGATGGCCTTGTCATTCCAAGCCGAGAGGTTGTGGATCCACCAGGTCAATTCGTTTCAAGTCTCCGAGTCCAGGGAGATCATGTCCGCATAGGACGCCCCCCCCCACGAAGGTGTGCGATCTTCAGGCGCTGGAGGGCACGGTAATGGAGTGGGGCTGGAAACACGGCTTGGATTGATGCTGCCAGAAGGCCAATGATCCGTGCCAGGTGGCGTAGAGATAGCTGGGTGCGCGTTAAAGCGTGGCGCAGCTCCTTGCGCATTGTCCGTATCTTGGAGGCAGGGAGGCTCAGTGACTCCGCTTCGGAATCTTCCGTGAAGCCTAGGAACTCCATGCGATGTGAAGGAGACAGGCAGGATTTTTCCCATTTGAGGAGAAAACCCAGGTGGGAGAGGAGGTCCATTGAAGATGTTTCCGAAGGACTGAACGATCCTGTGCCATGATGAGGATGTCGTCCAAATGGACGATTAGCCGGACTCACTGACTGCGCAGCCAAGCCATGGTGGGGCGCTACAGTTTTGTGAAGCACCAAGGGGCTGACGACAGTCCGAAGGGGAGGCACGTGAAGCCAAAGGAAACGTAACAGGTCCCTGGAAGACTCGGCCACTGTAGGCATCATTCAAGTCCAACTTTGCCATCCAGTCTCACTGAAGGAGTAAGTCTCGCAGGAGGTGGATGCCCTCCATTTTGAAGTGACGATAGCGCACCAGGGTGTTTAGGGCACGGAGGTTGATAACAGGGCGCATTTGCCAGCATTTCTTTTCCACTAGGAAAATATTGCTGATCACCCCTGTGGAGGACACCGGGCTCTATCGCCCCTTTTGCGTGGAGGGCCGTTAGTTCTGCGTCTATCAAGGCGCGGTCGGTTGTAGAAAGCAAAATAGGGCGAGGTGAGGGTACATGACATGGATTGTCGACCAGTTCGATGTGAAACCCCCGAACTGTGGTCAGAACCCAGACATCTGAGGTGATGGTTGACCAGGTGTGGAAAAGATAACGGAGTCTGCCCCCTACACATATATTGGAAGAAACATGAGGTAGATGTAAGCTTACCGTAAGGGCGTCTGGAACCGGGCTTCCCTCTGAAGCCTCTGGAACGCCATGGTCTTCCACGAGAGGGGAAGAAAGGAGACTGCTGTCTCGTCTCCTGGTAGGGTGTTCTCTGAGTGTAGGAGCCTCGTACCGATCCACGGGCATGGTAATTGGAGTGGCTAGACAGACTACCCCTGAATCTGCCGCCCCTGAAACACCCTCTTCATGGAGGATTGGGCCTTATCTAGGGCTGTGAATGCACCCACAAAGTGCCCCAGGTCCTTAATAAAGGAGTTCCCAAATAAGAGACCTTGGGCGTCCTTGCCTGCCTCTGTGAGGGCGAGGTTGGCCAGTTTGGGTTCAATTTTGATCAGAATGGCTTTATGCCTTTCAATGGACAGGGAGGTGTTTACACTGCCCGCAATGCAGATAGCCCTCTGCACCCAACCACGGAGTTCTTTCGCGTCAACCTGCTGGTTCTCGGCTCTGGCGATTTCAGCCAGATCAAACAGTTTGGCCAAAGGGCCAAAGATGTTGAGATGTTTATCTTGGCATGATTTAAGTGCTGAATCTAGACTCTTGCGGGGATTCCAACCCATTTTAGAGAGGAATTGGGTCATCTTAGGGTCCACTACAGGGGTCTCACAGACTTTGCTTGGTACCAATGGTCTTGGGCATTCCGCCCTAAGTTTATTACGCGCCACCTTACTGAGGGGGCGTCTTACCCAGTTTTCACATGGTCCGCCAGGAGCCATTCCGCCGACCTCGGATGATGGAGAGCATCCGGGTCAAACATGAGTTCCCCAGACGGATCCACGAGGGTGGAGCCTGCAGTAGTGGGGGAGTCGCTCCTAGGGCCACTCGCAACCATCGCAGAGTGAGCAGTGGCCAAAAGGGTCAGATTTCTGCCCACAAAATTCGTCATCAGTCATCCACAGACTCAGTGTCAGCCTCCTCACTAGACCCGATTTCTGAGTCGAAGTCGCTCTATTTTTGTGCTCTAGCACATTTCCACTGCCACGCCCATTCTGCCTGGCGCGGAAAGGCTCTCTTGTGTGGCATAGGCACGCTGTCATGGGTGGCTATAGTCACACCAGTCATGTGTGTTCTGGAGGCAGGGAGATTTGAGTGCCTGGATTTGGCAGTAGCCTTTGTTGGTGCCTCCCCTATAGGGTCAGTAGCCGGTCGCACTAAGCATGTCGGCGTGCCCGAACCTTCTGCGGCCAAAGGGCGTGCACGTAAGGCCTGTGATATGGTCTGGGAGAGGACAGATTACATGGAGCCCATAGCAGCCATAATGGCGTCAAAGACTGAGCTCTGTAGCGCCAGGGACTGGGTCTCATCAGACAGGGGCATAGGGTCCCCAACAGAAGAAGGAGAAACAGGATTGGAAAATGGGTTATCTAAAACCTGGGGCAAGTCCATCTCCCTAGGGGAGGAGGGGCTGGCAGGCACTTTAGATCTGGGCATGTTAGTGCTGTGAGATATTCCCCAACAAAAACTCAAACAACAATATAACGAGTATGGGATAAAGCTAAATAGAGCAGAGGAGACTAGCAGGAGTTAATCACTGCAAACTAGTATAACCTAACAGGGTATAGATAGGGAGCTCACCAGGGTCCAGACCGGCAGATAGGATGAGAACACGCACAAAGTCAGAGAGACAGGAAGTCAGGAAATGGCCCCGTCAATCTCACGAGATTCGCGGCCAAAATACAGTCAATTCGTCAAGTTAAACAGCCGAACGTTTGGCAAAAAAGAGACAAATTCAATGGGATAAATATATGAAAGTAATGAATAGGAAACAGGCGAATGCACTGAAAGTTTGAATGAAAATTAGCCGAACGCGGCAAAACAGACGAATGAAGCTAAGTGTAGAAAAACCAAACGAATGGCATGTGTTCATGAAGAATCTACCGAACTGGTTAGAATTCTTACACGAAAACAGCCGAACAGGACGGAAAACAGGCGCAAAATGGCACCAAATAAACGGAGAGAAGGAGAAAATGGAGTCAAAGGGTAGTGAGGAAAGATATAATGAGGTAAGTTAGTAATCAAAAGAAGCAAGTGAGCATGGATAACACACAGAATAAAACATAGGGAAGGTCTGGAACCCTGGGCTCAAAGGTAACCAACATAATATATAGTATATAGGGGGCGGGGTCTGACCGCCAAGCCGCACAGACGTGCAGGGAAGGAGCTCCTGCCGGGCGGGCAGCAAAATGGATTATAACGGAGGCTATTCAGACCACACAAGCACCGAGGTGCGCTACCCACACTGGGTGTACACCGCTGACTCGATGGACACCTTCCCGGAGCCTGTCGGAGCCCTAAACCCGAAAAGAGACCTGCGGCCTACGGAAGCAGGGGCTGGGGAGAGGCGGCCGCTCTCTCCGGCACCGGATCCCCTCAGAGGCACTCCAGATCTCCCAACCCCCCCCCCCTTGGACCGGAGGGGGTTATCCCGGTATCCACACACCAAGCGGACTGACACAACGACAAAAGACTGCAGCCTCGCAGCCAGCAGCAACCCCAGCCTGCCAGGGCAAACCCAAGATGGCCGCCCAGCATGGGCCTAAAGGCGGGAATACTAGCAATTATACACGCGCTCGCCAACTGGAAGCTCTAGACCTCCTCTGCACAAGCTTCCACAAAATCATATGCAATATGGGACTGTCCCACCGTCAAGCGGCTCGAATGGTGGCCTCTTGGCTCCGTCCGGAGACCCACCGACGCCACTACGGACTCCCACAACAAGCCCTCAGAGCAGCAGCCCGACCAACTGCACAGCAACGACCGCAAGGGCGGGAATATCGGGCGCAAGCACCCAAGCCTTCACAACCCAGAGAGGGACCTGCCGACCCACACAACCTGCCCCACACTCAACGTACCCGACAACCTCGGGCCAGCAGGGCTCAGCTCCAAAAGGGAGGAAGTGGTGCCAGACACTGCAAACCAGGGGCGAATCGACGCTGTCGACCAGGGAGGCCGTGAACCAACGAGAAGACGGGCGCAACACATACCAAGCACTGCCACAAAACTGCGGCCAGGCACTCAGGAGAAATCCCAGAGGCGACATGGATCTACCAAGCCGGGGAATCGGCTGATTATGCCACAGACTCTTGAGTACGGTACCCATGTCCCTTAAAGGACTTACAGCCCAAACCCAGCCTGTCGGTACCAAACCAGTGACTCACAAGCTGCCGTAATATTGCAACATTTTATCTTAATGTTTTGACCTAAATGACCTAGTTATGCTCCATATTAGTTACTCAAGTTTGACCATCAGACTATTCTTCACTTAACACTAATCATAATGTCCACCAGCTAGGTTACTCTAACCTAATATTGCTTCAAGCTAATGATTCACATGAAATGCTTATTGTTTATAATATGTGCAGCATTATTGCCATTCACGATATCTCTGTGCCTACTCGTTACAATATATTGCTTTAATCGCTCATGCTACCTGTTGTACGTGCTGTTTAGTCTAAAGCTTGTGTCAGTGTACACACTGCAGCGACCTGATTACGTTTACTGAGAATTTAACTACGACCTCTCTAAGCACAGATCTCTATGATCCAACTCACTGTTATTATGCGGATCTTGTGAAATAAGCTTACGTTTTTAGCCTGTATCCTTAGCCTGTTATCCTATTTCATAAAAAATTTGCAATTGTATAATGCCATGACGTTGTAAGCATTACTCCACCTGTGCCTGCTGTCGTGGCACCACAGGAATGTTTGTTAATCCTATTTGCACCAAAAATAAAGAATTTTAAATAATATATAGTATAAAACAAGCATGTAATAAAACACAGAAAAAAATCCTTAATAACTGGATACGGTTACCATTTTTTCTTACTGTTGTATTCTTTGCTGCTATTGGTGGACAGTAAAGAAAGGGTTAAGCAATACGAGCCTCCGTGTCTTGACATAAAATCAAAGCGGACACTGCTCTTTGCCTCCTCCTTCCTTTCTGCAGTCATACTACCCAGTGTTGGAGGTATTTGTTTGTTTAGAAGGATGTGTAATTATAACTGTACGAGGCGTTAACGAGAGGTAGGAAAATAAAGGGTAATTATTATTGTCCTGTTTGTCTGCCTGTGGCCTCCTTGCCGTTATTTAGGATATTTGACGGGGAGGTTATTTCAAGGCCTACCAATTCTTAAACAATTCTTTAGCTCAGGTTTATTTTTTTTAAAGAATAAAAAGACACCTCAAGAGCTTGCAGTCATACAGAATATGCTTCAGGATATAGTTCCCAAAAACAGCAAGACTGGGAGAGCATGGATATGCCACAGAAATGAAGGCAGTAGATAAGCAGTTGGTTCTCTTGCCTGGTCGGTTTGTTTAAAGTATTTCGAGATAGGACAAGACGACCAATTAATTTATCAATCCACGCTCCTTTTCTGCCATAACAAATTTCCTTCTTGCCAACATAAAAAACGTGTCCATTATGCACCGGATCCCTGCTCTCCCTACACAGCCGGTGCAGCTGTGTAATTATATTTCTTCCCCTGACAACTTGCATGATTGTTTTAGTAACAGTATATTACTTCGTTAGTACTTTCCAATATATGTTATTTTTAAACTGTCACTTTCGCCCGACTCTTCCCGATCCTGGGCTCGTCTGTTTATCATAACAATCATTAATAACTGTCACTCTGCGCCATCAATTTAACGAACTCCCTCCCTCATTAGCATGTTCCAGCATTTGTTCCGTGGAAGGCCTGATTCCTTCCACAACAGGCCAAGCCAATTACTTTGGTGAAATGGAATCGCATTAATCAAAACTTAACAAGCTGGCAAATTTAAAGATATCAAATTGCAAAAGGCAGCGTAACTAATATGTCAATGTCATAGAGGGAAAGGGGTCCTGGGCAGGCCTGCTATACTGAGGTATGCAGATTGCGCATAGCAAACGAAAGAGGGGCCAAACCCCCCTTATACACACAGGGCTTCAGATTTTACAGAACCTTTTCATATATTTTCAGCAGGGTTTCCTATTACAAGGTTGAGAGATTAATATATTTAATGCCGCAGTGACATCCACAACTAAAGATTATTCTAGGTAACAAGGAAGTCAAATTTTGTGCATTCACCCTGCTCTCCATCGATAAATAATATATATTATTTACAATTTGAGAAACTAGAAACAATTTATACATTTCCTTGTAAATGCTGAAATGTCACAGAACATGACAACAATTACAGTGATACTGTATGGCTGCCTCTATCACACTGGAAAGATTTAGTCAAAGGCAAGAGATTTAAAGACAACATAGCTGCGTAAATGTGATTTGTTTCAAATCTTGCCCTGACACCCTTTTCAAGATATTATTTTACAGTTTTATAGATGATGCTCATCTTTTAGGGCTCTGACAGCTGTATAAAACCCCAGCTGCAAGTATGCACAGCCCAGCAATATAAAAAAAAAAAAACGCTGACACAACAGTGAAAGGATAGTGGTTGTGAAGAGGACTCCACAAATGATGACAGGTTTAGAAACCACTAACCCAAATCGGGAGATGCAGGTGTCTGGAAAAAATGCACAGTGCTTCTGAAAAGGTGCGGCAATATTGCCTATACCATGAAACAGACCACGGAGCTCCACAGGAGATTCCGATTTGGAACTAAAACACGTTCCAAACATGTTCCATATCGCAACCACACTTCAAGCTCACTCTGGCATTCAGCTGGTTAAAGCTGCCATATTTAAAGCAGCTATTCATTATGTTGAAAAATACTTCCCATTAATCAAGGTTTGCAAGGATTATTGAAAGAGGAAATGAACAGCGCAATATGTATGTTCCAATGCATAGGAGTACGAACCAGACTCCACCCGCCCACCGAAACAATGAAAGCTCTTTTCAGCAAGTGTTATGATGGAGAGATATGCAGCACATTCACACAATGCATAATCTCTTAATGATGTATGTTTGTAGTTCAGCACAGCACATCTGTCACCGCTTTCTCTGAAGGACGCCCTGAGCTAAGGGTTAATGGTGTGAGAGATTAATCAAGTGAAACCAATCAGCCAGAGCAAAATAAGCATCTATTATGTTTAATAAATCCGTATCGGGTGACAACCCATACATACGGTTTTCACTTATAGTAATGTAGTAGAGTGATCATTTTTTCTAACAGTGTTTGTTTGGGTCTCACTGCATGTAACATTATCCTCCCATCCCTTACCATATGTTAGCTAAATGCATATGGATTCTGTACAATAGAGGTATAAAAAAAAGTCCTTTCTCATGGATATTACACCACCAACCATTTTTTTTTATATCAGTAAATTAATTCCAATAGAAATTGAGTGAACGTTATATTTACTTTTTGTAATTTTTTTTTTAGTTAAAGGACGGTACCCAGAGGTCTTTAAGCATACAGGCAAAACAAACAGAAAGCTAGCACACATATAAGACTGTACCAGTAATAAAATAATCTAAAAATGTTTTTTCCATTCTGTCTCATTTTTGCCATTGGTTTAGATTTCCCACCTGTATTTAACCAAATCTTAACACCCAATAGTTGATAAAAGAAAAAAAGAAAATCATGAATGTGGCCTCTAATACTAAGCCAATATTTGTCCTCTCTGCTCCCATGAAATCCTTATTATTATTAGTAGCAGTAGTTTTTATACAAAGCCAACTTCCGCAGCGCTTTATTATATTATGAAAGGATGGAAATTTAACAATATATGAGACATTTACAAAACGATGAAGAAAAATAGGTAGATGGGGACCCTGCTCAAACAAGTTTACAGTATCCATAATCCCAACTATATCTAGGTGCTCCTTCTTGATGCTGTTCATTTTCCGAAAACTAATTAACAATAAAGGAACAAATAAAGTGAGGGCCCCAGTGCAATGGATTTTTAGGATCCCCCTATAGCGCGAAACTGGTCAAAAGGTTATACAACTCCCACGTTACCCTGTCAGCTCAGGATTTACCATTTGACCATCCTTGTAGGACTGTCTGTGTGTTTGTAGGTGTGACTGAATGTAGGTGTGTATTTGTGTGTTTGTGTGTAGTGTTTGTGTTCAAATGCAATTTTGAAATTTGAATGCAGGCACATATTTGTATGTAGTGCTGGCATTTAGAATAAGCACACAGATACACACACACACACACACACATACGTCACACAGATACACACATACACTGACAAACGCATTTAGCCATGCCAACAGATACCCTGCCACAGAAACACAGATACACACACATAATGCCACATACAGATACATATGCACACTGACACACCTAAAGAAGTAACAATTTCCGTATTTTTAACCACCCTCGTGTTTCTGTACCATTTGGGTGCAAGAGGGTGACCTTCCTGGGGTAAAATGGATCTGGCTGCTGGCGGATGATGGGATTCTGGAGCTAGTGTAGGCTTTCCCTTTTCTCTCTCCCCCTCCTCTAAGGTGCCCTGAAAGCTTGGAGAAAGTAACCTGAACTCCCTTCCAGCACTACTGTTGTGACAGGGCCTCTGACCAGAGATGCCCATCGGGTGGCCACAAGTGTGGCCAAGCTCCAGTGTAGATTCACTGGCTGTATTGGCTGCAGTTCAGCTTATACTACTGGAATAAGCCGCTCACTACATCCAGTCAGCCACCTGTCTCACCTTTTCACAAACTCCATAAGACAATCATTTACAAAATTTTTCACCAACACTTAACTAACTACCCTTACAGGTCACTCCATCTCGCCATGCTACCTCCTTCTATTCCCTGTTCCCTACCAGCGTAACCATCACCCTGACTAATACTGACTCTATCACTATGATGTAAACTGAATCCACAGCTCCAGTAACATTGATACTCGTGAAGTATTCTTTTGTCCAATGTACCATCTAACAGTTATAAGCAATTACTGTACCATTACACCAAACTAGTCCAACTATTCATAATATTTATGTAAATTACATTGAATTCTGTTTTAATAGATAATGTATCCCGTTACTGTATTTTCTCTTACTTATTGAGGACTAAGTCCAGTCTCCGCTAAAAAATAAATGTAAACAAATTGTCTTTTCCAGTGAAAAAGTCCAAAATCTGTATTTTGCTGTAATTAGAAGACCTATTTGAAAACACCATGGACTTTTACATAAAAATAAATAAAAATAATGGTAACATTCTCACATCCTTTTGTAAAGTTTATGCCTCCTTAAGTGGCCTTTGTTGTTCTCTTTTTTAGTTGTCTGTCTGTCCATTATTTATGGCGTCCTTTAAGCCAACACATAAATGAAAATCATAATCAAAACCTACTAGCATTGGGTGCTTGATGTGATGAATGAGCGAAAGGGGTACGGGGGTAGGAGGGGGGCTTCGTTTGTCAATTTTGGATCTAAAGTTTTGTTCTTGCCCTTGTGTGTGCAGAGTACGTCAAGATTAATCCCTGTAGAGTTTTTCTTATTTCCTATTCTGCCTATCTTTCATCTTTAGAACAGGGCTAAGCAGATGGATGTGAATTCAAAGTTTTCTGATCTTTAGCACAAGTTATAGAGGGTTATCTTTAGCAGTCTATCTTGCTGCTGGCAGCCCTCCCTTGGCGATGAAGGATTACCACCACAGCTGTCTCTCCCCTAGAATGATGCAGTGCAGTGCTCCTCCTTGTGACAGCCTCACTTAATCTTAATGTCCGCTCTCTCAGCTCAGTCACACTGGGAACAGCCAATCAGCATCAGATGCCACCAGGATGGACCCTGCTGCTTGGCCCCTGAGTCTCTCACCTTAGATTACCCATTAATCAACATCAGCAAGGCTCTGCCTAGTGCTCCCTGCTATCTAAAACAATACAAAAAAAAAAAAAACTTTAAAAAAAAAACACTCAGACAAAAGGGATGAGTGTGTGCCAGGCAACAGTACCACAAAACAGGAGTTGTAGAACTGTAGCTGTGTGGCTGCAAAAGGTCCTATCATAGTTTGATATATATAAAAGCCAAAGGATCATTTTTATTTTACATACACATGTTTACACTATTTACACTCTATCAGGATTGTTACAACGCTATTTTCCTAGCAGGAGCAGACTAAGCACTCTGGCAAATCGGTCATGGACCGAGGGCCGAAGCTCTTGGGGGCCCGCTCGTTGTGCAGTTAAGTAACAACTGGGCTGGGGAGTTAAACATCTCGCCAGCCAGCCTGCACACAGCAAGGGGCCCGCACGGCGCTCCGCGGGCCCCTGTTGCAAAATACAATCTCCTCGGTTCCAGCATGGCACACTGAGAGGCAGCTAATAGGGCCTTTCCGAAGCCCCCACTAGGCTGACGCTCAGTGTGCCTGAAAGATAAACAGAATGAGAGCTGTTTGTAACAGATCAGGCAGCTCCGTGCGGCTGCTTATGCAGGAAATGACATCGTGTATCAAAAGTTCAACGAGCTGTGCGGAGCTGCCGGATCACTGTTACAGACAACAAGCAGCATCTACAACAGCATGCCACAGGTAAGGCTAAGGGAAGGGAATATTTTTTTTTTTTTTTTTAAAGTAAAACACTATATAATCAGCACCCCGCCCCCATAGCCCATCTACCCCCTGCTGCCCTCTACCCCCTGCAGCCCCTATAGCTCCTCTACCCCCTGCAGCCCTTCAAACCCCTGCGACCATAGACCCCCTGCAGCCCCTATTACCCCTCTACTCTCTACAGCCCCTCTACCCCCTGCAGCCCTTTTACCATCTGCAGCCATTCTAACCCCTGCAGCCCCTATAACCCCTGCAGCCGCCTACCCCCTGCAGCCCTTCTAACCCGTTCCCCCCTTAGCTCCTGCAGCCCCTATAACCCATCTACTCCCTACAGCCTTTCTACCCCCTGCAGCCATTCTAAACGCCGCAGCCCCTATTAGCTCTCTACCCCCTACAGTGCCCTTCTAACCCCTGCAGTCCCCCTACCCACTGCAGACCTTCTAACCACTGTAGGCCCCTACATTCTATAAACCTCCTACAGCCCCTTTACCCTCTAAGAGCCCTTAAAATACCTACACCTCCTCTAGCCCTTAAAATCCCTGCACCCCCTACAGACCCCTTACCTCACACAGACTGTCTACCCCCTGCAGCTCCTCTATCCCCTCCAGCCCTTCTAACCCCTTCAGCATCCCTACACTCTACAGCCCCTAAAATCCCTGCATGCCCTACAGTTCTTATATCCCCTACAGCCCCTATATTCCCTGCATCAACTAAAGCCCAATTAACCCCATGCACGCACTAGAGCCCATATGCCCACTACAGCCCATTTCTCCTACTGCATCTATTGCTCTCTGCACCTACCACAGCCCCTTGCCTCCCCAGTACCTACCACAGTCCATATCCCTCTCCTACATCCACAATAGCCCCTATTAGCCCCTACCCCCACTATAGGCTCTATTACTCCGTGTCCCCACTAAAGACCCTATAACCACTACAGGAGAGAGTAAAGTACGGCCCTTTAGGAGAGAGCAAGAGACAGATGACCGCTAACCTTTCCCTAGACCCCCGTGATTACTATTATGATTTAGTGGTAGAAATTACTGGTCCCCCCGATTTTTGATTGTTGGGTCTTTTTATCCATTTAAATATATTTAAATGGACATTATAGGCACCCAGAACACTTCAGCTCACTTAAGTGGTCTGAGTGCAGTGTCCCAGGTTCATTAACCCTACAATGGTAATTATTGCAGTTTTGGAGAAATTGCAATAATTACCTATCAGGGTTACCGCCATCTCTAGTAGCTGTCTACCAGACAGCCGCTAGAGACTTCGGGTCCCTAGGCAACTTTTGGTCACCTAACTGACGCTGGATGTCCTTACGCTATGCATGAGGACATCTAGCTTCATACAAAACCACATAGGAAAGCTTTATACAATACTTTACTATGTGGGAAGTCCTAATGCAAGTGCGGTGCCTGAACCAGCACCAAGGGACATCAGCGCTGGATTCAGGTAAGTGACAGAAGGGAGAGTTTTAACTGTGGGTAACTATAGTGCCAGGAAATCAACTCTAATTCCACATATCCTGACGCGACTTACAGTGAATATACACACAGAAGCATACATTCATGTTACATGCACATACAATCAAACACACGGTACATCTACACCAGCACATATGTTGATCTGTAGGGGGCCTGGGTCCTAATTTTGCCCGGGGGTGCAAACCACTGCTAGTCCGTCCCTGTTTCCTAGACGTTTGCATTTTTTTATTTATACCGTATGTCTGCTTGCCCTAGCATAGCCAGAGCATGCCATGCAAATGAAATTAATCCCCACAGTGCTCTATATACACAATAACACTTTAGAATAAATGTTTGTTTTATACTTCAGCTTCACAATACACCCCAATAAACACTTCTTTAGAAATTACTGGGGTGAGGGAAAGCGTAACTGTCACAGCGGCAGTTCTGTTTTAAGGGCCCAAAACTGCACCAATTAGACTATACATAATAAATGTCTCTATGCATCAACAACAATCAATGTAAGAGTTATAAGTCTATTGAACATTAATGATGAATAAACAAAGCATACATGTGATTAGACAACACAAATTAACTGAATCCTATAAAAAATGTGTGACATAAAAATATATGTGATTCTTAGAGCGCTAAAAACAGATATAAAATTCAAGAAGTAAGCCAATAAGAATAACCTACAAATTATATAAAAAACAAAACAGGGGATGACCACCGTATGGTTAACATGAAAGCTCCAAAACACAATAGTGTCAGAGTGAACAACACAAAGGTTTACGCCAAGCATCACGGCCACTAAAGCCTAACCACTAAAGTTTCAGGCTTACTCAGGAAAGGGTTAATACATCTTCCTTCTTCATTATATGTGTATAATATATATATATATATACACACACACATATATATATATATATATATATATATATATATATATATATATATATATATATATATACACATCCCATTTCTGTGTGTCGGGTCAATCGACCATGCATGCACTGGCCACGTCATCATGTCCAACGTCAACACATCAGCCCACTTATATGTAACCCATGTATACACAATGTCTTTCCCACATGCCCAGGCTGATTAACACATACAGTAATTGTGCATAAAACACAATCAATAGCTTAATTTATGCTCAATGTATATTCCACAACAGAAAGTATAAACACACTAACAAAAACAGATTTCTAAAGTATATACATACTTAAAACTCTACTAATCTACTAATAACTCCATATGCACTTTTTATCTACTAATAACTCCATATACACTTTTACAACATTGCATTCTAAATTCAAAGACATTAACTTGTAGTTGGTCCTCCTTTGCAGATTTCAGTCTTCTGGCAAGACCACAAGATTTTGGAGTGTTCTATGGGAATTTTTGCCCATTCATCTAGTAGAGCATTTGTGAGGTCAGGCACATGTTGGACGAGAAGGCCTGGCTCGCAATATCTGTTCAAGTTCATCACAAATGTGTTCAATAGGGTTGAGGACTGGGCTCTGTGTGGGCCAGTCAAGTTCTTTCACACCAAACTCATTATAGGCCTTGCTGGAATAGAATGGGGCCTTCCCCAAACTGTCCCCACGATGTTGGAAGCATTGCCCAAAATGCCAAAGCATTAAGATTTCCCTTCACATAAAGTAAGGGGCCTAGCCCAGCCCATGAAAAACAGCCCCTTTTTTATTATTCCTCGTCCACCAAACTTTACAGTTGGCACAATGCAGTCAAGCAGGTAATGTTCTCCTGACATGTTTTTATACTCTATTTTTAATAGTTACTAATAAAGGAATATTGGCTCTTTTTAAACCACATATTTGCCATATACCTTTTATTATTTTATTTATTTTATTTACACCTGGTCACTTACAACATTGGAGCACACACATGCCCAAGAATCCTAGGCGGGGATAGTACCACCTATGCTATTATATTGAGCCGTATATCCTGCTCATGTGAATGTGAGTATTTTATTTCTTCACCATTGATTTGTTTTACAATATATACAGTGAGCACTATATTTGGCTTTTATCTCTCTACATACTGAGGAGCTCTTTAGATCATCAACACCTATATCGACGCCACTGAATGCCAGAAATACTTGAGCTAGTTCATGCTCCTTAATAGGTGAGTGGATTACCTCACTGTTGCGTATTTAAAAAAAAACAAAAAAAACAACTCCAGCACTTGAAGATTCAGTACCGTATTGGACTTATTACATAACCAAGTCTCCACAGGTCAACTGGACCCTATAGCAGTCTACTAAGTATTAGGACTATTACCAATAATTTTTTTTGCCTTTTTCATTTTATGCGAGTATATTACCACTACATATTATTTCTCTGTTATTGTAGAGCGACCTATTTCCAATTTTTTGTTCTCCTGGCATCCGCCAGATCCAGCATCGCCCATCAGATTGCCAGAGAAGCATGATTCGTAACTCCACAGAAGATGTTTCCACTGCTCCAGAGTCCAGTGGCAGCAAACTTTACCCCACTCAATCCAACGCTTGGCATTGTACTTGGTAATGTGAGGATTGCATGCAGCTGCTCGGCCATGGAAACCCATTCCATGAAGCTCCTGACACACAGTTTTTGTGCGGATATTAATGCCAGTGGAAGTTTGAAACATTTCAGCTATGGAATCAGCAGAGTGCTAGTGACTTTTACGCACCATGCGCCTCAGCACTCATTGACCCCGCTCTGTAACTTTACACGGTATTCTGCTTCGTGGCTGAGTTGCTGCTGTTCCTAAACGCCTTCACATTCCAATATTACAACTTACAGTTGACAGTGGAATATCTAGCAGGGATGAAATTTCAGGAACTGACTTATTGCAAAGGTGGCATCCTATCATAGTACCATGCTTGAATTCACTAAGCTCTTCAGAATGAAGCATTTTTTTCACAAATGTTTGTAAAATGTAGACTGCATGGATAGGTGCTTGATTTTATACACGTGTGCCAACGGATTTGACTGACCGCCTGAATTTAATAATTAAGAGGTGTGTCCCAATACTTTTGTCCATATAGTGTATCTTCAAAAGAAGGAATTAAACTGCTCAGAGAAATATAATAAATAAATAGAGATATATAATACATACATAAAGTGTGTCACAGCAAGAAAAGGTGTAGCTAGGCTTGCATAAAAAGTGAGAAAACTCCTAAATGGTAGAGGATTAAGCAGTCAGACTGCAGGGTTTTAGACTAAACACCAAAACTGCTTCATTAAGCTAAATGTTGTGTTGGTGCCTACTCTACCCCTTTAAAGGTTTGAAGACTTATTGATCACGTCTAACTGATCATTTAAACAAAGCCCTTTACAAGCTTTATATGTGAGAGATGGCAGTGAGGGTGCAAACAGAACAAGTCTTTAGCAGAGCAGAGAATACAGGATGGGACACATTTGTTTATTAATAAGAACTTGTAGATCAGGGCATGATTAAGAAGTGCTTTATAGGCAGGGCCGGCCTTAGGGGTGTGCGAGCTGTGCGGCCGCACAGGGCGCCATGGTGCAGGGGGCGCCCTGCGGCCGCATAGCTCACACGGCATGTCTGTTAGCCGCAATGCTAACAAGGCATTTGCCTTGGGCGGCATTTTCCAGGGGGCGGCAAAAAAAGCCGCCCCCAAATGCCCAAGGCAAATGTCTTGTTAGCCTTGCGGCTAACAGACATGCCGGGCGGTCATATTCCGGCTCCCAGCCTCACTCTGCGGCGCGAGGGAGCTGAGCAAACAGCTCAGAGGAAGTGCTCCCTCGCCAGCCGCCCGCCCAGCCCAGCAGCCACTGGACCACCAGGGAGGAAGAGACCCCCCCCACAGCATTCCCAAAGGTAAGGAGGCTGGGGGGGTGTCTAAATACATTTTTAAAAATGTGTTAATGTGGGTGAGTGTGTGTGTGTGTGTGTGTGTGTGTGTCTGTTAGTGTGTGTGTGTGTATGTTAGTGTGTGTCTGTGTATGTTAGTGTGTGTGTGTGTGTGTATGTTAGTGTGTGTATGTTAGTGTGCGTCTGTGTATGTTAGTGTGTGTCTGTGTATCTTAGTGTGTGTGTATGTTAGTGTGTGTATGTTAGTGTGTGTCTGTTAGTGTGTGTCTGTGTATGTTAGTGTGTGTCTGTGTATGTTAGTGTGTGTCTGTGTCTGTTAGTGTGTGTCTGTGTGTGTGTTTGTCTGTTAGTGAGTGTGTGTGTCTGACTGTGTGTGGCTGTCTGCCTGTGTGTGTGTGACTGTTTGCCTATGTTTGTGTGTGACTGTCTGTGCGTGTGTGTGTGTGACTGTCTGTGCGTGTGTGTGTGTGACTGTCTGCCAGTGTGTGTGTGTGTGACTGTCTGCCAGTGTGTGTGTGTGTGTGTGACTGTCTGCGCGTGTGTGACTGCCTGCGTGTGTGTGTGTGTGTGACTGTCTGCCAGTGTGTGTGTGTGTGTGACTGTGTGTGTGTGGCTGTCTGACAGTGTGTGTTTGACTGTTTGTGTGTGTGTGACTGTGTGTGTGTGGCTGTTTGCCTCTGTGTGCTTGTCTGTCTGCCTGTGTGTTTGTGTGTGGCTGTGTGTGTGGCTGTCTGCCTGTGTTTGTGTGTGACTGCCTATGTGTGACTGTCTGGGCAGACTAGATGGGCCGAATGGTTCTTATCTGCCGTCACATTCTATGTCTGTGTGTGTGTTTGTGTGTGGCTGTCTGTGTATGACTGCCTGAGTGTGTGTGTGTGTGTGTGTATGGCTGTCTACCTGCCTGTGTGTGTGTGACAGGGTGTGTGGGAAGGGGTAAGGAGTGGGGGAGGGGGGGGGCGCTGTGAAGATTTTTTGCACAGGGTGCCCAAATGCCTAAGGCCGGCCCTGTTTATAGGAAAGGGTAAAAGGGTCAAGAATTGAAATTGAATCTTACAGTTGAATATAGTCAATGTAAGAATCACCGAGAGGTAAGGCGTGGGAATACTGGAAGATCAATCTGGAAGTGGCATTTAAGAATTGTAAAGAAGTTGAGGTAGTTAGGGGTGAAGATAATTTAAGAGTGAACAACCATTTTAGAGCCATCCAACATTAGGAAGGAAATGTTATGAGCTATGATTTTTATAGTTTTTAGATAAAAGTGGCAGCAGTCCGACTTGTCTACTGTCCAGGATTGGCCATATCCATTGGGACAGAGTTAGTGAATGAACGCCGAGTTATGGCAGACTGGGCCAACACAGACACACGTCCGGACACGTGTCCACACCATGCTGGCTGCCACTTATCGATGTGGTACAACAAAAAAGACCCATAACTATTGATCCAGTTCTGCTTGATCAATGACAACTAGTGGGTAACTAAAGGCTGAAAGTGAATACCATAACAACAGGAGAATAAGTACTATGCATTAAACCCCATAAAATAATATGAATATAAAGTGACTATATTAATGGCCTTTCTCAACCACCACTTTTACTAAACTCTGGCTGATCAGGTAATCATCACTGATGGCTGTCAATATGTTATACATTACTCTTACTGAAACTCTCTCATCTGTATGAAAAAAAAAAACCTCCGTAAATGTGAATGGTATGATTAGCTTTGTTATGGTTATGGAGATAAATTGCTGATTGTTTTACTTCGTGCTTTTCTGCTAATTCCTTTGCATCGTAGTGGGAAATGTCTACTTGTGAAAGGCAGACTCAATAAAAGAATAAATTATGATCAGAGTTTACAAAACAAATGTAACCTAGTTACAATTTTTTTGTGGGGGGAAAAGACATGCAAAATCTTTATTTTCGCTTACATTTGCAATTTTATTGCTGAAGCACGGTTATTTCTTACTTATGCAACATTAAAATGTATAAGAAATCCTCCCGTGTGCTATATCCAGCAACTACTCTAGATTTATAACACCCAATTTAGGGAAAAGAAAAAAAAAACACGCACGTAAAACTGATTTAAATCACAGATTACTCAGTGTAACAGGAGCAAGGGACTATTGCAAACTGTAAGTGAACAAGAATATATTTATCCATGAAGTAGGGTTATTATGCATAGTGCTGGTGCGTTTGATTTTAGGTTTTAAACTATAAATTGTGCATTAGCAGCCAGATTTATTTTATTTACAATAAAACACACTGGTAAAGGAACACAATATTCCAATTTCTGGAAATCCATATTATAAAGGATTTGTGCTTGGTGATCCAATATAGTACTTCTATTATATTCTCAACCAGTCATATTCCAGTTAAAGTGTCCGGAAAACATACTATCAGTGACTTGCTGAATCATTTTGGATATGGTAAATGTATTTTTGAACTGTGCCACACACTGCAAGTTAAAGGGACACTATAGTCACCTGAACAACTTTAACTTAATGAAGCAGTTTTGGTGTATAGAACATGCCCCTGCAGCCCACTGCTCAATCCTCTGCCATTCAGGAGTTAAATCCCTTTGTTTATGAACCCTAGTCACACCTCCCTGCATGTGACTTGCACAGCCTTCCATAAACACTTCCTGTAAAGAGAGCCCTATTTAGGCTTTCTTTATTGCAAGTTCTGTTTAATTAAGATTTTCTCATCCCCTGCTATGTTAATAGCTTGCTAGACCCTGCAAGAGCCTCCTGTATGTGATTAAAGTTCAATTTAGAGATTGAGATACAATTATTTAAGGTAAATTAAATGTTTGAAAGTGAAACCAGTTTTTTTTTTTTCATGCAGGCTAGGGCTAGGGCTGCATAAACAGAAACAAAGTGATTTAACTCCTAAATGACAGTGAATTGAGCAGTGAAATTGCAGGGGAATGATCTATACACTAAAACTGCTTTATTTAGCTAAAGTAATTTAGGTGACTATAGTGTTCCTTTAACCCCTTAAGGACACATGACATGTCTGACACGTCATAATTCCATTTTATTCCAGAAGTTTGGTCCTTAAGGGGTTAAAACGGAGTGTGACAATGGGTTTTGGAAGGGAAACGTCAAACGAGGAGAGTGGAAATATAGAAACAAATGTCTCAGTGTTTAAACCTCATCCCAAATTAAGTAAAAAGATTGCTTAAAATTATATAATGAATTATGTAGTGACACATGGGTGATAACTGCTACACTGAGGATGCCTTTTACATTTTCAAAGTAGATGTTTTCTTGCCTTCACATATAGGTGGACAGCAGATTGTTATCAGGATAGGGACTAACCCTATTTGTAGAGTTTATGCTTAAAGACTTAACCAAAAGATAAGGAAGAAAAGAAACACACATAAGCGTATTCTGTTCCCAGGGCCGGTGCAAGGATTTTTGCCGCCCTAGGCAAAAAAAAGATTTTTACGCCCCCTTCGCTCCAGCCATGATGAGACTTCAAAAAACCCAATCCATGTGATCTGTCCGTGTCATGACATCACAAAGAATTGTCAGGAATTCAAAGTGAATTTTGTATTTAGGTTTAAAAAAAAAGAAGCTAAACAGCAAACTTGGCTGAATTGGAGATATATTTTTTTCCGGTTTGGTGTGGCGGAGAGACACCCACACTGACCCATGCGGGCTGTCACCCACACTGACCCATGCGTGCCGACACCCACACTGACCCATGCGTGCCAACAACCACACTGACCCATGCGTGCCGACACCCACACTGACCCATGCGTGCCGACAACCACACTGACCCATGCGTGCCGACAACCACACTGACCCATGCGTGCCGACACCCACACTGACCCATGCGTGCCGACACCCACACTGACCCATGCGTGCCGACACCCACACTGACCCATGCGTGCCGACACCCACACTGACCCATGCGTGCCGACACCCACACTGACCCATGCGTGCCGACACCCACACTGACCCATGCGTGCCGACACCCACACTGACCCATGCATGCCGACACCCACACTGACCCATGCGTGCCGACACCCACACTGACCCATGCGGACTGACACCCACACTGATCCATTCCGACCCACACATACATTGAACCATGCAGACACATACACACTGATCCATGCATACACACTGAAACCATGCACAAACACACACATACATACACTGACCCATGCGCACACACACATACACACACACACACACTGACTCATGTACACACACATTCTCTAAAATTCTAAAATGCACACTTACCTTCCTTGCTTATATCAGTTAGCAGCATGGCATCCCATCACTCCCTTCATCAGCCTCACTTCCTGCCCCCACCCACTTGACCCCAAGTACAGGGCAGGAGCGAGTGAAAAGTAGACCCAGTACAGGACTTACTGGGACACTCTCTGCCACCCTGCCCCACTTCCTTCATTAATCCCTCCCACTAACATATCCCCACGGACAGTGCAGGGTGCGGTAGCGCACGGACGCTGCGCCCGCACGTTCCCTGATGAAATGGGGATCAAAGCCAGGCAACGGTGTAAGGTAGTTCTGCACAGTGTAAGTGAAGGGCATTTTTCTTTCTGATCATGTTGCCAGCGGCACGGCGCCCTAGGCAACCGCCTAGGTGGCCTAATGGAAGCGCCAGCCCTGTCTGTTCCATAGAATTCCCTAGAATGGAGAGGATTAAAGCACCATTTTATAGGTGCTAACAAGTTTGAGCACAAAAAGTAACAAAGACACAAAAAATATATACCGTATTTATTCGAGTATAATGCGCACACGTGTATAACGCGCACCCCTAATTTATGATTAAAAATCGGTATAAAATTTTGTACCGATTTTTAATCTAAAATTAGGGGTGCTCGTTATACTCGAATAAATATTAGCCCAGCAGAAGAGGGAGGGAGTGGGTGCTCCAATAATACCTCCCAGGACCGCTGGGCAGCAAGCGTTTACTCACCTCCCTGCAGCTCCTCCAGCTCCCCAGTGTAAATCTCGCGAGACCCGCGGCCGTCAGAGCTGGCCGCGGGTCTCGCGAGATTTACACTGGGGAGCTGGAGGAGCTGCAGGGAGGTGAGTAAACGCTTGCTGCCCACCCCCCGAGGACCGCCGGGCTTGTAATGAGCCCGGCGGTCCTGGGAGGTATTATCGGAGCACCCACTCCCTCCCTCTTCTGCTGGGCTAATATTTATTCGAGTATAACGCGCACCCCTAATTTTAGATTAAAAATCGGTACAAAATTTTGCGCGTTATACTCGAATAAATACGGTAACTAAAGAAATACACCATCACACCAATAGGAACCACGACAGCAGTTTTCTCCAGGCAAAGCCAGAATATAAATGGCGAATTAATGGCATCATCAGATTCAAACCATTGCTGATAAAATGGCACACCAGAGCAACTGGTCACAGAATTATGCAAGCCCCTTACAAAATAAATGGATGTAGAATAGCAGCATGAACCATCAGATTAATGGTACTAGGAAATGAGATTTCATGGAACTAACTTTCCTGTATGTGTTCTAAGTCCAATCCTAAAATGAACAGAAATCTAATGCAAAACAAAAACACAAGGGGCAGAGTGTCAGGGTACCTGAGGCCTCTACCTCTAAGGGAGGTAGAGACTTGGTGGTTTATCCGTCCAGGCGAGCTGCTTCCTCCGTTCCTCGCGGTTCATCCAGTCACTTAAACACCGGCCGCGAGGAATCCACGTCCTTTTCTAGCAGGACGCTCAATACGTGACGTCATGACGCTATCACGAGCGACCTGTCACTCAAGTGTCCGATATCCAATCGGTACTTGTCAGAGGCGTGCTTACCATCCGGAGCCAGGGTATTTAAGCTTACTTCTCCCTTCAGCTCATTGCCCTGTCGTGGTTCTAGCTTGTCTAGTCACTCAGTGCTCTGGTATTCTCGTTTGCTCTATTTGGTTTTGACTCGGCTTGTTGTACTTTCCTGCTTCTCTGTTATCCCTTGACCCGGCTTGTCCCTCGCTTATCTGTCTTCTCGTTCCCTCGACCTCGGCTTGTCTCTGACTATTCTCTATTACTCTCGGTACGTTAGTCCGGCCATTCTAAGGCCCGGTATACGTACTTTTCCACTCTTTGTACTCTGCGTGTTGGATCCCTGTCCCGATCCTGACACAGAGCCAGAAGTCAGATGCATTGGTGGCAAGCTCAGTGCTTTTTATAACCAATCGGCACTTTTCTCAAGCGTATTAATGGCCTTAATAGTTCCATTTGTGGCACACACATGCAGCTGACTACAGGGCATCACTAGAAGAATTGTAGCATTGATCCAGATACTGGAGCATTGCTCTGACACAAAAGGCAACACGTGCTTCCGAAGATGATGCCCCCGAGACTTACTCCACTGCTTCATCAGAGGCCAATAGCCTACAGCAGGAGACTACTCTGATACCCATCAGGTATCACTCTGTAAGGGTTGAGGGCCATACTGTGAGGGAGTCACCATAGATTTTTCGTCCCTGTCTTTTGAGGGCTCCCAGCAGTCTTTTAAAAAGGGATTTGCAGATCCACCATGAAATGGAGCCATTCGCTTCATGCCATCACTGCGGGAGGCTAATATTCCATATAGGTGGGGTTCTCATCGCTTATTGAAGAAAGGAGGACAGGTACATCACCTACCCATCTTACAGAAGCACAGATTTTTCTACAATTACTGTGACTGTCAGCAGAGTATCTCCTGTCATGAGACTGTCATGAGCTTTGGCTTAATTTCTTAATTTGTTCCAAGACAAGCTACAGGTGGGACGGCAGATCTGCTGTGTTTGATTTTATACTGTATATTTTTTGCTTTTACTTTTCTGGTTCCATAGGCAATTTCTCAGCATTGGTTCTGAAGTTCCCTCACCCTACCAATATGTGTCTTTTTTTTCTTAATAATGGTTTTTTTTTCGTAATAATTGATCCAGTCCTGTCAACCCATGGCACATTTGTGCTTTATTCTTTGAAAGTTAACAAATATTGCCGTTTGCTTCCTTGTGTATTCCACAAAACTTCAGTTGACATGTTTTTTCAACATTCACCATTTATGCACCTGCTCTTTCAATGCCGTTTGTACTTACATATGATACTTGGTGCTTTGTTTTCCTTTGTATGTGAACGGAGCACAAATTAAAAACCAAGACAAAACAAAAAACAAAACAATGAAAGCCTACAAGGCATACAGCTCACTGTAGCCAACTGGGACATGAATCCAGGATTTTGCCAGATCAATAACACCCCAATGTATTATTTCTATTGACTGCACACATATTGACTTCAGTAAAAAGTGGCTTTGAAAGCGATATGTATATTTTAAAATAGGGAAAATGAAAAAAAGAGTCTTCGGGTCCTGCAAATGGCATAACCCCAAAACAAACTATTGTTCCTATAAAAAAAAATAGATAAACCTTTTATTAAGCAGTTAATGTGAGCGGAGGTATGTAGGTATAAAAGTGACCCTATACTACAGCACATTGAAGCAGCTAGGTCCTGATACCTAAGCAACTGGTATTGCGGAATTCGATGCAGTGGAAACAGGAGAAAGCTCTCTACCCCATATATTTAGCTATCTAAGGTGAAAAACACCTTGTGTCATCGGTGGGTTATTTGTTACAACTTTGTTTCTTTTTGTTTTTTTAAGACAATTAAGAGGTGTGAATCCTAGAAATCCTTGCACATGGTTTCTTGAAATATATGTCTGTTAGGTATCCAAGGGATATGATACTTTGCTTTTAATGTTAAGGGAATTTGCAAATGCATTTCCAAGGGTATTCTGTCGATAATTCCACGTCGCCCACTGATCATTTAGAGTTTAGAAATTATATTATAGCTAAAACAGTCTTTTAGTAGACATTGTAAAAGTAAACTCACTCAAGGGTTCAAAAAAGTTTGGATTTTTATAAGGCCATCGTAAAACAAAACAAAAAAAATCAGCAAAATAGAAATTTGGATGTTTGGTTCCTGTTTGCCATCTAAAGCCATTTAAATATTATCGAGGTAAAAAAAAAATGAATAGGAAAAATTAAGTTATTTTACATCATTCAGAGGTTTGTTTCTGAAATGTCTGTGGCATTTGTATAATGTTTTACTGGATAGTATTTCCCGAGCAAAGTGAATTACTGATGGAAGTCAATTACTGAGTGCTTTGCTATATTAAATTTATTATGCATTTATTTGCCTTAGACTGCATCCTGACAGTCTTCCTGTATGTAATATTCTGACCACTATATTAATAAACGTATTTCAGGCAAAAATCGAAGTAGAACAAAACAAAAAATAAATGATGTAACTATATATTTGTGTAAAAACATAATGCTCAATTAACATTGTGGTAGAATGTGTCTTCCTTAAAATGACACTAAGCACCGCATGCACCCCCCACCCCCCCCCCCCCCCAGTGGAGCAAGTAGTATTTAGATGTTGTTCTGACAGCCTGTGACCCTCCTGCTATTAAAGATAAATGTGCAACGTCAATTGCTCCAACTTCTTTCTACTTAATAACGGAATCTGCTTACATACTTTTCTTTGCACTGAATTTCAGCCTAACAGGCACACCTGAATATTCTGCTAAACCTGAATAAATACTGGATTTGTTTTAACTGTGTTTAAATCCTAAATCACTGGGAACTCATTGACTTACTGTGGTTTTAGCAGCCATCTAACACATTAGCAGTGCTAATTAACAAGGTTGTAATGGTCTCTACAGGTTCACTGAATGGCTGAATTTAATGGCAGGTTCATTGAATGAGCTCCAACTTCAAGGAGCATGTACTACTGGAGATGCAGACCACACAAACCTCCACTGGGTTCCTGCCAGCAGCGTCCCCGGTGATTCTGCCAGCAGCTCTTGCTCTCCCCTCCAGCCCCTCTGGGTAACTGCGCAGCCATGCTACATGGTGTGACTGGCAATAACGGGGAGCGCTGTGTTCTCCTCCTGCCGATCACCCGCACTGTGTACTCCCCGCACCGGTGCGCCCTAATGGGGCCACCTGTGCGGCCTTATGATGGCACCAACCCAGCACTCACTGAACTAGCAGGGTTCTGGTTTAATAATAAAAATAGTCGGGGGGCGGAGCCTGGCCGCTGAACGGATCAGACACGTTTTGTCTGAGCTCCAGGTTCTGGGCCAGAAAATCGGAGCCAACTCAGTGCCACAAACAGCCACCGACCCAAATCGGCAACCAAACTACCCACCAGATGGGGACTCACAAGATGACACCACTCATACAACGGCAAGGCACCGGAGTAACCCGACCAAGGCCTGGGGCCTACACGGGCTTGAGCCGGGGAGAGACGGCCGCTCCCCCCGGGTCTCTGAACGGCGTCCAGCGGACCCCCCCCCCCTCTGGACCGGTGGGGGTTATCCCGGTCCCCACAGGCGACCACCAATGCTGTCGGCTGAGCCCAAACACTAATTGGGCCACAAAACAAAGCCCAGAAGGAATACCCCAAAATGGCGGACAGCCCGCAACCACGCGGCTTACAAAAGAAGGACTCACCAAGCAACGAGGGGCCCGCCAAACACCACAGGAGCCCTCACGGACCAGCGGCCCATCACAAGCGGTAACAAACACCGGCAAGTACCCGCAAGCCGCGAACCAAAAGGTGGGAAATAACAAAAACCCCGGGCACCAGCAGAAAATGACCAACGCAATCTTCTCACAAAAGCCCACCCAGACAGCAACCGCCCAGGAGCCTAGACCACGAACAACTACCACAGAAACGGCGGACCAGACGGCACAGTGGGAAGCATCACATCACGAAGCACAACAGCCCCTGCACGGGAAGGACTGCAGCATACAAAGGAAGCTCTCACATCACGAGCGGCAGCAGCAGACCTCCCGAAGTGCCCAAGAACGTGAAACCAGCGTAACTAGACTTTGTTGCCGGGTCTCCCACGGCCCTAAGAGCCCACTACCGAGACTAGGCATTGGATGAGAACGAATGCTGATCCTGGACTTTATCTTGGACTCTAAAACATTGTTCCCGCACTACACACACCGAAACAAATTATACCCACAGACTCACACACGCTAGGACCTACAAGGCAGTCATCCAGCACAAATGGGAGACAGAGCAACACATACATACAACACAGGTCACCATTCCAGACAGACACACACTGCTGCAGACATCTACAAAACAAACAGGCCGTGACAAACCCACCCGACGTCCACTAAGCAGACCCGTCCCGGGAAAGGTAGGCAACCGACCCCACTGACCTCCACACAACCCATGGTGGTGCCCGAGGCTGACCAAGCCAGAGTTAAACGATCCTGCCCAAGCGACCCACTTAGATGACTACAAATTGTACATCTATAAATTTAAGCCGCACGAAAGTATGAGAAACAAGCATAACCCTAAGCCATGCATGTACTATGCTCCATTAGACCAAATTAAAAATCATAGCGATGAATAGAGCGGGAGCATTGCATGCATAAATATCTACCCGTCAAGCCTATACTTACAAAACACATCCCAGCAGTGTCAATAGTACTAACTGCCGACTTTACACTAGTCTATAGCTGACACATAGGCTACAACTGTGTTTACCGTACTTCATAATATAAAATGTGCACTGTTATTCTCTGCCTGTGTTGAACGCATGTTTATAAATGTTGAATTAACCAGCAAGCAACTGCTGTTGGGGCAATGCATGCTTATTTGTTTTCCTGCAAGCACAAAAAAATAAAGAATTAAAAAAAAAAAAAAATAATAAAAATAGTCACACTCAGTCAAGCCGCACACACACACTCACACTTACCTTATTGCCTAGAACACTAGTGCCAACCACTACAGAGTCACACTCTGCCACCCACCACACAATCAAACCCAACCAACCCCACAGACAAGGCGAGGGGGCCCTTTATTAATTCATGCACCGTGGCACTGCTATGTCTAGTTATGCCCCAAAACATCAGCATTGACAGGCTATGAGTGCTACAAGACCCACTGTCTGTGATTGTCCACCTTACAAAACAGCCACCAGTGAAGATCTCTTTACACCTTACTGAAAAGCCTATGCAAGTTGGTTGTTAAAGAACATATAATTGTTAATATTCACAGTAGAATCAAAGAAAAATTAGATAATGTATTAGGCCACAGCTGTAATTAAAAGGGTTTCAAAATTCACAAATTATGCTTTAAATTAGAATAAATGGGCTGGATTTAGAACAGCCTCCAACCTTCTCTTACACTTAAGGTTTCCCGATCCACCATTTTCTTCTGGACACATATCACTTCTTCTTGACGGCATGCAGTGCACTCATCAGCATGTACTATTCACATGCTTATCTCATACAAGCACCATTTAAATCCCAAAAACAAACAGTGGTCCCCAATACTCCCTAATTAACTAAGTAAGTCCCACCCAAATGGCTCATCTATTCTCACACTCCATATTAGATGAGGTTAACAGTAAAATGGGTGCTCCCTTAAAACAACTGTGGTATCTGTCTACTGAAATAAGCATCTTAAAAAAAAGGTACACAAATCAACCAAACTTCAAAATCAAATGGGTAAATACATAGAGGTCACAATTTGGTTTTAATCAAACAGTTACCATTGTCATTGCAATTGACAATGTTCCTACAAAGCAGATTTCAAATTACATTTATTGTATTACCAGGGTTTATTTTATTACCTCCTCACTTTGGCCAATTTACCGAAGATTTTGCCATGTGGTACACATTTGGAGCATAGCAGTCTTAATGATCACTTTCCGTACTGTTGGATACAGCTAAATATTAGTGAGCGGTTAAAAAAATAAATACAAAAATAACAGTGGTTTTTATATAACAGACAGAAAGAAAATATGAACCTTCAAAGTCATTTGTCGATTTGAAAATCTCGTCATGTGGTTTTAAAATTCCATTAATGTTGCACAACGATAAGCCTTCATATTGTGAAGTGGCCAACGTAACAACCAACAATTTACACAAACTGAAAGTTAGAGAACGAACAGAAGGGACTGTTATCACATGCTGTAAAAGCATGGAAACATACTAATTAACTCAATTTACTGACAGATTCTGAAGCAAATAGAATACGTCGTTATACCTGTCCACACCTGTAGTGCAGGTGACAGGTAACACAAATGCACACATTGCTCCCACAGCGTGCCTGGCTGCTTTAATTCCCTAGGAGAAACCAACAGCCTCTTGTTAGTCTTCCACCTGAGCCCCATCCATTATGTGGTAATAGGTATTGGAAGGACACCAACATTAAACATTATAATTGATCCTGTTTATCTCAGCACACTATAAGATGACATGCAGCATTAACTGTAATTGCAGTGAAGTATTTTAATGTCTTAATTTAAAGTCAAAACTCCTAAGAGAAACTTCAGGCATCATCGTATCATAGAATGTTTTGGCCCAGAATAGCATGGGAGACCTCAATTTATCAGCAACATGAACCGAGAGTTCTGAATGAAATTTGCATATAGTAATTGCTGTTAACAGCAGTATTATTCATTTCCCACATGACATTATAAACAAAGAAAAGTCGGAACACTTCATTGCCATTATTTTTAACAATGTATTTTTTCTGCATGTGTTCTTTGTGGGTATATGAAGAAAAAAAAAAAAGGTTTGCAAAAGCTGCAGACCTTTTATCTGCAGCATTTGTAAGCCCTCCTGTCTTTCCTCAGCACAAACTTTCAGCCTGCCACTTCTGTTAGCTCTGTGGAAACCTTATGCTATATGTGGGATCTGCTTGGTTTTAAAGGTACAACATATTTCGGTCTTATTTGTGAGGATACACTTTTCTGATAAATTTTGATATGAACTGTAAATAAATAGCATACAGAAAATATAATTTACATCTTTTTATTTTATCCTTTGTCTTGAATAATTTTTAACAGTCTGCAATCTTTAGAATATGGTTTATACACGAATATTCTGTGCTGCATATATAGAAAACCATTTTCTACTGATAATATTCCTTTAAAAAGGTCATGTTACCTTTAGAGCAGAGATAAGAAGCTAACATGTCTATACTTTGTAGTTTGAGATCCTTCAACTTCATGGGTTTTACACTTATGTAACATGTACCTCCAATATATGTACACTCCACGTGTTATCTACTTTGATTTGCCCTGCTTGGGGAAACTTTCCCAAGCGGCAGATGCAAACACCCCATGATGCCAACACTCTGGATTCATATCATGGGGTGTTTGAATCCAGAGTGTTGGTATCATGGGGTGTTTGCATCTGTCAATTCAGATGTGGTCTCAGCAGTATCGATGCAGTGAGATTTTAACTAGGTCATGGTTGTATCACTCTGGCCTTCAACAAACCTAAAATGACGTGAGCTCCAACCTTCTCACCTTGCTATTCTTTTGTGCTGGAGTCTTGTCTGACAAAGTGCGCCGACACAAAAGTGATGCAAATATGAAGCATGGGTATCTTTGGACTTGTGTCCTTTTGTGGTTTCACTAACCCTTTAGCGTTTCACACTGCTGTCCCTTGATTTCCAGTTCCTGACCTGTGTCCTCAACCCTGAGTTTTGTCTAGTCCTGTATCTCCTGCACATGAGACATGGCTATTTTTTATTTACCTTGACTTTATCCTGGAGTATTTCCTGTTTATCAGACCCAGTTATGTTCCTGACACTGAGTTTTGGCTTATTCTGTGTAGAGTGTACTATTGCGGTCTAGTCCTATTTGGTATAGCTCATGCTGGCTTGAGTTACGTTGGTATTTAATTCTGATATTTACTGTTCCTACTTAGCATGGCCACTCTAAGCTCTAGTAATACGCCGATCCTTTTCTTCCTGTTCCCCTTTGGTAGGTTGCTGACATATCTTGCCGAGTATCCCTAGCATCTGAACGTAGCGACATTAGTCACAGTGTTCCTATATTCCCTAGCCAGCGCTGGCAGTGTCGGCTGGGGAGTAACCATAGCTATCACAGCACATGCGCCAACATTGCTATGCTTACATAGCAGGACCATTTGGGAGGTCTATCCTGCTCTCCCCGTCACTCAGCACAATTTGTAGATAGAATTTGTTTACCATGCTCGCACACACACGTTTTAGATTACATCCTTCGTCAGACAAGGCCCTGCTAAGGAAGATTTTACCATCTTTCAATATAAACCGCACAGCAAAATAGATGAATGAATAATACTGGAAGCTTAAACCAGGAGCTATCCAAATCATTACAGATGTTATAGTTGAATATATCAGAAATATATCTCTTCTAAGGCTTGACAACTGCAGGGATTTTAAGTTAAGGTAATTAGTCAGCAAATTAATGATTCTGTCACATACATCTCTTTCCACTCTGCAATCCTAGTGGTGTTTTTCCTTTGACAATAAACGGATTATTATAGCAGAGGAAGAATGCGGAATTAAAGGAGCAAGGGGGCCAATTTGAAATGAAATTGCCTATAAAATACTTTGTGTCAGACTATAAGGGATTAAAGAATAATGTGAACATCCCTTTCAAGAGCAGTCACTGAACTGTAAGTGAAAATGTTTTAAGTGTTTAATCAAATCCTGCAGTTCATGAGAAAACATCATTAATTCTCTAATTTGATCTCTGGCAAATTACACAAATATTTATTGCTAGGTTATTCAAACTATCACAGCTTTTCCAACAATAGCCAGGGCAGTTTTATTACCAAAGTGGTATTAATACACTTATCATCGCCAATTCAAAGCAGATAATAAAGTGCTGACACATTTATTATCATTATTAATTAACAGTTTTGCAAGATGGAATTGAATCAATATGCTGCTCCCATATCATTTTAACTAGTTATGCAAATCAAACATTTAGAGGCCGGCAGCAGAAAGGTGTAAATGGAGTTTAAAATTCACTTCACACATTGTGGTGACATTTCTTACGTTTTTGAGCAAATAAAATAATCTGCAAAATAAAAGGAACATGATGACTAGTCATGCAGACAAAGTGAGGATCACTGACCGCAAAGGAATCTCAGGATTGGAATGTTAAAGGGTTAATAAAAGTATAACTTTTATAAATTACTTCTGTAACTGTATCACAAAAAAAGTGGAAGCTTGTGTCTTGTCTCACTGCAGCACTCCCGCCTCCCTAATTACAGTTAATGTGTTGTTGTTGTTTTTTGTTTGTCTGCTTATGTTCCCTTCTCCCTCCCTCTCCCCCGTCGGTTTGGATTACGCGCATGCGCTCAGAGCTGGTTAAATGGTCCAATCTACAGTGCAATGGCTGCCGTGACGTCAGGCGGTAGAGCTGAGCAGCGTTGGGAGTTATGCCAGGCATGGTTTTAAAGGCAAGTAATAGCTTATTTCATTACTTTTTTTTTCAGCACTAAGATCACGTTCAATTATTTTCAATTATATAAAATATTTTTTTAATTTTTTTTTTTAAAGAAAAATGGTTAGAAGGTTTTGGAGTAACATTTTAAGCATAGGCACGTACTCTGAGCTACCTTGTCAAAACCTCTTCAGTAAGACTGACTGAAACCTGAAGGGTTGTCCAAACTCATGAAAGTGGCCTAGGTGGTGTGGACTTGAGGTTGTAAAGTCCTGATAACACTTTTGAGTTACCAGCATTCTATAAGCCTGACCCATGACTTGCATGAAGTCACATTTTTAAGAGAGTAGACATTCCTGACCTGTTGTGGTGCATACCCACACTATGAGAATGTTATTTTATTTTTTAAATTGCTTAACCACGGTCATATTAATAGTTCTCTGGAAATTGCTCCACTTAATAAAATGTTGAAAATCAACTAGAACTTGTTTTCTTTTAAGCTTCTAATACATCACAATCCAGTTCAGACCAGGTACAGCCAGGGCACACACTGCCAATGAGGAGAAGAAACAGAAACCTAGTTTAATTTCTCCTCATCTCTCTCATGTTTTCTCTATGCTGACAGTCAGGTGAAAAGGACACGACTTCTAACAAAGATAGGTAGGGTGCCAAGATGGAAGCTTCCAGTTCCCACATAAAAAAGTGGATTTCTTCTACATCCAATTATTTTTCAAACTTCACAAATGCAAATTTACCAAAAAGAGGGGATAAGTAAACATATTAATACAAATTCCAAGACATTACAGTTCCCCTTTAAAGACGTTCTCCAAACATTGCTGTATACTTAGGGTTACCCAATCCTGACCGGTGTCGTGCATGTGACCACATTCGTTGATATCCTGAGGTCTTGCATCACTAAACAGAGGACACTTGCACTTCTGAATAAAACCAGCTTACTTGAAAATGTATGCACATGCATTATTCCCAAACTGTACCATTACTGTGATTTCATCATCTATGGCGGTAAAGAATGATTTTGCATTCTAAACGTCTCCAGGACACGACCTTCAGTAGTGAATAGGTTAAAAGACTTCAAGCTCTGCATTATGTAAATTCTTTCCAGCCTTTTATTAGCCCAGCTTCAGCAAAAGGTGCCCAGTTAAGAATTCTTCTTTGACAAGAACTTGCAGCATAATTAATTGTATTATTACACCCTTGAACTGAAGGCAATTAATTATCTGCTACAGAATGGCAGCAGTGAGAAATCATCAGAGGAAGTGTTAAAGGAAAAAAAAATAAAATAAAATAAAGCATTTTTGTATATGAAATTATTCCATATATTTATTTTGTAATATTCTACACACACACACACACACACACACAATCTACAGGACAGCAATACACAGTTTACATCAGGAGCGATAAGTTAACATAACATTTACACATTGGAGAAGAATTTTTTTTTAAAAATAGTCCATCGATGTGGTAAAAGGAAGATATAAAATGGACATCCCTTCCAGGCGTAGCAGACAGGTGAAGCCATTCAAGATTTCTTAGGACCATTTTTCTGCTGATTAAATGCAGAAGAAGGTATGTAGAGTTGGCCATCACCGACATACCACCAGAGACAAACAAAACAGGGAGTTGTTGAGAGCAAATAGCCAACTGTGCAATGCATTCGATAATTTGAAATCCTTTTGTTCTAGGACTAGTGGCTTTGGGTGTAAATACTTCATATGTTACTGGATCGAGGGTGAATTAGGATGCCAAGCTATGAAGCAGAAGTACAGTGCCCCTGGTTATATATTAACCTTCTGGGGTAGCAGCAGAGTCACAGCAAACAATGTATTTGGCCATGCAGAGATCTCCATGTAAGCTGCCTCTCACTGAGAGGGTCATATCGATGACAGAAGATGACAAAAAATGGGGTCTGCTCTTCTAGTTGCTAAAATAAGCTCAGATTTCCGATTGTCGAAATGTGCCTTCACCTCCAGATCTTCTATTTTCCACAACTGATGGGAATACACATTTCATTCCATGGATTCCGTTTTGCACTCTTGCCCTTACTATTAAACTAGAATAGCGACAGGGCTCCTTGCAGATGGAGTCACCAGGATCTGAAGACCTGAAGATGGAGTCACCAGGATCTGCAGGAGGAACTTGTGTGTATCAGATGGGACAGAGAGAGTTCTGGTTTTGCCTATTTGTTGGTAGTTTATTTTTTCCTAGACGGGCCCTTTAAAAGGAAAACAAACATGCAAACAAAACAAGCGATGCACAACTTTTAAGCATATGATCAGTGAACGTGCCACATTATTTTCCAATCAGACACACTTTCCCGTTACACCTGTATACCCATCTATGTTATCTATATATGTGCCTATCCATCCACATTATATATTTATCATATATCATAAATATGTCTATACTTATTTGCACGTCAAGCTGGGAACTCAGGGATCCTTGTGGAAACATGATTTGAGTTTCTATGGTCAAGGAGGACTCATAACAGTCTAAATTGAGATATGCAGGTGATGCAGAACAGTAATTATTCTATTTGCACTCTATGGAGTTTTATCATCTTTGGTCTCACCAAAATCTGTTTGGTATACAGGTATAGCTATATGACATATGATAGAGATTTACAAGTGATGCATAACAGTATTAAATAAACAAAAACAAAAAAACGAAATATATATATATATATATAAACACATACACTCACACAGATTGGATTCTCTGTGTAATATAATAAATATATACATATTAAAAGACATCACTGCACACCACAATACTCTTTGTATAAAATTATATTACACAGCTGTTCCAATGTACAAACATTTCAAATGACATCACTGCATACTTGACTACATTTTGCAGTTTGGCAAATAAGCACACACACATAATAAATAATTTCTTATAGACAATAAGGTACTATATATTTGTGCAGAGATTGGATACAAACCTTCTCGGGTAATAAATTCACCATTCCGATCTTGTTAAAGCATTTGTGATAAAAATGCCTCAGTTTTTCAACAAGCAAACGTGCAAGATACTCCTTTTACATTCAACATACATTCTATTTAAGAAAGAAAAGAAAAAAACGAAAAGAAGAAAAAAGGAAGGGGGAAAATATTCATTCTGTTCAGTTTTTGCCTTTAATTATAATTTCAGCATGCATTGGAGGGGTGTCAGGTCTGACATCTCTTTCTGCTTTTCAGAATTACTCACATCTGTATGATTTAGTAATCGTTTTTACCATAAAGTTATTGGAGCAATTTTGTTCTCTCTATTCCAGATCAATTCCACCTCTCCAGGGCGCACTTGAAAAGTGATATTTGAAAACGGGCCCCTGATAGATAACGCGGTTAAGCAGCAGAAAAGACAAGCAAACCTAATCCTGCACAAATTAGTTCAGCTGCCAGCAATACTTTTCCACAAAGATGTAAATTATGTTGTCAAAATCAGGCCCTTTCTACTGTAGCTTGCTGCTCAGCTAACAAGAAACCACTTTGGCTTCATAAAGATGAGCCGAGGCGCTTTCTTGCTGACAAATTTGCAAATCTGCCAGTTCAGCACAAACAGGGAGAATTGGGAGGAAGGGACATAGCAAGAGGGGAGTTGGCAAAGTGTATTTTATGCAATTTTTTTTATATAATGGTCACATATTTAATGTTACCTCATTCCAATTTCCTAATGAATATACTTTAAAATATATATATAAATAAAAAATATTTTATATAAGGTACAAGAATATGAGAATATTCTGGAGCATTTGCCACTAAATAACAGAACACACTTAAATTTTGAGACAAATGTGTCGGTATCGGTACACCAATTGAGCATCATGAATAAGAATGAATACAAAATCTTCTGCACCTACACACCTCGAAAAAAACAAACAAAAAACCTGAACAACCTATTTGGCACATTGGTACATGGTTTTTATGTGGCTGTATGACTACAGACAATTAGACCCCACAAAGCCTAAAATAATTGGTTTAACACTGGAAAATAGTGAACATAAATAAAAATAAAAAACTGAAAAAACATTAGCGATGATGGGCTGGGAGGACCTAAGATGAATCTACAAGCACTCTGTAGAAGTTCAGCTCTCTCTGTGTCCGTACTGACTCTTTCTGGATGACAGGATCTTATGTAGAGGTGCAGCTTTAGAATGTGCAGAAAATAAGATTGAAGGCACAGGGAACACTGTTTAACTAAATGTTAGTCTTTCCTGAAAGTAATTTTCAATTCACAAAATCCATTAAAGTGGCTCTATCACCTTCGGGGATCTTGGCATATTTTGAAAAGACCCCTGATGTTGATATCGCTGCTTGCTGTACAGCGGCCCGAGGGTGTAGTGGAGGGTAGATATACTTACCTGATGCTGTCCTCCATGGGTGCCACCATGTTCTTTTTTCAGCTCCTATCGCTTCATCCACCAGGAGCCCACATCAGTGCTGTACACGTGTGCAGCTCTAATATCTATGGAGAGTTCCACAAGATCGTGAGAGCCACCACAAATATAGTCTCACAATGAGCAAGACAATGCCTTAATGACAAACCTTGACAAAGGTAGGTCTGCCTTTGTCAAGCGGTGATAAAACACACAAGACAAAGTAATCCCCACCATGCATTATGTATTCTAGTAAAAATAAAGAATAAAATAATAAAATGAAAAATGGCTTACCAACGTCACTCTTGTGTTGTTCTGCCCACCTCCACTATATCTTATACAGTAGGGGAGGAAAACAAGTGATGAATCAATGGAGAAAGAGCATAGTAAAAGAAGAAGCAACATAAAAGGCTAAAAATGTATAATAAGGACCAAGTAAAAAGAACAAAAACTTCATTGTGGGAGAAGTAGATCGCTTTTAGAAAAGCTTTAACCATTTTAATAACTGAAGACTTCTAAAAATGTGTTGTGAGGTCTGTGCTATTATTTAAAACGTGGTTACATACCTCACACCAATGACAGGTATGGGATCGGGACATAGTGCACAGGGGTCCTGAGGTGGCCTCATTGAGGATGCTACCCACCCACTGACAGGCAATCTGGCTGGCCGACCGGGACCTTGCTAAAAGTGCTGCTAAAGTGTTCCCTGCATGGTCCTAGGGCCTGCTGCATCTTACAAAATCAGGACTGCCCTGCCAAAAGCAGGACTGTTGGGAAGCCTGTATTCATTGTTAACTCTGACCAACTGATAAGTGGCTCATTCTCACTGAAAATCATATAATTGATGTTTAATAAACACCACTTTAGCGAGAAATCAGGCATCTGGAATTACTGAATAAAATGCTCATTCATTAATTACATAGATAGTCTCTATAGGTAATGAACTCTCTATATGGCAATGTTCAAACGGAATGTGCTGAATATTATTTTGAGAATAAAAACGTAAATGCATGAGACTTAACAAGAAAATTATTTTACAGGTCCATTAAACTACCGTTAGTGACTGTTTGACAAAATGGTTTAAACGAAGAAAATCCACTTTTATACGGAGGGGAGGGTTTCAAGTGCAGGGAACCACATAAAAATAGGACCAAATCCCAAAGCATCCTGAGCAGTTCAGACTGAAACATACATCTTTATTAGTTTGAGCGGTCAGCGCTCCTGGACGGCTGTTTATTCTCATTACTGTAGCAAGGTGAATCAATTGGGGTGGGGGATAAAACTGCTGTTGAAAACCTATGACTATGCAGAAATATAGGTTAATAAAAAATACAGGAAGGACAGGAACTACAGCCTGCAGATAAGTGTCATGTATGTACAGTATAGCAAGCCAGTCCCTGCTTATACATGACCTCATGAGTTAGGTTGGCAAGCAATATGGAAAAACTATATTTTATATCTATTCAGTTTTAAAACAAAGGTGAAAAAAATCTCAAGGGGTAATGGCGCTAGATAATATAAACCAGTGCTGCTAAAAACTCATCCAAGTGTACTGTCACTAATATACTTATTCCATTTTTAAGTATATTAATGTTTTACGGCTTACATATTATTTGGGTTAATCCAGGTGTAAATCCCTTGGTTGTTGTGAACAAAGGAAACCAAACCTACGGACGAGACAGATGAGAGGACTTCTAAAGCTTCATTAGTGTTGAACCGTCTTATAGGTGGTGCCATTTTACTAGGAAAGGTTTTAGCTGTAACTGGAAAATTGGGATAAAACCAGTGCATTCAACATATCATTGACACCTAAAGATGAATAGCTGATGTGGACCTCTATTTAAGTAGGTACCAGGAGAGCCAGATTTTGTATGAACCAGTTAAACTGTTTCAAACTATTTTGTACAGTGGTGGTGATCATGCGTACAGTGCCAGTTTGTCTATTATCTGTTCGTGTCTCTGTTATTGCTCACTGATAGATTATAAATTTTACTGAGCAGAACTTTTAAATAATGAACGCATAGATATAAAAGCATATTTTACTGGGATAGAACCCCATTAACACAATGTTCTGCTAAACTGCAGTTTTATGTTGAAGCTTTACATATGTGAGGTAATGCATCACCTGACTACATAGCATAGGCATCATAGATTGCCACTTTGTAGAAAAAGTGAGATAGAAGCCTGATCAATTTAACACTGCAGGCCTCCAACTAACTGACCTTCGAGCAGACCTGCCCGAATTCCAGGAGTGCTCTTTGGCCAGTGCAAATGACGCTTATCACATGACTGGCCTGCTAACTTTCACACTGCCCAAGCTTTACAGGAAGCCAATGTGGGGTGGAATGACAATGGGATGCAAGTTTCGTTCCTATTTATTACACCAAGCTACTGAATAATCTGACTAGTATCGATTGTAAAGAATGTCCTTGCACTGCATTTCAAGCATTAGTCTTTGAGACTTGCGCACTAAAGCAAATATTGTATGAAGACTTCCTACAGAAAGACTTCCTTCAGTGAGCGCCTTTCACACATACACATGTATTATAAAGTAGAATTGTAGTAGATACTCGTGATACAATCAGTGCTATCACACCTTGCTCATATGAGCATCCTAGCAGGAAATTAATCTACGTTTCCATTTCTGGGTGGCTTAATAAAATAGTGGCTGAATGAAAGAAGAAGAAAAACAGTCATTTAGTTTTGCGATTACAGTTTTAATGCAACGTAAAGGCCCATAATATATATTCAGCTCACACACAGAGCTAAGAAGAAAAAAAAATATCATTATTAAAATAATGCAGAGTGGTCGAATTAAAGTGAAGAACCAGCAACATTCGGCCAAATGTTTTGGCACTCTAGGGGTATGTTCTTTTGACCATTAAAGCTTTAGAGTTCACATTCTAAATACTGCCACATATCTGCAAATTTATCATTACTATGGTCTGAACGCTGTCTGTGGTCCTTTATAAAGATTCTTGACATGAAAGGCTAAATTGACTTAAAAGGCCCTCATCTACAGACTTCTGTGGAGTAATTGACAATCCTACCTACTGTAATAGCTGTAATGAAATAATGATATGGTTAAGCAGTGTAGGTTAAATAGTAATAAAAGTTTAATGAAAGATTACACAAGTAGGAGAACTCAAAATCAATGTTAAAGTCTTAAAGCATCTGTAGGATTTGGTGTTTGGAAACATTCATTGTACAATACTACATCTTCATCTAATCATCATTTTACATGCTATTTCCATTATTTTTACAGAATATTAAGGACTTGAAATGCCGAAAGAGATAATGAACCTTAAATATATATTACTGTTTATTAAGTTCCACAAAATATTTTTCGAAACGGAAAAAAAAAATCAAAGCACGCAAACAAATTCTCCTTTTAACTCAGAAGGTGAGGCCTTTTTGCATTGTTTAATAAGATATTTTTGCCTGCCTGCTCTTTAGTACGTAACGCAGGCACAGAGCAAGAGGCAGTTTTGTTGTTCTAACTCATGAATGTATATTACAGCTGCCCAGCCTGTTAACGTGTCACAAAATAAGTGCTTACACAGAGAAACAAACCGCAAGCCCAGCTTTTTTCCCAAGAGAGAGAGGAAAATGTGTCACTGTGCAGACAAGAGGTGAGATGTGGCAGGAGAAAGGAAAAAAACAAACTGTATTTTTTTCATCCAGAGATTCTTGTAACTGGCGAGCTGGTGTATAGATTGGACAATGGATTCTCCAAAGCACTCAGCAGAAGGCAGGTCTGAAAAATACTAATGGCCATGATTAATGACACCAGGTTAGCAGAGAGTAGGAATGAGACTAGGGCCCATACATCATACTCTTGCTTCTTTCACTCAACCAATAGGACATTCAGCAAATGCCTTATCGGCTTTCCTTCCAAAACCGCCTTCATTTTATGGTCTGTAACAGCTACGCCAATGACAAGATAACCCCTAACTTCATAATGAACAAAAATAACAAGGAGTATGTTTCAGAAGGTTTCCTGTTCATTTTTCACACAAGATTGTATAACAAATTTAGTCAACGCTACACAAATATATAACTTTAAAACCCATACCGTTGTTGTTGGCAATGCATTTTTTTTAAAAATGTTAAGAGAAAGACAGACAGGATGCACTTGCTACTTCTCAGCTCTGGTTTGCACAACTATAACATAGTTGTCAACAGTGGCAGCTACGTATATCTCCCAACACGAGCAGGTATGTAACGCTGAGGCAGACGTCATGATACCAAAGGGGGCTTGTCAATGTCGACACATAGGTGGATAATGAGAAAGCAGCCACCAATAAGCTGACCAGCAATTTGCTAATAGACAAAATTAACAAGCCTCCATTATTACATTGATTCATTAAATAGATGAAAGAATGGCGGTGGCACCCAATGGCTCCTTGCACCAGAACTACTACAACAAGCTATGTCCCTTTAGCCTTACTCTAATAATGTCACTATAAAATGTGGTGCTGTAAGTACCACTGTGTTCTTATGAACATTGTGCCATTTCAGGCTCACTATAAATATGACGGTGTTCAAATGTGTGTGTGTTTTAAGTCTAAAGCTTATTGTGAAATGTTAACGGAATTCACATAGAGTAGGTTACACATTAGTTGTACATGTGATAGTTACTAGTTTCTAACTGATGTCACACTAGCCAGCTATCTGAATCAAATTAAAGGGAAATGTAATCATACTTAACATTATTATCTTTTCCTGGCTATTAATCATGGCAGAATAAACGAATGGGTTAGCTCTGCCCCTTAAAAACTGATAGGACATGAAATAGAATGAATATTTAAAAGGAGGTCTTGGTCATGAGATCACATGTCAGTAACAAGCTCGAAAGATAACCTTAATGTAATTAAGTTGGTAGTATGCTGCCATACATAATAGCTAGTAAAAGAAGATTATGGCAAGTGTGATTACATTTCCTTTTTCCTGGCTTATCCTGGCAGCATGTACCAATTTACTTCCATGCTTTACAGGAAAGGCCATAGGAAAAAAAATGGTGAAGGGAGATTCATAGGTAAGAGACAAACTCTTCTTCCTGAACACAGAGCTACCAATAGGTTGATCTTCTGGGACATCGTCTTACAAACAGATTCCATAGGTTCAAAGAGGAGCCTCGTCATGGCCTAAAAAACAAGAAGTATATCCCAAGAAGGCATGAATATCTTCAGTGGAGGTCTATCTTAATCACCGCTTTAAAAAAAATCTTACCACCAGAGGCTCCAAAGCTCAACAGATTCCTATTAATCCAGACAGTGCCAAAACATGTACCGTCAGAGTATTATAATTTAGACCCTTGTCAAGGCCTGCTTGAAGAAGACAGAGTATATAAAACAATGATGATGGATTAAGGTCCATATTCTGATCATTTTCCAAGGTCACATAAGCTCGTAATATCTGATAAGTATAAGAAGTAGATTCTTACGAGATTGCAGAAAAGTACTCATGACTGAGTTAGCTATGCCCAGGTCGACTAGAGACTCACAATCAACCACAATTCTATCATCCAGAGTGCCTAAGTCTTTAGATGAGGGTGGGGGTACATTTCTATTCCTAACACTATAGAGCTCCTTTAACATCTAATAGAGATATGCCAAGGAGGAGCTTGGGAGATGTAAAGTTGCTGTTTCTTCACATCGCAACGTGCGACATATAATTCACCATGTGAATAGGGCTAAATTAAAATGTCAGCTGCTGAAAACAGCATTTGCTGCCAAGGAGCGTATCTCCCACTAATCTCGGGCAGACTAGGAAAGCACATGGTGTCAGTCAAACCAAGCATCAAGGATGACAGCACTGACCATGTAGTACAGGGTTTGAGATTTTACTTGCACACACCTAATTTTGTTTTTTTCGTATTGTTTACTTTGCAAAAAACAAAATACAAAAAAATAAAAATTCTACTTAAATAGGAAATTGTTTAATTGCCAATTATAATGCACTTTAAATGTATAAATGTAGTCAGGCTGTGATGCAGGAAATTTTCTTCTACAACATTGAGTGGCGGACTCCGTAGACTTTTTATTTAAATTGTAAAATCACTGCTTCGTATAATACACACTTGTTTTCATCTGTGATAGCATAGCTGAAAATCCCACAAGGCTAATTTCTACTTTCAACTTTTTTTTTGGTACCAGAGGAATTCCAGCAGGAAAGGCATTACCTTAAATAGGAGCTATGCAAGCTGCAAATAAAGGCACGTAACATAAGCATGCGTTACTTCTGGGGAAAAAAAAAATCCCAGGCTATAATCATTTAGGACTTGAACAGCATCATTCTACTGCATGCTGAAGACACATTTTCAAGGTCTTATCTGCCATATGGCTCCCTGTTTAGATGATTTATTGTGTGTTGAAAGCGCACTGATAAATTTTACTGCATTTCCCTGAATAGGCAACCCAGGGTGTCAATAAGAGGACTCTGGCCACTCTAATGAAAACTATAAGCACCAAAGGGTAACCATTTATTTATGAGTCACTACTACAGTTCTAAGAGGACAGGAATTTATCTTTGCTTCTCACACACTGCAGAAACCAGATCTCATCAAATAACTAAGGGCTTCTGTTCATTTGACAGCGGCCTGCCAGAATTTATTCACAACAGGCCCTAGAGTTAGCACTACACTGCATAAAAACAGATTTTATACCACATTTATCAAAATGAGCTTGATATCCTTTTGTACGGGGTAATCAGACAGGCTCACTCAATGCTGTACTCCAATTCCTGTAGGATGACCTTTTGACTGCAAATTATCAGAGAAAGTGACATCCCACCAACATATTTGGAATGTCCTTGGTAGGACTGGGCTTCAAGGAAGTGCGGAGAGATAGACCGATCAGTGACAGGTTTAACGTACTAAATGTTATACTTAGCTTTGAAAATATGAGTGTTACATGTAATAAAAAAATAAAATAAAACAACAACAAACAAAAAACAACAATAATAAATATACAAAGCTTTCCTAATAATAGAACACAACAGAGAGTCTGTGAGGGTAATAAGAGCAGACACACACACACACACAAAATTATTGTTATGATAACAATCATCTGTATGTCTGTATCATCTTAGCATGTCTTAAAATTGGAATTAGATTGCATTTACCTAAACACCCTTGATTATTTATCATCAGCGGGTGTGACCAGGTCTATAAAAACTGACGTTCTAACAGTTTGCTGGTCTGGAGCAAACACAATGCCAAGGACGAAATACATCAGCAATTAAAGAAGCAATTGTTGCTGTCCATCAAACTGGGAAGGGTTATAAGGGTTATAAGCCATTTCCAGACAATTTAAAGTCCATAATTCCACAGTGAGAACGATAATTCAAAAGCAGAAAACATTCAAGACAGTTGCCAATCTTCCCAGGAGTGGACGTCCCAGCAAATTACCCCAAGATCACACCATGGAATGTTCAGTCCAAAAATCACAAGAGTTAAATCTCTCAGACTCTACAGGTCTCAGTTAGTTTGTTAAAGTTCATGACAGTACAATTAAAAAAAGACTGAACAAGTATGGTTTGTTTGGAAGGGTTGCCAGTAGAAAACCTCTTCTCTATAAAAAGAGAATGGCAGCACGGCTTAGTTTTGCATCTGAGTTCCATCTAAACAAACCACAAGACTTCTGGAACAATGTCCTTTGGAGTGGAGCTGTTTGGGTTTCACCAAATGTGGCATTGTGTATTATGGCCAAACAGCCTATCAACAAACACCTCATACCAAGTGTCAAGCACAGTAGTGGAAGGGTGATAATTTGGGCTTGTTTAGAAGCCACATGACCTGAGAACCTTGCAGCACTGAGTCAATGATTAACTCCTCTGTATACCAAAATATTCTAGAGTCAAATGTAAGGCCATCTGTCCAACAGCAAAAGCTTGGCCGAAATTGGGTCATGCAACAGGACAATGATCCCAAGCACACCAGCATATCTACAACAGAATGGCTGAAAAAGAAAAGAACTAATGTGTTACAATGGCCCAATCAAAGTCCAGACCTCAACCCGATTGAAATTCTGTGGCATTACCTTACAAGAGCTGTGCGTAAACAAATGCTAGCAAACCTCAATCAACTGAAGCAATGTTGTAAATAAGAGTGGGCCAAAATTCCTTTACAACAATGTGAGAGACTGATAAGAGACTGACATTTATACTGAAATATAAGGTGTACTTTTTTTTGCATAGTTCTAACATTGTGCCTTTATTTTTGTTAAATAAATCATGACACGGTGTAATATGTTGTGTTGTTGTTCATCTGAGGTTGTATTTACCCAATGTTAAGACTTGCTAAAGACCAGATGATTGTTATGTCCTGATATGTAAAACCTTGGAATTCAGTGAGGGAGTACTTTCTTTTTCTCATACATACACACACACACACACACACACACACACACACGGATTATCCACAACATTAAGATCACCAGCCTAATATCATAAAGGTCCCCTTGTGCTGCCAAAACAGCTCTGAGGCATGGACTCCACAAGACCTCTGAACGTGTCCAGTGGTATCTGGCACCAAGACATTAGCAGCATATCCTAAGTTCTGCAAGTTGGGAGATGATGCCTCCATGAATCAGATTTGTTACTCAATCGGATTAAGATCTGGGAATTTGGAGGTCAAGGCAACACCTTGAACTCTTTATGATGTTCCTCAAACATTCCTGAACAATTTTTGCAGTGTGGCAAGGTGCACTAAGCTGCTGAAAGAGGCCTCTGCCTCTTGTGGTCTACAACAATCTCTACGTGGGTGATAAGTTTTAAATTAACATCTTCATGAATGCCAGGACCCAAGGTTTCCCAGCAGAACATTGCCTCCTCCGGACTTCCTCCTTCCCATCGTGCATCCTGTTGCCATCTCTTCTCCAGGTAAACTAAGCTCACGTACCCGGCCACCCACCTGATCGAAAAGAAAACAAGATTCGTCAGATAAGGTAATCTTCTTCCATAGCTCTATGGTTCAGTTCCGACACTCACGTCCCCAGTGAAGGTGCTTTTGTCGGTGGACAGGGATCATCATGGGCACTTTGACAGGTCTGCAGTTATGGAGACTTCTATGCAGCAACCTGCAATGCACTGTATGTTCTGACACCTTTCTATCATGGTAAGCACCAGTATTTTTTTCAGCAATGTGCTCTCCATGTGCATTAATGAGCCTTGAGAGCCCATGACCCTGATACCAGTACACCGGCTGTGGTTCCTTGCATTACTTTTGGAAGGTACTAGCCACTGCATACGGGGCACACCCCGCAAGACTTGCCGTTTTGGAGATGCTCTGACCCAGTCATTTAGCCATCATTATTTGGCCCTGGTCAAAATCACTCTTTTTCAATATATATATATATATATATATATATATATATATATATATATATATATATATATATATATTTGTTTTCTAACATTTTTTAAGTAACTGCAGAGCAATGGACGGTAACCATGAGCAATGCTGTATGGAAACTTTAGAGAGATCTGATGTAAAGTCATGATAACCTAAAGGGGGGATAAAAGCCAAAGGTTTGTACACCCAGAATGAAGAGAACACTTTGTTAATCCTGTGACAAAAGCAGTGGCGAGGTTAATTAACGGTAAGTACAAAACTGATATCCTAGATAAATGTATAAAATGAGTCACCACATGTCTCCTAGACATTGGGTAATTCTTACTAAGGTGGTTAATTACGATTTATCTGTAATTAAAATTGTGATGCCAACATAAGGCAGATCTAGCAGCCCATTTGGGCCCGTATTTGAGATATTAAAGGGAAGACTTACAAATGTAACTTATGATCATTTTGGTATAATTTTCTTCATAAGGATGATGATTTGTAATGTTCTAATAGTATCAATACTGTATATCACTTGGTCTAGAGATATGCCAATATATTATTTTGCTTCTGAGATCTGAAAGTCTATAGAGTCCTTTGTTTAAATATGTAGTTTGTCTTTTGTTTATTTTGTTGTACAAGCTGAAACTACAAAATACTATTTTTTTATATATACACGATTATTATAATGGTCCGTTGTTATTGAAGCCTTTATTACAATTGTCAATCAATTTTTTTTTAAGGAGGCAGTATGTTTGTAAACACAGTTGTACAGTGTTGACTTTAAGAATAATTGCAGGTATGCAGTAATTAGATGGGTTATCTTACAATAATGAAATCAGTGTATCTAACATCACAAGGGTGAATGTTATGTCACTCAGTTTGCAGGAAACTCATTCTCATATTAAAGAAAATTATATTGCAAGAGGAACATATACAGTGTGTTAGGATTATTACTAAGTTAGTTATATCAAAAGGAAGCATGTCTTATGCACTGGTAGCTCTAAAGATATGATAGATTGCGTAGGTGATTAGTTTAAACAACTGGGACCATTTCGGGTGGTGGGTGGCCTCTAGAGTAGCATATATGCCCTAATAGCTTTATCAATGAGCTTAGCCTGGTAGGGAACTATAGTGGTATAGTAGTGTCATATTGTAATAAAAAAGTAAGATAAGAGGGCAACAGGCCGAAAGATACCATAACATTTATAGTAGATGATATTCACAGTTGATCCTGGATCTCAGCTAGTTGGTGCAACGTCCTTCCGAGGAAGCTTGGCTTTCAGCCTATACCCCAGAGTGGGAGTCCTTTCAGGTACTGAGATAGTCCATGCCATTGCAGGAACGGTGCCTCCGCTCTCACCTCACCCCTCCAGTGTCCAAGTCTGTTAGGGCTATGTACGAGTTCACGCTGCCAGGGTGTGGGTCCGCAGGACCTCCGCATCTTGTATCTTCGGCCCAAGGCCTTGGTGGGAGCCCGTGCCTGTAATCCATTGATCCCTTCATCAGAATTGTGGGCCCATGGGGTTACTGGGTTCCAGTCAGACCCCTGGGTATATGGACAGCGGTGGGGGGTTACCGCCAGTTGGGCCCCGGCTTGGAAGAAGAGCGGGCAGAGAGTCCAGCCTTACCACCCTTTTGTGCTACATAGGGTGTATGAAGGTGTGAGCCGTGCTTCCGGCAGACTTCAGGCTGATTTGAGGGAGAAGATCCCAGCGTCTGATTGAGAGGCTTTGAGGTGGTAGGAGGTGACATCACCCATGGTCGATTAGCCAGATGTTGCCAAAACCTCTGGCAGACAGCCTTGAACCTGAAAGAGTAATTGAAAGAGTCCAGCCACTCTTTAGCCCCCCTGGCTCGGTCGGCAGTGCAGCGTTTCATGGCCGCCGTCCATTTTGGTTTCACTTCAGGGGCCTTGATTACGTGGGGGGGAGGGGAACAGGAGTTGCGGCAGGTCCTACATGGTGCTGCGCCGCAGGGTCCGGGCGATCTGCCTGCTATGCTCGGCTGCAGCAGGATCTCCGTCAAGAAAACCCTCAGGAAGGTCGCTCCGGTATCAAGAGCTGCTCCCGGGCCTGCCATGGGTGAGATGCAGTTGAGTGCTGTGATTTTTGCGGGCTGGCTGCCTGTGAAACAGGCTTTGTCAGTGAGTTTTTGCGGGAGTTCTCACAATGTGCAGCCAGTCGCCATGGTGCCCAGACCCTGCCCCCCAAAGTCACTCTTTTTGCTTGCCTATTTTTGCCGCTCCCAACACATGAAATTAAAGAACTGACTGTTCACTTGCTGCCTAATATATTCCAGTTGCTATTGTAGCAATATAAACAATGTTATTCACTTCAAATAAGTTTATTTTTCTGATATCATTGAACATATATTTAGAAATTCTTCCCCTTGCTTTTATGTCTTAAAAGCGTCATATGTTTAGCCAGAAATAAACAAGTGAATTTAATTGGCTGTCTTAATTTTATATATATATTATATATAAAGTCATTGGTTTTAATATTGTGGCAGAGCAGTGTATATACACACACGCTTATAGATGGATATATTTATGTGTGAATGTGTTTGTGTATATACGTGTGTGTGTATTTACACTGCTAAGCCACAATATTAAAACCAATGACTTTATATATAATATATATATAAAATTAAGACAGCCAATTAAATTCACTTGTTTATTTCTGGCTAAACATATGACGCTTTTAAAACATAAAAGCAAGGGGAAGAATTTCTAAATATATGTTCAATGATATCAGAAAAATAAACTTACAAGGTTTAATCTCCAAGGCATGAAAATAGTTCTGAAAATATATCACATAGCTCACGCATGGAGATATTCATATTATGGGACAGAAAACAACAACCTGAGGCGAGAGCCACAAAATCAAAGGGGAGCAAAAAGCTATACATACGTTCGTTATGGAAATCTAGATGTTGCCTTTCCACAAGGCAAGCATTTTTCGGGGACTGTTAACAAATATTTACACGCATTGTTGAAAGCTTCCAATTCAGTCCCAGTTTGTGAGCAATTTAGAGATTACTTTAAAGATTCAGCTTGCTTGCTGAGTTCCACAACCAATTCTCTTTCTTCCCTCCGCCCCCACAAGATAAAAGCACAAATAATTTACTAGTATGAAATTTCAAGGACACACAGTGCGCCTAAGAGAAATGACATATGCCATCCACAACAGACAATGTTTCTGATTTAAAAAAAAAAAAAAAAAAAAAATTCTGCGAAGGCATCGCTAGGATGACTGTCGTGGAAAGGTTAAGATAAGGTAACATTCTGACCATCTCCCGAGACAGCTGTGCTGTTTGTGGTGGTGCAATCATTGGTAGAACAAGAATGGTTAAGTGCCTCACTGCGGGAGTTTAAGGTAAAGATGTTATTGCTTCTCGTCTGTTTTCTTCCAGTAGCCATACCCAAGCTAGCTCAATTTACCCAACACTATAATTTTCCGATATTTTCCCCAGACATCCCATTTTAACAAGTAAGCATACAGTGTTTTAGATCTATCACATCAAGAGTCAGCTCTGCTTGACAACAAGGAAACAATAAATTTGTTGGTTTTTTTCATTCAATAATAATCAACCCATTTGGGGTTACAGTTTATCTGAAATTTCACTCTCCTGATATTCATTTATTTATGACATTAAATATATGTGTTTAGGGAAACGGTTGAAAATGTGATATCTTGGAACACACACTACTCCTACTACTACAAAACTATTTAAAGGTATATTCGCACATCTAAATAATAACTATCTAGTTGTATTCCCTTTTTGTTTGAGGTGTTATGGGAGCTGTGTAATGTACATAACAAGAGGAGACCGTTATTTAATCCTAAACCCAGACAGAAACACTTTAGAAATAGAAATACTTTACTTACTTATATTTTTATAATAACTTATTTGAAGATTTATGCTCTATTTGATATTCTATTTTTAATTGTGTAATTGAATTTTTTTAAATAAATGCTTTGCCTACCTTTCCCATCCTCCTGTCTCACCAGCCATCTTTCTGTATTTTTAGTTAAATGATTCAGTTATCTGACCCAATGCTTGCTATTTCTTCCCCTGTTGTATGTAGGTGCATGGGCATTCGCTGGAATTTTTCGGGGGGGGGGGGGGGGGGGCATAATTGTAATGACATCCATTTTTGACAGTGTCATGAAAGGGAAGGGGCATAGTCATTATCACATAAAGCCAGGGTGAATAGCGTTTCCACAACTATGGCGTCAGGAATACATGTTTGTATTCCTGACACTATAGTGTTCCTTTAAGCAAATTAAAGGAACATTCTGGTCACCATAACAACTTCATCTAAATTAAAATGCTATAATGCCAGGAGGCCCTTGGGTGCTCTCATTCCTTTAAGAGGAATGCTGCAGATTGGCTAGAGTGGTCAGTTGACGCTCTAAGCAAATCGCGAGTTCCCGCTTCATAAAAATGTTTTACTTTTTTATGAATGGGGAGCTACAGATTGGCTTAGTGCCAGCTGACTGCTCGAGCAAATCAGCGACACCCTACCCGGCGGCATTCTGTGCTTCCTGACACTCAGTAAATAAAAGTGAACACATTAACACGGATATTTATTTTTTACCTTGGGAGATGAGAAGGTGCAAAGTTTCCCTGCCAGGGCCAGGTACCAAAGCCTTATGATGTGGTGTCCAGAATAAAGTGAAGGGTTCACTTCACTTTACTTGTCCTTCCTGCTCCAATCTCCTTTTCTTCTCTTTTATTTGACACAGTCTTATTTTTCTTCTGACACGGTCTTATATCCTCCTTGGCATCTTCTGCTCCTTTACCTTTCTGCTACGTTCTGCTTATTTTGCGCCCTTCTGCTTCTCTCTTTCTGATACATTTCTGCTCCTTGCTGTCCCTTTCTGCTCCTTCTGCCTCCTTCCTTGCTACCCTTTTCTGCTCCTTCTCATATTTTACCTTTGTACCCCTTCTGATTCTTTCTGCTCCTTTACCTTAGTGCTCCTCCTGTTCCCTCCTGCCCCTTTCTGCTCCTTGCAGACCCTTCCTGCTCATTTCTGCTCCGTATCCTATTTTACCTTTCTGTTCCTTGATGTCCCTTCATGCTCATTTCTGTTCCTTCTCCTTTCTGCTCCTTCTCCTACTTTATCCTTGTGTCCCTTCTGATTCTTTCTGCTCCTTTACCTTTGTGCTCCTTCTGTCGCTTTCTGCTCCTTCTCCAACTTTACCTTTGTGCTCCTTCTGTCCCTTTCTGCTCATTGCAGAGCCTTCCCTCTCCTTGCAGACCCTTCCTGTTCAATGCAGACCCTTCCTGCTCCTTGCTGACCCTTCCTGCTAATTTCTGCTCCTTCTCCTACTTTACATTTGTGCTCCTTCTGCCCCTTTTCTAATCCTTGCTGCTCCTTCTCCTACTTTACCTTTGTGCTCCTTCTGGTTCTTTCTGCTCCTTTACCTTTGTGCTCCTTCTGTCCCATTCTGCTCTTTGCAGACCCTTCATTCTTCTTGCTGCCCCTTCCTGCTCCTTGCTGACTCTTCTTGCTAATTTCTGCTCCTTCTCTTACTTTATGTTATTGCTCCCTTCTGCCCCTTCCAGCTCATTGCTGACCCTTTCTGCTCCTTGATGTCTCTTCCTGCTCAGTTCTGTTCCTTCTCCTACTTTACCTTTGTGCTCCTTCTGTCCCTTTCTGCTCCTTGTTGCCCCTTCCAGCTCCTTACTGACCCTTTCTGCTCCTTCTATATTACCTTTGTACTGCTTTACCGTCCAGCTCCTTGCTGCCCCTTCGTGCTTCTTGCTGCCCCTTCCTGTTCCTTTTTGCTCCTTCTCCTACTTTTCCTTTGTGCTCCTTGCTGTCCTTTCCAGCTCCTTACTGCCCCTTTCTGTTCCTTGATGTCCCTTCTCCTTTCTGCTCCTTCTCTTACTTTACCCTCCTGCTTCTTGCTGGCCCTTCCTGTAGGCTGTCTCCCCCATCCCTCACATACCTGATCTGTAGGCTGCACACCCCCATACATTACTTACCTGATCTACAGGCTGCACGCCCCATCTCTTACTTACCTTATCTATAGGCATTCTCTCCCCCCCATGCCTCACTTACCTGATCTATAGGCTGTCTCCCCCCATCCCTCACTTACCTGATCTATGGGCTTTCTCTCTCCCCCCCCCATGCCGCTCCCCCCTCCCTCTGTGGATGCCCATGGGCCGGTAAGGTTTTCCTTTATTACCCTGTGAGCACTATACTTCACGTCAGGTTTGTCATTACACTCTGTTATCCCCTCTCCTCTGTCAGCCCTGCATTTTATACACAATTATTCCATATTTTCCGATAGGGCAGATATACTGTATTACACAGCCAGCTCATACCATCGGCCTCGGTTTTATATTCTTGGATAAGCTTTTCAAATGATTTAATATTTCTGACTATGTTTTTAAAATGATTTAATATCACAAAATATATTTACATTTTTCACTATTTTTATATTTTTTATACAGGGAGTGCAGAATTATTAGGCAAATGAGTATTTTGACCACATCATCCTCTTTATGCATGTTGTCTTACTCCAAGCTGTATAGGCTCGAAAGCCTACTACCAATTAAGCATATTAGGTGATGTGCATCTCTGTAATGAGAAGGGGTGTGGTCTAATGACATCAATACCCTATATCAGGTGTGCATAATTATTAGGCAACTTCCTTTCCTTTGGCAAAATGGGTCAAAAGAAGGACTTGACAGGCTCAGAAAAGTCAAAAATAGTGAGATATCTTGCAGAGGGATGCAGCACTCTTAAAATTGCAAAGCTTCTGAAGCGTGATCATCGAACAATCAAGCGTTTCATTCAAAATAGTCAACAGGGTCGCAAGAAGCGTGTGGAAAAACCAAGGCGCAAAATAACTGCCCATGAACTGAGAAAAGTCAAGCGTGCAGCTGCCAAGATGCCACTTGCCACCAGTTTGTCCATATTTCAGAGCTGCAACATCACCGGAGTGCCCAAAAGCACAAGGTGTGCAATACTCAGAGACATGGCCAAGGTAAGAAAGGCTGAAAGACGACCACCACTGAACAAGACACACAAGCTGAAACGTCAAGACTGGGCCAATAAATATCTCAAGCCTGATTTTTCTAAGGTTTTATGGACTGATGAAATGAGAGTGAGTCTTGATGGGCCAGATGGATGGGCCCGTGGCTGGATTGGTAAAGGGCAGAGAGCTCCAGTCCGACTCAGACGCCAGCAAGGTGGAGGTGGAGTACTGGTTTGGGCTGGTATCATCAAAGATGAGCTTGTGGGGCCTTTTCGGGTTGAGGATGGAGTCAAGCTCAACTCCCAGTCCTACTGCCAGTTTCTGGAAGACACCTTCTTCAAGCAGTGGTACAGGAAGAAGTCTGCATCCTTCAAGAAAAACGTGATTTTCATGCAGGACAATGCTCCATCACACGCGTCCAAGTACTCCACAGCGTGGCTGGCAAGAAAGGGTATAAAAGAAGAAAATCTAATGACATGGCCTCCTTGTTCACCTGATCTGAACCCCATTGAGAACCTGTGGTCCATCATCAAATGTGAGATTTACAAGGAGGGAAAACAGTACACCTCTCTAAACAGTATCTAGGAGGCTGTGGTTGCTTCTGCACGCAATGTTGATGGTGAACAGATCAAAACACTGACAGAATCCATGGATGGCAGGCTTTTGAGTGTCCTTGCAAAGAAAGGTGGCTATATTGGTCACTGATTTGTTTTTGTTTTGTTTTTGAATGTCAGAAATGTATATTTGTGAATGTTGAGATGTTATATTGGTTTCACTGGTTAAAAATAAATAATTGAAATGGGTATATATTTGTTTTTTGTTAAGTTGCCTAATAATTATGCACAGTAATAGTCACCTGCACACACAGATATCCCCCTAAAATAGCTAAAACTAAAAACAAACTAAAAACTACTTCCAAAAATATTCAGCTTTGATATTAATGAGTTTTTTGGGTTCATTGAGAACATGGTTGTTGTTCAATAATAAAATTAATCCTCAAAAATACAACTTGCCTAATAATTCTGCACTCCCTGTATATTTAATATAATATTTTCATAATTTGATAAAAAAAAATATATCTAAAACCATTAAATCATTTGAAAAGCTAAGTCATCCAATAATATTAAATTGAGGCCATTGTCAAAAAATTGACATTATATTTTATGATCCAGGAGGGATGGGTTGGAAGTCAGGCTTCCCTCTTTCCCACTCATTCTACATCTGGGCCTTAATTTCTTATGGGTAAGCACTGGATTGGCTGAGATCACCAAGTTTATTGATTTCAGCCATGGGGGCGAAGTGGGGGTGGAGTCAGCCACAAGGACCCCCATGTGGAGCTGGAAAGAAGTGAAAAATCACCTATACAGTGATCTCAGAGCTAAACTGTCAGGAATACACGTTTGTATTCATGACACTATAGTGTCCCTTTAAATGTTTCTTCAAGGGGATCGGCTTAGAGAATTAAAGGGACTCTCCAGGGAGCCCCTGTTTACTCACCTGGTTCAGCGCCGGGAGCCTCGTGAAGCCGCGCCCCCTATTTCGTCAAAATGACGAAATAGGCGGGCGCGAGCAGGGAGCAATCAGACGCTTCCATTTGGAAGCGTCATTGCTCCCTTGTGCGCATGCGCAGCTTCGCCGCACATGTGCACATACTTCAGAGGGCGGCATTCATGCCGCCCTCTGAAGTCCTCAGCGCACTACCGCGCATGCGCGCGGTGTGAGCGGCCGCGAGCTGAGCTGACTGACAGCTCAGCTCGCGGTCTTTGCCCGCCCCCCTCCTCTGCTGACAGGCTGGAGAGAGAAGGCGCGCACACAGTGCCTTCTCTCTCCAGCACACGTCAGACGTATTTTCAAACGTCTGACGTGTACAGGGTGGAGCCTTACCCAGCGCCAATGGACATCAATGCTGGATTCAGGTAAGTAAGTGCCAAGAAAGCGGGTTTGTTTTCCTGGCACTGGAGAATCTCTTTAAGCTTTAGTTGTTATAGCCAATATTATATACCAGATGATCACAGACTGAATGTGGAATCACAATAGTTTTACAGAGATTACACAATTTATATGGTTCTAGTTTGTAAAGTGCACTGGCTGGGTTAGTAACTGAGAAAGTGAGGGAGAAGTTTTTACAGAGTTACAAGTATGGTTATTGTTCATCATCCTTTGTTACTCTAAGATACACTACCCCTGTGAAAACCATTATTTTGCCATGGTCTATAATTAGTGACATTAAAAAAAAAAATAAAAAAAAAAAAAAAAGGATTTGAAACCAAATTTTAGACTTCATCTTTCCACGAAAGAGGACATATTCACTTTCAAGTTCTTTCTTTTTGGCCTCAATTTCAAAGGCTTTCCAAATGACTCAATACTACTAGAAATACAAATATTCCTATAGACTTTAAAGGGACACTATAGTCACCAGAACAAGTACAGGTTACAGCTGGTGAGTGTAGTCCGTCCCTGTATGTTTTTTAATGCAAACATTGCCTGTACAGGGAAAGAGCACGGTTTCTATTACTGCCTAGAAACACCTCCAGTGGCTGTAACTCAGATGGCCACTAGAGGTGCTTCCAAGGTCAGTGCTGCACATTCCATGTCTCAATGCTCTTAAAGGGGCACTCCAGGCACCCAGACCACTTCTGCTCATTGGAGTGGTCTGGGTGCCAACTCCCACTACCCTTAACCCTGCAAGTGTAATTATTGCAGTTTTTCATAAACTGCAATAATTACATTGCAGGGTTAACTCCACCTCTAGTGGCTGTCTACTAGACAGCCACTAGAGGTCACTTCCTGGTCCATAGCACAGGAAACCTGTGCTAGAGCGTCGCTGGACGTCCTCACGCTGTGTGAGGACCTCCAGCGTCGCTCAAAACCCCATAGGAAAGCATTGAAATGATTTTTCAATGCTTTCCTATGGGGAGACGTAATGCGCATGCGCGGCATTTCCGCGCATGCGCATTACGTCTCCTCGGCCGTGGGCGAGATCAGTCTCGCCCACCGGCCGACGCAATCACTAGGAGGAGCGTCGCGGAGGCGGAGACAGCGGCGAGGGACATTGCCGCTGTCCCAGGTAAGTGACTGAAGGAGTTTCCCTTTAATGGAGTTTCCCTTTAATGGAGATGCTAAATATTCCTCATAGAACTTCTGTGAGCAGAAGACGATCGGTGCAACTGCGCTTTGCTGCGCATGTGCAATAGCCTCCAAATGATTCCTATGGGGAAAGCATTGGATTGGCTGAGATCATCAAGTCTGATGATATCAGCCAAGGAGTCAGAGTGGAAGTGTTAGGGGGGACACTAATTTTGAAAGTTTTTCTAACAGTATTGAATCATTTGGAAAGCAGATATTTCATATCAATTTAATTAAATCTGAGCAAGAAATCCATTTACTATTAAACAAATACCCTTCAAGGTTTCTAGATCGTCAACAGCTAAATTTTGGCAGTGTAGTTGTTCTTGACTACATTTGACAGACTGACCACGATTGATTGGCAGGCGTCGACTGTCACAAATTTTGAGATACTGGGACATACGTAATAAATTATATATATATTAAATCTACTTGCCTTGTGCCTAAGAGTGCTTCCTCTTTACCTCCCTAAAGCTCATTTAAATGCAGTTACCCCTTACACTAAAAGGGAGCAGCAGAGCATTTGCATGTCATAGCCATGTGGACGCATTATATTTTTCCTTGAATAGAATACAGTGTATAATTAATGTCCGACAGCACTGTCGTTTTTCAAATCATTTCCTTGAGAATGTTCAACACCTCTTAATGGCCCTGCTAATGCTGTAGCTGTCATGTCCTGGACAGCTGTGCTTTTACAAGGCAGAAAAAAAATAGAAAAAGGAAGAAGGCGGTTGTATTGCACATCAATGCAGACTTTGTAGCTTGGCGTCTGGAACAAGTAAATGCCAGCTGCTAATAGCTGTGTGGACAAGTTCCGATTCATACATCTTTTCCTTGATTGCTGGTGCCAGTGAATCACCGTTCAAGAGATCTCTCCCTGAGATCTGTTTATATTTTCACTATGTACATTCAAGACTGCGCAATATAAACAAATATGGGTAAAAGCAACACTAGGAAGCTCTGGCCAATGTGTTTTGTTCAATACATGGGAAGAAAGATGCTGGACAAAGGCAACTATTCATTCTGATACATGTAAACTAACTTTATGCTGTGGGCAAAAATATCCAAGGGGAGTTGGCAGAGATGGATTTGTACTTCAGGCCAGCACACCCATATGTTTCTCTCCAATTCTACCAGTTTAAGGATATATTTTACAGCTTGTATGGATCTAACTAACTAAAGCACATGTTCCTTTTTCTTTTTTTCCCCCAAGATACTTTTGGCAAGTTTTGAGTGATGAGGCTACCCCTATAACATCACACACACCTGCAAACAATATATAAAACTTATATTTTTTTACCAGGGTGGATACATTGAGATTTCTCTCATTTTCAAGTATGTCCTGGGTCCACAAAACATTGCATTGTTACAATAGGATACAATATTACACAAATACAATATTCAAACAATATATTATATATAATAAATTCAAAAATAGCAGGTAATAAATCTATTCAACCATGACAGGTGCATTCTATGCTGAGGCATATTGCCATAGATCTCTTAAACGATTTTAGTTTGAATGAAGATTTGACTGTGTCCCTGACGTTATTCCAGAATTGCGGTGCTCTGTAGGAAAATGAGGATCGAGACACTTTATTTTTGTATTGCGGTATGCTGAATATCGTGCTAGTACTGGATGGGAGGTTATAGGAGGTGGGAACAGCCGGGGAAAGCATTCTTCTCAGGTAGGGTGGGAGCTTCCCAGAAATGCTCTTGGCTGGAAAGATGAAGAGTGCGTCTGGATTCCAGCGATAGCCAGTTTAGCTCTTTTAATATGTCACAGTGGTGGGTAAAGTAATTACATTCTAGTACAAAGTGGCAGAGCGAATTATATAACATTTGAAGTTTACAAAGGTGGGTTTGCGGTGCGGGTGCATACACTATATCCCCATTATCAATGACCAGCATAAGCATTTGTTGCACTATCCGTTTACTTACTGTAGGGCTTAGGCAGGATTTGTTTCTGTGCAGGGCACCTAGTTTTGGATAAAGTTTTGAAGAGATTATTTTCAATGTGAAGGCGAAAAGGATAGATTGGAGTCTAGCAACATACCTAGATATTTAACAGACCAGAATTATTTGGGAATTGTTATAGACAACAAATTAGGCAGCAATATGCAATGTCAATCTGCAGTTGCTAAGGCCAGTAAGGTTTTGTCATGTATAATCGGGCATAAATTCTCAGGATGAAAATATAATTTTGCCTCTTTATAAATCGCTGGTAAGACCACACCTTGAATATGCTGTGCAATTTTGGGCACCTGTTCTAAAGAAGGATATCATGGCACTAGAAAAAGTGCAGAGACGAGCTACAAAATTGATAAAAGGAATGGAGTATTTTAGTTATGAAGGTTAAAAAATTTAAATCTCTTTAGTATGGAAAAACGTTGCCTGAGAGGGGATATGATAACATTATACAAATATATTTGGGGCCAGTACAAACCATTATCTGGAAATCTATTCATAAACAGGGCTATACACAGGACACGAGGTCATACATTTAGGCTGGAAGAAAGGAGATTTAATCTAAGGCAAAGGAAAGGTTTTTTTTTTACTGTAAGAACTATAAGGATATGGAAGTCTCTGCCTGAAGAGGTGGTTTTATCCGTACAGATGTTTCAACAGCCATTAGGATAAATACTTCCAAAACCCTAACATATAGGGATATAATTTCGAATTAGTGGAGTAATAGCTGCTTGATCCAAGGAGATATCGGACTGCCATTTGGGGGTCAAGACGGAATATTTCCTAGTTTATTGCAAAATTGGAAGCGCTTCAGACTGGGTTTTTTTTGCCTTTTTTTGGATCAACAGCAAACACATATGTGAGGAGGGCTTAACTTGATGGAAACAAGTCTATTTTCAGCTATGTAACTGACATTCTCAACCAATAGTTTGCGCCCCAAAACAGACTGCTATTAGTAATGCTATCAGTAATGAGGATCTTCCAATTTAGCAATATATGTAGAAAAGAACCAGACTGCCACCACCCGGGATATCCCAGTTAAAGGGACAGTGTAGGTACCCAGACCACTTCAGCTCATTGAAGTGGTCTGGGTGCAATGTCCCATGTGACTTAATTCTACAGTGGTAATTATTGCAGTTTCTGAGAAATTGCACTAATTACCTTGGAGGGTTAAGTCCTCCTCTAGTGGCTTTCTACAAGACAGCCATAGAAGGGACTTCCGGGTGCTAAGACGACTTTTGGTTGTCTAAACGACGCTGGACGTCCTCATGCTCTGCATGACGACTTCCAGCGTCACCGGAATCCCCAAAGGAAAGCACTGAATAATGCTTTCCTATCATTAAATGCTAATGCGAGCGCGGCCATTGCCGCACATGCGCATTAGGTTTCCTCCTTCGGCTGACGTCGGCGGGGGAGGAGCGTGGGTGGAGCCTGACCCAGTGCCTAGGGACATCGGCGCTGGATTCAGGTGAGTGACTGAAGAGGTTTTAGCCCCTTCAGTGACGTGGGATGTGGGGTGGGAGGGAGGGGGGCACTGTAGGATTCTATAGTGCCAGGAAAACCGTTAGAAAACATGAAGTGGCTTTAGGGGACTTGCTAGGATCCATTAACTTAACAGTTATGTTAACTTGGCACTAATGATGAATGTCATTTTGTAGTGTACTACTGAAAACAACCATTGAACAAAGCAAGAATTTAGAGCATCGAAATGGATCATAGTAATTTCAGAATATTATACAGGTAGTTACAATATATTGCTCAGTAATAAATTGTTTTGTCAAATGCAATTTTTCATAAAAGTATATTGATGAAAGTGTGAACAAATCCCAGTCAATGGCATTGGCTAAATCTATTGAACAGCAATGGTTAGTCAGACCAACAGAGCAACATTTAATAATGATCAGTTTTATGCATTAACAGCATTTATCAAAGTCTATACTGTGCTCCAGGCTGCAAATGAATACGAGAGGAAGTCTGAGGTCATATGATGTCTTGGACTACTACAGAGAACAACACAGCATTAGGCTGAGTGAGCACAAAAACAGACTCTCCCAAACCATGTAGCAGCTTTACAGCCCTTCAAGGGTCAAAATAGTAAGGAAAGGTATACAGGAATAAAATTGGAATAAAATACCACTTGGAGCCATCTGCTGGTGCCAGGTTCCTGTATAAATCTCTTTACTATTTGTGTCCATTAATGGAACACCCCTATACTGTACATGGGTTTCTGGACCACATGAGTGGTTCTAACTACATGCCTATATTACTATATTGGAATAAATATGCTACTCTATGAAACCTCTCTGCTTCTCTCTTTTTTATTAGATGACTCTCCGCTCCATCATTATCCCTACTGTCATTAACACCTTTATGACGGAGGCAATTGTCTAAGTTCTGAACCAAAACAAAACCTAGAATTATCTTTTTGTTCAGGAGAAAAGTTTTTTTTTTTTTCATTTCACATCAAATATTAATATATGGAACACAGTTTAATATGAATAAAATCTAAAAACTTTGAAAATTAAGAAATTTTATTTTTTAAGTTCTGCATGGCGTTTTAACTGTGAATGTCATAATAATGTACTAAGCTTTTGCGGCAATATAATACACACATTTGTATGCGGGGATATATGATTGTATTCATATGTTGGGGAATCTGTGTGATAACCCCCTGCAGGTAATCTTGCAATCCGGCCAATCAGAGTCATGCGATTGCGGTGTCATCACAATCACATGACTCAGATCAACGAGCATTGGCTGCAGGGGGTCTGCCTTGGTTGTCAGGCAGTCTCCCCCAAACAGATTTGGCAAGGTAAGTATAATTCACAGGGATTTGGTGGGGGGGAGGGCGGCTTCACCGGCACTAATGTAACAACCTGTCATTACACACCCAACATTGATTAAGCCAATGTTGTTCGGGATGTAATGACACGTCTAAACAGTGTAAATGGGATAAGGAGACTATTGTCATTTATATTACTTTGTTTATTTTTTGTCTGGATTACTTTATTAAGTACTATAGTTGTGATAGCCACTTAGCTGTTGTATTGTTTTCATGCAGTAGCTTTGTTAACAATTATTTTTATTTTTTTTTAAATTACAAAAAAGACCAGTAAATATACAACCAGCAACATGGCACTTCCTTTAATGTAGTCCGTGCTGTCCATGTGGTCGCTCAGGCAAAGTCATGCAGCTTTCAGCTGTGTACAACATGTTATTTCAGGCTGCTCTGTTGTTCAACATCAAGGAAAATAATTTAATGGTTGCACTACAGGAGCAGCGAGGGCCTAAGAGCCTATCTCCATTTCAAGCCCATTTGAATGAATATCCTTTTCTCCTTAGCTGCCCTTTTGCCTAAACCTTCAGCCTTCCTTCTTTGCTCACCTCCTTTCCCTTGCACAGCAGGTCAAAAGGAGCAGACACACTGACAAGTTGCTTTGAGTGACAACTGATTTGTACAAATTTCAAGCCCTATAAATCTACCCGTCAAAATAACAACATTAAAGAGGAGAGGCCCAGCAGGTAACATGGGCAAAGAGTACCCCGATAGCAATTTCTGGAAAACATACTGCCTACTGACTGATTTACAAAGGCTTTACCTATTCACCAACCGACAATAGAAAAACTCTGGAACGGCTCATTTTGAGTTTTATTCATTTCATATTGTATGCTTTCATATGAGAGACTTCACAGACTTCACAGGCATTTCTTAGCAGAAAATAAAAACTATAATAAAGCTATGAAGTGATGGAAATTAATTGCAGAATACTGTGGCATTCTATTGAAATAGAATGCCACAGTGGAGAATACTTTGCAGAGGTCTGCTTATATGCTTCAGGAAGACCTTTGCAACAAGATCACATAGGTGCTTGAGAATCTGTCCAGGTAAAAAAAAAAGAGTAAACTCTTTGAAGTGGTTTTTCCTCAGTAGGTAATGGAATGCATATATCTCTATACGCTTTCACAAGGAGGTATCTTATCACCTACCTCTTGGCTTGTACTGTTCACCCTATGAATGACGTATTAGAAATGGTAACAAAACCCTTTTAAGTTTTGCTCCTTATGAAAGCCATTGTTAACACAGTAGCAACATAAATATCATTGTTCTGAGTGTATGCCATGCTATACTTTAAAGGAGATTCTTCAATCCACAGCTAAGCAATAAATGTCATGGAAAAACTGGCTGTTAAAATGGGTGCCTAACGGCATCTTTGTGCAGGCTCGCTATGATTTTAAACATCTAGAAAAGAGAGGAGCCTATATGGTATACAATTATATTAAAAGCAAAAAGAAAAGACAATTGTGTTTCCTCTATAGCTGCCTGCTATAATACCAATATAAAGCCTCTATAAAAAAATAAAATAAAAAAAACGCAATATATGATAGGATGTAACACATGCATTCTTTGCATAAATAATTTTTTTTCTGAATGCCTATACATGGCCAAAATACAATAGCTGATCCAAAAGTCTGCAATATAGGGCACCATAAATAATACGGCAGCCATTTAGAATTGTAAAATAAAATAAATAAATACACACACACACACACACACACACAGTGTTACTGAGAACAAGAGAACAAGATAACACTAAAGACTGATATTGGCTGTAATTTAAAAAGATCCTTATAATGTGTAGCGGACCACGGGTAACCCGACCAGTTACCTCCACTAATTCCTTCCTTTAGTCACTCTGGAACCATTCAACTAATCAGACCTCCACATTAAACTAAGCAGACCTCTGGACAACACACAGCTCTGGGATTACAGCACGATTTTATTGTGCCACAGACGGCTTTAATGCATAGCCCCCTGCAAGGGGTCTTCCACACAAATAGACAGAGGTTTCCATCCCAGGATCCTTTGTGTCTGGGAGCCAAGGCACGGGATAGGGGATCTAGCCTCCTTGTCTCCCAGGTACAGAAAGCCTGTCACCCATGCAAGGGGTTTTCTACCCAAGAAGACAAGGGTCTTCATCCCGGGATCCTCTGTGCCTGGGAGCCAAGGGGCAGGAAAAGTCTCTAGCCCCTTTGTCTCCCCAGCACAGAAACCCTGCCAAAATAGACAGTACCTCAAAAGTGTCCCCATCAACCTCAGAAACCCCACAAAAGTACATTCCCCGAGCAGTCTCTGTTCGTGAGGTTCCTGTGCGACGACCAGGCAAGGGAATTGCTTCCTTTCGGGATACGAATGCTCCCCCTGGTTGGGGTTAGTCTATATGAAATGGCAGCCACCCAGGGGAGCACTCATTAATTACTTTCCATGCGGTTTCGCACTTAAGTTATTGGTGTGAACGTTCTAAGTGATTGGTGTGTGAACATTCTAATGGGTTACCGGGGTGGTCCCCGTTCGGGAGACGAATGGGTGCTGTTTGTAGGGCTGCTCCTGAACAGGGAAACAGGGCACAATACACGAAACACATGGGGAAACAAGGGGACACACACAAATAACCAGTGGTTCTGCCACATAATGTATTTGGAAATAGAGAAAATACAGAAAAAGAGTGGGCACAACATCCATATAAAAAAAAAAGGAAAATTAATACATCCACAAAAAACAAAATCTGTAAAATATAAAGTGCCATATATTGTATATTTAGGCACAATAATCAACACAAATAAAGCCACACAGCATAACCAGGTTGATTACCATCCAATGGTCTGTTCTTGGCCATTGACTTCTGTGTCGACCATACTGCTAACATGGCATTGAGCAGAGATCCAATAACAGATATCTGTGCATGCGCAGAATTAATGCAACCATACCTGGATGTTGAAGCCTGGCAATATGGAAATGAATGCTCCCTGGACGAACAGCATTTTCAAATATGGCATTGGTGGCGTCCAGCTTCACCATGCAGATGACCTCACCGTTCCTACACTCCTGTTTCTTATTTCAGCATTATATTACATTTTATCGGATTCATCACTTGTATCTGGGATTATTTAATTCCATGGCCTTCCTTGACCTTAGAACTGCGCCCACCCCTCCCCACCCACCACCCCTGAGAAAACCGAGCAGACTGAGAGTCTCCCTCTCCCCTGCCGACTAATGCAGGGCTGGCACTGTCCAAGCGCCAAAGCTGCAGTGCTGGCAGCCAGCAGGGGAGGGAGTGAGAGAGGACCCAGGAGCTCAGCCTGCAGCTCCTTCGGGTCCTTCTCTTGCGAGTGCAGAGCGTTGCCGCGGTTACCACAGTAACACTCCGGATCTCGCAAGAGTGAACTCTCTGGAGTTGCGGGCTACAGTTCTGGATTATTTTGTTAAATAATAATCAAGTGCCCCTCCTGAGATCAGGCTCTGGATCCGCCCCTGCCTCAGACATGCTGTGACTACGGCCCATACTTTACCAGGGCCTAAAAAAAACATGAGCATTGGACTTCAAGCTAGTTCTTATTCATTTAACTAATGTTTTCTAGAGTGCTTCCACTGATTTAATGACTTGTGTCTCGCTGTAGGCCACACATTGCAGTTGTATGGTGTTCTGTTATACCCAGTGAAGCAGACCCCAAATCACCCATAGCTCCAACAAAAGCGACTACAATCCCCTGCTGGGTCTTTTGCCTCCTCTGGGGTACTGGGGGGGAACCCCAACAGTGACATGTGGCTTGTCTACTGGTCCACCTCGAGACACTAAAGCCTGCAGTACTCTGGTTGCGGGACTATGTTATACTCATGGACAGCGCAGGTTAATCTGAGACAGAAGGGACTCCTGGTCACCCACCTTACTCTCCATTCTGGTGAGGTGGGGACACATATGGGCCACTGTGTACCAATCAAGCACCCTCCTCTGCCGTCTGTGAGTCAGTTGCTCTTCATTCACCATGTTATGCCTTTAACCAGTTAGATGCCTCCTGGAGGACTTATCTTGAATAATGCTTGATTGTGCTATACTTTTGGTTTTCAATACTTTTCTCCTAAAAAATTTTTAAATGTATTCTCACAATATTCATGTATCGCAGTTAGCATACTCATATTCAGCACTCTAGGGGGCTCAAGTTAACCTGACTAGCACAGCATGATAATCCCCATGTATCATTACCGTTTTACCATATGAGACATTATAGGAAACTCCAGCCGGCTTACAATATACAAACTAAGTCTCCACACTAAAGCCAGAACACACGCATGTCCTACTCATACTGCCATCCAACTCCTTAACTTAGCGACACACTCATAAGTTCACGCCTAATTATCATCTGCAAATTAAGCTACCTACACGTACGCATGCCCACCACATCTTGTCACCCGACTCATCAACATGTGACGTGTTAAAAGTTTACGCCTGTTAATAATTAAAAAATGTGCAGTTTTTTCCTGCCACTGTTTCACTGAAATGTCAAAGTATACGCTGTTGTGGCGTTATTAAGTTGATTTGTACTCACATGCACAACAAAATAAAGAACTATAAAAAAAAAAATGTGCACTCTTGCAAAATACTTCCAACATATTATAAGTATAGACAAGGAAGCGCATAGCGTTTGCGGTAATGGATGTAAAACTGCAGAGATAAAGTTGATCGGGGCAAGAAAACCTGTGAAATGCAGTCTGCAATTACAACATGTCACTGTGAGCGTGTAAAACAATTTATTAGCGCGGGGCATCAGAAGTCTATAAAGATTAAGCTGTATGCTACCACATTCATCTGTGATATCTTATTAAATAAAAATGATCAATTTCACATAACAATATTTCTAAATTCCCAAAAGATGAAGCTGTACCCACTAACCTATTTATTCTAAATCTCCTGACGTTTGCGCTTGATATAATTGAATATATTTAGAGAATTAGTGTCACAATGCATAGCAATAATGAACCATCATTATTACAGCGCCATAGAATAAGCTTAGCTAATAATACATTTATTTTAAATAATGTTAATCAGGAATCCAGTTTAGTTCAATAATTACATAACTAAATTATGAAAAAGGTAATTTACTCAGATATATTCAAGTATATGTAAGTATGCCCAATTAAACAACATATTTTGACAACCAACAAGCATCTCTTCACAAGTAGCACCATTGACATGATGATTAACAAGATAAAGGAACTGTTACTTTTTCTTTTGCCAGAGGACATATCACCTACCAACAAAGATTTCAAGATTTTATTCTCTAGTCCAGGTGGAGCATTATCTACACAGCCAATTTACATAACAAATCCACTTTATTTAACAACCTCCAATTAAACTTCAAAGAAGAAGGTGTGGTGTCAACAAATACAAAATAAAAGTGGGTAAAGGACACCAAAGGTCATGGATTATATTCCTGAACGATCAACAAAGTCAAACTCCCACTGTGATGTTATGGTAAATTGAGGAAGCATGGTTGTCCCAAAGCCTATTGATCCAGGGTGAGTGGAAGTCAAATAAATAAATACTTTGAAGCCATGAGGGGGTCTATAATGTGTCTTGCCATGGGCATCAAGTTTTCATATTGATATTTGAGACAAGTGGGACAGGGAAAACTAATAACAGCTTTTTATTAAACACAAAACAAGAACAAAATATAAAAACATTAAAAAGAAATACAATCTAAAAATATGAATAATAGATGGATAACTAAATAGAAGGAAACATTGGTAAATAAATTATATTGGGACAGAGCTTGTCTGATTTGTTTTCTGCTTAGCATATATATGGACCCCTTGTGGCTTCTAAAAAATAAGATACAAACGGTTAGTTGGACTCCAGTTTAATAACACAACTCCCAAGAGTCCCTGATACAGTCGCGATTTGCCCAATAAGCGCAGTGCGAGTACATGATCTGATACTGCTGCACTCGGAGCTCAAAGCATTCATTCCACGCGAGAATGCTTTCAAAGATGCATTGCCAGCTCTGACACATTGTTGGCAAGATTGTCCCAACTCTTTTTGGACAGGACCCCCCTTTTTTTTTTTTAATAGCCACCTCTCCACCTGCCCTTAACATGCCCCCTTGTGTCATGCCATCTCACTGCTTGGCATTCCTTTAAATGTTGAGAGGTATGGACTAAAGGAATTGAACCCATAAATGCAGGACATATATCACAGCTTATTGATTATCAGTTTATACTCAAATGCAATAACTTGAAAAAAAGTGATATTACACAAGTGACTTTAACCACTGGTTATCTACCCAGCTTTCATCAGTTAACAAGCCAATTCCATAACAACCTGCTATTCCCATACAGAGCAAGCTAGAGGTTTTAAACTATCACGGACATTCTGTGCCGAGCCATACCTTGCTGAATACGTTTACATCGTTTTCTAAAATAAAATAAAATATGGTCAGTCCATATCATATCTCAAGGTTTGATTTAACTTCCCAAATATGAGTAGGCATTTTTTAATTATGTGTACCTAATAAATCCATGATTTATGAGCACCAATTCATTGTGCTTCTCTCTTTTATATTGTTTAAACAAGTCATAAAACCTGAAATAGAGCCAAAGTCCACGCTGACATTGAACGCTAGAGAGTTAGATTAACTCAACTGCTGTACTTACTGTTCATGCAGTTTCCCTTGATTTCAAGCGCACAGTCAATCATTTTAATGGGAAGGACAGCAAGCTATCCGTAGCAATGTATTCCTCTAGTTAACAATACTACCCTTAGTAATCTAGGGAATGTGTATTCATAAATTTTGTAAAACGTTATTGTGCTGCTGAATAAACAGCAGTAGTTGGGTCAGGTGGCCCAGAAACCTTAGATTGATAGAATAGACTCAATCATTTTCTTGGCAAGGTTTATGTACTTTTTTTTTCTGTAATAGGAACACAGTTTATAGCAGAAAAAGGCGCTCCCTTTCACAGGATTCTCCAGTAACCTTTAAAATTTTAACAACGGTTTGGATGCTGGGACATTGCTGCCATTGCACTTTGTTAGACTTCAATAGAGTTCTCGCACAAAATGGGGATATTTAGCACTTAGAAAAAAATATTTGTAAAAGACAGCTTTGTATGTAAAGGCTAGTACTTAGTTATATTAAACACTAGATTAAATTCAAGTTTATTTTTTTAAAATATTAAAAATTGAGATCTTTGAGAGAGATATAGAACTATAATATATTGCACACACAATCACACACATAATTAAAACCATCGTTACAATGGCACCTGTCAAGGGGTGGGATATATTAGACAACAAGTGAGCAGTCCGTTCTTGATTTTCATGTGTTGGAAGCGAGAAAAATGGGAAAATGAAAAGATCTGAGTGAGTCTGACAAGGGGCAATCAGTGATGGCTTGACGACTGGGTCAGAGCATCTCCAAACATTGCCCAGTATGCAGAGGTTAATACCTACCAAAAGTGGTGCAAGGAAGAACAACTGGTGAACCGGCGTCAGCGACATGGGAACCCAAAGCTCATTGATGCACATGGGCATTGAAGGCAAGTGACACTGTATACATAGTGTCACCATATAAAGTTGATTCTGAATCTCAATTTGAAGGTTAGCCCGTCTGGTTCGATCATGCAGAAAAGCTACAGTGGTCTAAACTGCTGAAAAACTTGAAGCTAGCCACGATAGAAAGGTCTCAAAAGACACAGTGCATTGCAACTTGCCGTGTATCGGGCTGCATAAAAACAGACAGCGCAGAGTGACCACGATGATCACTTTATTTATGTAGCACCAGGGCCGGCGCTTCCTATAGTCCAACTAGGTGGCCGCCTAGGGTGCTGCTTAAGAGGGGACACCGGCCCTGACTTTATGATCAAGTTTGCGCCAGCCCTCAGCCTCCCTCTATTATTGTGAGCGTGCCGCCGACCATGTTACCGGGCGCTAGGGAGCACTTACATAGCTGCTCACTAGCGCCCGGTAGAACATCGATCCGGCGGCATCCACGTTAGCATTAAGAGCCAGGGCCCCTCCTAGGCATCCAATGCCAAAGCAGCGCGAGGGCACTTCAATTGCTCACTCCCACCCGTTCCCCTGTACGTGGGGGCAAGTGGGCGGGAGGATAGCAGAGGTGGGGCTGAGAGAGGAAATGATGGGCCGCCAGGCGCAGGCAAGATGAGCATAGGAGCAGCAATGGAGGTAAGATGTGTATCAAAGAATGTGCTAGTCTGCTTCTGTCAGAAGGTTTGTGTATGTCAGTCTGTATGGGTCAGTGTTTGTCTGTATGGGTCAGTATGTGTCTGTATGGGTCAGTATGTGTCTGTATATGTGTATCTGCATGGGTCAGAGTGTGTATATGGGTCAGTGCGTGTGCATTCGTTTGCATGGATCAGTGTGTGTTTATACTTGAGTCAGCGTGTGTGTTAGTCTGTATGAGTGGGGGCGGCAAAATATTTTTTACCTACGGTGGCAAAAATGCTTGCACCGGCCCTGTGTAGTACATATTCTATAGTTATACAGACATTTTTGGAAAGTTGCAAGTTATAACAATATAATAGTATCTAAAGGCTTTGAGGAAGTTTTAGTCTTAAGGAAGTCAATCTTATTATAAAGCAGGAGATACTTTAATCAGACGATAAGGGGACAGCCGCAGTACCAAGGTTCCTCTGCCAACTGAAGCACTGGCATTGCTGCTATGAAGTATTAAGATGATCTCATCAGCATCAGGCATTGTATTTAGGACCCCTCTGCTTCAGGAAGTAGCAATATGAACATTTTGCTTTAACATGTTGAGTGTCAGTTGATGTCCCTGCAGCTGCTTGTGTTAGCCAGGTGACACTAGGGATGTAACTAACAATCCTCACACATGACGGCGTCTTCATTCATACTGACCACTGGCATGGCCTTGGATCATATCCAGCTGTTTTAGGACTAAAACCTGAGCAATATGCTCATTCCTGCTGCCTTCATCATGTCTTCCACTTTCTGCTCCTTATGTTCTTATCTCATAAAGGAGACGTGAGCTCCACATACATGGCATTACGTTATTTGCCACCAGCCTAAAGTCCGTGAAAATAACTGCATCGGTCTGCCTTAAATCAAAAGAAGCCATTACATTCATTAATTTATAATTGTATTGTATAGATCTATTGCATATGTAACAACATATCTTTAACTGTACTACATAGGATCAATGTTCTATACACAACAATTTACATGGGCTTTGCAGGACATGAAACAAAGAAATCCTGATGAGGCAAATTACAAATTAAATAATGAAAAATAAACTCCCACCACAATGCTTTGCCAGCCTAAAGGATATTTCTGCGGTCCACGATTTGCCACTTTTGCATCCCAGAGCAGCGTTAGAATGATTAGGTGTGCAAGCGTCTGCAATCAGACTGTAGCCAAACTCTTGCCAACCACGTGACCATCATGTGGTTGGAACTCTAAGGATTAAACCACTCACTCATTACTTTGTACATATAACCCCACATTACCTGCTGCTTATAGTGTTATCACCCATTACACAAACCATATAAACCCTGGATACTATTAGGGTTATTCACTAAAGTGAGAATACAAGGTGAAATCAAAGTGAATTTCAAATTTAAGATCAAATCAGACAAACTGGAAACATTCTGTAAGTCAGCTATGATTCAAGTTCGGCTACTTTGGCCTGGAATTTTACATTCACTTTGAAGTATCACTTTAGTAAATAACCCTGTATATGGCATGACTGTCACAGGCATTACATGCTTTGTGAAACCTGTATTTAAAAAGTGTAACCTGAAACATTTTGAGCGCTAAACGTCAACGACAGGACAAAGTAGTTGTGGCAGAGCAGCAGAAAAGTGTAATCTGCTCCTGGAATATTTATGTAGCAGGGCCTTGAAAAAGCTGTCTGACAAAATGGCTCTGCCGTAATTGAGCTGTTGAATCCTTCTGTAAAACCCAGTTCAATTTTCTCAGATTAGAGGAGACTGACAGACATTTGACTGAGCTAAATAACACCAAAGCCAAAAATTAGAGAGAGCAAGCTCAGTCATGTCACAAAGCTACAGCTTAAAGGCATAGTTGTAATGCGTGGTTTAAAAAAAAAAAAAAAAAAAACGATTGCCGTTTACTCACAGTGTACTCTTTTTCATGACCATGACTTTCATGGTTTATCAATGTAGTATAGGTATATATGAAAGTTTAAAAGGCCTGAAATGATCACTTCATACATACTCTGAGCTCATAAGGACAATGACATTGTTAGAACATTAACACTTTTGGGATATAATAATTGGACAATGAAGAATTGCCCAAAACATAGTAACCTAGGGGCAAGGTTGGAGCATTTTTGAGTACAAGCAGAGGCGGCTCTAGACTAACAGATTATGGGATGTACCCTCCTGATGTTGGTCCTCTATCCCCTTCGTACCCCTCAGTGAATGATTTATTCCTTCATCCCTAATTGGGTTAGTGCTTCGACTGGAATTGAGGGAATGTTTCAGCTTAATGTGACACAGAAGGCAGAGGTTTATTACAGAAGCTTTGAACTGTACAGCCATTCATCCATATGCAGGTATAACCCCTTTCAAATGGATAATCCTTTAAGCCATAGTACCCCTTTTCAAGGCGCCCGTTAATATTTCAATTATTTTCCAAGGCATCCCAAGTCAGAATTTCTAGGTTGTACATCTATAGTGTAATATATAGTGTTGGTGTTTGAAGGGGTGGCGCTTGTATATAGTTTTAATACTGGGGTGTGTATATATGTAATGTTTGCATTCATAATGTGGTGGAATCTCGGTAAAAATAAATTTAGTAGGCCGAGATTACCACGTGGCATGTGTACGTGCATATGCTGACGTATCGATCAGTTGGTTGCACGAGGCAAGATACGATCAGTAGTGTACGGAGCATGTGCAAGAATATAGGATGTAGTATTCCCCTCCTCCATTGTGCTGGACAGGCCATGCGGTCAAGCAGGAAGTTAATTCTCATTTGTATTGATTGGTCAAGAGAATGTGCGGGTGGAGCTTAATATGGGAGGAGTTATGTGCCTATATAAGGAGCCTGCACTATTGTCCGGGGCTCAGAACTTGCTGTATTTTGGTGACATTAGTCCCTCTGAGTCCCGATCGGTGAACCGAATAAAGAATCTCTTCCTTCCTGAAGAAACCTGTGTCCATCTCTCTGTGCTTGGCTTCCGTCAGTTTCTCCGGTATCAATAATTTCGCTTTTAAATGCAGATATACATTTGTGTGAAGTTTTTGTGTTTGATTGAAGGGGTGTGTTTGTATATAATTTTAGAGTTTGAATGCAGGGGTGTGTTTGTATGCAGTATTTGAGTTAGATTGCTGGAGTGTGTTTGTATGTTGTTACGGTGTTTAAATGCTTGGATGTGTGCACATACACTACCTCATACATACATACTCCCATTAACACACAGATACATATATACATACCAACACATACACACAGATCCATATAGACACCGACACATACACACACTGTAACGGATCGACGGGCACCCCGACTGAGTACCTCCGTTGATGGATGCTCCTGGTGCTTCCCGAGGGCTACAAGCACTCCACCAGACACCATAAGCACCGCAGACCCCACCCCACGAACCGCCACAGCTTGGTTGGGGTCTCGCCGTCTCCTGCCCACCCTGGACCTACGACCAGGCTCCAGGGGGTAAACCTCTCCTCCAAGATAGTGAAGCAGGAACAAGCTCTTACAAGAGCTTAGTAGTGATTACAGCAAGGGAATATGCAGAGCATAGCAATCCCTTGTAGCAGATTCCCCCAAGAGACGACACTTCAAATTGCGGGTGAAGAAGAACTGACTGTGCTGGCACACCCAGCCTGGTTTTTATTACGGTCTTGCACATACGGGACCGCCCACAGGGAGGTATAAAATAACCAATAAAAAAACAGTTACAACCCACAGTAAAGTCCTTCCCTCTGCCTGTGATACAATTATCTTACACAATGGGAAATCTAATTATCACAGGCAGAGAAATACAGTTTTATAAAACATATCACAGGGACCCCAAAACATGCAAAAAAAAAACATAAAACGTATATCCTCGGAACTGGGGGATCTGGGTGAACCACATATCCAAAATTCACCCAGATCCGTTCAGTGGTTTGGAAGATACAGTTTAATGCAGATTCCTCAGAACATATACAGGCTATATGAAAAATAATCACCGTATAATGTGTCCCCTGTTGTATAGTTTAAAACTACTGCACAATGTCTTTGTGCACCAAATATCGTCGAGATGGCACCGTGTAAAAAAGTCACAACAGTGTCTGAGAGTTAAAATGGCCGCCATCCATTGTTCTCACCATGTGTCTCTGATACATGAAATGGTGGCCACCCAGTAACTCCACAGTATGTCCCCAGAAGGTTCTTAAAGGGCCAGTAGCAGCATAATACAATACAACATGCCCAAATCCTGTATTTAAAGGGTCAAATCTCCCAGGGGCCATAGTCAGCAGGCAGGAGGCGGGCAAACAGGCTTCTCCAATGCCCAGTGGCGAGGTTGGTTCCGCCACACACACCTTAACACATGCATACACTGACATATACATACGCACACACAAACATTCTGATAAACAGATACACGCACCCTGACACACACAAACACAGACACATGCACACACCATGAAACAGATATACACACTGACATAAAAACACACACTCTGACACACAGATGTGTGCACACACATAAAAGCACACTGACACACACATATATATATATATATATATATATATATATACACACACACACACACACACACACACACACAGATAGATGCACACCCTGACACACTCACACACACTCTGATATAAACACATACAAGTGATGTTGTTTTATATCTTCAGCCACCCTCCTGTTAGTTTACCATATGTGTCCAGGAGGGTGGCTTGATTGGAGTCCTCCTTCTGCTGCTGGCTGGTGGGAGAGAGGGGTCTGGAGTAGTTTTTTGTGCTCTTTTCCCCTCAGGGGAAAGGGCCAGATTAAGAGCCCAGTGGGCCTGGGGCTGACAATTATGATGGGGCCTAATTACAGAATTGTCACGGCCCCCGGCACGCCGCGGTCGCACCGGACCGGTGCGACCACGCCAACGAACTGAGCTTACCTGCTCAGTGGTGAGTCGGGAGCCGCTCTGCCATCACACAAATGCACGTTCTGCAGTCAGAGGCCAGAGGGATATTTAACGTAGGTTATTGCCCTGTCGTAGTTTTCGTTCCTGGTTCCTGAATCCTAAGAGTGCGTTTTCTTGTCCTGTTTTTGATATTCCCATTATTTTGACCTAGACTATTCCTGACTATTCTGATTCCTGGCTTCCCTGACTTGGCTTGTTAAATGGTATTGTATATTTCTGGCTCCCTTGACCATTCTCTGTTTAACATATTAGTCCAGCCATTCTAAGGACCGGTTTACGTTTTATCATTTTCTGTTCTGTCCATGTAGATGTTACATAGTTCTGCGTGCTGGACCACACAAGCAGTTATGACAAGAATCTTATCGACAATAGACACTAAAACAGTCATACCTCTCAAGCATCAAGTATCTAATGGAGATGGTATAAATCCATACCCCCTAACAGCAGTGTCCAGTGAAGCAGGAAGTCAATGGGGACACTGGGAAAAATGGGGACACAGACACTAGGGACACAGAGACATGGAGACAAAGACACTGGGAGACATGGGGAGACATGGGGACACTGAGACACTAGGGACACTGGCTGGGAGGCCTGGAGACACAGGCATGGAGACACTTGGGACACTGGGAGACATGGGGACATTTGGGGACACAGACACTGGGAGACATGGGGAAACAGACACTAGAGAGACTGGCTAGGAGGCATAGGGACACTGGGGACATGGGGACACAGACACTAGGGGGACTGGCTGGGAGACATGTGGACACTGGGAGACATGGGGACACAGACATTTGGGGACACTGGGAGACATGGGGACATTGAGACACAAGGGGGACATAGACATTGGGAGACTAGAGGACACTGAGACAATAGGGACAATGGCTTGGAGGCATGGGGACACTGTGACCCATGTGTCTCCGTGTCCCAGTGTGTCTCCCAATGTCCCAATGTGTCTCAGCATCCCCATATCTCACAGTGTCCCCTAGTGTCTCAGTGTCCCCATGTCTCCCTGCTGCCAATTCGTGATAAAATATTCTTTTTAGAAAGTTTCAACTAAATTATCTGAGCTGAGCCACTTTCATTTTCAGACAATCATAATCTAGCATCAATGGCGGTTACCAAATAAAACTTACATTTTCAGAATTAACCTTAAAATACATTTGGGGGAAAAACGTTAATGTGTCATTGTCAGACATTATGGACTTGTTCTAAATAGCAGATACTGTTTTAAACAGCACATTCTGTTTAAAAGGCCTAATAAACTTTTATGTTGTTTTTGTCAAGGCAGTAAACTACTGGGGTATTCCCTCATTCAGATGTTTTGGAGTCTAGAATTAACTTCCTTGTACTTAACTACATCTAATAAAATCTGCAGTTTCCTCAATAATCGTATACCTGCCATGTATAAGGTTTGCATTTTAATGTTATAGACTATTGCCCCTTCTAGAACAAAGGTACAACTGATTTTAAAGACAATAAAACCCAAACTGAAAAATAAATGTGCGGGTTGTAGTGGTTATGGTGCTTGGAATATCCCTTTAACACTTGCTTCAGATTTCTTTCAGCAAGCTTCCGGCACTAGATGTGGAGGCAACAGGCGCCTGTCAAGATTTAGGTTACTATAGGTTACAGTAGGCTGTAGTGGTTATGGTACTTGGAGAGTTCCTTTAACACTTTTTTTTTTAGTAAGTATATAGTGGGGTTCTGTAAGTCACACCCAGCAGAGGCAAGGCTATGGATGTAGAAATTAATTTCAGTCTTTCAGACTGCAGGACATGATCTTTGCGTCATAGCAATTTTATTAAGCCAAAGTGGTTTTAATGCATAAATTGACCCTTTTTTAAAGTAACACTCCAAACACGTAAAGCACTTCAACCTGTTTGTTTATCAGCTAAATGGTTAAAAAAATATATATAATTTTTTTTTTTTTAATGGAGTGTTCCTTTAATAAACTGGTAGGTGAGCATATTTGTAACTTGAATTCTAGAGCCAATGCTGCAAAGAACAGTGGATGAATTAAAGTAATGCAATCAATTTCACATTAAATGACATCATCAATGAATTCCAGCAACTGAAGGGCCCAGAACCAAGTTTTTTAAAAAATAGGGGGAAATAAAAGAAAGACTCAGGGGATCTATAGAGACACCAAACTGGCAATTTAAAAAGTTAATGTAAAAATGAAGATGCTTAACACTGCTTCAAATAGGTCATTTATTTTGTTAGCACATGGATAAATAGATAACTGCATTAACAAAATCTATTTTGGCAAAGCTCTCAGGAAGAGTTGGCTGACAAGCCAGCACTGAGTGATTGGCAGCATTTTCTGGCAATACCCAATTACAGCCTAATTGGCTTTTAGAATAGGATGATGAAGAATTATTTATTATACCATCTTAAAAATGACCACTACCTTCCCAAAGTGAAAATATGAACAATTGCTGCTGCTGTTAAATACTAGTGGGAAAAAAACAGTATAAACCATTTAGTAAAGTCTTTTGTTTGTTCTATGTAAAATCTCTCTAGAAGTCCTCAACAATAACATGATTGATTGATTGATTGCAGTCATGATTTAACAGAGGATCACTCTAAATATTGTCTTTATTCAGTGGGAACCAGTTCAAAACTGCATGTGGGTAGATAATTCACCCACGATTGAGTTAAAAAACAGCTCCATCACCCAAAATATGCAAAGACCCCAGAAGGTGACAGAGCCACATTTTTTTATTTTTTTTTGATAATGATTGACAGAGCCGATTTTTTTTTTTTTTTTTTTTTTTTACTATTAGTAGGGTAGATTGGAAGAGTTTTCTAAATGTAATACTCTAGTCGCATTCCATGCAGTAATGCAAGTTTCCATTCCACAAGGTTTCGTTCAGAAATCCACCATAAGCTACACGCAGATAGAGCATCACAGAATGCCAGTTTATGGATCATGGCATTCTAGCTAGAATATGTTTAGCTTTGTTGGAACACAGGCTATAGCAGAGGCCTGGATTTATCCAAATTAAACTTAAGGTAATATTATAAATGATGTACATGTATCCAGTTCTTATTAGTTTTGGTTTGCTGTAATCAACTGTTATATTACCCAAAAAGAAGGGAGGTCGATTAGCAGTGTTTAGAAATAAATTGAGTCTCAGGTCTTGAAAAGTACTCAGAAGGTCATAACAGGTGGCCGTTAGAATGCACTGCATTATAAACAAACATCAAATGTTTTAAATGAATTTAAACAGCAGTACTTTTTATTCTAAGGTATTTCAATTATATGTTACTACTGCTGGAACGTGGATATACACACTGGTGTATATAATATGTCTGCAGTTTTTATGTGCATTTTACTTCACAGAAGACAATAATGAATGCCATTGTGAGGGGAAATGGCTGTAGGGTATTGTATAGGCTTTCTCAATTTGTATCGGTCACATGCCCAGTAAAGAATATGCACCTCACCCACGCCAGATAATGCAGACAGTTAAGCCTCTGGAGTTTTAGAATATATATTTATACATGTACAGGGGGGGGGAATACAACAAATAGGCCTCTTTTCCATTATAAATACATGCACATCAATATTATTAAGTGATATCAATACCTTATTCAATACAAATCAAGTGTACATAGCAAAGTAGATCATAGGTAAAAATAACAATATCCTTTTAAACTTCTTCTACTCAAGCACCTTCTTGTAAGAACATCGAGTCAATCTTAATATCTAAGAAAATACACTGTATTGTCCATAGCCAATGTGTTTGAATGGTCTAGTTTTCTGTATGTGCATGTGTGTGATGCCTTTCAATAAAAGGGACACTTTGCTAAATTGCTTCTTGTCTTTTGGAAAATCCTTTGATCTTGTTGACAGTTTGGCTGCATTAGTGAGAGTACGGTGGTTAATCCTTTGCTTAACTCATTCTGCACAGCACAGCCAGAGGCCTTTTCCAATGGTAATCTGTCAACAGAGGCTAAACCTTAATCAAACAGGCTGTAGAGACGCTGGAAGCAATGCTACAGTTGGGGAAATCTTGTAGAATCCTGGGACCCTAACTCTTGTCTGAGGTCAGAGTCAAAGGATTATGGGACCTATAGAGATTTTTTTTTTTTTTTTTTTTTTTATCTACAAATCATTAATCTCTCCCTTTAGATTGTGTAAAACTATTGATACACCAGTTATTTTGATTCGCTCCCTTTAGATTGTGTAAAACTATTGATACACCCGTTATTTTGTATATCATATCTTCTGTCTCACTGCACTATGACAGCTAGAGGCTTTCCAATGTTGCATACCAGTAGTACGCTGGCTAATATAAAAAAATGTTTTTGTGTGTGTGGATTTTACTTCTCAGAGGACAATGAATGCCATGGTGAGGGGAAATGGCTGTAGGGGATTGTATAGGTTTTCTAAACTTACCGAAAAGTTACATTTGTATCTGTAGTTTTCATTTACCCAAGGCCACCAGGGCAAAACTGAATATAATTTATATACCATCTTTACAAACCAAGGTGTCAGCTCCTCTGTGGACCTATTAGAGGTCAGCCACTATGGTACTTTTATCAGTACCTAAATGTATCAATGATCAAAATATTCTTAACCAATATTTAACTCTTTGTGTGATGTGTGGTTTTTTTTTAAGGTTGCATAGCTACATAGCTGAAAAGAAACATGTGTCCATCAAGTTCAGCCTGTCTTGAATCTGTTTTTGATATTGATCAAAAAAAGAAAAGAAAATACAGTTTGAAGTGCAGTCCCACAATTTTAAAATGATATACCTGAATATTGTTTTTGCAAGTATTTATAGAGTTGCTGTTTAAACATCTGTTTATACAATATGTGGGAAGAACTGGGAGGAAATTAAAAATTAGATTGCAGGAGCATAGGAATAACATCAAAAAGGGTCTATTGACTCACTCAGTGCCGGTACACTGTAATAGCTGTCCCATCTTTAGCTTTAATACATTCAAGTGTATAGGCATCGAACAAGTAATTCTGAACGAAAGAGGTGGGGATCTAATGATGTTTTTGAGACAACGTGAGGGTTACTGGATCCATACATTAAAAACCATGAAACCAAGGGGTCTAAATGTTGATTTTGATTTGATTTGTTTTTTGTAATTATTCATATTTCATTTTATTTAGTAACTTTATTGTTACTCATCTGATTAAGTTATATTTATTATTAAACCCAATCTGTTTAATTTAATTTATTCCCCTTATATATATCTTGTTCATATAAATTTCTCCATATTTTTCATATATAATTTTTCATATATTTTTTATTTTATTATTTTATTATTATGTTTTTATTTATTTATATTTATATTTATTTTTATCTATTTTTATTTATATTTAGTTATTTTATTCTATTTCCCCCTAAGGTTTTCACACCAGTTATGGGTTCTATAATGTTCTTCTACATTAGCTTTGTAATGTTACTTCCTATTGCTCTTGTTATAATATGATATGCTGCTAATTCATGTAATACATCTGTTTCTTTCATCATGGACTTGTGGGTTTGAATGCCCAAGCATAACGGAACTTTCCCTCTGTGTTACCTCCGAACTGATTAACAAAACGAAACTGAGGCTTGGACAGCAACTCCGGAACGCATGACGTAACCGGAAGCAGTCCGAACCCGGAAGTGAACGGCTGAGTCGGCTTTTTCGCGCCAAACCGGACGGATTTAAAAGGGAGGTTTCTGGACTTGATTTTATGCCTGCATTTGGAGGACTTCTTATTTGATGCCCCTGAGGAAGTTCTTTTATGAACGAAACGCGTAGGGCTTTCCTTTAGTGCTAGAGTTTCTTGTTTTAATACGTTTTATTTTACTGTTGATTTTATTTAATTTATGCATCTGGTTTTTTTGCTCCTCTGGATTTTTCCACTGGGATATGCCATTCCATCTGAACCTTGATGTGCCTACTTGACACTGCAATTCTGTAAGTGTATTTGTGAATAAAGTGTGTCTTTTTTACTTGGATACTCTGCACTATTATTTATCTCTTTCTTCCTATGCATGATTCTGATGATCCACAAGTCCTGAATTCTTCACAGCAGTATATTTGATGTGCCTTCAATCAAACTGTTTTTGTGAGTGCAATCATTTAAACCACAATTATAGTATTTTGCAACAGTATTGCGCTATGTCCTTCTCTATTATTTCTGTATTGTAGATTGCCATTTTTTTGGTGTTTTGTTGTTATTGCCTTGAGGATATAAGAGGAATCCTTTATCTACAATACAGTTAATTAAGGGTAATTTGTGTGTTTGTTTCACCTAATACCCACTAAGTGTGTTTGCTATCTACACACAGGTGAATGTACATTGTTTGATTCTGAATAAGAGGGTCAATTTTTTTTGTTTTCATTTTTCATTGCCCTAACCCACCACATGCATATTGCTCTGGTGTATAATGATTTATTTTTCTTGTGTACTGTATTACAATTTCATAAATAAATCTGAATTGAAAATCCAGTTTATTTAAGAATTTGAAAACTCTAATTTTGAACGATTTGGCCATTGCACGAGGAGCTTAAACATTGTTTAAACACTTTAAGGACAACTATAGGCACCAAGATCACTTCAGCTCACTGAAGTGGTCTGGGTGCCAGGTCCCCCTAGTTTTAACCCTGCAGCTGAAAACATAGCAGTTTCAGAGAAACTATTTTTACACTGCTGGGTAATCCAGCTTCTAGTGGCTGTCTCCCCGACAGCCACTAGAGGCCGCTTTCCGCGATTTACACGGAGTAAATCGCACTTATCTTTCCATAGGAAAGCATTCGGCTTCACTCGGGAGCGAATGTTGGCGAGGGGGCGAGGGAAAGTTCACCAGCACTGAGGGAGCCCCGCGCTGAATTAAGGTAAGTGGCTGAAGGTGTTTTAACCCCTTCAGTGCCGAGGGAGGGGGGCTTTCCAAGAGTCTATAGTACCAGGAAAACGGGTTTGTTTTCCTGGCATCATAGGATCCCTTTAATATACTAAATGTTTCAAGTTGCAATTATAGTAGCACAGATGATACTCTAAGCCTCAAAACAGAAACCTAATTCAATAAATACCTTTCAAGTTCACAGTGCATGTCACCTTATCAGGTCCATACATCTCACAATGTGCATTGGGTATAAAAAAGAAGCTCAAATTGCCATTAAATGTGCTACAATTCTCCTGACATTAAAAATGGATTTCTGGGGGGTGGGTAGGACAAATAAAACAATCACAGTTTAAAAAAAAAAAAATCTCATTAGCTCACGACAGCTTTTTAGCATTGAGAACAAATTTTCCAGTGAAGATACTGTTATGTTATAAAGCAGCAAGCATCTTCATTAAAGTTTCGCACCTGACCAAACAGATAAATGAACCAGAAAGGATTTCAGAGTGGCAAAAACACTTGTTTAGAAATAATTAAGCATAGCTAGAAAAAGGATAGGGGAATATTAAACAAGCAGAAAGAGCTATATTTAAAATGCTCTCATTCAACAGAATACTTAATGTGTGCACAATTTGATTATCATTATTTTTTCTAATGTAAAGGGATATCATACAAAAATAATGCTTGGATATTCGGTAGAGAACAGTACCGGAAATATGTTGTCATTCGTGCAACAATGCGGTTGGGAAATGTGATTTCCAATTTAAAACAATTATGTATTTCCACGTGTTCATTTCTCTCAATTCCTACTCATACTTCTTCGTCATGAGTTTCATTATTGGTGTAAAAGGTCCTAACCATACAATCCTGTTTTAGGAGTACATATTGCTAGAAAATTAGTAAAGCAATTTTTCTATTGATACGTTTGTGACCTTGTGGAGTATATTTGTGCAACAAAGCTGTTAGAGGTTATTTCAAGTGCTGTACACCGGTTTCATAGTGAGTAGGGTAGATTGCGGTCAGCTTTTGTAACATTTATAAAAATGTAATCATCCCGGGGTGAAAAAAGACCATAGTTGAAAATGGCCTTCACAGTTTTGTTAAAAGAAATAGCTTTTTGAGCAGAAAACGAACCCCATTTAAATGTGTTTAGGTGCTTTCTAAAGCTAGGGAGAAAAGCAAATCTTCATGATGGCGATAATAATGATAATAATAAGAGTTGTGATAACAATTGCCACTCAATCTACTATTGGATATACCCAGAGAAACTAGAATGGTCTGCCAAATACATAGCTAGGTATAAAAATCTGCAAAGCATACATGCTATTGTTATCTGCAGCCAATTAGTCCACAATTGATTTTGAGTGGTTCCTAAATATAACATTTTAAATAAAATTCGATCTTATAATAGGGTGCATTAAATTTAAATTTCAGTCATACCTTCATTTGCATCATGCATGGACAATGCAGGATAGTTTTTAAACTAAGAAATTAATCATTTTCACATTTAAAAGACAGTGATTTCTTGCATTTGAAGATAACATAGGGAATAAGACAGAATGGAGAATCAGATCACTTAAATACAACATAAGGAAACTAAAAGCCCAAATAAAAAAAGGATAACTAAACACATATTACAACGCTTGAATACCCCGGGTATTACTACTATGTACGTTTTGGATTAGGCTGCTGTCCATACAATTATCTGCAATAATTTTCAAATGACATTAAAAATAAATCAACTACCTACAAAGTGTCGTGAAAGCCGGTCAATGTATGCAAAAGGTATAAAACAGACTAAGTGCTTCTACGAAAACCAAAACGGTATTTCCCAATAAAACAGGTTCTTGTATCGCCAGTTAAACCAGTTTCAGGCTACTGGATGCGAATGGCTTACATCACTGATTGCAGGGACAAAACTTTAAAATAATGAATGTATAGTACTAAGCTCATATTCGTAGTAACAGAAATTGACATTTTTGAAGGAAAAGACAATCTCAAGTGTAAACCAAATCAAACCTAACTTTTTGTTTTTACTATATAAATCCTAACAACGTAAGTACAACTACACAAATGTTTATCACAATAAAATGGTTTAATAGACAACTCAAACTAGATCCAAAACACAGAAACAAATCACAGCTGTGCACGGAAGAAGAAAGGATGACAAGCAACATCAACCGGGTTTGTTTGTCACACAAGCATACACAGGCCAGTTAGATTTTGATTGTGTGCTCACCGCCCCATTGATACATATTAAGCCCTTAAGGACACAACTTCTGGAATAAAAGGGAATCATGACGGAATATTTCCGTCATTTGTCCTTAAGGGGTTAAAGCATCACCTTTCCCATAAACAGTTATTATATTTCACGATACAAAATACTCATAGCTTCAAGTCAGCAGAAATGACACGTTTTTCAAATGCACATTGCATGTATAATTACAGTGTTTATTGTGTTATTTGAATATTCTCACCCTTCTGTGATAGTTGTTGACCAGCACATTAATGATGTGTTATAATGAGGCACAGTCTCAAGTGGATCCAGAGTCCCACAAGACCCTGCTGCTCTGCAACCCATCTCCACGTGGTCTAATGAAAGGAAGCTGAAATGTATCTCTCTTTTTCTGCTTCCATATCAGTTTGCATCGATAACAGTGACAGAACACTGCGGCATCTTGAAGACCTCAATCATTTCCAACTGTGTACCATATAAAATCAAACCGATTCATGCAAAGTGTCTATATATGGGGAAATAGCGTCGATTTATAGTAACCTACCTATAGTAGTGGTATATACTAGAAACTAGTTACTGTGTCGATTATGTATTTTATTTTCTGTTCACGTTATTGTAGATCGCTCGGTTTGTAAGTCAATTATATAATACAGCACATCTGAAAATGCATTTTATAACTAAAATCACAATCTGCCATCCGTTTTTTCAGTATTTTTTTATTGCCATAAACAGAACTTTTCTGGTTTTCATTAACCTATATTTAGAGTTCCATAAGTCTATTGCTACTGAACAGACAGATTCCACAATAATTCTGATTTAAGTCAGTGCCTAATCAAAATATCAGCCTTTATCGGGGCGGAGCCGACCGCCAAACGGATCAGACGCGTCTAGTCTGAGCTCCAGCGCCTAGACTAAATTTTCGGAGCCAACTCGGTACCAACGGCACCCACTAATCCACAAAGGTGCCCAAACTACCCACAAGCTACAGGCGAACACAAAGGTACCATCATCGACCCAGCACGGTACCGGAGTAACCCGATCAAGGTTTAAGGCCTACCGGGCTTGAGCTGGGAAGAGACGGCCGCTCTCCCAGGTCTCCGAACGGCGTTTGGCTGCCCTCCCCCCCCCCCTGGACCGGTGGGGGTTATCCCGGTCCTCACCCAGTGGCCTCGACAACAACAGACCAGCCAAGACCAAGCAGCAGCCTCAATACCGCAAGCTGTGGCCTAAACACCTCAACTAAAATGGCGGACGCCACACGCGCCGAAGGCACCGAGAGAGCCTGCAACGATCCAGCGCCCACTACACAAAGCGCTCACAAGCTCAAGCCAGACCGTTACCCACAACAACCAGAGGGAAACTCACAGCAAAGTGCCCCGACAAGACACAACCTCTGGGACACGATCCGGAGCTCTGACCACGGCTCCAAGGCTGGCCCAAATCAAGCAAATCATGCGGAAAAGCCGGGGGCACAGCAAACCAGTACCCGCATCGCAAAGGATCACACAGAAGGCACGCAAGCGAACACCTCCATCCCAGACAAGCCGGGGAGCAGGTCTCCCACACAACGAGCCGCACACCACTTACAGAAGACCACACTTTGGCCACCCCTCCCGCTGGGTTCTAGCATGAGGAAGGGGTTAAACACTTACCTTTCTCCAGCGCCGGGCTCCCTCAGTGCTGGGGACTCTCCTCCCTCTTCGGCTGAATGCGCAATAAAAAAAAATTATTAGCCTTTATCATTGCTGGGCACATGTTTTTTTGATGAAATGAATGAAAGGGAAGACTAGATATGAACAAGAGACTAGTGTTGGGCAATTATTAAAGGACCACTATAGGCACCCAGACCACTTCAGCTTTATGAAGTGGTCTGGGTGCCAGGTCCATCTAGGGTTAACCCTGCCTGCTGTAAACATAGCAGTTTCAGACAAACTGCTATGTACACAATGGTGTTAATCCAGCCTCTAGTGGCTGTCTCATTGACAGCCGCTAGAGGCGCTTCCGCGATTCTCACTGTGATTTTCACAGTGAGAAGGCGCTTGCGTCTATAGGAAAGCATTGAGAATGCTTTCCTATGGACTGACTGAATGCGCGCGTGGCTCTTGCCGCGCATGCGCATTCAGCCGAAGAGGGAGGAGAGTCCCCAGCACTGAGGGAGCCCGGCGCTGGAGAAAGGTAAGTGTTTAACCCCTTCCTCATGCTAGAACCCAGCGGGAGGGGTGGCCATGAGGGCGGGGGGGGGGGGGGACCTAAAGACCATATAGTGCCAGGAAAACGAGTTTGTTTTCCTGGCACTATAGTGGTCCTTTAAGGTTTTCTTCAGCTAGACAAAAAAATGAATCTTCTACATTACAAAATGTAATGTAATAAACATTATAAAATGATGCTTTCTTGTAATCACAAAACCTGCTTAAAATTGTGCTACAATAGCAAATGTGGATTCTTGCAGAAATATAAGTACGGTATATATCAGAAGATTGCTACAGTATACATCACACAGAAAACAGAGAGAGATGAATACCTTTAAAAAGGAAATTAAAAAGTCATACTCGTATTTAGGTATAATTTCCTTTAAGAGATTTCAGGCTCCCTGCTCACCAAATTTGATTCTTACTCCGCAAGCACTTTGCCATTTCTGAACCTTTCAAGGCACTTCAAAGTCCGCAATTTCCATGGGACAGACAATGGAGAAGAGCTTGCTAATGTGTGAGTTATTATCGATTGGCAATTGCTTTACCCTAAATTATTTCACTAACCAATAATGGATGTCATGCTTTAATGACTAGGCACTAATAATAACCTTCACTCAGGTCTGTGACAGTTTGTACTTTAAGTGCAAAAAAAGCAAAAAGGATCTAACGTTAGATAACAAAACTGCAAGGATCCAAGAATTGACAGCTGGGATAATTAATTCCACTGATTTGTCTTCATACAATGCACATTTTCAGGTTCACAAATTGTATAATACATACGACTATGTTTTTGGTTTTGTTTTCTATGAATTATTATTTTTAATTTTTTTTTTTAATAAAAAATAAAGTCCATCGCCCATATTTAAAATTTTCCCTAGTGATTCATTGATGCAGCTATTACGATGTTAAAAGTGATGTAATTTGGATATACGGTGTCAACAATATACTTTAGAAAGATTTATTGCAGAATACAATAAAAGTAATATAAGGGAAAATAAACCAGAAAGTTAATTTATTAAACACATATGACCAACTCCAGCTGGGATAGGTCCATCTTTCAAACCTACACCAAGAAATCAGGATTCTTGGCAGGGCCGACCATGGGCCTGTGGTTATCCTGTGTGAAACTATGGAGGAGTACCTTAATCTCTCCCCACCAGTGCTTATTATTCTAGTTACTTAATACTCCAAAAGGAAATATACAAAAAATTTTTTTATATATTTACATTTTTGAAACAATTATATAGAAATATGCATTAAAACAAAGCAAATAATAATAAAAAAAAAAATACACTTGTTTTGGTGAGCAATTACCAAACCAGGAACCAGTTAAAAACTTACCAGGCTTACCTACCCTTGATATGAGTAGGTACATATGGACAGTAGGTGTCTGGATTTTATTATATGGCATTCTATTTCTCTATACTCCCCCCTGCTGCCCCATTGTTTAGGGGATTCAATTCAAAATGCCTAGCGCCCTAAACTAAAATTCCTCATGGGATATCTCTTCCTACGGCTACTGCCAGGCCCCATGCCCACACTGCTAATGCGTCATATGCATCTTACACTTATACCTAGTCTCAGCATGTTTTAAGGATCATATATGCTTCTTAACGGTTTGTTCCACTAAACATGTATGTTAATGCTTCTATTGCATATATTTGCCTCCACGCCTAAGGACAACTGATAGCCCAATTGTCCTGCTTGTGACGGTTTACATGCTGATGTTTTGATTCACTCTCTTGACCATTGTTCCTACACGATTTTGCTTTACAAAAAAAAAACATGGTTTCGTACCCCAGATATCTAAGATATACGGTACATGTTTCTGTACATCATGATCTTGTATCATGCTAAATATTAGCCAAAACTATGCACCTTAAAAATAAAGATTTAAAAAAAAAAAAAACACGTATAAGTCACTTTTTAGTTCTTTCAATATTTACAAAGTAACAGCTGAACATATCCCATAAATCCTTGGCCAGCAGAGGTTTAAGATACGTAGTCCATAACTTGGCAGTTTTGCTAATTAAAAAAACATGAATAAAATTGCTAAGCAAGCTGTCATAAGTCACAGTGTGCTCCACTCCATACCTTCCTGGTGTGTATGTGCGCCTCTCTACATGCCTACCGTGTGTGCCTCTCTACGTGCCTACCGTGTGCGCCTCTCTACGTGCCTACCGTGTGCGCCTCTCTACGTGCCTACCGTGTGCGCCTCTCTACGTGCCTACCGTGTGCGCCTCTCTACGTGCCTACCGAGTGCGCCTCTCTACGTGCCTACCGAGTGCGCCTCTCTACGTGCCTACCGAGTGCGCCTCTCTACGTGCCTACCGTGTGCGCCTCTCTACGTGCCTACCGTGTGCGCCTCTCTACGTGCCTACCGTGTGCGCCTCTCTACGTGCCTACCGTGTGCGCCTCTCTACGTGCCTACCGTGTGCGCCTCTCTACGTGCCTACCGTGTGCGCCTCTCTACATGCCTACCGTGTGCGCCTCTCTACGTGCCTACCGTGTGCGCCTCTCTACGTGCCTACCGTGTGCGCCTCTCTACGTGCCTACCGTGTGCGCCTCTCTACGTGCCTACCGTGTGCGCCTCTCTACGTGCCTACCGTGTGCGCCTCTCTACGTGCCTACCGTGTGCGCCTCTCTACGTGCCTACCGTGTGCGCCTCTCTACGTGCCTACCGTGTGCGCCTCTCTACGTGCCTACCGTGTGCTCCTCTCTACGTGCCTACCGTGTGCGCCTCTCTACGTGCCTACCGTGTGCGCCTCTCTACGTGCCTACCGTGTGCGCCTCTCTACGTGCCTACCGTGTGCGCCTCTCTACGTGCCTACCGAGTGCGCCTCTCTACGTGCCTACCGTGTGCGCCTCTCTACGTGCCTACCGTGTGCGCCTCTCTACGTGCCTACCGTGTGCGCCTCTCTACGTGCCTACCGTGTGCGCCTCTCTACGTGCCTACCGTGTGCGCCTCTCTACGTGCCTACCGTGTGCGCCTCTCTACGTGCCTACCGTGTGCGCCTCTCTACGTGCCTACCGTGTGCGCCTCTCTACGTGCCTACCGTGTGCGCCTCTCTACGTGCCTACCGTGTGCGCCTCTCTACGTGCCTACCGTGTGCGCCTCTCTACGTGCCTACCGTGTGCGCCTCTCTACGTGCCTACCGTGTGCGCCTCTCTACGTGCCTACCGTGTGCGCCTCTCTACATGCCTACCGAGTGCGCCTCTCTACATGCCTAGCTGTGTCTGTCATGTCTCCATGCCTCCCTTCTCTTTGCTCCACTGCATGACCCCTATTTTTAAATTCTCTATATTTTTAACAATGACCACAAGTGTCTAACAGCCAAAGACCTGCAATAGATCTTTTTTACAAAAATGTATCATTTAACAAATTTGTACTAGTGAAAGTGTAGGCTTACAGAGTCACATTATTGGTGATTTGCAGAATGATTGACTCAGAATAGAGAACGGAACATTTTTTATGTGCTGTGTTATCTTGCACACATAATTAAATATAAAAACTTATAACAAACAGCTGTTAAAAGTGAGTGCCTACTGACCATATGTAAAAAGAATGGAATGGCTTTTAAAAGCTTGGAAACAAGCGTTACAAGCAATAGCAAGCCCAGTGTCCACAATATTAGGGGGTACCCTGCTATAATGGCACTGTCTGTGCATAAGAGGTGCAGAGAGGGATACATTACTGAGCTATTATGAACCACACTGTAATAAAACTGCACACAAGGTGTTAGAATATCATAATGACACAAACTTAAAAATAATACATATGCATGCCCATGTACCGATATTTGGTGTCATGCCACATACAAAAAAAAAAAAAAAGGGGAAATTGAAATTTCCAATAATATCCATATATCGGGTAGCATTGATATATGGCTTAAAAGTTAACCACATATGCTTAGAGGGAGAAATCACAGTTGGTGTTGGTTGAAGCTCAGACCGATTAAATGCAATAGAAACCAGGAAATCACAATCAGTATAAAATACAAGGAGTTTATTCACCTTAGGGAATTAAAACACAATGTTTCCTCCAAAGCCGATCCAGACCAATGAGAATAAAGACGTGCCACTGCAGGTCAAGTGATCTCTCGGGCAGCAGATAAAGTCTACGCGCTTCGTTACAAAGAAACGTTATTTAGGCAGGGTGCATAAATGCCTTGGATTTTATACCAATTGGAAGTTACTCGTTTTTTTTATAAAAATTTAAGCGGGAACTTGCCCAGGTCCTGAAAGTTTTACTATTACACAATAATCATTTACTATAAAATCTACATATTCTAGGGGGAAAGAATACCTTATTAGGGTTTTAAAAACAAGCAGGGAGACCAGAGGTGTTTCACACACACGCCTAATCATAGATTTTATATATATATATACCGTATATGATAAAAATATTCATCTATATATTGTTTGAAGAAAAAACAGGTACACTATCTTCAGGTTAGAAAGAAAGAAGTGACATTAATTTTGCTCCATTCTTTCCACTTATCAAGGACATATTGCTGTTTCAGATAAAACATTCCACAGACACACAGACCTTTTCCTGACAGTCTATAACTATCATGTGTAGTCTTTTTTCAATAAATCAGCCAAGACACAGTACATGCTTCTGGAGAACCCTATCTATTCTAGTGGAGAATTAAAATTTTTAGCCTTAAGCCTGAGACGGCTTTAGACTCCAAATCTTCAATAGGTTTAGTCATGCAAGCAGAGGATTTTTTAAAGTTACCAAAGACTTACCGGTAGTTTAAAGCTCAAGAAAATGTGGACTGTCAGGATCCATTGTGCAGCCTCTAGGGCTTAAAACTATTCAACACTCGGTGGTGACCCTCTGCCTTGGATTCTCCCACTTTCTTTTGACACCAGATTTAAGGCCGATTGTTGGATTTTCTTGGTACATAGAAAGAAAAGGATTAAAAGCCCAGCTGCAGCAACTAAAGGATGAGGGGGTAAATACAGTTTAGTCACTATTTCCCCACAATCAGGATCGTTTTTCTTGTGGTACTAATTAACAGCCTATCTCCACAGTTGGATGCCACCTCTATTCCTTTCTATAACCAACAAGAACCTGGAGTGGACAGTTTGTGCGTAGGAACCAAACAAGCAAACACTGCACATAACCTGAACCTTTTCAAGGACATATAGAAGTCAAACATGAAAATGGGATGCACATTTGCATGAGTGATTTAAACCTAATAATTTGTCAGCCATAAGAAGAAGCATTAAAACATGAAGACGGCTGAGCTGAAAAACAGAGGAGCATCCTTCCAATAAAGCACGTTTTACAAAACAAAACAAACAAAAAAAACAAAACACAAACGTTCCAACTTTCTACATCAGACCTCCAAGACTGATCAATGTGCCAGGAAAACATATTTCCCATGGCCCGTCCCTTCCTCCTTAGTGCACAGTAGAGCTTTTAGAAGAAATTGTATTTGTTCTTCCTTTGATGAAATATGGGGGTAATGGAACCGTTTGGAGCAGGGGCAGCCAACGTTTGGCACTACAGATGTTCATGTCCCCTAATGCTTGTCAGCATTATGGCTATAGGAGCATTATAGGGGATGCAGTCCAACACAGAGAGCTTGGTATACCATATCTTGCAATATATTTCAAAGAGAGTCTATAATACTATTTTACTATACAGTAATTATGGCAAAATAGATCAAATAAAAACATTCAAGTATCCTGCTTATAGTATCTGAATACAACCTCATGGCCTTTCAGGGAATGCAAATTCCTTAAATATATCTGAATGCAAAAATAATGACAGTATAAGGACATAAAAAGAGCCACATATAGTAAGTACAGCTGTGCCAAGGAACTGTACTATAAAATGTCTTTGCAAGCTACTACTTCAACCTGCAAAGAATCTCTATTCTACAGAGAATGGTGGTTTGTAAAATGTACAGGATAGAACAGAGGCAAACGTAAATAAACATATCAGAAAAAAACGAAGTAATCATTACAATAGGAGAGCTTACCGGACTATTGCATTGATTTGTTATGGTAAACAAAACAAAAAGCATATTAAGAGGAGAAGAAATAAAACAGTATTTCTATTTCTCCTTTTGAATTGCAAAGTTTGCCAGGATGTGTCCTTGTCCGAATTGGATTGAGGTGTCATTTGCTGGGGGGGGCGGAGCCAAGCGGGCAACCTGACTAGACGCACTGTACCAGAGCTCCTGCCGTGATGGCCCAAACTCGACGGATAACCCGAGGAAAAACGCTGAGACACCTCCACAAATCAGCCTATCGGCTAGAGGAGGCACTCTGGAACGCGCCGATATCAGACTCGGCACCAATCCTGACCGGGAACCGCGGCAATAGAATGAGGCCTAGCGGACGCACGGGGGAAGGACGGCCGCCTTCCAACCTGATGCGGACCGCAACAAGCGAGTGCAAATCGTGCACCCCCCTATGGACCGGTGGGGGATATCCCGGTCCCCGCCGGACGGAGTGTCCCGAACCCAGCACCAAGCAACAGGCACAAACACCTCTAAAAGACACGCGGTGACGGGAACACCCAAGATGGCGGCGCATTATCAGCCATCAACATCAGACAAGCTACAAACACAACCAGAAGCGATGCACACCTGGGAACAAGCAAGTGACTCCATTACGCTTATTTTTGAACGCTTCTGGGCTAAGCTAGAGGCACGCTTAGGGACTGAAGTGCCACGCAGAATCTCCTCTGCTACGTTCGGAGCCGACGGCAGTCGGGTGAGTGAGGGTCCGCTTCAGGGCAACACCACAACCCAAGAGTCCGATCCCCACGTTTTAAGCCCTCCAGGGCTGAGAGCAACAAGGGGCAAGCCCCTGAGGTGCCGGCCACACAAGCGGGGAACAGCTAAGCGAAGCCCCAAGCGACCTGCCATGATTCCTCGCACCATCCCGAAAGGGTTGAACCTGGCCCACAATGGTCTCCAGGCTCGTGGCCTACAAGCACCAGCCCTCATGCAACCCCGGGGCAGAAGGGGACTCCCGCCTCCGAAACGACGCGGCTCCACGCAGACAAAACAGCAACCAGGCGTGCGACCCACATCAGTGAGACCACGGACGACCGGCAAGCGCAAGGCCTACAGCGATAGAGTCAACATCCCGGCTCACGCTGCGAACGAGAAGTCCCCAGTCTCCCAGGTCGGTACAAGCAGCTACCAGCACAGACCTAATCAGCGGAGATGCCCAGGAGCCACCACACCGTACCTGACAGCAATCACCCACGGGCTGACACCGAAGTCCGGCATGCCAAGAACCGGCATGGGTTGAAGGGGACTGGTTTGTGGACTCACAGTACTCTCTAATTTTACCTTTTTTCAGTTTTAAGATATTGACGCACAGATATGCTTATCGTTATGCATTGCATTGATAGGACTCTCTCAGATTCAAGCTACTGTTTAGCATCATACCTTCATAGTCTAACAGTACTCTTTATCTGGTATACTTAGATTTGTTATATCCGTTTAACCAACCTACTAATGTCCCTATTGTTTTGCCTGAAAATGTGCTCGAGGATTGCTATTGGGGCACCAAGAGCTTATTTGTTATGTTACCCAAAGCACAACAAAAATAAAGAATTTAAAAAATATATATATATATATATATATAAAAAAAATAAAAAAAAGAGGTGTCATTTGCTAAATATTTAATATTAATTTAACAGAAAAACAGTGCATCTCTTACAAAAAGTTAGCACAGGTTATAGACGAATTACCAGGTTTTATTCAGCACTGGTATTTAGATTTTTACTAAACAATCAGCACAATAATGCTATCACTAAATATTATTGAGTAGATCAGGATCGTGTGTGCAGTTTGTTAAATTAATTCAGACTCAGAAGTTAAAACTTATTAAAAATATTTTATTGGAGAGTGGATGATCTACTTCTATAACTTAGGTCAAATAGCACATTTATGGAAAAACTCAAACTCTGCCTGAATTTTTCAAAATCACTGTTAATTCCTTCTTTAATTAATAAACCTCCTACATGTTTATATGCGTTTCAAAAATTCCAAATCACTGAATTCAGTACTAATGTATAAGAAATAAAAAAAAAATTTTTTTTAAATCTTTAATCTCCAAGTGCATGATCTCAATTATATTTATGGTCGTGAACATTTGTTTGTTTGTTTTTGTTTTGTTTTGTTTTTTTAATAAAACTGACAACTAAACAAATGAAAGGTTATAATAAACATCTACTGACCTTCAATCTACTGATAATTAATACAATTCAATCTAAAAATCTCAGAGATTTTAATCTATAAGCCTGACAAGTCAGATGGCACTAAAAAAACAAAAAACAAGAAAAAAAAAAACCTCTTCTGCTTGAGGAGGAATGCAGACAGAGTAAAGTAATGAAACCAGTTGCAACATGGGATGCCAATGTCACAAAGAGCACTGTGTTAGTGCTCAGCCTCTTTCCTGTAAAATACCAATGTGGTACCAGCTCTTCTGTTGTTAACACAGCAGGCCTTTATTCATCACAGATGTTTGCCATAGGCACAGGGCTGGTAGGATGCGCTTATTGAATATGATACGATGACCTTTAAATGGAATACTGTAAGGCTAAGGAGCAATGCAATCATCCCAGAGTCTATTCTGTGCCCCCAGCTATGTGACACAAGGTCTGTTTTCAAGGATGCAGGAGGGGGCCATGGGTAAAAAGCAGTTATGATCTCTTTAAAGCTCAGTGTGAAAAAAGTGCTCTTCTCCAGGGTACTATACATAGATAAGGCATACAAACACAAAAAAGTGTTGAATTGAAGAAGTGAGAACATCTCCTTTAATAAATAGGCTTCCAACAGGAAATAACGAATTGCAATATAAATCCAACTAAGGCTTGGTGACATTCAACAAGATCTGCTCAAAGGGGAAAACTGCAAGTTTAAAAATCATTGGTTAATTAATGTTCAGGCATAATTATGACCTGTCAGTCACAGATGTGGTCACAGTATCAGCGGCAATCCGTTCTAGAATGTTACATTTTGAAGATTCAGTGCTTTGAATGGTTAATTTGTCCACGTTTTGACTTTTATTACCGAAATCAATTTCAATCTCGTCCCACTAAACAATTCCCCTTGCAATTCTAGTCCCAAACATCCGGCATCCGAGGTGTTGCCAAGTTCACAACAACCTTTGGCGTGGGCGCAGTGTGTCCCTCTGCTGCCATCAATCAGCAAAAAAAGGCAGAGCTTCCTACACACTGCCCCGATTCATCAGCTGGAGCTTTGTAGTAATTCAATGAGGCTCTGGAGCTACCACACCTATTAGTGCCTTTTATATTCCATGGCTAAAGGACGCCACGGCAAGCTCTAGAGCAGCAATCTTTCAAATGTGTTCCTCTTAAAGCCTAAACATTAAAAGGTTTTTTTTTTTTTTTAATTCATTTGAGTCACCCCTCACAAACACAGAGGTCTTCACACCCCTCCCCACTCTTCCACTTTTTTCCCCCTCTATCCTCCCTCCCCTTTTCCGCTTATAGCTAAATCAGATTTACAACAACTGTCAAAGTCTGGAATGACAGATAAATTAATCTTCTCTTCATGAGTTTACATCCCAGGCATCTGGGCTTCTGATCCGGCCCTAACAAGCACCAGATCTCTGTGAGCTGTCACTTACAGTTGATGTTTTCTTGACTCAAGTTTTATTATCCTGTCATGAGAATCTATTTACTCTGCAGTTGCAGGGTGGAGTTTTGGCTCACGGACAGGATGATTTCATGGGCGACAGTCTCCTTCAAGCATTTACATCTTTGCAGAGGGGCAAAGGGTTCTAAACATACATAGATTAAAGAACAATCCAATACCCCCTTTGCAAAGAGTGCCAAAAACCCATGGTTATTTTCAGTGAAATGTACCGCCTCAAAGACAGATTTAGAACTCATTCATTTTCGTCGAACTTTAAAGCTTTCTTTGAGCATGCTATGCTTTGGTGTGCTGCACGGATACGAAATCCAAAGCCTAACAGAAGGATTTCTGATGGTTAAACATGACTATATGACAATCCCGGTCACTATCCTTTGCTGTGGGCTGGACACACGATGCCTGTTACTCTTATAGAATAAGTTAAGTTCTTAAATACAAAATGCATGATGATTGAAGATACTAAACAGTGAAGTTACAAAAGTCCCGTGGTAGTTTATATAACACTTCCTCCCCCAGCTTTTAGCATATATTTATGATCTGTGTTGCAGATAGGAATTTTATAGGAGCAAGTCACTAAAAGAAAAGTGCATAAAAATGGGTATTTTACAGTTCAAAGTTACTGAATGTTATCCAAATGGTTCATTTTATTGATCACACCATGCACATCAAATTAATCATATATAATAAAATAAATAAATTGCTGCCCTTAATAAGGTTGTTTGTTTGTTTTAACATATTGCTCGCTCTGCCAAACTCTTGGATTTTACTGGGTAAAATGGTTAATCCTCATTTATTTGTTTACATTTTCTCCCAATGTTGCACTATTATATGTAACCAAATTGCAGCAGAGTTATAGAAACATAAAAATACTGAACCTTTTTGTTTACCTCTGATGAACATGTTCCATTTATTTCCATGCCATAGTACTGATTCAGTTTCAAACTAACATACACATTCAACATTTCATTCATTACTGTATCTTGCACACATTTAGACAGACCGGGTTTGACTTCAACAGGGGAGGGTCCATGGTGCACTCAGCATCACTTGTGGCATTTGTGTAATGACTTACTGACATCAAAGGGAGTTCCTTGCACAAATAAGTGATAGACATGTTGGATGCCAGTTAGATAGGCCCCTACACATTTGCAGATTTCTGTAGAAGCCTTTGTTTACTCAATATCATGTCAATTTTGGGCTGCACTTTAGGTAGATTATTCTTTACCTGCTTCCCTAAAAATGAGAGCGTAGGACAGGGTTCCCAAATTGTGAGTGTCTTGCTGGGTCCAAGGGCATTTGGAAGGTATGAGAGGTTTCCGGTCAAAGTATATTGAATACTGGTAATAAAGCGTAACTCTTTATTACCTATTCATTCCCTATTCGTGACTGACTAATTTGTGTGACTTGTGTGTTTTTCTTCCAAATCGCATGCCTGACACATCACTAGGTCTGAAACATGGTTAAAGGGACAGCTCATTGAAGTGGTCCGGATGCATATACCCAGATCCCTTAACCCCTATAAAGGTAATTATTGCAGTTTCTAACTAACTGCAATAATTACCTTTGTGGGTTAACTCCACCTCTAGTGGCTGTCTACCACTAGCCACTAGAGGGCCTTCCAAGTGGTTAAGCGACTTTTGGTCGCTTAACTGGTGCTGGACGCCCTTAAACTATGCATGAGGACATCCAGCGCCACCTGATACCCCAAAGGAAAGCGTTATATAATGCTTTCCTATGGGGCCAATCTAATGTGAGTGTGGCTGACGTCATCGGGGGAGGAGCAAAGGCACACTTCGAGCCACTGCCGAGGGACATCAGCGCTGGACTCAGGCAAGTGACAGAAGGGATTTTTAAGTTGGGGTTACGTCTCTTCATTATTATGACCCTTACTGGGGTTATCCCCACATTCTTATTTGTTACACTTAATATCACAGCAAAATGTAAAGTTATTGTGCCCTATTGACAAAGCAAAGATAATTGAGAAGGATTTCACACTAACATTCTTGTATAAATTCATTTGAGATACAAGAAAAAAACAAAAAACAAAATTCATGATCATCACAATTTCATTGCGCAAAAGGAAGAATAAAACCATCAACATAGTCAAGACAAATCATTTCACAGCCAACTACAATTTTTTGTTACCGAATGGATTCATGAAAACAGCTGGCAATATATATTGTAGGAAAATGGATATACTGAAAGATTTCAAAACATAAAAAGTAACCAAACCTATTATAGCCAAAGAAAATGACTTCATGCAGCCAAACGGGTATTGCTTTATACGTTTTACTATACTCAATCCCGTGGCTTCTATCCATCATACAAGTCTGAACAACCACTAAATAACAGAAATGCACAACATGAGAGCACTAAATATTTCTGACCTCTCCATCACATGGATTTGCTGGGAACTTGAGAACATTGCAGACTAAAGAGTATATTCACCAAACTCTGATGAACACGATGAACACGATTACTCGTTAACACTGCAGAACACAACGCAAAATAGTTCATATGCACACAAAAAAATTAAAAACCTTCATTTTGAAATATATATCTATATCTGTATTCTAATCTTGTCTTGTTGCTGTCCTGCTGCTATGTGTGGTTCCATATTTAGTAGACTTGTGCAAAAATGTGTTTTGAACGGTTCGTCCGAATTCAATTCCTTATTTTTTTTTTTATAATTCTTTATTTTTGTTGTGCAATGAGTTAAACATCGATAATCGTTGACATCTTCTCATATCAAGAAAAGTAGGTAACAAAGGTACTATTAACGTACACGTCTAAGTAACTGCACGATTTTGTTTAACGTTAACTATGCTTATTTGTAAATAGTAGTCTGCAAGTTTTACATTAGGAAAGGACATCTAGAACACAGTTGTACCTGATTATAGCAGTAGGAGAGACAGGATAAATTAGAATGGTTGTAACCAACCAGAGGGAAATACCACTGGGAATACAAGATAGACTTCAGCATACTTTCAGTGCGAGCAGAGTAAGAAATAAAGCGAAATAAGCATATATGAAACTATGCATGAATGATAAGAGACACAGCCTTGCTATGGGTAGAGATTATGAACCATTCAGCCAACTCCTGTAGTGGGAGAGACACTGCCACAGGTCAAACATTGTCCATTCATGCTGATAGGGCCCAAGCCTCCAAGCCAGCCAGCAAGATGCTCTGGGACCAATCGCGTCCGGCAGCTGTAGCTTGTGCCTGCAATCTCTCTGTCCCGTATACCCAGCGCCACAAAGCCGAGATCCACTGAGTGGGCAGGCTGCGGTCTGATAGCTGGCGCACGATGCCCTGTAGCACAAATTAGCAGGAGCAGTTGTGGAGTCTGTGCCTTCAGTGCTTGCTCACCCTTTGTGTCGGTCTCCTGCGTCTTTGTGATGCCACGCGGAAGCCGCGTGGGAGAAGCTTTGGCATGTGATCACGGCTCACTGACTGGTTCCAGGAGGCTTTGGTCCGGTGCACAGGAGCAGTGGTAAGTGCACTAGCATTTAGCTTGGCACAACATTGTGCATACAGGCTGTCAAAAGCTTGCAGGAGCGGGGTCTCGCTGATGGATGACCGTAGGAAGGCCTGCGATGCATCAGGCCCTGGCATGGCAGCCATCTTAGACAGTAGGCCTCGGCCCTTCAGATCGCCTTGGGGTGTTATGCCTTGTAGTTAAGGCCGCAAGAATGCCTGGATACTCCCACCGGTCCAAAAGAGGGGGGGGGGGGGGACAGGGCCCAAAAGCATGCTGTCTCCAGACCAGGGCAGAGGATCGGCCGCCTCCTCCGCCACAAGTATGGCTGCAATGAGTTATGCCCACTTGTGTTAAGCAGAAGCAGGTCAAACACACAGTGGAGTGTCCCTCAGTTACGTAATCCTTTTGTGGTCTAAAATGGGTTAATACTGTCCAATATTAGATTTATAATGAAGTTTTCCCTGAGAAGCTCATGCCACGTGCAACTTTCTCGGTCAACGATGAATTTTTTAACTGTTTGACAAAAACTGGGGTTCTCCACAGCACCAGAAGACCATCTCTTCCTCAACCACATTGAAAGTGTTGAAAGTGTACAATGAACACTTCAGCAATATCAATGTCTAATGTGGAGGATGGTGGTGATTGGCTGAAAATGCTGGGGTAGGGAAAAAAATTAAATTTAAGAAAAACAAATTCAGTATATTTTTTTTTTTTCAATAAAACCAGCACTAATATCACTAATATCAGTTCTTCTTTAGCTGCAGTTTGCTCTCTTTGGGACACATTAAATGAGTAATATGATTGTGATGAGCATGTATATGCCTGCAAATACATCTAGCATTTTTATGAGTGCCAATTATTCAATTTAAATGTCTAGTGTAAGGTAATGATCTTGCATTATACTACCTATATATTTGTTCTACATCTGCATTAACATTAAGATTATGGAAGTAGAGATATCATTAAAACCATGCCAAATCCCTGTCTATTCTTCAGAAAATGTGGAAAAAGGCAGGAATTAAACTACAATATGTGGCATGGACTCACATGACACTATAAACCTATGTAATGGGAAACCTTTCACATATATTCATTTCATCATAAACTAGGTTTCCATAGTAGAATTTTTTTATTTTTTTGTTAATTGACACCAAGTCAAGGCCATTACATATATAAAACTGTATGGAAGGCTATTAAATTTAAATTATTCATATTAAAAGGAGTCTACATAATACAAGAAAATACAGTGCTGATTATTTAACAGATCATACTTTTGTAATGTAAAAACATGCCAGGAGAGGCAACTTCAACTTAGTTTTAAAATAGGAGTTCGAATTTGCTGGCAAATGGGTAGCTTAGTGTGTATCTGTCACCTCCGAGACTACCGTAGTTTATCATTGTTACTCAATTTCTGAAAATATATTTAGTCCTTTGTCTACATTCCAACACAGTTGGAATCCGTGATTAAAGAATTTTGATTAAGGTGTGTGCAAAGATTGTATGATACTTATAGTGATTTAATATTGTAGCTATTCTGACACTTATCACAACAGCATGGTTAGAGCGTTGACACATCAAGAGACCACAGAGGGCAAGAAGATAAAACCAGACCCCCAAACCTCCATAACATAATTCTAACTCTCTAAAGCAGAGGTTCATACATCTTAAACTACCATTGCACAGCGTCATATTAACAGGTTTATTAGTACCTGAAACTAGTTTTCATTAAACTTCTCATTTTGACTCCGACTGCCCAAACTTACACACCCAGAACGCTCGTCCCAGACCCAAAACTCTCATACTGCGTAACCCAAACTCTCATACTGCGTAACCCAAACTCTAAAACGCCAATATAAGCACTGAAATGAGAACTCAATAACCTTTGCAAGAGAGTAAATTTATCGTTTTGCATTGGACAGTGTAACACAATACGTACAATTCTCCTTAACTAATATTTAGCAACAAAGCGTTACAGCTGCGCTAAAGCCAAGGTTACCAAATGCCAGTGGAAGAATAAAAGAACATACAACAATGGTTTGTTCAAAGCAATATTTAAAAAGATATATATATATATATATATATATATATATATATAAATGAACAATTAGAGCCATAAACCAGGTGTCCATAAGGCAGGAAAACACATTCATAAAGCTTAGGAAATTGAACAAAATAGATTTTCCATGTCTGTGATGAGAACAAAACATAAAATATCAAAGTCTATTGTTACTGGAGGCCTCTGCTATGTGTGCATTGCTCTTGCATTAGGTAACAAAGATCGCAATTAACTCTTCAACATTACAATGTGATCCAGAGGCAATGATGGACACTACGTATAAAGATCTTTTATGTACTGCCAAGAAAAAAAGCTTTAATGACCCAGGGAAAATTTGTCTTTGAGACTTGTGCAAAATCAGTGTAAAAACAGCACCAGATGTACCAAACCCACAGAAAAACCACTAATCTTGAAGTCTGAAAAAGGTGGTATACGTCCCTCAGGAACTAATGTGTTTGACAGCAAGGAAAGTAAAATAAATGGTCGTCTTTAGCTCATTAGGCTACCTCACTACTTCACTTCACATAATATCAGCAGGAATAGATATGCTAATTAATTCCACTTTGGAATGTCTTCCACACAAGCAAGCGCTAATATAAAATGCTGTATTAAAAGTTGGTGAATCCTAAAACCTGACTCCCTTCCTAGAAAAGTTGTTTTATAATTATTATTTTAGAATTCATAAATAAAGGTGTGTTTCAAATGAGATTTTATATATATATATATATATATATATATATATATATATATATATATATAGATAGATAGATTTATATATATATATATACACACACACACACACACACACACACACAACCAGCCAGTTGTGTAATTAAAGATGGAGGAAAACTTCCCATTATTTTTCAAATCATGTTTCCTTACTACTTTATTACTTTATTTAACCACTTAAGAACACATGACGGAAATATTCGGTCATGATTCCCTTTTATTCCAGAAATTGTGTCCTTAAGGAGTTAAAATAGTAGTTTACAAACCAGTCCTCATGTCCCGTGCTCCTCCTCCCCTCACAAAAACACACACCAGTCCAGGGTTTAGGAATTACCCAGTTGTGTCTGAGGTGTTTTTTTCCCTTTCTAAAACACCTTGGATAAAACTGAATAATCTTTAAATCGTGAACTGGTTTGGGAACAACTGATATAAATGGACTCTCCAGACACCTAAAACATTTTAGCTTGCTGAAAAGCTTTATGTATGGAGAGTGTGTCATGTTTTATTCCGTTCCAAAAAACAAGTGCAGATTTCAATAGAAATTTACACTTTTATAAATTAACCTAGTTACACCCGCTTTGGTGTTCAAGCATCCTAGTTTGGTTAGTTCAGTGGAGCTAAACTCAAGAGGTAGAAATTGCTCAGTCTGTGATTGGACAGCCACAGAACATCTGTACAGGGTTTGCAAAGGCAGCAAACAGGAGAACTGCAGCTTTCGCAACTTATTTTTAGATTATATCCCCAATTTAAAAATTCAGAATTAAATGCACGCAAGTTTTCATTAGGGAAATATCTAGGAATCTGGGTAACCACGGACCCACAAGATTTATATCAATGCAATTTTCTGCCCCTATTGAAGACAATACTGGCCTATCTGCTGAAATGGTCATACCCCCATGTGTCCTGGACATGGTAGGGTGGCTGTAGTTAAAATGAACGTGCTCCTGAGGGTGTTATACCTCTTCCAGATAGTCCATCTCGCCCCACCGGCTCCAGGCTTCTCTGCTATTTGAAGTCGGCGGTGATTAAATATGTTTGGCGGGGGAAACGATCCCGCCTGTGCCATGATTTGCTTCGTTTGCCCAGACATAGGGGGGGGCCTGGCTTTACTCAGGCCACTGTCTTGCAAAGTATATTGGATTGGCATTTGCTATCCCCACAAAAACAATGGGTAACATTGGACAGGAGTAGTATGGGAGTTCCTGTGTCTCCAGCTGTGTGGTTGGGGGGGATCGCAGGTTATGGAGCACAGAGATAAGACGGCACCAGTCGCGCAAACGTTCCGCACCTGGCAGGCTGTACGCGAACTACCTCAGGTTTCACCTACGCCTAGCCCTCTCTTGCCGGTGTCTAATAATATCAAACATGGTGGCGGATAACCACCATCGGCCTGGCTGTTTCTAGGGGAAGGAGAATATATCCCTATTCACAGGGCGTTACGGGATGGACAGCTCCTTGCACTGGATGTGTTACTGGAGGGTGGACCGCAAACTCCCTTGATCACTCTCCGGTATATTCAACTACAGAACTATGTTCGTATGTTACCGCATAGAGATAAGCTGCATCGGAACCTCACGTGGTTTGAAGAGCTTTGCTCGCGGGGCTCGGTGATTGAGAAGGCAGTATCGATGCTTTATCAACCCCCCCTGGTTGGGAATAGCCCCATGAGCAATAAGTTCCAAAGACACTGGGAAGAACGAATAGGTCAATCTTTTTCAGCTACACAATGAGACATGGTGCTAGTGTGGCAACACAAGAGCTCTATCAGCTCACAGTACCAGGAAACTAACTATAAATTAATATTGTTCTGGTACAGGACGCCGACTCTCCTCCACAGGATATTTCCTAGTGTGGCATCCACTTGCTGTAGATGCCAGGCTGATAGAGGCACGATGTGGCATATATGGTGGGAATGTCCAGAAATTGCCCATTTTTGGGACATGGTGAGGGACGAGGTGACTGATTTTCTCGCTGATTCGGTTGAGTGGTCGGGGGAGCTCGCTCTGCTTAACGTCTTCAAAAGCTATTTTGGTCTATAAGAAATCTTACGCCACTTGCTTAATGCGAATAAAGCCCAGATTCCCGTTTTTTGGAAAAAGACCAAGATTCCTACTAAGGAGGCTTGGTTGCGCAGGGTTAAGGATATACAGGCAGCTGAGGCACTAAATGTTTCTCTTCTGGGGCAAGTTCCAGACATGCGGAGGCCTGGCAACCATGGTTTGTTTATATGGCGCGTGATCTGTGATTCTTGAACAGACAGGAGTTGCAGGGGGTCTGGGGGGGAGGGTGGGGCGAGGCGCTTGATCGCCCGGGTACGAGAACCCTTCTTGTTTCTCTTCTCTTTATCTATCTACACACTCTCTCTTTACGCTGTCCTTTCTAGCAGGCCATATTTTTATGATAAGTGGAGGGAAAGGCTGAACTCCCCACATAGCTCTGGCTCACTTACTGTACTAAGGGAAAACTCCGGTATCAGCTAATGCTGGGGATCGCTCTTCATATCATGGTAATATACTATTTTCCACAATTTTGCGGTTCTGGACTATCAGAGCGTTAACACAGTCAATTTACTCCTGTAAAATGTATACACTTTTTATATGCTCGCATATAAAGCGGCATGCGTGCCTATAATTCCTTGTCTTCGCAAGTCTCAATAAATAAAGATTACAGAAAAAGGCTTCATTAGGGGTATATTTCCTAAACAGGGTTTATTTTGTAATTGTGATGTCTGAAAATTGTAATTGTAGAAATCCACTTTTTCCTGCATCTGAACACCTCCAATTTGGCTCCCTGACAACCATTGTTATTAGCTTTTTCCTTTGCACTTGGCAGTCATCATAGAGAAAGAATACAGAGTAGAGGAGAAATGAAATGTTTCTATTAATCCTCCTCATTTGCAACATGTGCCCTGGTTGTGCCTGGATTGTGATGTTACTTATATATAAATATAAATGTAATACAAGCCATAATACTGTAAAGCGCTACGGAATCTGTTGGCGCTATCAGGGCCGGCCTTAGGGGTGTGCGAGCTGTGCGGCCGCACAGGGTGCCGTGGAGCAGGGGGCGCCGTGCGGCGGGGCGGAGCTAAAAGCACAGGAAAACTGATGCAGGGGAAGCAGGAAGGAGTCCCTGCTTCCCCACCAAACAGTCACCAGTGTGGTGGAATCTCGGTAAAAATAAATTTAGTAGGCAGAGATTACCACGTGGCATGTGTACGTGCATATGCTGACGTATCGATCAGTTGGTTGCACGAGGCAAGATACGATCAGTAGTGTACGGAGCATGTGCAAGAATACAGGATGTAGTATTCCCCTCCTCCATTGTGCTGGACAAGCCATGCGGTCAAGCAGGAAGTTAATTCTTATTTGTATTGATTGGTCAAGCGAATGTGCGGGTGGAGCTTAATATGGGAGAAGTTATGTGCCTATATAAGGAGCCTGCACTATTGTCCGGGGCTCAGAACTTGCTGTATTTTGGTGACATTAGTCCCTCTGAGTCCCGATCGGTGATCCAATAAAGAATCTCTTCCTTCCTGAAGAAACCTGTGTCCATCTCTCTGTGCTTGGCTTCCGTCAGTTTCTCCGGTATCACCAGGAGCTGCACTGCCTCCACAATGAACTCCACAGGTAACTGTGTGATTGTCAGGTGAGTGTGACTCTCTGCCTGTGTGTATTACTGTCTGTGTGTGTGTGTGTGTGTGTGTGTATGACTGTCTGCCTCTGTGTGTCTGTGTGTGTGTGTGTGTGTATGACTGTCTGCCTCTGTGTGTCTGTGTGTATGACTGTGTGTGTGTCTGTGTGTATTACTGTCTGCCTCTGTGTGTGTCTGTGTGTATTACTGCCTGTGTCTGTGTGTATGACTGACTGTCTGCCTGTGTGTGTCTGTGTGTGTGTGTGTGTGAGACTGTCTGCCTTTGTGTGTGTGTGTGTGTGTGTGTGTGTGGATGTCTTCCTGTGTGTGTGTGTATGGCCGTCTGACTCTGTGTGTGTGTGTGTGTGTGTGTGTTACATACAACCAATACACGCATATCACACACTGTTAATACACCCATTACAAATATCACACATAGCATACATATCACACACAGTCATCACACCTACTATCACATACACAGACAACACAAACATTACAGCATACATGGATGACGGGGGGGGGGGCGCTGTGAAGATTTTTCGCACAGGGCATCTAAATGCCTAAGGCCGGCCCTGGGCGCTATATAAATGGCCGTAATAATAATAATAATAATAATAATAATAATAATACAAGTTGTAGGTGATTTTCAATGTTTTTGTTTTTCCAGAGAAGTGACAATTTAACTCTAAAACTTACTGAATATAATAGATTTATAGCTTTACAAGAATACTTCCAAGAGTGTCAAACTAGATTAAACTAAAATATTAGTAAAATGAGCCATTAGGATCATAGACACCGCTAAACAAGTAGTCCCCATTTACTGGAGAAAGGAGACAACCCTGAAAATGCTAAAACAAGGGTAGGCAACCTTCAGCACTCCAGATATTGTGGACTACATCCCCCATAATAATAATAATAATAATAATAATAATAATAATAAATTAAATACATTTTCTTGACACACACAATTCCACATTAAGTTTTCTAACCGTGTATAGAAAGTACACATGAGCACAAGTTTAACAGAAACAGTGACGTTTTTGTTGGTAACACTTCTATTTAACCACAATCTAGCAAACTCTGCCGAACCATTACTGTCTGGAGTGAATGTTACAGGGGAGGTAAGGACAAAACAAACCTCGTTTTTCTGCAGTTCTGGGTAGATGACTGTATCTGTCCATTAAACATCTGAATGCTTGTCATTTCATTCATGTGACTTCGCTCATTTGCAACGAATGCCAATATATGTCAGGACAGCCTTGTATTTTACACAAGTTCAAATAATCAAATTTAAAAAAAATTAGCCATATAATTCACAAAAAATCTACCACCACTAAAGTAACAAAGAACATGCAGGATGGCAGGGGATTTTCAAATTCTAAACTGAAATCTGGATATAAATTATTTACATAGCTAATATAGGTTACTGTATCACTGGAATTTTGTATTGAGCATAAGATTTTATTTATTGGATGTGTCCCAAGCAGGGAAAATCAAAGAAGACTGCAGGCGGAGTGGAGGACGGCAGGAGGTGGGTGTTACATAAGGAGTAGTACCCACAAAGCGGCACTGGAACAAAGGAAAAGTAAATATTTATATTTTACATTGAATGCACTATGTATTTTTGTCATATATGGTGTATTCAATGTATATGGGAGCCATTTCAGGTAAGTTCATTTTTTCATGACAGGATCCCTTTAAATTGAGTCCAAATTACATAACATTCTCTCTCTAAAAGTGCATTTATTTTTTAAAAAAACCACACGTCAAGAAAACCATTTGAGACCCCCAAATTTCATGCAAATAATTGCAGAGATATTATCAAAAAACCAAAATGGTCAAGTGGAGTGGTCAGTATGTTGAAACATTCAGATATTAAAGGGACACTATAGTCACCAAAACAACTTTAGCTTAATGAAACAGTTTTTGTGTATAGATCATGTCCCTGTAGTCTCACTGCTCAATTCTCTGCCATTTAGGAGTTAAATCACTTTGTTTATGAATCCTAGTCACACCTCCCTGCATGTGACTTGCACAGCCTTCCTAAACACTTCCTGTAAAGAGTCATCTATAGCTTATTCTTCCTTTATTGCAAGTTCTGTTTCATTTAGATTTTCTTATCCCCTGCTATGTTAATAGCTTGCTAGACCCTGCAAGAGCCTCTTGCATGTGATTAAAATTAAATTTACAGAGAAAGAGATACAATTGTTTAAGGTAAAGTACATCTGACTGAAAGTAAAACGATTTTTATTTCATGCAGGCTCTGGCAATCAGAGCAAGGGGAGGTGTGGCTAGGGCTGCATAAACAGAAACAAAGTGATTTAACTCCTAAATGGCAGTGAATTGAGCAGTGAAACCTGAGAAGCATGATCTATACACTAAAACTGCTTCATTAAGCTAAAGTTGTTTAGGTGACTATAGTGTTCATTTAAATACACTAACTGCTATGTGCATAAAATGTAAAACCTTCTCAGAAACAACAACAAAAAAATAGTATAAATATAATGTATATATCAAAAACACCAAGGAAAATCTTGATGTAGGTGTTAACAGTGCACTCTAACATTTATGAGATCCTATATTTAATAGTCTCCAAACTTGTAGGCTTGCGTGCCTTTAAGATAGCACCCTACCTTTCTTCAGTTGATCTCTAAGTGTTTGCTATACTGAGCATTCCACTTGCATGTTTTGGCATTTGATACCATCTCCTTTGCGATTATTTACATGTAATTTGGTTGTGGTTTATTAGGGGTGGGGGGGACGCATTACTGTTCAGCAGCTCTGTTGTGATTTACACACGTTTTTAGGAGCGTATTATAAATTTGCTTGTCTAAGCAACCACAGCACCCCCCACCCCCCCACCCCCCGAATTTAAAATTTAAGGTCAGAGTACCTGGATTGAAATCAAAGTGGACATAGATTTCCTCCACATTGGCTATTTTGACTCTAAAATTTGAAATTCAGGTTAAATTCGATTTCTCTAACATAGCACAATTCTACGCAATAAGGCCTCTCCGTATCATAATTTTCTGCATAGTACATTAATCAGAACCCATTTTGTATTCCTAGTCTTTCAGTCGTAGAGGAGTGTACACTGAGTGAATGCTTCATAATTAGTATTATTACAGAAAATAAAAACCTTTAAATACATTCCATTTTTCTACAGCTCTCTTGACACTGAAGAATCACCGAGGTGGAAAATCCCGATGTAGGAACAAATATCTTAGCAACTTCTAAAAATTAAATAAAAAGCATTACTTTTATTATAATTGCAAAACTACGCTGCATAAGAAAAATAGACTCTGGATACGCACTTTAAACAGACACACACATCTAGGTTGTAAGAATTCAATTTGGAAACCATCACAGCCGTCTGAGAGGAGGACAGCAAAGTCATATTGCTGTAATGCTTAGATTATCAATCATCTTGACATATTATTGGCTTTATCACTACACATACCATTACAATGATGTCTGGCCGGGAATGTCAGGAGGCAGACATTAAACAGACCAGGAATAAATTTTTTATTTTATTTTTTAAACGCAGAGCAGGGACAGCCTGCTTTTGCAAGTTTGCTTTCCACACTGAAATTAGCAAATGACTACAGTAACTACGAGAGTTTCAGCCTTTGAAGAAATGAAAAACCTAAAAGCCAAGTAACTGACAACAGCTGAATAGTGTCTTCTGATGCGTCTATAAAATCAACTTCCATGATTTATTGCATTTTGTTTGTACAAACAACATGGAATTAATTCTAACCAGAGGTGCAGGAAGGGTAAATTCTACACAACTATATACATCAGATATGGCCTGCTAAAGCTCCTTGATGTGAGAAAGAATAGTAAATAGCCAGATGCTTTTTCAGCATACCCCAAGTTAACAGAGGCCCATCATCATTAAAGCAATTTTGCACATTTAAAAGGATCTTAGAGGGAACACATTAATAATTCAGCTCTCGGGTTGTTCTAAAAGCTGATGGAAAATTAATTATATAACATATACACTGAAACAGAATTCACCTTCTGTTCATTTTTAATAAAGAAACACCAATTGGTTTATATATAAAATATAAAAACACACAGACACAAATACACATGTATTCAAATACAGGTACAGATACAAGTACAGCTGGGTAGAGAAACTATTATTCAATAATTAGTTTGTCTGTATTCACAATGTATTGGAATTAGAATTATAGATTTGAAAGAGAATACACACCAGAAACCAAAAGACAGTATCTATCTTGGTTTCATAGACCAACCCTTGGTTCAAAAACACATTTATTACAACAATAAGTGATAATAAACAGACAAAAAGTAGAATAATCAACAATAAAGTTTTACCAGAAATTCCACAAGCCTAATAGGGCAGAAACACGAATGCAGAAGAAAAAAAACAACGTTTCGGCCCAAACGTTGTTGTTTTTTTTTCTGCATTCGTGTTTCTCGTTGTGGCGGTGTTCCAACGTGGAAATGGGAATGCTGTCGGTGCACACTTACCTACTCCTGTGGTGCCCAAAGGTCTCAGCCCTGACTGGTGCTCCTTATGCTCCTCCTCTGACGCAGCAGCTGGGACTCAAATCATTAGAGATGCTGGCCACTGCAATTCAGAGCCTTTTAAGGCTCCCTTAAGTCCTTTCCCATGGGGAACGTGCGTGTGATACCTTAGGCTATTTAAAACTTTTTTGAACATTTCTCGTTGCCCTGTCCTGGTTTCCATTGTGGCTATCTGAGAGCGAGTTTATGGTATGGATTCTTGTGTATTTTGACTTTGGCTTGTTACTTGGCTATTCTTAATTCGTTATTCCTTGACCTTGACTTGCCTACCGTTTATGTACACTCTGCATTCCTGACTTTTCTTTTTATACGTTAAATCTGGCTTTTCTAAGGTCTAGTAATAAGCATTAGGGTTTTATTTATTTTTACTTGAGTTCTGCGTGTTGGGCATATTACTGTATCCTGACAGCGATCTATAGTGCTTGAGAATGTTAATTTAAAGTGGCTCAGAATCAGGTGAGTGCCTTCCATCTACCATCTACAAGTTTCTAGAATACTCTGGTGTCACAATACGTACATGGTAGGGTTTCAGTTTGGAAATAGAGTGCGTAAAGGGCATAAGTCATGACGTGACTCACTGTTGTGGAAATAAAAATATAGTGCAGAATATCCACAAGAAAGGGTAGCTGCACAATGACTCAATGGAAGGTAAAAAACATCCTTGCTGCAAACAAATCACTTGTACCAGGTGTAGTAAGAGGCTCAGAATCACGTGATTCCCTTTCACCTACCATACTGCCCAGTTGGGTTTTGTTGAATTTTTTTTGTTTTAGGTAAAAGCTCTGCCCTTCATTGAAAGTCATTTACTGTATGTGCTATGTTTACTTTTTCTTTTACTCATTGGTGACTGAGCTCCACCATATTCTTTGTATTTAGTTAGATTTTTTAATATTAACTTCTGTTGTGTTTTTAAAGCAGCACTGTCACCACTTTCCTCCTGAAAAAGCAGTATATAATAGATATAGAATCTTTGACCCATATTGATTGTGTTGGAATTTCACTGAAATTCCAACTGAGTCAAGAGATATATTGAGACAAAGCAGGGACTACTTTGTCTCTGTATACTTCCTACGTCTGACACTTCTAGACTCTGGGTGGAGCTACCACTGTCTAGAAGTGTTAATCCCCCCAGATCTTCCATAGACGTCAATGTTATACTCTTGCTCGTGCGCAAGAATACAGCAGTGATATCAGCTGATGCGGACCAGCTGGAAGAAGTCCCCAGACAGTGACAGTGCCACTTTAAGGGGTGATTACACTTACCGATTAATTATAAAATTGATTTTATTATTGTATAAAAATGTATTTATACACTCCACACCATGCTATATTAACCCTACAATGCCAGCAATCGCCCTCAACCTACCGCCTCTGCATTAAATCCCTTCACCTACAGCAATACCACCACACTATGCTGTATGATTAACTACACATATGGTGCATTCAAGTGGCATTGTTCTATATTATGTAATTAAAGGTAGTATTTCTTTCTAAATATTATAGTGGATTATACTATTTAAAAAATAAATTTAAAAGAGTGCAAAAATCAGACATGCACAGAGCTCCAGCCTGGCTAAGCCCCCTAAGCAAGCACCCTGTCTACAGGTCCTTGATGTCTGGGAAAAAAAAAAAGGTTATTTAAAATAAATAAACTATATGTCCAATTACATTACTTTACTATAAAAAGGTCTAGCTACTTAGTCCAGACTTACAAGTAGTACATGACCATCAATACTAAATCAGAAAAAAATAATGTTCTACAACACTATTACAAGAAAAATAAATTAATATGAATAAAAAAAAAAACAAAAAAAAAAAACAAGATTGTCTTTTTTTTAAAAAAATTTATATGATCGTTGTATTGTATTTTAGGATTTAGAACGCACCATCTTAGTACACTGCAGTGGTTATAGTCCCAGCATCCCCCTGGCACCATCACTAGGCTGCGGGTCAAACATACAAACATGGACAAAATTGATTTGGGGAATGTAAAAATGTAACATTAGCAATATGGTCAGTGAGGGATGAGGCTGCAAGTGCACAGGGAACACTCAGCTTGTGTCAAATATTCAAAAAAATATTTAACATTAAACCAGCAGATTGGGCTAGTAGCATGTTGGCACCATAGCCACTAAGGCAGGCTGTAGTGAAAGGAGACAGCTCCTTTAAGATTTGTCACATTTCTAAGGAGGTAAAAGGGAGTTTTTTTGTAGGTTCAATAACGCTTCTCCTATGTCAGTGGTTTTCACCCAACTTGACCAAAGCACATTTCAATGAGAGAAAAACAGTCAAGCCACTGACATTTTTTTCTTTTTTACTTTCCTCATCAACTTTGTTACAGTTATATAGGCTATAAAAAAGGGTTGTATCCATCAAGGTCAACCTTTCTCACATCTGTTTCTGCCGTTTATCCAAAAGAAAGCAAACACCCAGTTTGAAACGCTTTCCAATTATAGGAAAAAAAATCCTTCTCTAGCCCAGAATGGCAGTTAGATCTCTCCCTGGATCGGGAAGCTGTTTACCCACTTACTAAATATTATATCCCTGAATATAACGATTTTGCTCGTATTCATCCATTTGCGGATTAAAAATCTATACAGACTGATAAAACCATCTCTTCAGGCAGAGAAGTCCACATGTTTATAGTTCTTACTCTAAAGAAGCTTTTTCTTGGCTTAGACTAAATCTCCTTTCTTCCAGTCTAATTGATTGATAGTGTGACCTATTTATCTTCCTATTTATGAACAGATTTCCAAACAAGGGTTTTTATAATTGGCCCCAAGTATATTTGTATAATGATATCAAATCATCTCTGAGGTGTCATTTTCCTAAATTAAACAGATTTTAAATTTGTTAGCTTTTCTTCATAACTAAAACCTTCCATTCCACTTATTAACTTTCTAACCCACCTCTGTATTTTTTCTAGTGCCATAATATCTTATTTAGAACAGGTGCCCAAAATTGCAAGGCAAATTCATGGTGTGGTCTTAGGTTTGATTTAGAACGAGGCAAAATAAAAATTTCCTCCTGAGAATTAATGCGCCTTTATACAGGGAGTGCAGAATTATTAGGAAAGTTGTATTTTTGAGGATTAATTTTATTATTGAACAACAACCATGTTCTCAATGAACCCAAAAAACTCCTTAATATCAAAGCTGAATATTTTTGGAAGTAGTTTTTAGTTATAGCTATTTTAGGGGGATATCTGTGTGTGCAGGTGACTATTACTGTGCATAATTATTAGGCAACTTAACAAAAAACAAATATATACCCATTTAAATTATTTATTTTTACCAGTGAAACCAATATAACATCTCAACATTCACAAATATACATTTCCGACATTCAAAAACAAAACAAAAACAAATCAGTGACCAATATAGCCACCTTTCTTTGCAAGGACACTCAAAAGCCTGCCATCCATGGATTCTGTCAGTGTTTTGATCTGTTCACCATCAACATTGCGTGCAGCAGCAACCACAGCCTCCCAGACACTGTTCAGAGAGGTGTACTGTTTTCCCTCCTTGTAAATCTCACATTTGATGATCGACCACAGGTTCTCAATGGGGTTCAGATCAGGTGAACAAGGAGGCCATGTCATTAGATTTTCTTCTTTTATACCCTTTCTTGCCAGCCACGCTGTGGAGTACATGGACGCGTGTGATGGAGCATTGTCCTGCATGAAAATCATGTTTTTCTTGAAGGATGCAGACTTCTTCCTGTACCACTGCTTGAAGAAGGTGTCTTCCAGAAACTGGCAGTAGGACTGGGAGTTGAGCTTGACTCCATCCTCAACCCGAAAAGGCCCCACAAGCTCTTTGATGATACCAGCGCAAACCAGTACTCCACCTCCACCTTGCTGGCGTCTGAGTCGGACTGGAGCTCTCTGCCCTTTACCAATCCAGCCACGGGCCCATCCATCTGGCCCATCAAGACTCTCATTTCATCAGTCCATAAAACCTTAGAAAAATCAGTCTTGAGATATTTCTTGGCCCAGTCTTGACGTTTCAGCTTGTGTGTCTTGTTCAGTGGTGGTCGTCTTTCAGCCTTTCTTACCTTGGCCATGTCTCTGAGTATTGCACACCTTGTGCTTTTGGGCACTCCAGTGATGTTGCAGCTCTGAAATATGGCCAAACTGGTGGCAAGTGGCATCTTGGCAGCTGCACGCTTGACTTCTCTCAGTTCATGGGCAGTTATTTTGCGCCTTGGTTTCTCCACACGCTTCTTGCGACCCTGTTGACTATTTTGAATGAAACGCTTGATTGTTCGATGATCACGCTTCAGAAGCTTTGCAATTTTAAGAGTGCTGCATCCCTCTGCAAGATATCTCACTATTTTTGACTTTTCTGAGCCTGTCAAGTCCTTCTTTTGACCCATTTTGCCAAAGGAAAGGAAGTTGCCTAATAATTATGCACACCTGATATAGGGTGTTGATGTCATTAGACCACACCCCTTCTCATTACAGAGATGCACATCACCTAATATGCTTAATTGGTAGTAGGCTTTCGAGTCTATACAGCTTGGAGTAAGACAACATGCATAAAGAGGATGATGTGGTCAAAATACTCATTTGCCTAATAATTCTGCACTCCCTGTACATGACAATACCTTACTGGCCTTAGCAACTGATGATTGACATTGCATATTGTTGCCTAGTTTGTGGTCTATAACAATTCCCGTACTGTTCTCGTTTGTTTTTTCCTAATTCACAACCATTTAGGGTGTAAGTTATTTGTACGAGCTTCACCATCCCAAAGTTAATAACTTTGCCACATTTACTTGCAGCCTTACTTGCATTATACAACATACATTTTCTGTATACTTCTAGCTAAATATGCTTATTTTTATTAACTGCTTGTTGTCTGACATAACAGATAGCTTCCACAATTTTAATGCCGCCACATTAAACAATTCATATTTAAGGGCTACATTCTACCAATTAAAGACCTGAAGTCAATGTGGTTGCAGCACACTTTGAGGTAGCTTGTTGAAATGCCGTCCTATACCACATTCTGTGCTATAAGCCAGCTATCAGGACTGTAGTATTTACCATTTATAAGCAGAATACATCAAAAGACAATTCAGGCTGGCTGATTTTCTTTCTTGTAGAGTTGCTGTTAAGTATGCAAATATTTAATGCCATTCATGTACGCATTTCACAATGGGAAAGGAGGTTCAGACAAATGTTTCTAATCCTTGAAGTAGTGTTCTAAGCACATACATACATACATACGAGAGTATGTTGAAATGGTTCAAGAGTTCTTGAATACTATTGCAAAAATGTTCTCCTATGCAGCTACTTAACTGAATCTACTGGGGGGAAAAATATTTAGCAAGTAAAAGTAAGTTGTACATGTACAATGGACATACTATGTGATTAGTGCATTCATTAGAAGTGGTGGTATTGTTTGAAAGAAGTGTATAAATGTATTAAAAGGGTAATTCCACTGCTCCATGAATAAATAAAATTTAAAAAAATCAATGTTTTAATTATGCATTGATTCATTGTGAGTATATCGAAAAAGCCTTTTCAAGCCCCCCTTCTTCTCAAGCCCAGACTTTCTGTGGCTGTCCAATCACAGACTTCCGAATGCAAATCAATGAGGAGGCAAGGCAGGTACTCTGGGCAATTAACTGCCTCTCTAGTTTAGAGACATTTGTGATGTGATCACCTAAGTTTGAATGAAGTCTTGCAGGAACAGGCTTATAAAATGCGTATGAGGTGGTATGTAACACCAGTCACGTTATCCAACATAGCTGTCTGCCCACTCTCACAACTGCGGGTGAGGCTATGAGTATAGAGGATCCTTTTATCAGCTATAATGGTACTGCCCAAAAGTAGCTAGGTTCTAGGTTAACATACAGGCAGTCCTCTCTGAATTTCTCCCCCCCCCCCCCCCCACCTAGGGCTACTAACATGCTTTAATCTCAAGTAAACAAATTGATTAATTAAATTACCCTAGATGCCTGTAGGGCTCACACAAAGGCATGAAGGCATATTGATACCCCAACCTAGTCTGCTGTCCTTCATACAATTAGAGAAACAAATTTGATTGCCGAAGTGACAGCTAGAGTTTGAGGCAGACTCTGTTTTTTAGCAAAAGTTATGGGGCTGCTTTATATGCCATAACTTGTCTCATCTCTGGTACATGATGGGATACTTTGGAATCAAGAAATTAGATTAGAAATGAAAGAAATGAGGACCAACTAACTCAATTCAAGGGGATGTGTCCAATATCAGATTCAGTAATCCAAGCCTAAGGTCGGTAGATAGAACATCTAGTTTGTAGACATGAATAGGAGCATTGGAGAGATCAGTGAAGAGTAAGTTCAATAAACATCAAGTTGGAAGGAAGAAACTAAGCAAAGATGAGGTGAAGATCCAGAAGGCTCAGTACAAGATGAGTGAGAATATTATTTGGAAACTATATTATTTGGGGACTCCAAGGATCTAAGTTCTGAAAAACCAAAATGTAAATCCCTGACAGCAACAAGTAAAGCAGGAGTGTGAAAATATTAATAGTGCTTTGGGTTTCTGATCAATTCACATTTAAATATGTGAATGTGACGGCGCCAGGAACCCAAGCCTTCAAAGTTAAAGATGAGCAATTATTTAGATCTCATTAATGCATTTCACAATAGGTAAATATATAACAGTATGAATATAGGGTTGTAATTGTGTTTTGGCAGTGTGTGAATACAGGGGGTATATCCTTGGAGAATGTCAGTGTATGGATGCAGAGATGTATTTGTTGTGGGAGTATCAATGTGTAAATTCAGGGGTGAATTTGGATGTAGTGTGTTTGTTAACGTAGAGTTAGATCAGTGTGGCCACAGGAATGTATATGCACCTACTCCCTTTTCTCGTGCTCTCCATTCCATGTTTTTCTACACACCCATGTATCCCCATGCCCTTTCTTCTCATATTTTTGCCATTTTGTCCCCTCTGTTGCCTATTAATGACCGATTATTTCTTTCCACCAAGCCACTTGCCTTTTTAGCTCATAGGAGGTCCCTTCCTGCTGGCATACCAGAGTGAAGAAGCCTCATCCCTAATGTCTGGTTGCACAAGGGAGACACAGGAGTCTCAATGTGGGTTTGGTCTAAATCCAGCCGCTTCACTGCTTGCTGTAAAATGACAACACAAAGCACTACAGTAGGAGCCATAGTGAGCTGTGCTCAAAACTTGCTAAATCACAACTTCCTGTGACTGTTGTACTCTACGATGGACTCTACGATGAACATCTGCTCTGGCTAATGTACCCAGGCCAGCTTGCCCTGGCTTAATTTCCACACTGTATGCTTACGAGAGAAAACAAGGTATCTAGTTTGCTTCATGCAACCTATACAATCCCAATATGTACATTTACTTTATCCGTCAATATTGGGCTATCCAGTTATATGGACTTCTTGCCTATTGGGTATGAATAGGTACACATAGAAGAGAAATAAAATCAATCAAAATATCAGTAATACATTTCAGACTTTGATACTGTTACCAAATTCTCACTACACTTTGTATGTAAAATATTTATCAGATGAATCAACAGGATTGCAGGGTTTGTGTGCAAGGTTGGTGCAAAAACGAGTTTCATTAGTTGTGTAGATAGAGCACAAAGTGTGATTTTGTGAAAATCTAATCTCTATTTATTTCAATAATGGCACTTTAATTGAATGGGTGGTTTTTGTTTGACTAGAAATATATGTGAGGTTATGAACTTGACAGCCATTTTGCTGGTAAGATGCTACAGAATCTAGTAGAAGACAATTAGCACAGAATGAAACCCTGGACTTCATTGTAATACTTCTACTACTTCATTGATGCCTAAGGGTGTTCTGCATGAGCCACACCTGATGTCACCTGAACGTCTGTCATTAAAATATATTTGGGGGGATTACATCCGGAATGCAGGTATGTTACTGCACCCCTGCAGTGACATTCCATGTATAAGACGACCCAAAACTTTAGACTAAATGTTTTTTGTTTTTTTTAAACGGTCTTACATGGAAAAAGTATTTAATTTCTGCTCTTTTCTTTATTCTTTCTCTATGCTGACTGCCATGTATAAAGGAAAGAGCTTAACACAATTACTGACTGGAAGCCCTAATGGAGGAGCCCAGTTGCAGGATAAAGAGGTGTGGATCTCTCAGGTTATTTTATTTTTCACACTTCACAAATGCACGTGTTAAATATTGGGGCTAAGTAAACATAATATTGCAAGTCATGTGATTTGACAGCTGGGGTTCTTGGAAGGGGTTAAATTGGCACCCTAACTAGTAGCCCATAATATGTTTTTTCAGAGCTTCTCTGGGTAAATGCAGATAGACGTTTTTCACACTTTTGGCTTTAAAGGGCAGCTGTCAAATCACATGACTTGCAATATGTATATAATAAATATATTAAACCCCCCCCCCCCTCCTCCCCCCACAGCCATGTGGCTCCCAAGATGGCGTTGCATTTACCTAATTATACAGAAGACAAGGGCCTGGAACAAAAAGGTTGCAATCTACTTAATAACTCTTTTTTGTTGTGCACTAAAGCAAACTCCAGAATGAAACAGACTTTTTTACAGTTTCAGCTCCAGATCATTTTGTACCATGATGCACCTGCTCCCCGGTAAAGGGAGAGAGCAGAGTTGGGGCTACACATTCTATTTTTAAAATCCCCCCTACTGCAGCAAAGCAGAATCCCCAGAAATGATGCAGGGTCTGTTTTAAGAGGGGGCAGAGAAAAGATACCGTATATTACTGTCCTGATTGCCCTGGACAGCGTGGACTCTGCATTGTGGACTGCTTCAAACACTTGTCCATTTTTATTTTTATTTTTTTACATTTGCCATTCAGTTTTTTTCTTTTGGTTACGTTTACCCTCTGTATGGTGGGCATGGGTGTACTCAGGAGGCCTTGCAATAACCAACAACAGGCTCTCCTAAATCAGTCAAAAAGCAATGTGTGTGTAAAAATGAAAAATTACCACCAAACACTTTCTCCAATTTTTTTGGCTTAAACGGTTGCATCAAAGCACTCTATATACAATACCTCGGGGTGTCTACATTAGGGATGCACCGGAATTTCGGCTGCCGAAATTTTCGGCCGAAAATGGGTCTTTCCCGTTTTGGCCGAAAACAGGTAAAATTTGCCAAAATTTAAAAAAATAAAAAAAATGTAAAAAAAATATATATATTTTTTGGATTGCATAGTTTAACTGACATGCTTGCATTAACAATTCAGATGATTATATATCACAATGAAAGTGATAGTAATGATAACATAAAAGTCAAGAATACTGCACTTGGGACAGGGGAGGGGGGAAAGAACACTATGGGACAGGGGAGGGGGGAAAAGAACACTATAGGACAGGGGCGGGGGGAGAAAAGAACACTATGGGACTGTGGAGGAGGGGGGAAAGAACACTAAAAAAAAGGAGGGAAGAGGAACACTAGAGGGGGAGAGAGGAACATTAAGCAGGGGGACCACTAAAAAAGAAGGGAGAAGGGATGTTTTTCATATTAGATTAATTGAATTCATTAAAAAGTCTAATATTAATAAAATTATAGGGAAAAAAACTTTTTAAAAATCATTTGGGGAAAAAGTCATTTTCGGTTAAAGGCATCCTGAATGTTCGGTTTCGGCCCAGAATTTTCATTTCGGTGCATCCCTAGTCTACGTTTGAAATATATACACTTTCATGGCAATAAATAACACTGAGGTACGTGATAAGCCCCAAACTAAAGATAGGCCTATCAGAAGAAACAATCTCTCAAATCCAACTCAAAGTACAAGTCACACAATTGTAACTGAACCTTCCCCAAATCCTGGCAAACCTATGCATGGGGGGCATGGTTGTACTCAGGAGGCCTTGCAGAAAACAACCTGGAGTGTTTTCTTGCAATAACCAACAGGCTCTCCTAAATCACACACAAATGTGTGTGCAAAAATGAAAATTTAAAAATTACCACAACACATTTTCTCCAATTTTTTGACTAAAACGATTGCATCAAAGGCATCAAAACATACCACATATACAATGCTGTGGGGTGTCAACTTTTCAAATATATGCATGCTCATGGCAAGAAAATAATTTGGGATATCTAAAAAGGGCCACAAAAAGAAGATGGGCAAAGAAGATATGACAAATTTGAAAAACACATGTCAGAAGCTTGGCATTGCACCCCCAAAACAACCCAACAAACATATGCATAGGTGGTATACTGTACACTGTACTCAGGAGATGTTGCTGAACACATATTGGGGTGTTCTTTGGCAGTAACACCTAACAGGAGCTGAGAATCCATGCCTAAAGTAGAATGTATGTGAAAAATAACACAAAACAATGACTACCCAAAAGTTTGACAAAGACTGGTGGTAGAATTAGTGCATGGAAAGTGTTAAAAGACCACCATTTGAAATACCCTAGGGTGTCTACTTAAATATATGGTTTGATGGGGGTAAATTACATTGTCCAGCTTCAAAAATGTCCCAAATAGGAGATGGGTGCATGATGACCAACTGTGAAAATTCCAAGTTGGAAAACTGGAATGCGCACCCATCAAATAGGGTATTTTAGCCCCCAGAGAACCCGACACACCTGTACATGGGTGGTATTACTGTACTCAGATGTTGCTGAAAACATATTGGGGTGTTTTTTTTGGTAGTAACCCTTAAAGTTCTCAGTACATGTATTCTTAAATTGTTATGTGTGTCAAACAAATCACCAAAGTTTTTTTTTCTAATTTGGCATAGATTGGTGGTAAAATGGTTGCATGGAAAGAGTCAAAGCATCTTTTAAAAAAATATATACATGTGAAGGGTTATCCAGGGATTCCTGACAGATATCAGTGTTACAATGTAACATAGCGCGGGTGTTTTTTTGGCAGTTGTAGATGCGCAACAGTTTTGTTTTGCATATTTTATTAATTTTTTTATATTAAATTATATGATATGATGAAAATAATGGTATCTATAGAAAGACCATTTAATGGTGAGAAAAATTGTATATAATATGTGTGGGTACAGTATATGAGTAAGAAGAAAATTACAGCTAAACACAAACACCGCAGAAATGTAAAAAGACAGTAAGAAAATTGAAAAACGGTCAAAATCTTCATTTTGTTAAATTTATGAGGGTAAGGGAGGGAGGCAGGGGGGCTAGATGTCGGTTTTAACGCTATAGGGTCAGGAATACATGTTTGTGTTGCTGACCGTATAGTGTTCCTTTTAATTCCCCCCTCACCCTCCCAATGAACGCATAAAAGGGTAAGAAAACCTATTAACATTCACCTTACTTCCAGCACCAACATCCCTCAACACTGGTTCGATCTCCTCCTTCAGCAACATCACGCTGATGGAGGATCCTAATGCCCAGTTTACCATAGGAATGCATTGAATCTAAATTGAATCAATACTTTCCTATTCGGATAAAAAAAAAAAAAAGTAATTATTTTTTGTGCATAGGTATTACATATTACATATAAGCTAGCAATGCCACAACAGCTGTTGCCAGTGTTTCGATAGACATATAAAGACAATTTTATTAAAGACACGGAGGCTCATATTATGCATCTCTCTTTCTTTATTACTCTCAGCAGCAAAGATAGAGAAATATAAATATATCAAAATGAAAGAAAAAACTGTATAGGCACACAGGCAACCAACCACATAACAGAGGAAGTGACTATAAAAGGCCTGTGTCTCCCACAATCCCCCTCTTTCTTTGCTGCTCTCAGACCAGCTAAGTATCTTGCTCCTCTTATGGATTTTGCATTATTATTGTTGTTTTTCTGCATGTCATTTGCTTCCTTGCTGTGTTTTATAGTATATCTACACTGTCTTTGCTTTCTGGTGGTGTGCCTAGTGGGGATTCCCCCCTTTTTATTTATGTTTTTCCCCACCTAGGCTACCTTGTTCTGGGTAGCGCTCGCGGACCGCGGGTGCCGGTTTTCCGCGACTCTCTAAGCCGTCCACGGCTCTCTCCTCGCTCTCGCGGAGCGCCCTGTCCCCATCGGTGACTGCCCGGCTTCCACGTGCGCCCATTTTTGGAGGCGTTTTTTTTTCTCGCGGCCTGCTACTCTCGGTCAGCCTGCTGCCCGCCCTCGCAGGCCACTGGGTCCCCTGGGCACACCAACAGACAGATTGTGTTGTTTCCCTGTGTATTCTACTACAGTACATGTCAGTATACTATATATTGTTTGTTTTACGTCCTGATGTATTGTGCTTTTTTGTTATTTCTCCTATGCGTTACTCAACCCTGTTGCTTTCCTAATCAACTTAGTTCAGAGATTTTTATATTGTTTTTGTGAGTATACTTTTTTCTGCTTATATGCAGGATAGGTATGAGGGGCCTTCAAGAGGCCTTTACCCAGGATAATTCTGGGGGAAATGTGGCCTCCCAAGAGTTTCAGACCCTACTAGACGCCACTATGGCATCATCCTTGCAGAAGGCCTTTGCCTCTGCCAGGCGAAGGCTGCGGCTTAGCACGTCGACTCCCACTCCTCGATGCAGGTTTTACCTGCCATTAAAGACACGCTTGAGGCGGTCACAGAAGGCGCGCCTCCCACGCGCAAAGGATGCGCAGCCTTACCCCAGGTCGGGCGACTTGCTGCGTTCTCCTCAAGATGGATAACATATCGACAGTTTCGTTGTATGATTCACCTAGAAGGTACCAAATCCAAAAGGTTGGCTCTATTGGCGAAAGTTTTTGACATTTGAACGTTTCGGGTTTTCACTCTCTAGACGGGTTATGGGGACGGTTCGAGATGGACCAGTTCGCATCCCGCCTGCACACCCAGCTACCGGAGTTTTCTGATTGGGGACCCGACCCAATCATGTGTGCCTTTTTCCCCGTGCAACATGATTGCTCGCACGATCTTGAAGTTGGTTCATCACGATTGTTGCCTGATGCTGGTTACCCCTCTGTGGAGATCTCAACCATGGTTCCCACGCCTGATGGAGTTATCAATCAATTACCCTTGGCTGATCCCGTGTTTCTGAGAACTCCTTCTGGATCCGGATGGGACCCCGCACGGGCTGGTGTTGCGGATCCAATTGCCTCTGATTTCGTGGCCCCGTTCAGGGGACCTTGGGTTGTCCCAAACGTTCCGTGAGCAACTCTCCTGCTCCTCGATAACGCATGGGCTCCAAGTACGAGATCAGCATACCGTACTTCATGGGACTCATGGTCTAGTTGGTGCATGGTACAGTCATGGATCCCGTATCTGCCCCTCTACATCTGACCCTGGAGTTCCTTACGCTCCTGTTCGATTCGGGTTTGGTGTACCGCATTATCAACCTTTTTTTGCTCAGCTATCTCAGCTGGACATGGTGGTTTGGATGGTTCACCCGTCGGCAGACGTCCTTTCGTATGTCGCCTTCTCAGGGCTGTTCGCCTCGCTCGACCAACTAGGACTTGTCGGAGCCCTTGATTGGGACGCCATCGTTTTTACTCCCGAAGGTATTTCTTTCTCCATATCCTGGAGGACTAGATCGGCATCCAAGTTGTTTGTGTACCCTAGATTCTCAGAGAGTCCGGCACTCTGTCCAGTGGATTGTTTGAAGGCTTATTTGGAGGCTACGCAGTCTCGTTGTTCGTTGGATTTGCATCCATTGTTTCATTTCTTTTCAATTCGCCTTACCGGCCTGCATTGACCCCGATTCTGGCACATTGGGTGCGCTGGCTCTTATCTTCGGCGGGAATAGACACCTCTATCTTCACGCCTCATTCGGTACGTGGTGCTATGGCTTCGGAGGTTTCTGCAATTGGCTGTAGACTGGAGGACACTATGCGAGCGGCAGATTGGTCTCGGGAGTCGACCTTCTGTAACTTCTATTTCAGCCCTATTGAACACATCGCATCTCAAGTAGTAGCACAGCTTTAAACTTGCATAATATGAGCCTCCGTGTCTTTAATAAAATTCCCAGATTTTACTATTAACATGACGTAAAGTCCTGATTTTATTAAAGACACGGAGGCGAGTATTATTCCCTCCCACTCCCGGTGTTTGGTTTTGGGATGAGATGCTGTTGGACTTTCAGGTATGTTGCTATCCAGTCTGTTTATTGTGTGTTTATTGTGTTTATTGTGTATATTTACTGAAGAAGTTTTCAATTTTCCATGGTTTGGTACTAATGGTAATTTTTTCTATATTCTAGGTTTGAGTTCCTAGACTGCTCCTGACGAATTTATTTGGAGAGTTTCAGTTTGGATTTGACCATATTTCTCTCTCTTTTGTAGCTTGAAGTTCGGTTTGTTGCCGTTTCCTGTTCTTACCGGTGTGTGTGATGTCGGTTCATGTTTCCTGGTCTTCGGTTCGCAAGAAAGAGGGGGATTGTGGGAGACACAGGCCTTTTATAGTCACTTCCTCTGTTATGTGGTTGGTTGCCTGTGTGCCTATACAGTTTTTTTCTTTCATTTTGATATATTTATATTTCTCTATCTTTGCTGCTGAGAGTAATAAAGAAAGAGATATGCATAATACTCGCCTCCGTGTCTTTAATAAAATCATGACTTTAAGTCATGTTAATAGTAAAATCTGGGAATTGTTTGGCATGAATAATTGTGCACATTTTCAAAGTAATGAAGAGTAAACATAGAAAGACAGTAGGAGCACCATTCTGTTAGATTGAACGAGGAGAGAGTAAGAGAAGGTGTAGAATAGAGCTATATGAGATAACAAAAAGAATATTCCACTGGGTAGGTAGAGTAGATTTTTGCAGCCATGTAGTTCGTGTTCTGAACCTGTGCCAAGGATCTGAACTGCTTGGAGCAATCAACCAACTTTGCCTTATGAACTGTGAATCTATACTACCTCCATACATTCATTTGCTTATTATCAATCTGTGATGCCTGGCCAGACTTCTATTTTGAACGGTTTTCTGTCTAGCTGGTAATATTTTGTCTTTTTGTTGTTCAAAAGCGAATTCAGGACTGAAAGCAGGAAAAGTTAAAATTTGGCTTCTTCCTCGCATAGAATAGAATACTGTTGTAAACTTAATTTCAAAGTATTATATATTAACAAGTGCCACAAATATAAGCATCAGTAAAATTACATAAATGACACAAGGGAAAGTTAAAATGATTTTCATAAGTTTTAGCATTTTCCATTTTGGATCAGATCCTTAACTTTAAGGCCACTGCACATCAGAAGAAAGTTTTTTTCCTCTCTCCCTCTTTTTAAAAATAAAAATAAAAAAAAGAATACAATAATGAAGTTGACAGTTGTGAAATTAGCATTCCTAATGAGTCATAAAAACAGCTCCTTTGTTATTTCTACTTGTAAGAAAGCTTTTGAAATGTAATTACAACATGGCATAAAAAAAAAAAATTACAAAAAAATATAAACCACACTTGATTTTACTGAGACCCATGAACAATATTGTCCTTTTTATCATAATAGGAAGCCTGAAGACATCCTTTAAATTCTTTAAATGAGCTTAGTTCAATAAATGCTAAAGCCCTTCAAGCTTTTAAATGTATTAGAGTAATTATGATATCATCACTCTGAAGCACTTCAATAAGACTTGTAGACTAAAGTCATTTGCCTTCCTACCACCCGCACAGGCACGGAAAAAAAAAATCATGATTTAATGCACTTTTTAATCAACATTTCCTTGTGCATTTATTTTCAGATAAGCCCTCTGAATACACACACACACACACAAATAAACACTTTTGAATCCACAAAGGTAACACATAAAATCTAAACTACTCTGTTGTATACTGTTAAAAACAGGCAGAGGGGGAAAGTTCAATCAGGGTGAAAGCCCAGTTCTACTGATAAACAAAACAATAAAAATAATTTGTCAACTCCAGCAACACAGAATAAGTAACAATATAGTCTCACAATCTAACAATGCATATAATACATACATACATACATACATGTTCCTGTAAGTTACTATTCAGTTAGTTTTTAACACAAAAAAACATTACTGAGACTGCAGTCAGAAAAGAAAAACAAAAAAAAACTAAACAAAAACTAAAGAGCAAAGCATATCAAAAAACACAAGATCAACTCTAAAGATTTAATCAGGTATTTCCGTAATAGAATAATTTGCAACAAGAAAAAAATAGTTTGATTTGCACAAGTCTGGTTTTAGAACACACCTACTACACATTAAAAAACACATAACATCCTGAGTTTGGCAGCTAATTCTGAGGTCACAGTACAGTAGTCAGAAAAGATCAAGTAATAAAAAGTGCACGTACTTTCCCACCAAATATTGCAGCATGCATACTATGCAACGATTTTATGGATCTACAACCAATTCTGGATATTGAGCACAATAGAATTACAAAAAGAAAACAGTCTAAAAGACATGGCACGTTTGGTTAAGAATAGGTAAAAATATGGTTTTCCAGTGCCCCTACTATTATAAAAAGAGGAAGCTGTGTAATAGAGTTTTTACACCAAAATTGTGAGTATTGATGTTCAATATTATTACAAGGAGGAGTCCCTATATATTAGTTTTTCCGGTGCTGTTGCTTGGTATATCAGAGTATAAGGTATGTACAGCGCTACAGAATTTGCTGGAGCATATAAATAATAAAACAATAATAATAATAATGAGGGAGATACTTTAAAGGTGACTATGGATATGTTTCCTGTTAATATTTGAAAATCTTCGGTTTCATGGGGTGTGTAATCTTTGAGATTGGATGATGCACATTTTAATACGGTGCATTTAATCTTAAATGTATACATTTGCAAATATTTCAAAGATATGTTCCGGTAAAAGAAAGTGGTCGTTTTGGCTCTGGAGTTTTGTGATTCTACAGCAGCAAACCACCACAAAATACTCAAGATATCTTGTGGCAGACACAGTGGTTTGTCGAAGGATTCCAATGATCTGGGATCTTGAAAACGCAATTTAACTCACATTATTTTAAAGGTTGTAAAATATCTGTGAAATTGATATGAGGGTTTAAAAACCCCTGTGATCTAAGGATCAGAAAGTTAACGCGGGCACCTTTAGCGTGTGTTTTTGTTTGTTTGTTTGTTTATGTTATACAACTTTATGGAAGTACGTGTTTTCAACCTCTTCAAATTAACCAACTGCTCATTTCACTTTGAGCTTCTTACACAGAAAGTACATTTACTTAATATCTGCAGTGAAACTACTAAATAGTTCAGTCTGGCTGCTATATAAACATTTGTTAACCCCTGGCAGTGTGTGATACAAGGTTAGCTTCCCCAGTAACAGTTAAGATCTTACAATAACAATATGGAATAAAATACAATATGGTGGAAATCGTTGTATCTCTGTTATAAGAAATAAGCAACAATATTGAAAAAATTCTTCATGGCAAGTTGAGGCTTATCGTTCTCACTGCTCATGTCCTGCCTGTTCGAAGCTTCCTGTAGTTGTCAAAACCAAAAGACTGCCAAGTCAAGGCATGAATTAGTTTAGGGAAATGTGATAAGCAATTATTGCCATTTTTTTTCCCGAAGAGCTTTTTACACTAATGCAACCGCACTTTGCATAGCAAATGTCTACATTTGCATTGCAAGTTTGCAAGTTGATAGGAAAACCTGCTCAGAACCTGCCACGGCCTTTCAAGTTGCTTTGTCTTGTTTCCACTGGAGCAAAAGCGAGCATTGCTTTGACAGTTAGCTAGGCAGCATTGAAGTGGTCCTCTCAACGTGTCTGAAGAGGAAAATTATCACAAAGCTGGAGATTTATTTAATTTTTTTTAAAGTGCATTCATGATTGGGTAACAATTGAGATAAAAGCAGATTGTCAACATACTAGCTGTTCACATATGGATCTCTCCTTTAACTATAAAAAGGAAAAGACAAAAAGACAAAATCTGACATGGTCTTAATAATCTGCAAACCATGTCCATCAAAATTATACCTTCATCAATCAATCAGCTTGACTGTTAACAGGGGTATGTTTATATGCAGTCCTTTGCAAGAAATGTATATTTTTAAATATATATATTGGAAACTGGGCTCTTAGCTAAATTCTTTTCATAACATGACGCTATGATAAATCTTCCAACATGGCTTCGTTTTCTCCACCTCCACACACAATGTACAATGACAGAAAAGGGCATGCGTTATAACGACAAACAGGAAGCCAAGATGGAGACATTCAGAACCAGCATAAAATGTAAATAAAGGTGTGCTTTTCTACATTTAGTTTGATTTTCAGATCATTTTTTTTTTTTTTTAGGTGAATCATCCTTCGGTGCCATTAGAAATACGATTTCACAAGAGTCCAAAACAATTTTACTGAAAGAGAGTACTTGAGGAACTAAGATCCTTGGACGTTATAAATATAATGTCAATTTTTATCATTTTATTTATTAAGCATCAATATATTCCACTGCACTATAAAACGGCTAACCTTGCCATCTGAATGTTTGTGAATTTCATGACATTATATACTTGGTCTAAACGCTATCTGGTTTTCATGGGGAATGCCATTCACAAACATGCATGCAGCAAGAAAAATGTATAACCACCTTGATTAACATAGCAGATTAACACAATGAATAATAATTTCAATTTAGAACTATGTGTAAGGGTCCCTTGCATACAAATGTTAATGCAAAAAAGTTTAGATTTCATCAGTTCCCCTCACATGGGGCTTCTCGTTCACAGCCTCATTAGGAGTTAAATTGTTTCTAGCACAAATGAGGGGATTATCAATTCACATGTGAATTTATCCCCTATTAAACTTTTACAAGAAGGGTCAGCTAACAAGAATGATAAACCTTTAGCCTCATGCATCACATGGCAACAGGACTTGTTAGGTGGTCACTATTGTAGTATCTTGTTCATTAAATTTCACAGACATCACATGGAGGGCTTTCCAAGACTTTCACTTCAGATGACTGAATAGAAAATGTATGCAGAGCAGAGGTGTAACTATAGATAAAACAAATCACATTAAATCATTGTTTGGATACATATTTCTACAAATTGAACAGATAGGATAGGAAGCCTCTTCACTAAAAAACGAGTACATATTTACAGATTATGCTTTCTACAATTTATAAAAAAAATATTTCTTTTTAAATTTCATTTTTCACACACAAGAACTACTGCAGTAGAAGGTACACTTTGTGTAGTTAGTCTGAAGATCAATTTGCTAGGTTTTCAGACATTAAATGCAAAGTAAAACAATCTCCTAAGGGTACCCAATGAAAACTTAGAGAGCGAACCCACACCACAAATTTTTTTTTAATTTTTTTTTAAATGGAAGCCCTTCTTCGCACTCATGGTAGACAAAGAGCTCTTGTACAAAGCTTACAACACAACCACTACGAAAATACAAACACATCCTGATGGCTAAACCGATTAAGAGTATCCCTTGAAAAAAAATGTGCAAACTCCTGCGTTGCTGTATTTAAAAGAGATGTGCAAATATTTGGTTCGTCCATAAATAAATCAAATCATTGTAATATCCATACCCAATGAATCAATTTTTGCACATCTAGAATCTACTATACATGCAGTCACAAAGTAATCTCTATTTCCAGCCGGTATATATTTAAACTTATTTTACTAATATGGTTGCTAATGTTAAGTATATTGGTATATATTGATGGCACCCCATTGTACAGCGCTACTGGATCTGCTGGCGCTATATAAATAATAAAATCAAAATAACATTAATTCTGAACTTTGTTAATGCACGGTGTATATTTTTACATGCAGAAATTAATGATTACCAACGCAGTCTAATAATTATGGCAAAGGTGAAAAATTTGAGGTATTTTTGATTTGGGATATAAATAGTGTGGGGCTGGGATTTTTATGACAGGGTTGTGAGCACAAGGAAGGAAAACTAATAATGTTTTGAAATCTGTTCCAAAGCTAGAACTTTCTAACTAATGTGTATGGGAAGAATGTGACAAGGCAAAGGAGTAAGCAGCTCAATCATCAAAAGGCTTCAAAGTTCTGACACGCAAAGACCTGACAATAACTCACATCACTAGCTTCTCCCGGCACACAGCCTCTGCTCTGAAGTAAACGTGAGTGAAGTTTGCAGGTCCTTTTGCTTTATTTTTTGATGATGCTTTTTATTTGGCGTGAAGGTGAACAATTGAGAAAAGGCATTGAAATAAAGAAACTAAAAAAAGTGACACTTGAGGGTTTTCTAACTTGGTAAGTTGACAGCTTGTTTTATTTTTAGATTATTAAATTTACAAGTAAACCCTTGACTACTGACATCGCGATTTCGAATGACTCAAGAAAAATATCATGGAGATATTACTCAACTAGAGACTCTCAGAGAAGAATAGACGGTGTCTGCAGTCCTTTTAATTTTCAGGATGTTTCAAAAGGCTTAGGCAGTCAATCCTTTTCACAACAGACAGACATAAAAAAAAAAAAACCTCATACATCTGTACCAGTAATTAAAAGATGCTAAAAGATGTGGCATACAAAACAGATAATAGATGAATAGAAAACTACACAATTTTACAGTTTTATTTTGTCATTGCTGCAATCTAATAAAACGTTCAATTCCGTTTTAGGAGCTTTGGCTCTTAAGGGGGACACGCTAAACACCATACCTAGTACAACAGGCTGTATGGTGTTTAAAAGGAGCCTTTAATTGTATTGACAGGTATTCAAAGTGGTTAAGAATCATTAATTTTAAAAGGGTTACTCAAACCATCATGACCACTTCAGCTTTTAGAAATGATCATAGTGGCAGGAGTTAAGCAGAAACGCTGGACATCCATAGATATGATCACTTTGTTTAGAGCTGCCTAATGTCAATTCTGTGCAAAGAATATGTTGGTCGTCGGTGTGCTGGCGGCAAACAGACAGTGCTTCCACTCGACCGCTCTCCTTCATCCCCGTAATCTGCATTTTTCCCTATTCAGCCACACTCCGTCTCTCCTTCCCCTTATCAACACAGAACGTGCACATGGCTAAGTGGTTAATCTAATGCCTCTTATTTTATTGGACCGAGCGAGGGAGCTGCAACATTAGAAGAGCTGTGGAAACTAGCACAGGCAGCTTCGCCTGTTGTTGGATTCTAGGTAACTTGATTGCTTTTTATTATGGTTACTATTAACCCTGAAGTTGGGAAACAAGTCAGTAATGACCACTAGGGCATTACGGATTAAAATAAATGCATGCCCCTATAGACTTCGTTTTAAATCTGTCCCCGTATCCCTTTTATTCCTCAATGGAGATTTCCTGCTTACCTAGCAACACAGGACTCCTTTAGGAACATGTTGGACAGGGCCTGGGCCAATTACAGAGATGACAATTTGGAACATTTGGACAAGGCCAAATAATAGCATATGTTGCCAATTACAAAAAGTAATGAACAAGAATATAACCAACTTAACTTGATTAAGCAGCAGCACATTTGCCCAACATGCATTTCTTGTCCAATGCCACCAAAAGCCAGGCCTATATAGAAGCAAAACTGTTGCTAGACTAACTTTTACTTGAAAATGCCAAAAAACTACTCCAATTTTCCAGAAGCAATTTTTATTGCGTCTGGGGGAAAGGATGGGAAAATGTCTTATGCAAGCCCAAGCCAGGACATTATCGTATTACCAATATTGCCAAATTAGATGGAACAAATATGCACAGACACACGTTACTGAGGGAATCAAGGCCATATTCCACCCCTACTTTTCTGACTTTTTATGTTCCCAGCCAGATGATTCTACTCTAGGGATAGTTTTGTAAATGGAGAAAACGAGCCCGGACTAACCAATGACCAAAGAGAGGTCCTTAATGAAGAGGTGGCCTGGGCAATAAAAACCGGCAAGGCAAGTAAAGTCCACGGACCGGAGATTTACAATTGGCTTCTATAAGATTTTGAAAGCCCAGATAACTAGCATTTTAATTTCCCTTTTCAATGTAATTTTTATTAAGATAATGCGCCAGGTCTGCCCCTAACTTTGTCTAAAACCATTTTGCTTTTAAAACAGGAGAAGGATCCAACCTTGCCAACCTCTTACAGGCTAATAACGTTATTGAATAATGATTCCAAACTCTTCACTGAAATACTAGCCAATAGATTCCAACAGTTCCTTTCCTCTATTTTACAATCCTAAATAGCTGGAATTTACTAGTGGTAGACAGTGCATCCAAAGAATAAGAATGGCAGTGCATGCCACCTCCCTATATGACAACCACTTGGTTAAACAACATGCGGTTTTACTTAATTTAGACACTCTTGACAAGGTTGCTTTGCCTCACTTCTTTAGAATATTAAAATATAGGTTCTTTGGTATTCCATTCTATAATCCCATGAGGTTTCTATACACTCAACAAACCACTAAATTAAATGTTAACAGTTTAGACTTTGAAGATATCATGATTACCAGAGGGGTGAATTGGGTGCCCCGTCTCCCATCCTATTTAACTTAGCCATTGATCACCTTATTAGATACATTTATCCTTCCATAGACATCCAATGAATCAAATTGGGCTCATATACAATTAAACTCACATGCTTTGTGGACAATCTTTTGCTTTATATTACGTAATCTTATTAATGCATATGGCCTAGTTACAGGCTTTCAAATTAACTGGTAAAAGTCTACAGCCTTGAGGTTAGGCCCAGGTCCCCCAATCAATTGATCGTGGACACACTCATATTTTAAATATATAGGAGTGCGGATTCCTAAGTTTCCCTCCTATCTCGAGCATTTGAACAAGACTCCAGTTTTGGATGAGGTAAAGGATCTCCTCTCACATCTGTCCCTTTCTCTTTCTAGCATAGTGACCCTCCTAATATCTGTTTTAGTGCCTAAACTTGTTTTATCCTTGCCCATACTTCTTTCACGCTCTGATGAGAAAACTCTCATCAGCCCTTTTTCTAAATTTCTTTTGCAACATGAACAACCAAGGTTTCCTCTGCACAAATAACGCAACCCAGATGCAATCTGGGTCTTAATATTCCAATTCTAAAACACTATACTGTAGCCGCACATTATCGCCAAGCTTTAGATTGGATAAGAGGGACAATTTAACATGGTACATTTGTAAACACAGCTTTGACCTAATGTAGCGCTCCCTTAATTACTCCACACTCCTTCCACCTCTGTCCCACCAGAGGTAGCACAAGAAAAATCCCTACTAGCATCCAATATTAAGGAGTGGAAGTTGGTGAAAAATCTCCAAGGGCTCCAATGGTAATACATCAGATTTATTCTCTTTTTATGTAACTCACTCTTTCAGGATGGGGAGGCCCAATATCCCTACCATTCCTGGAAGGCTGCAGGCCATGGTAGGATACACGATTTCTACATTTTAACCCAATTTACATCTTTATTTCAAAGAATTGTACATCACAAATAAAAAACAAGAATAAGGTACAGTGTACATCAGAATTAAATGAGGCACCACATGGAAGTACAGTTACAATGTCATGATGAAACTGCGTCACTTGGCTACTGGAAATGTTATTTTAACTACACAAAGTAGCTCTATTATATTGGCCCATGTAAGAGAGATAAAGAAAAAAATATTTAAAAAAAAAAATGAGACGGTCAAAGGAGTAATAGGGAAATAAAAGATTTAATAAATGTTTAGTGAGCAATTTCTAGTAGAGGGATGTTGGAGATTTTGTGTGACTCAAAAGTTTAATTAGAGGTTGGAATGGGAGATTGGTGTTAATGATCTTGGTCACTGTAGCATGAATCAGCTTTCAGTATGGAATAAGACCACCATATTTGTAAGTCAGTGCCAACTTCCTCCTTGCATCTCCAACATACTCTGGAGAACCCTGCACAGATGCAGTGAAGCAATTCAGATGTTGTATACCAATGCATTAGCAACATATAATTTAATTGTTGAATCTCAGAACTGATCGAACTTTGGTGGGAGTATACATTCTTTTTCCCCACTGCTTCTCTGTTAGAATGCACCCAAGCTCAGTATCCCATTTAGAGAGTAACCTAGGAGGTACATTTGGAGGTAAGAATTAAAGAATACATGACCTAAATACCCTCGATCAAGAAGAGAAAAAAAAATTCAAATAGGGTAAGGTTCCTATGAACAACGTGTTTACTAGATTTTGGACTTTAAATTATATTATAAAAACAAATCACAAATACAAAATTGTTACATATAGGTTTTAAGTACAAATTAGATTAAAAATCATGGGATCTAAAAGCTCCCGTCTACAACTCTGCAGAACATATACAGAAAGGGTAAACTAGGAGATGCACTGAAAATAAAAATTTACTCATTTGTATGCAATAATAAAATAATATACACATATTATTACAGGATACATTACATGTAATCATTTATTTAAAATAATTTAAAAATCCCAACAGTTTTCCTTTAAAATAACTACTGAATGTGGGGTGGAAGGGGCAGAGCCAGCAGCCATCCTGAGCAGACGTGCATCTCAGGAGATCCTTGTGAAACGGCACCTAATTGCTAAAAATCGGGGTAATTTCTTGTCCCAATACCCTCAAACACTGGGAGAAGTGCTGCTTAAACGATGGGCCGCAAAAACAAATAATACAAATTGGAAAAAAACACAGTCATCCACCGATATTGGAGAGTTATTTCGGAGGCCAAAACATCAACAGAGACCTGTCATGGCGTCTCCCTCCGATGGGCCCTCTTGATCTTCGAGTGAGGCTTCCCTGGATGACTTGGGGACTATATGTGCCCGGATGGTGAGAGAAGCAGCACCCTAGACACCCACAACCACCACGGGCACACCGGTGATGGAGGGCATGTTGAGAGGCCTCCAGGCCAAACTCCGACGCAACATCGCTATCGACATAGGCCAGTTCCGTGAGGAGATCGGAGGGGTGTCCATTCTTCTCCACAATGCAAAGCTGAACGTAGCGGCTCATGACACCCGATTCACCACTCTGGAGCACACAGTACAGGCGTTGCAACGCGATCACGCCATCGCACAAGACCGCATGTCAGTAAAGGAGGATAGGAGGAGGTGGAACAATGTGAAGGTGAGAAGCATAGCATACGACATTACCGCTGCTGAAATTACTCACTTTTTCAGAAGACTGTTACAAAATCTCTTCCCTGCCAAACAGGCTAAAACTATGCTGCTGGAAAGCGGATACAAGACTTAAACCTCACCAAGGGCCAATGTGGGGTCCAACAGGGATGTCATTATCCGATTCCAGAGCAGGCAAGACCGCCTCACCCTAATGGCCGCCATTCACAACAAGTTTCCATACCGAAAACTTGTTGTAAACGATCGTTGCTGCCGCTCAGGAGTAATGGGAGTTTGAGCGCAGGACTTGTTTCGTTGTATTTGTATTCACTTTTGTATCACACAGCTAGGTTACAATGCTGCTGCCCATCCCATGTGTTCCTTATTAAGGGTTAATAAGCATGCCTCATGGCCATTGGAGGCAACTAAAAACCTCCATTTGTTTAAAAATACATAGGGATGTAAAAAGGATGCGCAGGTAACTTTTTTTTTGGTTTTTAATATACGTATTTTGGCTGATGTGTACTGTGGTTGTTGCTGCCGCCCACGAGTAATGGGAGTTTGAGTGCAGGACTTGTTTCTATGTAAGTTTCCATACCGGTTTGAAGAGCACAACCATTCTATCCAGACCTATACAAATCGACACTGGAATGGAGAAAATCTCTGCATCCTCTGACTAAGGAACTCTCTGCTCACAACAAATCATACAAGTGGGGTACCCCACGGCGCCTGAAAATCACCACTGACACTGTGACTTTCAAAGTCATGCAAGCTTCAGATATAGCAAGCAACCCTCAGCAACCTGGTCTGCAGACTGCACCTGGGGAACTCCACCCTACACAGACAACGGAGATCCTAGGATCCAGACAAAATCTAACAGTTTGTTCCAGACGCACAGAAGGGAAATCCTGCAACAGCAACAATACCATGAGCAACCAGCTTGAACTCAGTCTTTTCACACAGTTCATATGCCTCAAGTTATTTTGCTTTCTTCCCGTGTTATGTTTTCACTACTGTTTCTTTTTATTAGCCAATATAGAGTGTCTACAGATGTTCCATTAATGCGCGGCTTAGCCGTACCTGCTGGCAAGTGGGGTTTACCACCCCACATATTCCTCACCCCTCAGCCCACTAATGGCCTGCACTACTTTGTTATCTCCCCCCAGACTAAGTGGGTGCCAGCCTCTGATTACTGTATACAGACATAATTGCCTTTGACCCTATCCGAAACCTACAGAGGCAACTCGCATTCTCTACTCAGCAACAGTACATAGCTATGTCCATAACCCTTAACATATGAGAGAGATGCAAATTTCACTACATTAGATCCTACGTCAATTGTATTTGATTGTTTATCGCAAATACTTTCTTACTTCTACACCTTATATAAAAGAGGTCGACAACTCAAGGGGATCTTTTCCCACAGCTCCTTACTATAGCTATGAATCAATGTCATAATCTCATGTCTCCAATTTTATTGCTGTAACCAAAATCTTACCTCAATAAAACAAAGACTGACAAAAACAACAAAATAACTACTGAATGTGGGTGGCTGGTGAGGTTTATAGTTCTATAACTGGTATAACAACCAATGTAGGGATATCAGTGTGTTAAATCAGGTTGATAATAATCTCCTTGAAGTTGCATATTTTTTTATTTGCGCTAGTGAACAGTCGGGCCTTGACAAAGGTACTAAGACATTATCAGGTCCAGTCTGTTGAATGTTTGGTTAAAGAAAAAAAATTTCATACTTCTAGAATAGAAGTGCAGAATTTTTCATACTTTGTATAGCTTTTGTATCTTAGGGTCAGGAACCCATTTACTCACGTACTTAATCAACTGCCATTCTAAAATTGATTTTCTCAACCCTCCTTGGTGGTATGTGTTTTTTGTGTGGGTATTCCTCACGCTCGGGTCCTCTACCAGAGGTCTGGTAGTCTAAGGGTTCTGCAGAGTATCTTAGCTGTTCCTAGGACTGCACTCTTTTGGGTGATATCAGATATCCCACCTGGAATCTGCTGAAGCCACTCCCCCAACTTCAAAGTCAAAGTCCAGAGGGCTTCTATCCTCTTGACAACAGTAGCCCCTCTCACTGGGTTTGCGGTTGTAGCAACAGTCAAGCAAGTCTAGGTTCTCACTTCATGTCCTGGAAGCTAGAAGGCAGGTTTTCAGTTTTCAGACACATTTAACTTTCATTGAGTATTAAAAAGGCCATGACAACACATGGCCCTTAGCAGAAACTAACTTATTGTGCTTGCAAGAGATTCTTTGCCCAATTCACAGTAAAGCTTTAGAGTCCATGACACTATAAGCATAAATCAAAAGAAATAAAGACTCATGAATCACAATAGCAGCTGATAAAAATAAATGTTCACATGTCAACGTGAGGTGCTCTGGGTTTATCAGACACACTTACTGAGGCCTGAGGTTTTAGAAGCACTGTTTACTGGTTCAGAAGGATAAATAATTGATAGCGAGGTAAGCACACATCAGTTGCAAAGACAGAACAGGGGATATTTAGCCTGGGGTTATATTTACAAAGGCACCACTCTATATATTCAGCCTGGCAGGTATGATGTAGCTTTTATTTATCGTAAGCCTGACCCCAATTCAGCCTACGTAATCCCAAATGTGTTAGAGGCACTGCGACTGTGCACATTCATTTGCCCCTATCCTATCCAGAGTGATGGCCTAGTTGTCGGAGTCAAGCGAACTACACAATTTTGAAATGACCTACCAATTTCAAGGGTGGATACATCTCTGAATATCAGACTAAAGAAAGAATGACGACCTTATCGTTGGAACAACATGAGGTATAAAGTAGATAGTATAAAAAAAAATAAAAATTTTAAAAAAAGAAGAGCAGAGCAAAATCTATGATAGTAAAAACTATGACTACCGGTATATTTTCAAATGAAATTCTGTGCAATTATCGTAATTCACAGACGCATGTAAACAAGCACACAAACTACAGAAAATTTTTAAAGAGTAACTTTACCTAAATAATGCTTTGAACTTATTACAAAAAATTACATATACTGTACAGACAAAAATCAGCAATCCCAAAAGTGTAACTCATAACCTACAGTTTCTGCAAATCGTTTTTGCTGGCGGGGAGAAGTGGTTTCCTATTTAGGATACGCTTTTCCTCCCCCTCATTTTATGACATTTATAGCAACAATTCTTATACAAAATGTGAATATTTAGGCTAAAATGCACCTCTTATTTAATTTGCCTTAAGGAAATAAGGAGCTGGACTCATTGGGCACCGAGTTAATTATATCAAAACAAATCCATCCTAAAAATAAATCTAGTACATGGGAGAAAGAAGTAATTAGAGATGAGAAACCCAAGTTGTGTCCAAATTCTAAAAATACACTTATTTTAAAAGAGCTTGCTTATCTTGCCTGTGCAATGTTTAATGCTATATACACATGTAAAAAAAAATTCAAGATTTTGATCTGAAGACAAAAGAGGATTTTAAATGTACACATTTAACAAAAGAGATATAGTACAGCAAATAGTGCACCCAAAAGAGTGCAGTCAAAAAATAAAAAATTTAAATATTAGAAAGAAAAAGTAATCAAGCTTCACATCTGGGATTCTCTCCATAAACCACAGCCTCAAAATTCTCTTATTTGAAAGCATGTAATATCTCTCAATATCAGAAAATAAAAGTGAAAGCTCCATTTGTCAAACTGCCAATATTTTGTGTACTGATGCAGTTCAAATATTCTCTTGAGTCTTTGTTTAGTAGATTACATAGACACGAGCTGGAGAATAAAGGTTTTCACGAAAAGAACTTAATACACACAAATAACACACAGTATTTTAATTATGTTTCTCCCTATTAGTTTGACTAGCAGGAGGAGGTGGGGGGAGAGATTGAATCAAAGAACAACTCAACAATAGGTTCATGTGTTGATGTGTAACAGCAGGAAATGTGTGTATTGTGCAAATCATACAACCTTTCACAACCATTCACACATAGCCCACTTACAGACCTACATCTCTGAATTAGGAGGTTTGCATGTGGCGGAACGGAAGATATACACAAAAAATAATTAGGTTCCAAAGCGTCTCATTGCCAGCTGTACTCCCCACTTGGCATCGTTATAAAAGATTTTCATCAAGCTATTTTAGGATCTGTTACTTTTTTTTTTCTTAAGAAATTTTCAGCTAATAGAAAACTTTTGTTTCTGTTTTACGGTTCCCGAGGGACAGTGTTAGGAGTCATCTCTTGCACCAGATGTGGAAACAGACAAGAGTCTTTAAAACAGATATAACATGCATCTTTTAACAATTTTGCTCCAGAAACATCTTGATATGTAGATCTCTATGTATAACCCATTAGAAGTTTTTAAAAATAGGCGTTTAGGTCTGTAGGGAGTTTGGCTTTTTTTGCAAGCATTTTTCAGAGGTTTAAATGATCTGGATCTCAAAGGGAATTAAATACAAAGCCATAGTCACCATTAACATACCTACTAATCAAACCACATTAAAAAAAAAAAGAGAGCCACAAATTTCACACATTTTCTTTTGGGACTTGATTCTTGCAGAGCTTTATCAGCCATAGCACATAGTTCTAAAAAAAATTATACTCCAAAGGCCTTTGATTAAGAGGTCACTGTATAATTTTGGAGTGATATGATTAATCAGTTTGTGAACGGCGTTGGCTGCAAAAACAGTCCTAAGAGGGGCACTATAGTCACCAGTTTAATGTAGTGGTTCTGGTGCCTATAGCCTGATCCTGCAGGCTTTTAATGTTGCCTGCCTAGGAACGCAAAGCCAGTCGTGGCGCTGGAGAAAAGGGGAGTAAAAATAAAAGTTTTACTACACAGATAGGGGCTGTACACACTAAAATAGTTATTTTAACACTATAGTGACAGGAATACAGGTTTGTGTTCCTGACACTATAGTGTTCCTTTAAGTTTGTTTTTAGAATTACACATGGAATAACCAGGTTGGTGTGCAATTTAATTAAGCTACAACAGAGGACTAGGCTAATGAAGAATAACCAATGATTGTTGTGTACATCTAGCTAGGGTACCCTTAGAATGACTGTAATATAAAGTTAGTGAAAAGGTTGTAATTCAGAAAGGGGACTGTAAAGTGACCCGAAGAAGAAGAAAAAGAAAAAAGGAAACAAAACAAATAAAAAAAACCAAAAAACAGCCACATGGAAATGGTTTCTCACACCAAAACCCAGCAGAATACACAATGCAGTTGTGGTTATTCACTACACATTAAGTACTGGTGAACTGAAACGGAGACATGCAAAATTTATGCCCAAAATTTAGAAATACCAGCAGGTTAAAAAATGCTTCCATATGGCGATTTTGGTTTAAAATGTCCAAGACACAATGTAAAGGCCCAATATAGTGTCAGGAATACAAAGTTCTAAAAAACAAATTTTTGGTCTCTTGCCTCCGGTTAAAACGTTATTTAACTAACCTTTATTCGATTCATGTAGAGGCTGGCTCTGTCTCCTTCGCTGAGAGCATCAAATGTCACAATCTCAGCCAATCCATCACTTTCCCACAGGAAAGCATTAGGAGCCTATTGAGTTTGTGTGGCAAAAAGCCACACTTGGCCACTAGAGGAGCTTCCTAGGTCACTGGGACTGCCACTACAGGTGTTCCTAGGAAGTAATGTTAACACTACCTTTGAACTTACATTAAAAAGCCGGCATGGACAGGCTGTATACACCAGAACAACATTAGTCTGCAGTTGTCCTGGTGACTATAGTGTCCCTTTAATAATGAGCAAGTTCATAGGCCTTCTTCCATGATACCTCGTAAGGGAAGGAAGTCCACATGCAAGGTTCTCTTCTCCTTTTGTATCAGTGTGTCTACTTATTTATCTCATTTATTAATAAAACAGTCCTTATATTGGTAATGAGAGCACTTTACAATTTATGCAAGAAAACACCATTGCTAATTGTACAAACTGTTGCCACAAATATCTATTGGTGTGTGCCAAGTTGAGAGCTATACACAGGGCCGGATTAAGAGCACAGTGGGCCTGGTGCTGACAATTAAGATGGGCCTAATTATGGAATCTTATCAACCAAAAACACTAAAACAGTCATACCTCCCAAGCGTCATGTATCTGATGGAGATGGTGCTGGAGGGAAACTCGTAGGATGCAGCTATAAGAATACACATACTCTATGCTAATTTCTCTCTAATTTATGCTTTCATCTTTCAAGTAAATCCATAACCCCTAACAGCAGTGTCCAGTGAAGCAGGAAGTCAATGGGCGGGGTAAAAGGGTGTCACGTGACACGCCACTGGCGCGAATCACGTGACAAGACCTGCCAAAAGGGGTGAACATGCCCAAAAAGGGGGCATGTTTGTCCAAAGAATTTAAAGGATAGCCTGGCATGAATGCATGTCAGGCTGCCTGCCAATCCTGCAGGCTGTCCAACTAAGGACATACCATGCAGGCAGCACCTTGAGCTTGGCATAAATGCGTCTAATGATGCGCTCACTCCATGCTTTCTAAGGACTGTCCCCTAGCACTCGCTGGTCCACTTGTCTCCTTACCTTCTTACTAGCAGGCAGAAGTTCCTGGTATATAGTCTGAGACAGAGAAAAGTGTATGTAGTGAGTATAGAAGAAAGGGGACATGCCACAGTGTTAGAGAGACCAACGTCTGCATTACCTAAACTAATTTTAATGTCAGCCAGTCCACACTAGTTTTGTTCCCATACATCCCTCTTAAGCTTCCAAACTTAAAGGGACACTATAGTCACCAGAACAACTACAGCTTATTGTATTTGTTCTGGTAAGTAGAATCATTCCATGCAGGCTTTTTGCAGTAAACACTGTCTTTTCAGAGAAAATAACTCCACTGGCCGCTGCTTAGATGGCTGCTAGAGGTGCTTCCTGGGGCAGTACTGCCTAGTGTGCAGCACTGCCATTCAGTGTCTCCACCCTCTGCATGCAGACACTGAACTTTACTCATAGAGATGCATTGATTCAGTTTATCTTTATGAGGAGATGCTGATTGGCCAGGGCTATGTTGGACTTGTGTCTAGTTGACAGTCTCAGCCAATCCTACGGGGAAGTATTGCAATTTGCTCAGACCACCATTTCTGAGCCAGCAGCTGCAGAATTGAATACAAGTAATATTTTACTATATTTAGGGAGGCAAGAAGGGGCCAGGGTGGTGGTTTTAACATGATAGGGTCAGAAATACATGATTGTGTTCCTGACCCTATAGTGCTCCTTTAAGCAAGAGTATGTGAAGAGTAGTTAAGGTTGCCAACTTTCTTGGAAAAAAAATACCAGCCTTAATCAGTTATGTGTGACATCACATGATGTAAATCACAAGGAGTGACATCAGAGAAAATTCTGTAATATCACCAACAAACTACTCACAGTTTGATTCTGCTGTATAGATGGATTGCTCCTAGTGTCTCCCTGTCTCGCAGTGTCTCAGTCTCGCAAGTCACACAGTGTCTCAGTGTCCCTATGTATCACAGTGTCAGTGTCCCCATGTCGCCCAGTCCCCTAGTCTCCCAGTGTCTGTGTCCCCATTTCTCCCAGTGTCCCAATGTCTCAGTGTGTCCCCATGTCACTAGGCTATTGGGGACACTGAGAGACATGGAGACACTGACAGACCCGGGGACACAGAGACCTGGGGACACAGACATGGGGACACTGGGAGACATGGGGACACTGGGAGACATGGGGACACTGAGACATTTAGGGAAACTGGGAGAAATGGGGACACTGAGACACTAGGGACACAGACACTGGGAGGCATGGGGACACTTAAACATTTGGGGACACTAAGACACAAGGGACACAGAGACATGGGAACGCAGACACTGGGAGACTAGGGGACACTGGGAGACTAGGGGACACTGGGAGACTAGGGGACACTGGGAGACAGACACTTGGGGACAGTTGTGGACATAGACATGTGGACACTGGGACATATAGGGACACTGGGAGACATGGGGACACCAGGCACACTGAGACACTAGGGACACAGACACTGGGAGACATGGAGACACTGAAACATTTGGGGACACTAAGACACTAGGGACACAGACACTGGGAGACTAGGGGACACTGGGAGACTAGGGGACACTGGGAGACTAGGGGACACTGGCTGGGAGACAGACACTTGGGGAGACATGGGGAGACATGGGGACACATGGGGACACTAGGCACACTGAGAGACATGGGACACAGACACTGGGAGACTTGGGGACACTGAGACACTAGGGACACTGGCTGGGGGACATGGGAACATAGTGTCTCCGTGTCCCAATGTCTCAGTGTCTCCCAATGTCTCTGTCTCACAGCGTCCCCATGTATTTCAGCATCCCCATGTGTCTCAGTGTCCCCAAGTGTCACAGTGTCCCCAGATCTCCCAGTGACTGTGTCCTAGTGTCTGTGTCCTCATGTGTCCTAGTGTCTCAGTGTCCCCTAGTGTCTGTGTCCCCTAGTGTCTGTGTCCCCAGTGTCTCAGTGCCCCCATATGTCCCCAAGTGTCTCAGTGTCCCCATGTTTTCCAGTGTCCCCAAGTGTCTCAGTGTTCCCAGGTCTCCCAGTGTCTGTGTCCTAGTGTCTCAGTGTCCCCTAGTGTCTCAGTGTCCCCATGTGTCCCCTAGTGCCTCAGTGTCCCCATGTGTCCCTGCTGCCTTTCCCCCCATCCCTCACTTACCTGAGCTGTAGATCTGCTGTCTGGACTCTCTGTGCTGTGTAGCTGCTCCCCCATGGATCAGTGAGTAGTAGAGAGAGGCAGGGATATTCTGTAACTTCCTATCCCTGCGTCTCTACACACGCAGTGACCCCTACTAGCTGGTGCTGGTATTGCAGAGTAATTTCCATTTATTCTGAGAAAATTACCTGCGTATTGCTGGTATTACTGCAATACCAGCACGGCCAGGCAGCCTCAAATACCGGCTGTGCCAGTAAAATACCAGTCAGGTGGCAAACCTAAGAGTAGTGTGTAAAAAAAAAAAAAAAAAAAAAATTCCAAATTTTTTTTTCAATTTTTTTTTTTTTTTAAATGGGCCTATTCCATGGGCCTGGGCCTGGAGCTGCAGCTCCATCAGCCCCTATGTTAATCCGGCCCTGGCTATACATTGCAAGTACTAAAAAAGACAACAAAAGCGAAGGTGTTCCAACAAAAAAGAAGTCACAAATCTGAAAAGGATTGTTGTAGCCACTAATAGAGAACACTAAAATCTAGAACCAACCTGTGGAAACTCGTACAGATATTAGGGTTCCTGCTTGCCAACATTTAAAAGGAATACACATTATCCCATCCCACCTTATTTCACACGATCACTCTCAATGGGCTGAGAGCTAATGTTATTAAGGCTTTAGGAGTATTCCTTTAAGCTTGTTAGAGCAGGGACCTCTTCACCTCTGCGATCCTTCAACTTTATTTTGTCCGTCGACTACTTGTTATATAACTTCACTGTATAATCGTGATGCACGGAGGAAATGTTCATGCAGCCCTAGTCATTATTATTAGGATTTATATAGCACAGACCTCCACTCCCTTCTTCAACATATTATTGCTATGTGTGATGCTAAGCAGTGTGAATGACCAGTACTTGATACCATAACATTCATAGTTATTGAAACAGCCTCGCCAAAAGGAAGGACAGCTAAAAGTATTTATCTTCTCCCCCTACACAACTACCACGAAGTAGCAAAGTTTGTGGACTTTTCACTATTCTGGGCTTTGAGTAATGGTTTGGCCAGTCATACTGTAGCTTGAAACTAGAGGGAAATGGTGTTCAAAAGAGTCTCAAGTATAAATGATTTTGCAAGTATTACAGGATTGTAATTGTGCACAGAAAAACTGCTAATATTTTCTTCATGACATATTACTGCCCCTTCTCCAACTGGGACTTTCTGGAAAATGGGACATAGTTAATATTTCTGGATGGTTACCCAAGGGTATAAATCCCAAACAAGTCCCATTTAATCTTCAGACAAAAAATAACTGAAAAGAACATTTAGATTTTGAGGTCAGAAATACAGAAATATTTCCACCGACCATCATTAAGATTTAGTATGTGGCAGTTGACGGAAGAATTGCCGTCACCAGTTTAAATCTTTTATAGCAACAGCACATTAATTCTCTCCTGTCCAAAATCCCAAATGGCAGAAGGGGAACAAAATCTATTTGTATATTCCTGCCAAGTTCTAGCATTTGCAAAAATGTATCCCAGAGTCTACATAGAAGGAAAAAAGAAAAATGTTCTCCAAGCAACATTGTACAAGAAAATAGTTAAATCGAAGGCAACAGCGACATTTGATTAATATTTTGAAAAAAATTTAAAAAAATAACAAATGGGTGTTACTACATATAAATGAATTATAAAAGAGCCAACACATTGTTCAGCACTGTACAGTGGGAAAGCATACAATATTAAGAGCCCAGGAGGTTTTTTGCAATTTATTGCGTGGCTTCATTTTTCTGGTACCGGGAACGTGTAATTGTGCTGACATAGTAGACATGGTTTTTGAGGGTAAAAAATATGTTTGAATTCTTTAAATTGAATTTCTTATGATGAATATACCCATGATTTTCCTATTTCTAGTGCGATAAGGATAACCAGGTCACATTTAGCAAAATGTCTAACAAAACAGTGTATTAAGTTGGAGATAAAGAACCAGCATTAAAGTTATCTAAACATATGTTTCTTTGTCGTACACAGACAAGTGAAGCTTCTACCAGGCAGAAAGGGGCAAAAATAATGAGAGGTAGGAAGAGAGTCTTTATATTAGTCAGGTCTTTGCAAATGCCTTTCAACCCGGCAGCAACACAGACAAGATTAAGTATTTGCAGCCAGTCTAAAAGTCGTATTTCAGAATTAACTCATATTGCAATCTCTATGTACTACGGCATCTGTACATCTAGAGTTTTCCTTGTTAGTACTCCAAGGGGCACAATCCATTTCTGACAGTATCTGGACATGTTTACAAATGAAAATGCTGTTAAAAATCACCCAGCTTTTTTTTCCCCCTCTCCCACCTTCTTTTAGAACACAAATGGCTTTTCAGAATTTAGGTTTTCATTTCTAATACTTAGAAGTACTCTTGCCATTCTTTTCTCCCCTTCTCTTATCATTTAAGGCAAATAAAAGAAAATTCAAGAAACACATCATTTCACACAATAGAGGAGTTTCGCAGAAGTGATTTATTCTTTCAAAAAGGACAGCTCCCTAGGAAAATAAGTAGATAGTCATCCATTAATTCTCTCTTCTGTGATTTTTTTTTTCTTCATTTTATTTGCTGTGCTTTTCATCATTGTATAATGGAAATAAAGCTTTGAGAGGGAAAAAAAAAACCACTATTTTTCATTTCAAATAAATGCAAATCGAAATTACAACTTTTTTTTTTCTTTTTTGGGGGGGATGCAAGCAATTTAGTGCCTGTCTAAAGATGAACCTGTAATGTTAACTTGATCTCCAGTGAAGTTAAACATTATTCTTCCCCCTCGTGAAGCTAATTAAGGTTGGAGATAGCTGCATTTTCAGCGTGTGCTATATGCTGATACAGCTATTCACTGAATATTATTCTTAAAGGGTTGTGATGGATGCAAGGTGAACATCACATTTCAATTCCAGCACCAATTCCCTTGTTTTATTTAACTACTAATTTAGTCTACTTTCTGCATGAAGTTGCTTTTCAACTTTAATTTAATATGTGCATTTCCCCCCTCATAATCAGCCATCCAATATTTCTCATTTTAAGGCTCTGCATGTACAATTTAAAAGATTTTGCCCGTATTTCTTTTTTTATTATTGTTATATTAACAACATTTTCCAATCCTAGAGCCTACGAGGCTGTATGCAAGGTAAATATGTATCTCAGTTATGCTTTGCAAACGGAAGAAGTAAAAAAAAAAAAAAAAAAAAACAACAATAAAACAAACAAAAACCTAGAAGATGCTTATGACACGTAAATCTCTGGTTACGGAGATGTTCCTGATAAAGTAATTATTGCATGGGTTGTACATTATTTAAGTCAGTGCCGGTTTCTGAAATCAAACCTCCTATGGTGTAAAACCGGTGTGCTGGAGTTTCAGACCCAAGGCAAACTTGTCAAATGCCGAATAGGCTGTTATGGTTATGGTCATGAGCCGAGACACTCAGATCTCAAAGGAACTCTGTGTCTGACCCAGGCAGGGAGTTCCAGAGGATAGTGAGGAGTTCAAAGAGCTCCTCAATTGACCCATCACACTGTAATGACGAGATCAATGCATCAATGAGTGCAGACCATTTTAACTACACCTGCACCACAAGCTGCAGACACAGAGTGTTGCTGCCAGATTACTGAAGCAACAATATCATATTGTTGTTTGGAAGGAGCTGTACAAATTGACTGCACAAGCCAGAGGTGCAGGTCACATGCTCCTCCCACCATAGCACATTATTCTCCACTCCCTGGCCAAAGATAAGTAAGACAGGGGAGAATAAATGTGGATTACTAAACAGACGTTTTTTATTTTTTTAATGCCTCTCCCCTTCTCTCACATGCGCGCACACACACACACACACACACACACACCAGAAACAGTCCCTATCAACACACATACATTCCATTACAAACAACTCTTATCCACACACACTACACCACAAAAAGCCCCTATACACACACATTACAATACAAACAACCTCTATCCATGTACACTACACCACAATAAGCTCTTTTCCACAAATACACACCTCAAAACAGTCCCCGTCCTCACACACAGACCACAAACAGGCTGTATTCAAATATACACACTCATTACAGACATTGCTTATCCAAACACACTACAGACATCCCCTATCTGCACACAGATTACACACACTAGATATGCCCCTATCCATGTACACACACACATACTACAAATAGCAGGCATACACTAGAAACATCAACTGCCCACACACACACACTACACCACAAACAGCCCCTATCCACACACACACTACACCACATGCAAGCAGCCTCCAAAACAAACAAAATACAGCAGCTGTAGCCAGTTCCAAGAGTTCATAATACGTATAGTGCATGAACTTCCTCCTGCGGCATTTGTGAATAAGCAAATAAGTGCTGGGCTTCTAGTTACATACAGTTACAGTTATACGCAAATGTGCACAAGGAACATCCAACATTTCATCACAAACCAGAGCATAGGTTGTTATGGTGCTTTTAGTGTCCTTTTAATATTGGTTATACTAGTTAAAGCAACTGGACACTCTGCACCTTCAAAGAGAAAAGTGCCAGTGCTGGGGCACCACCGGAATAACAACATCTTATGGACATAAACAAGAAAGTCAAGAAACTCTCTATTTTAGGAAATATTATAAAATTATATATTTTTAAAAAAAAACTTCCCTATCACCTTAACAGAGCTCTGCCCAATTAATAATATATAAAATGTACCAGGAGTAGTTATGTTGCCAAAAAGTCCTGGTGACGAGTCCCCTCCATGGCAGTATCAACGTTTAGGAATGGTTCCATATAAACTGTGGCTCTCCTTCACTGTGTGAACTCTCCTTCTCACAGTGTTAATTATGCCTAATTAACATTTCTGCATTATAAATATCAATTACTTCCAACATGAATAACATATGCTGACAGAGTACTGGGCTAAGTCTTCCCCCAGCAAGCTCAGCCAATTAGTGTCATCTACCTTGAACAAAATTAACATTGATAATGCAGACTTGTTAATTCCACATTAATGATGTTGTAGAGATAGGGGGGAATCCCTGGTCACTGGGAAGAGCCCAGTTTGTGTCAAAAACAAAAGTATAGTGTCAGGGAATTGTAGGCAACATATGTTATGTATGTAATGAATATGTCTTCAGCTTTCCATTAGTGAATTACATTTATAGATATTCTTACCGATTACTGCATGTTAACAAGTCTGCAATCCCTCAAAAATCCCAGGATATACATAACGCAAAACATTTCAAAAGAACAAATAGGGACACTTTCATTTTAAAAGGGTGAGTGGGAGTGTAGCCATGGATTCTGATGAATGTAGGTAATCTACTAATGTATGAAACAATAACATTTTTACTGTGAATATTATTGCTGTGGTTCCCGATCATACACTCAACTCATACACAGAAACAATATGGAGTTCCTGGAATAGATGGCCATTAGGGGAAAAAAAAAAAAAAGAGGGACAGAGATTTAGGCCCAAACCTGAGACTGTCCCCCTAATTAGAGACACTTGGGATGTATGAAAATATATATTTTTGCTCTTTTTATGCAATTTATTGCATATGGAAGAGCAAAACAACTATTACAGTACACACATGGATACATCAGTTCAGAGATGCATTATGAGTATTGATCCTAAACACATAATTTATAAACAATGAAAGACATCTTCAGGACCCTGTTCTATGTAGAAATTATTCTATATCTCCAGCCTTTAAAATGTACAAGAGTCAACTTATTTTTTCCCCTACTGCTGACACATGGGACTCAAAAGAATGTAATGAATTAAAACAGACAGATGAGTAAGCTATGCGTACCAGAGTAATACTATAATGTGCTTTAGATATGAATATCAACTGACACCAGTGACAGGCCGTACAAGGTTTTATTTCATTTTGTACTGTATCTAGGCTTCATACTTTATCTTCTTTGTTCTCTTTTCATCAAGTTCCCGGCGTCTCATTCTGACAGCCCAAGACATTTAAGGCACTTTCGTTTCGAATGAAAGTTATCGTGCTTGATTTGTCATTAAAATGCAAAACGACTGCCAGCCCAGGTAAATGTAGGTACGCTTAAAAGGTTAGATCGGTAAATGTGAAAGCAGAAAATAGTTTTTGGCTGCTTCAAACGCCTGTTTTGGCTCGCCAGGGAAAAAAAAAAAAAAAAAGTACAATTTTGGAATTTAGAGAATTTAGATCACAGCAAAAAATATAGATTTAAAAAAAAAAAAATAGGTACTTGTGGTTGAAATATAGGACTCTAACATGTTTTGATAAACTTTTCATGATTCAATATTTTTGATACGTTTATTTTTTTTTAAAGACATTCAAATTTTATATTTTTTGTAAATAATTTTTTTACATTTTTTATTTTATTAAAATCGAGACATATATTCGTACAAGTCTATAAGATCAAATATGTATCAATAGAGTAAGACAAAATAATAATGGAAGCATAACATGACACAAATTGCTAGACAATACCTTACTTTAAAAGTAAGTAATCTATCGTACTGTCTCAGTTGCCGGAGGGGAGTACGTTTAGACATATAACTTGCAAACCAAGAAACAGGGGAGTAAATTGTCACACCAAGGGTCTAGTAACGTAGATTTAACCACCGAGACCACTTTGAGTCGTCAGACATGTCTTTGGGTGTACTCTAACTTTTGAACTGAAAAGAGAAGCCATGCATCAGAGAAACAACTAAAACAACAGTGAAAGTAAAAAGATCTAGCTAGTAATATACACTCTGATCGGCCACATGATTGGCCCTTCATAATAAACCAGTGTGGCTGTGGAATATTGCATGTAGAGACTGCTTGACCTAAAAACAAAGTAAAGGAATGCCTGAATGTAGAATTATTAAGACCATCCACAAAATTGTATTGAGCAAGCTCAGACTCTAGGCCTGATTAAAAAGGCAGCCAGTTGTGGACCTGAACAAAGTCTTAGGTGTCTTTCCCTGGGAGTCGCAGCATCTGAGGTTGGCGGCGCCACGGCTGCATAGCCTTCTGAAGATGTGGGCGGTGAGGGGGTAGCCTTCCTGTGTAGTTTTTGGCCCAGGATGGCTCTTTGTCTGAGATACAGCATATGTACAGCATATGTACAAGCTTTGGACACCCACTGGCTGGTGGGAATGAGGTAGGTGTTCTGTTAGCCCCTGCTCCATCTGTGCCAAAAAGCTCTAAAATAGCAGATCATATTTGGCCATTATATCTTCAGATTTCAGGCAGGAATCAGCACCATGCGGTCTTGTGGCCTTATTAGGGAATAGGCCTTTGTGCTTACAGTGGCTTTGATTGAGCCAGTCAGGCAGCCTCCCCAGTGAAGACCTGGATATTCCCCACTGGTCCAAAGAGGGGGGGAAACTGGATTAGATAGAAGGAGATTCAAAATGCCGGAATGCAGCAGTTGGGTCAAAGAGCAAAGCAGTGGCCGTCTACTTCACTCCCCGCCCAGGTAAGCCGCAGACTCCAGGAACTCGACTTTCCCTAAGGGGGGTGAAATCACCCGATATCAAGCCTGTCAGGTGCACCTGGAAATGTCAGGAAACGATGCTGCAGGTTTCCGGCAGAAAACTTTCGACAAGCCAGCATTGCGGTCTGGCTTCGCCCCCTTCAAAATATTAAAAGATATTTTTTCAAAATATCAAGTCATTTTAAAAGTTTATCCAAAAATAGGAAATCATTTGAAAAGATTGTCCCAGAATATAGAAATCTAGGCCATAGTTTTGTGCCTCTTTAAAATTTGCCAGTCATTAAAATTCTGCACTACATACCAAGCACATACAGCCGGTCGACATTGTTAAAAAAAAAATATATATATATATATATATATATATAAATATACTAGATACAGTTGTGGTGACATTCTGTCATCAAACTAACATGGTGACCAGGGGTCATGTGACCAAGTTCATGTAGATCTTTCTTACAGGGGGATAAGCTTAACCTTTGATATGGTAATTCAATACCTTTACAAGTCAGGAAAGAGATAACCACTCCCCCTTTATCCTCATTCCTCTCTGTTCCTTTTTGGCTCTGCTGCACGGCAGATGTGCAGACGCCACGTGCTATCTTGGTGAACCCTGTTATACTCTATTGCTTCCTTTTCTTCCTTGGTGGATGGTGAAGGCCTAACCGTGGGTGAGATCAAACGTGTGGGGAAGGGGATTACTATATAGATAGATAGATTTAAAAGGGTTGTTGCTCCGTGGGTCTGGGCTGTGTGTGATACATTTATAGTATTGTGTTGTTGCCTTCTAAATAAATACCTTTTAATGTAGACGAACCTTGTGTAATATTTATATTAATTTGGTGATACACCACAACAGTAAGTTATGGATCTTTGGCACTGTTGCGAGTAGCACTTCACCCAGATAATTAGAGGAGAAATATTACGTACCGCAAATCGGGAGACAGAAAATAAACTCATGGAACAGAATAGTCAAAAGTGAAAAATAATCGGGGTGAAACAAAAAGACATGCTTATCATCAGTAGATGTGGCTTGGGCATTGGAAGCCAACTCGTCTCTGGTTTCCATGAAAATTAGATACAGTGAGGGAAAAAAAGTATTTGATCCCCTGCTGATTTTGAACATTTTCCCACTGACAAAGAAATGATCAGTCTATAATCAAGCTCTTTGGCATCAACTCAGCTCACCATGTTTGGAGGAGGAAGAATGCTGCCTATGACCCCAAGAACACCATCCAACATGGAGGTGGAAACATTATGCTTTGGGGGTGTTTTTCTGCCAAGGGGACAGAACAATTGCACTGTATCAAAGGGACGATGGATGGGGCCATGTACCGTCAAATCTTGGGTGAGAACCTCCTTCCTTCAGCCAGGGCATTGAAAATGGGTCGTGGATGGGTATTCCAGCATGACAATGACCCAAAACACACAGCCAAGGCAACAAAGGAGTGTCTCAGAAGAAGCACATTAAGGTTATGGAGTGGCCTAGCCAGTCTCCAGACCTTAATCCCATAGAAAATCTGTGGATGGAGCTGAAGGTTTGAGTTGCCAAACGTCAGCCTCAAAACCTTAATGATTTGGAAAGGATCTGCAAAGAGGAGTGGGACAAAATCCCTCCTGAGATGTGTGCAAACCTGGTGACTAACCACAAGAAATGTCTGACCTCTGTGATTGCCAACAAGTACTAAGTCGAAGGGCTCAAATACTTATTTCACTCATTAACATGTAAATCAATTTATAACTTTTAGACATGCGTTTTTCTGGATTTATTTTTGTTATTTTGTCTTTCGCTGTTAAAGTGCACCTACCATTAAAATTATAGACTGATCATTTCTTTGTCAGTGGGCAAATGTTCAAAATCAGCAGGGGATCAAATACCTTTTTTCCTCACTGTAAAAGCAGAATTCATATACAACAGTTGTGAAGCAAGTTTGGTTATCTTCATGTAGGAAGAATTTCATTAGCTACTATATTTATAAAATATTTTACCAGGAAGGATACATTGAGATTTCTCATGTTTTCAAGTATGTCCTGGGTCCACAAAACATTGCATTGATACAATAAATTACAAAAACAATATTAATACACAATATATAAAAAATTTAACATAGAACAGGTAGGAAATATAGAATCATCCATGACAAGTGCATTCTGTTTTGAGGTATGTAGAGAGGGATCTCTGAAAGGATTTAGGCCTGGGGAATATTTTAATTTGTGCGGGAGGTCGTTCCATAAATGCGGTGCTCTGTAGGAGAAGGAGGATCGAGCTGCTTTCTTTTTGTATTGAGGTAGACTAAATAAAGTGATGATACTGGATCGGAGGTTATAGAAAGTGGAAACAGCTGAAGAGAGCATTCTGCTCAGGTAGGGTGGGAGCTTCCCAGAAAATCTCTTAAAACACAAAGCTGGAAAGATGAAGGGTGCGTCGGGATTCCAGCGACAGCCAGTTTAGTCTTTTAGCATGTCACCATGGTGGGTTATGTAATTACATTGTAGCACAAAGCGGCAGAACGAGTTATACAATGTATTGAGTTTATTAATGTGGGATTGCGGTGCAGGTGCATATACTACATCCCCATAATCAATGATTGGCATCAGCTTTTGCTGTACAATCTTTTCCTTTACTGTAGGGCTTAGGCAGGATTTGTTTCTGTACAGGGCCCCTAGTTTTGGCTAAAGTTTAGATGCAAGTTTTTCTATGTAGAGGCCAAAGATAGATTGGGGTATAACAACATAGCCAGGTATTGAAAGAGTGGGCTGCGGTCAGTGTGCCATTTGATTTTGTTTTGATGGGTAGGTGGGAATTTTGTAATTTGTGTAATTTAGGTACTGTTCCAAAGATCATTGTGACAGTTCTGTCAGTGTTTAGGAAGAATTTGTTCTTTGTGATCCACTTTTCTAACTCTGAACTGGTCTTGGAGCACAGCCTCGAGCTGCGGTAGATCGGATTTGCTTGCATAGATTACGGTGTTGTCTGCGTACATGTGTACATTTGATTATGTGCAGACATTTGGCAGATTATTTATAAATAATGTGAATACTAGGGGGCTGAGAATGGAACACCACACGTGACTGGGAGAGGGAAGGAGTCGCTGTCAGAAATGTAAACATATTGTGATCGACCCGATACATATGATCGAAACCAGGTTAGCGGACAATCACCAATACCCGAGTTTTCTAGTTTGGGCAGTAGAATGTCGTGGTCTACTGTGTCAAAGACCTTTGCAAAAATCAAGGAAAATAGCTCCAGTAAGGTCTCTGTAACGGATCACCTGGCACCCCGACTGGGTACCTCCGTTGATGGATGCTCCTAGCGCTTCCTGAGGACTCTAAGCACTGCAGCAGACACCATAACCACCGTAGACTCCTCCAGAGAGCAAGGCAGGAACAAGCTCTTACAAGAGCTTAGTAGTGATTTAGCAAGGGAGTATGACAAGCATAGCAATCCCTTGTAGCAGATTCCCCTAAATAAGAGACGCCACTCCAAATTGAGGTTGAAGTAGAACTGACTGTACTGGCCCATACAGCCTCTTTTATTCACATTCTACAAACATAGTACTGCCCACAGGGTTTTGAAGAACAACCAATAAACACATACAATACACTCAGACACTCCCACACAAAATCCTGCCCTCTGCCTGTGATACAATTACCTTACACAATGGGTTAATATAATTATCACAGGCAGGAAAATACAGTTTTAAACAATATTCATAACTTTAAAAGTATGCATCACATTCACTTACATTTTCAGAATCAGCATACTCCAAATACCAACATACGTCAAAATCATACAAATTGGTCCAGTGGGTCACAAGTTAGATCAACGTGCTTTGTGACCAAATGAAGCATGGCTTTTCTGCCGAAAACCAGTTCCACAGAGTCTTCTATCCTGGAGATAATTGGGAAGTAATCCAATTATCTCCAAGGACAGAGGCAAAACTTCATTAGCCACATGGTAGCAAAATACAATAAAATACATAAAAACATATAACTGTGCAGCTATTGCATAAAACAGGTACATTCAGATAGCTTAGATCTGAGCGCACATTATTACTGAATGGCGCTCAAATCACATACATACAGTTCAATTACCATGGAGCCAAAGTCTTTCCCATAGTCTTTCGTTATACGAATGGGCTCCATGGCATAGCTATCTGGGGTAACACTGCTCACATAGGGAAAGTACCGAATGACCCGGCTTTTGGGTCTTTGCAGGGGAAAATCAAGCATTTCAACATGGGGCCATAGTCACAGGGCAGGAGGCTGGCAATCAGTCTTCTCCAATGCCCAGTGGCGAGGCTGTTTCCGCCACAGTCTCCTTGTTCCATGCTGGTTTGGATGTCAATAGAAACGTATGACACAAATTAAATATTTAGAACACACCAAAAAGACATTTGCCCCTACCTCCATGTCTAATATGATACTACTTTTTTTGTAATTCATTGTAATTCTAAAATTTTAGTTTTAGTGTGCTTAAAACTTGTGATACGTGTCTCTCTACTAGCTGGTGGGAAGTGGAGAAAAAAAAAAAAGTGGATGCTTAAAAAAGTGACATTAAGACACGAAACACATCAACCCGGCTTGTCATTTTACTTGTTGCTGAACTGTATATTTTTCCATCACACACACAATCAAAGTACATTTTAGATTTGAAAATACCTGTGGTACTGTTTAGCATAGTACCATGTGTCAACGCCTCCTTTTTCTGGCATACAGTGCTGCTGGACTGGCAGCCCCAATTTTGGTATGGAGAACCAACAATTGTTAGGACAGAGCAGCTGGCAATATACATTTTCCATATAGGCATTTAAGATGTGTACTACCCAAATCAAATTTTATTAAAGACATGGAGGCTCATATTATGCGTAACTCTTTCTTTATTTCCTCAGCAGCAAAGATAGAGGAATATAAATATTATCAAAATGAAAGAAAAAACTGTTTAGGTACACAGGCAACCAATCACATAACAGAGGAAGTGACTATATAAGGCCTGTGTCTCCCACAATCCCCCTCTTTCTTTGCTGCTTCCTCAGACAGCTAAGTATTTTGTTCTCTCTTGATCATTGCATCTTATTTGTACTATTGTTTTTCATATTGTTATTTACATTATTTGTGCATCTGTGTTTAACCTTCATCTCGTTGGTGTACTTGGGTGGCCCCTGAGGGTTTTTCCCTCGGTTGCTGGCTCTGTTCTCTGCCTTCCTCTATTCCCGTGTTTCCCACACGGGACCTGGCGCTGCCCCTCTGCTGCGGCGGTTTTTCTTCTTGCGGCCGCGGCTGGGTGCGCTCACTTTCTGCCCGCGCAGGTAGGTGCACGCGCCCCTTCCCCCGCCGGGAGCCTGGCCGCGAGCGCACTCCTCCACGTGCTGCGACCATTTTGGGCGGTCCGTGTATCGCTCGCTGTGCTGCCGTGCGGTCGGTCACTTTGTCCTCTGGGTCCCCTGAGTACACCAACAATCAGGTCCTGTTTGCTGCACTCTTTGCTGTGGGTTAATCAACCCTTCTATATGGTGTTTATTCTTATAGTTTAGTCTCAGTGCCCCATTTACTTGGTGACGGTTACCCACTATGCAGGATAGGGAGGATGGGCCTGTTGATCCCTCTGGGGATTTTAACATTGATAACCCTGAGGGTGCTATGGCCTCTCAAGAATTCCAGGCCCTGTTAGAGGCCACTATGGCTTCCTCCCTACAGAAGGCGATTGCCTCAGCCATGGGGGCTGTTTCCTCTTCCTTTTCCCAGTCACTGCACTCTATGATTTTGCCTTCCCTGGCAACCCCTGCCCCCCTGGGTGTGGGGTCCCCTTCCCCTGCCCAGACTGTGCCTGGAACTCGTAAGGCGAAGGCCAAGTCTAGACATATCATCTCCCACTCCTCGATGCAGGTTTTACCTGCCATGACTGACACGCTAGAGGCGGTCACAGATGGCGCTCCTCCCACGCGAAAAAGAGCCCCTGGCTGGGCTAAAAAGGCTAGATTATGGAAACGGGCTAGAGCCCTGGATGATGGGTTGGATACCAACCGTAGTGTGGAGGATGATTCCGATGTTAGGGAGTACGACTCCCTTGTAGAGGATGAGTCGGGTGAGGACCTACCCCCTACGGGTTTAACCCCTTCTGGGTCCTCTGCCAATGCCCGGGGTAAGGTGATGGGCCCCACTGGGGATGGTAAGGCGCTTTTTGATCCACAGGGTAACCCCCTGTTCGACCCGGATGACCTCCGTCACCCGCGGTCTGCTGAATGGGTCCCTCCAGATCATATCTCCCAATATGTGGCTAAACGTATGCGCACACCCCTGTCTAAAGAAGGCCGCAATAAGTTGCACGCCAAGTGCCCAAGGCCTTCCCTCCCAGACGCAGCCTGTAAAACCTCAGACATTGACCCCCAGATTGCTCAGTTCCTGAATAAGTCGGGCTGGAAATCCAAGAAGGGTCTTGACCACTCCCGGAAGGGATGCCAGGACAAGATCCTGGATACACTGGGCCCGCTGTCAAAGCTGTACAAGCTTCTTGACGCCGCCAGAGCTGGGGACTCAGTTTTGGATGTAGATGTGGCCATTGGATGGGTCCAACGGGCTATTTGCCTTTTGGGGAACGCTAATACGGCTATGTCTTCAGAGAGACGTAAGGCGATTCTCCTGAAGATCGACCCTAAATTGGCCGCTATGACAGTGGCGGAGCCTGATCCGGCTGATGAAGGAATGAAGGAATGTTGTTCGGCACCTCCTTCGTGAAGGACATGGGTTCTTATGTCAAGACCTTTACGGCAATTGACAAAGCGCAGGCGAACATGAAGCGCGTGTTCGCACCCAAGGTTTTCGGAGGGGCCGGGTGTAGCAGGAACCGTCCACCCGGCCGTGGTTTCCGTGCCACCAGAGGTTCCTTCTTTCCTTCCTGAGGATTTCAGGATCCAAGGACACCTCCCTTCTTTCCGGCCGTGGTGGCGCTGCAGACGTCCTTATGGTGAGTACCCTTTCTTCCCCTCTCGCTCATGTACGGGTGGCGGGGAGGCTAGAATTATTCTACCAAGGGTGGACAGATATAACCTCAGGTGCTTGGGTTCTGCAATGCGTAAGGGGTTATCACCTAGAGTTTGTTTCCCTGCCTGTCCAGTTTTCTATCCCCAGGGAGCTATCTCTCCCACCGGATCAGGACGAGATGATTTTAAAGTCGAGGAGATGTTGTCCCAGGGCGCCATCGAAGAGTTGCCGTTCGCCGCTTCGGGCTTTACGAGCAATCTTTTCCTAGTGCCCAAGAAAGGGGGCAGGGTTCGCTCGGTGATAAATCTCCGTCCTCTCAACGCATTCTTGCGTTACCAACACTTTCAGATGAAAGGTATACATTGCCTCAGGGATCTTCTGCGACAGTCAGACTGGTTGGCCAAGTTGGATCTGAAGGACGCGTACTTCACGGTTCCCATCGCGGTGGAGTACAGAGACTACCTTCACTTCACCTGGCACGGACGGCGTTGGCGTTTTACATGCCTGCCGTTCGGTCTCTTCTCGGCCCTTTGGTGCTTCACCAAGATCATGAAGCCGGTGGTGGCGTTCCTCCGTACCCGGGGGGGGTACGCCTGATTATTTACCTGGACGACATCCTGCTCATGTCCCAATCGAAGGAATGTCTGCTGCTGCATTTGGACTGGACAATCACCCTTTTACAAAACATGGATTTTCTGATCAACTGGGACAAGTCGGTCCTGACCCCTGCCCAGTCAATGGAGTTTTTGGGTTTCCAAGTGGATTCCGTCCAACAATTCCGGTACTTGCCGTAATCCAAGATGAAGGCAATCCAAAAGGAACTTCAATGATCTCTGCGAGCTTCGGATTTGTCAATCAGCAAGGCTCATCGGACTGCTTGCAGCCTCCATTCAAGCGATATTCCCAGGTCCACTACATTACCGGGCTCTCCAACGGCTCAAGTGGTCACACCTCCGATTGGGTCAATCCTATGAATCCCGGATACGTTTAGACGAGGAATCCAGGGACGAGTTGGTGTGGTGGCTGGCACACATGGAAGCTTGGTACGGAAGGGCAATTTTCGGTTCCGTTCCGGACGTGGTGATAGAGTCCGATGCCAGCTTGCACGGCTGGGGCGCTCGTTGTGGCGACATTTCCACAGGAGGCAGATGGTCCGACACAGAGAAGTCGTTACACATCAACTGCCTGGAACTCTTGGCAGGGGCCTAGTAACAGGACGTAAAATCATGATTTTATTAAAGACACGGAGGCGAATATTATTCCCTCCCACCTTCCCGGTGTGGGGTCTACGGGTGGGATGCGATTGGACTCTTCAGGTATGTTGCAATTTGGTCTGTTTTATGTGAATTGAGTGGACTATTTTTAATATTTTATACTAATTATATTTTGTATTTTGTTTTTCCAGATCTCAGTTCTGCTTGGTAAGTCCACAGTTTGGAGTTTGGTTATTACCATATTTCTCTCTCTTTTTTAGCTTGAAGTTATCGGATTGTTCCCGTTTCCTGTTATGGCCAAGTGGGATATCGTTCGTTTTACCTGGTCTTCGGTTTTCGCAAGAAAGAGGGGGATTGTGGGAGACACAGGCCTTATATAGTCACTTCCTCTGTTATGTGATTGGTTGCCTGTGGTACCTATACAGTTTTTTCTTTCATTCTGATAATATTTATATTCCTCTATCTTTTGCTGCTGAGGAAATAAAGAAAGAGTTATGCATAATACTCGCCTCCGTGTCTTTAATAAAATCATGACTTTACGTCATGTTACTAGTAAAATCTGGGAATTTTTAATCGAACGTTCAAACATAGGAAAAAGAAAATTGCAACAGTAGTGTAAACGTAAGAAAATACCTATACCACACAATTTATCAGTGCTTCTTAACCCACGCCTTAAGGACCACCAATGGTCCATGTTGGATCCACATCCCTGCTGGAATGGAGTAGAATTCATTTCCAATACCTAGACTAGTTAGATAACCAAGAAATATGAAAAAAACAAGGCAAAACTAAAAAAAAAACTAAAAACAAAAACCAACATCCGTCTTCGTGCACTTGATCACACAAATATCTTTATCTTTATTATATTATCTTTATAATCATTGCTTATGCCACGTAATTTAGTAAGTGATTAGCAAGCAGGTCAGTTTCCCAAGTTGCAATAAAGAGGACCAAACTGCAACTTCAGAAGTGGGGGCAGCAGAAGAACCCCCATTATGGACGGAAATTTTCTGTCATGAATCCCATTTCTTTCTGAAGCTGTGTCCTTAAGGGGATAACGTTCAGAGACCAATAAGAAACAATATACATAATTGTATTATGTCTTTTCATCATAATCCCCTACAAGCCCTAAAAGCTCTTATTTAATAAAAAAAATATGAAATCTCACCAGAAAAGTCTTTAGTCTTCGGATTTTAAATAATTCAAGAGGATCTTTGCATATAAATATTTAATTTAGCAAACGGATTTCAGAGGGAACCACACACAGAAAGAAACATATTAGAGTCATGTCATCTCTTTCTTTTCCATACACAACATGTAGTGCAACTTGAAAATACAGAGTTGCTTCTGGGTAGAGGGTGAGATGTAATAAATGCTATGTAAAAAAGGGGTTTTAAAAAAAATAAAACGGACCAGCGTAATTCACTATATACTATAAGTATGTGCATTCTCAGAGTAATTGTAGTCAATGTTCAGAGGATTTCAAGAATAAATAATAAAGTAATACTTTTTGAAAAGGTTCTTGATATCTCAAATTTTGAAAATCACGCTTACTACTTTCTTTAAGGTTAAATAATTGCCCATAACTAATGCTTTCTCAAATAATCAATGTCTGCTGAAGTCTGCTTGAATACTCCTGGTAACCTAAATACACAGCTTTTGAAAGAGATGTTTATATGCATCATTACATAGTTGGTGGAATTACACATCACAAAAGTTATACTACTGATCGGGATCTGAGCAACACAATAATGAATGAGGTCATTGGTAGAAAAGCAATAGTTGAAGCCAGTGGAATCACCAAGTTGTAGAATATGTGAGTTAGATCATTTTTGTTTGGATGGGGACTAAGGTTTAAGGCCCCAAGAGTGTCCCATTTAGGCATTAATATATTATGCTGCCAGCCCCACTCCCTCCCCCATTTGGGCTAGGGTGAGATTCATTTTACTGGCTCACATGGACAAGACATTATATCTTATGGCACTGTGGCGAAAGCCACTTCGCCACTGGGGTTTGGAGGGTACTACTTGCCAGCCTTTTACCCTGTGACTATGGCCTCTTTAATTTATTGTGGTTAACAACTCTATTTGTACCTATTGGGACTTTGGACGGTTGTTCTTCGAACTTTCGAAGTGCCACTTCAAACCACCCAACAGCTGGACCACACGCAAGTGGAGTGTGCAGCCTATTTACCTCCCAGGCTGGTAGTTAACCGCAGCCAAAATTGACAAACGGATGGGTGGTCACATTCGTATAGTCGAACACATGGCGGTGGCCATCTTGTTTAGTCGAACTTGGTCAGCGGTGTTTTGTCGTCGAGTTCATGGAACTTCGACTATTTGAAATAGACTGGCCACACAGCCGGATTCTCTGGAACTGTTTTGGGCATGAAAGCAAGCGTGCGGTCGGTCCAAAAAAAGAGTCTTCCAGTAAGGGAGACTTTTAGGGGGGTATGTTGTATATTGGGGTACTTTACATACTTTATAAAAAAAAAATTCTGCCTGGAGATAATGGAGTTACATACAGAACTTGACTCAATTATCTCCCAGGCTGAGGGGAGTGATTGTGTGTAATGTGTGGGAGTGTCACCTACTGTACTGCATTATCATTGGCTTGTAACAATTGTCATCCTGTTCCCCACATTTTGGTCCGTCACATTGGTGGCAACATGCAATATCAGTATTGACCAATCCCTGGTATAGATTGACACATCTTCCTAATTCCGGATCAATGCTATGACAGGTAGATTGACATGCAGTCAATGTTTCTATAAATTAGGCAAGTGGCCCACTGCCATGCACCTACTGTACAATAAACATGGGTGCCCAACAGACTGGCAGTAAGGTATTTGGTCTTCACAGACTGGTTGTTGCAGTAATAAGTCTAGTAGAGGCTCCAGTGGTAAATGGGGTGGAGGAGTCTGGAACTTATGGACTTTGGGTTCTTTGTTAGGAGCTTGCTGGGGAGTCATGCACTTAGTTTGATGCCTGCTGTGTGGTAGAGACTTAAACTAAGGGAGCCCAGAAAGGATGGAGGGCTTTAAGGAATTGTGTACAAAGTACAGAAAAACTAAATGTCTCAATGGATGGACCTTCCATAATGTTTGGAGACTTAACAAAGACGTGAAAGGGGGCAAACTGTTGCCGGGTCATCTTTTGGTGACTGAATAAAAAGGCACACAAATCTAAAACTATGGCTTGATATGAGTTATCACCATATTAACCAAACACCTGTTTTTCATTATATACCATATAAAAACTAGCTTTCCGAAACTAGACCCATGGGTGTATCTGCTGTCCAGATCCATGGATGGTTGGACAAAAACGGAACAAACCCTTGTCCAAAAAATAAACCTGGCGGCTAGAAGAGCCCTAGCGCAGGTGTGGCTGCAGAGGGAGACTCCTACAATAGCGATGGTAAAACAGAAAATAAAAGATACTTTCCTGATGGATAAGCTAACGGCACAGGTCAGGGGGACAATGAAGAAATTCGATAAAATCTGGAGCCCCTGGACAAATAGCACTGCAAGCGACTGAGATAGGAAGGATGAGTTAGGGCATCCAAACTCACCTCTGGGGTCATTTGAGAAAGGTGGTGCATTATATTGACTTGACCTGGCCACAGGGAGAGATAATACAGACTCCTCTGGGGGAAAGCGGCGAAAGGATAGCACACTACTCAAGACACCTTTTTATCGGGCAACACTCATCGGACTCACTCACCCCCCCCCCCCGTTCCCTCCACCCCCTTTTCTAAGACCTCAGACTTTCGAGGCACTTCCTCTATTCTTTCTCTTTCAACTCTTAGCTCCTTATTTTTATGGCCCGATCGCACATATTGGAAATACAAGCGGGTAACGATAGAGTCATGGGAAAGATAATATGCTCCTGTGCTAAGCACTGTCGTTTTATCCCTATTATTCTCTTTGTAACACGTGTGCGGTCATCATTTATCATATGTTATCTGTGTACTGTTTTATATACCATTAAAACCACGGCGGGATATCCAAGCTTACATAGAGTTGCGACCTACCTTGAGAATTAGAGACGTACTTACACCTTACCAGTCTCTGGTTACGGGATTTGGGTGACCTTGCCTGTTAACTCATTTTGCTACTGTAGCATGTCATGATCACAGTGTACATGCTTGTTTATTCAAAATCATATGCTGCTGTATGTGTAGTGCTTGTGATGTCTTGTACTGGAATAAATAAAGAATTTTAAAAAAAACTAGCTTTCCGGTTCTGTTTTGCTCGACCACTATATGCATTTAAAATTCTATTTAATACAAATGTTGTGTATACAAAATCAATACAACAGCTTCTAAATAGCAGCTAGTACTAAGAAATCCTTGACAAACAGACTTGTTTGTTAACTCACAATAAGAGTGAACACAATGAGAGAGATAGCATACAGGTTTACATAATAAATAAAACATTAAAAAAATGGGGGGGGGGGGGATGAGTATTTGTATGCTATTATCATGAGCTGTGAGAACAAACAAAACAAGAAAACCATACATTAGCCCCCAATGGGTTGTACAAAAACCACATCACCTCCTCTGTTGCAAAAATGCACTTGTCAACACTGGACTTATTTGCAAAATGTTAAATTCCAGTGAGCAGGGCAGGACACAAGAAAACACCCTCAGCTGCCAATTCTATGGAACAAGGAGTAAAGCGATTATAAAGATAAATCAATTAGCTTGCTAATTTCTCCCCTCTCATTTATTTAGCTGTGCACTATATTTGTAGTAATTGACTACAATTATGTTAATTACTAACTCCAGTGTAATTACTATATTTATTGTAATTGATCGCGCAATATACCCACAGCAAAGCTGGCATTTTGTCGGGCATCAAAAGAATCAGGCTGTTGGAAGGCATTTCTCCAAACTAAATAAAAAGGCAGAAAGGGGGGGGGGGGGGGTCTGATACGCTATTAGCAATTGAAAAGGGTAAGTTGGATTTTACGCCCTGTTAGCTTGAAAGCACCAGTTCATTAAGGATATTAATTTTCTGATAACTACACATTGAAGCATGACATACCAGCGCTGCATCTATAGGACTTGCAGATTATGAATGCCTGACAGTTTCAGCAGCTAAAGTGAAATCAATTAAAAAACCCACAGCATTTAGAATCAGGGAAGACATAACTGCGCCATAACTACCCGAGACTACAATTTTCACATGACAATTTTTTTATTATTTTTTTAAGCAGGCCATTCAGACACCTTCAAAAACTGACAGGTCATGAAAAAAAAAAGGGGGGGAAAAATATATATATAAAAGTTAGAAAGAAATCCAACTTCTAGCCATCATCTCTCCTTTTTGCTTGTCAGATCAACGTTGCCACAGTCTGTGCAGTTACTGCTTCAGTCTGCCAGCTGCCACAAGGTGATTTTTCATGTCTTGTCCAAAAAAAAAAAAAAATATATATATATCTTTTATTCTATTTGCTCTGCATTAACATGTCAGGTTTATTGATCAAGCTTCCTTCTGCTTCCACAGCAGGGCACTGCGCTCTTATTCGTAAAGGGGCTTTGATGTCCTCATGGCATTCCAGGCCAAATAATGCACATACTAAATGGATTTAATGCAGAAAATGTGTTTCCGTGTGACAGCTACATTAATAACAGCCATCCGCACTGATAAATATGCAATTCTGACTATAGAGAGATAACTCCATTCCCCTTTTCTTCTGTTGTCTACTTCTTACCCTTGATTCCCCATAATTACATGGTAACCATTATGCTACCTTTCCAAATTGATCCTACACTTACTCCTTCACTATTAGATGGACCAGAAATATACCACCAGCAGTGACACAATCTGTCGTCTTTAAGACGACAATGATAAAAAAAAAAAACCACATTGATAATAAACATATTAAATGCAGATATTTGGCAAGTACAATTCATATTGTTCCCAAGTCTATGTTATTTCATGGAGTCTAACAATCATCTTACTTGGCATAGGATTTAAAAGAGTATAGGGATACAGGGGTACAGTCAACATTAATTATAATATACGATGCTCTCTTGCAACATTAAAATAGGTTTAAAAGTAACCACAGAGGAGAAATTTAAAATAGATGTGTTAATGATCACTATTTAGCCTTTGTCCAAAGAGGTTAACACAATGATGTTGATAATACATCTTTTGACTTAATCTTGCGTGGTACAAAATGTATAAGAATTAGAAAAGCGTTTTATCCCCTTTCCTTTCCCTTCTTTTTTTGAGCGGGGTGAACTACTTTATCGTACATCCCAGGGTATCCATTAACAAACCATAACCTCTGGGTCCTTCCCTGTTTTATGTATAACTGTAATCACTGCTCTCAGCATAGGAGGTTGAAGGTTGGGCGTATGGAGCTAATCCATTAAGTGTCCTAAATAAATGAGGTCCAAGGATAGTCTGGAAGAGTTGATAATAATGTGCAGTTTGGCCATCTGGGCCTGGGCTTTTGCCCTTTGCCATGGTTTTAATTACTAACGAAAGTTCCTCTGGGGTAAACTAGGTTGCTAATTGATCTGCTGTAGAATTAGGGACCTTAAGTGGGATGTTCATGGAGCAATAGTCCTCTAGTTCACAGGAGGTGCGGTCTAGGGGAGGTAAAATAAAGATCATGATAGAAATCCCTAAAGGATGCAGCTATTGTATCTGTGGTGTTACATCAGCTCCCGTCTTTATTTTTAATTATGAAAGTTTTCTGAAAATATGCTTTCAGTGCCCTGGCCAATAGTTTCCCACTCTTATTTCCATATGCGTAAAAGGAGCTCCGTGTCATCTGGACCGCTCTCTGTGCCTCTAGTGTAAGAAGGGATTGGAGTTTTAAGCTATTCGCCATTAGGCGCTGAAAATTCTCTTGGGATAGGATCGGTTTGTGGCTAATCGCTGCGTCATGTATTACTCTGGTGAGGGAGTGTATTTTCTCTCTTCATTCCCTTTTAAGTCGAGATCCCCATTAAATTAAAATGCCCTGAAACACCCCCTTGTGCGCTTCCCATATCCAGGGGTCAGTCGTGTCAGATGTGCAATTTTCTGTGAAATAGTGAGAAAGTGTCGTGTATAGGTCCTCAGTCACCCGTGGGTCGTCAAGGAGAGTCTCATTTAGATGTCAATTGACATACCACCTGAGGTCTTCTTGAAGGTCGATGTTTTTAAAAAAAAAAATAGGGGCATAGTCAGACCACATGAGGTTTCCAATTGAGGCTTCTTTGAGCAAATGGAGATTTTGAAACTCCTCCTCCAATTACTCCTCTATACATTGTGGGTTTTTTGTTGTATTTTTTTTTATTTTTTTATATATAGAACCTATTTAGTTACGTTAGAGAGGATGAGGTCTATCTCTTATAAAACATGAAACTGCCTCCTGTTAAAAATTGAGGGTCACTTTTTCCTTTTTCTAGTTTCATCCGTTCTTCTATAACAAAGAAGGAACGTACACCCAACCCAATAAGGCCACTTTTTCCCCATTCGCAATATTAATGAAAAAAAATGTTGGGCCCTCTTGTTGACAATCTATTAAAAGGGTTCTTAAGGACTAAAGATGAGGGGTTAGGCAGGATGTTCCACAGGAATGGCGCGGTCATTGAGAACCACTGAGACAGGAGACAGTCACTGCCAGAGCAGAGTGACTGTGAAAGGCTTTACCCATGAATTAATTAAAAGGATGACAATATATAATGTGGGGTAGAGTGGTAAGAGCTTGGGAGGCAAATGTTAAATGTGAAGTAAATTTTAAAGGGTACAGAAAGTCAAGGTAATCATTGGCAAACAAGGTGGGTGTGAAAGGAGCGACAAGAGAGGCAATTAAGCCTGACAGGAACATTCGTGTAGAAAAACCATGTGGGTCCTGGAGAGACCAACTAAGAGAGTTACAGTAGTTTGTGCACGAAATTTCAAGAGTGTAAACAAAAAAGTAAGAAAGGGGTAAATGTGGGCAATGTGTCCAAGGTAAAAATGACGGTATTTTGTAACAGACAGGATATCGGGTGTAAAATTAGGGTCAGAATGAAATAGAATACCAAAGCAATGAACTTGTAAGGAAGATAGGCTCAGACGAAAATTTGGCAGCATGGAGGGTGGGTAGTGCCGGCATCATCTGTATCCAGCATGCAGAGCAGGACAATGACACATACCTAAATTTGCACAGAATTCACATTAGCCAGCCGAAAGTCTTGTTCAAAAGTGGCAAATTACACTGTTGGAGTTACAAGCTGCTACATTTCTGAATGTGCAGTTTTTACAAACTGAAATGCTGCACATACATATTCTAAGCACCAGGACCGCTTCAAAATCACTGAAATGTATTTTATATTATTTTATTGAGGAAAAGACAAGAATTGTATACATTTCAATATTATAGCATGATAAACAAATCACTGAGTTGGTCATGATGCTTGGGGTAACCCTTAAAAGGCCAGCTAAATTGCATTCCATACACTTTCTTGGGTGGCCTTAAGCTTTTGCACAGAAATAAATTAGATATATATATAGATAGATAGATGTAAGAGTTTGAGAAACAATGTGATACAGTAGGTTAGAGAGGCCTGCTACAAGTTTACAGATTATATACAGTGCAGAGTCTCACCCAACTAACTAACTAAACAGAAGAACTCATGAACAGACAAGCATGTTCATTCATCGTTATTTGAATGAAGTGAAGGCTGACACCTAGAACAAATCTCATTTAATGGTATGCTACAGTATGTCCACTATGTTTAAAACCTTCCTGCCACAATGAATGACATGCATTTCTTCTGATGATTAACGGAAGAAGTCCAAAACACATACAGAATTGTCCAGTTTCATGCTATGACATAAGAGCATGAAAGCACGCCTCCAGGCCTATCCACGGCAGATCTAGAGTTAACTAGCATTATACAGTTCATATGATGTACATGATTTACACGTGACATTCAAACTAACTTGTCTGACAGGTTCGTAAAACTCGATTTGTGCTTAACCAAGGTTTATAGAAAAGCTTTCATGAATAAAATTGAAGCAAACTGGTGTCATACTGAGATCACTTGTCAATATAAAGGATGTCTTACACTTTGAAGGAAATGTAGCCCTAATGCCTCCTTTTTGGAAGAAGCCTGCAGTTTTCCAGCATTGGCCTTTAGGATTAGATATTCCAAAGTGGTGTATAACCTCCCTCTCCTGCACAGATTCAAAACATCGCTACCGTTTTGCAGTTTTGTTTTGTTTTAATAAATTTGTATGAATACTTTTACCCATTGGTTTCACAAAGACCAAAGTTCTAAATATACACAACTCACATTCTCAACAGTTTATCCAGAGAGCCATCATTTGTTGTTAGTGAATCAGTGTGTGCCGCAATGAAAGAAGAAGAGCGAGCATTTATCACAGTATGGTGTACGTTTTCAATTATAGTAGACATTTCCAAGTAAACCAGGCTTAGAGAAACAATGTCAGTAGCTCTGTCTTTTACCACTGGCAATAAAAAATTTTATTTTATTTTTTTATTATGAAAAAAGAACAATTAACTGGTGGGATGTTGTCCTAAGTGCCCCTATGAAGAAGCCACCACTGCAAGAGAGAGACCATTGATTAGGCACATATTCCTTTTTAAGGATTGTTCTACATTGTCCAACTGTATGCTAATCACAAGCTTGATCCAGCAATATTCCTGTGATGGATGGGCTAAGTATAATCTGATAGCCATTTGTTCCCAATGCACGTACTATAGCTTTCTTAATGGGATAAGTAATCACCATAAATAGGATTGTATGATGGTTATGGTACAAAAAGTAGTTGTATGTAATCTGTTTTTTTTAAACCACTTTAAGCGTTTCAATGAACCCACTGTCTTGCCCATCCGCTGCTGCAGGTATAATGTGGAATTTTCACTTCTGCTTTATCTTCAAAAATCTAGCCAAATTTGGACAGCGTGGTGCCATGGCCTCTGCCATACCTAGATTCTATCATGGTTCATGTACTGATGCTGTGCATCATTCTGGCATTCTTTCTGCCCAGGCCACTCCAATATGGCAGCTTTTTAAAACACCTATGACTTGTATAAATTTTTTTTAGCCGTGTCTTTTTAATAATATCAGCATCAGAAATCCTGGTGTCATAATTTGACGCTGTCCAACAGTACTTGTTCTTGGGCTAATTAAGACAACGCACAAGTTTGTTCAATGCCTAGTCAAAGGTGGCTTTGTTTGTAGCGCTATTCTGACTTCTGTGACCCTAAACCTTGGCTGGTTCTTCGTTGCTCCTTATTTTGACCCTGGATTGTCTCTGTTTATGCTTTGTCTTCTTGCAGATGGTATTCTGGGCTTTCAAATGTTAAGCCCAGCCATACTAATAACATTACTTACTAATGCACAAAAGGCCTTTATTTTTGTCAAACTGCCAAAACTGGGCATATTTAAATGAACTTTTTGGACATTGTCACATTTTGATGTGTTACAGTCTAGCAATTAAATAAATGATTTAACTTCTAATCTTGTCATTGATCAACAACAAATTTGATAAAGACTTTTCTTAAGGTCAAAATGCTGCTGTATTTGTTACGCTGATCTTCAATAAACCTGACATTCACTACCCTCAAGAGCCTGGATACATTTTTGATTTGCTACTTATATATTTGGGTTTGCCAGCCTCAGATCTGGATCTGCACCATGGGTTAGTATTGAAGCAGAGTGTGTTTGCATCTCATTTCCTACACAATCACTCTATGTGATGTCAAAGTGTCAGACCTCTATGATTGTTCTAATGTCACCTTACAGGTTTTATGGTTTACTGTTCAACACACAGCCAACATCCAAGCATGAGTATGCAACATCATCAGAAGAAAATTGTGAGGAATACTAATGTAACTAACCTCTGTAGTCAATCGTCAATGCATCATCAGGTGGGGAAGATCTCAGTCTGACTTACCTTAACAAATTGAAGCTCAAATCAAGTCTCTTGGCAAAATGTCCGTATTTTCTAGAAAGGAATGTTGGAATGGCAGTACAATCTTTTCCTATGTACGACACCTGGAAAAACAAACATTCAGGAATTAAAATGTGTTATAAGACACAACAGAAGATTTAAGATATGAAATGATCACTGTACGCATGGACTTTGCACTGTCCCCAGGTTCTGTGTCAAACAGTCTTAAAATAGTTAAACACTAAACTAGGATCCCTCAGCATCAGCTGATGCCCTTAGACAATGAATGCAGTTCAAATATGGACAGACTTTATATTCCTAATTTGGAAGTGGAATTTCTACATGAGAAATACAGACAGCGAGGGGCCAAGCTGTGGAGTCCTGTAGGACCATCAGATTGTGTCAACCTGTTCAAAAGTGATTTGGCAGAGAATCAGGGGATAGGGATAGCAGCATGCCAGCATTCTAAATACTACAGTAGTTTTAATGGTTATAAAGCTTAGCCTGCCACTCTCCTGAGCTTTCCTAAAACAGAAAACTACAGGTTAAACCAGTCTCAAACGGGATACACTTACAAGGTGAGCTTATAACACAGAAAGTTTAAACTTAGCTCGTTCTTACCTCATTCCGCTTTGCCTCTAGTTTACCTAACCTGGTAGTATGGCAAATTACTGCAGAGCTGTAGAGCTAGTGGCACTGCGAAAGAGTAATTAATAATAACATTTTAAGCGCTATTCTACACTTTAGCCAGGTTTCAATGAGAAAAAAATAAAAATAACGATGGACAGATAAACATCAACAACTTAAATAGGTTATAATTTAGATTATGAACGGAAAAATTGGTGTGGTCTTCAAGCGTACTTTTACATCAGTTGCCATGAAGTCTGATTATGGTAATCTGTTTGCAGAGGATCAAATGGCTGTAACCACCAGATAGGCACCAGAAATATACATTCTCCAACGAGGAATCCGTATCGCCCAGCCCACAAGGTATGCATTAAGGCTTAGCTCTACTTCTCACAAGACATTAATGAAACTCACGGTAAACTGCTGGTGGAATCAACCTAGTGTTTTAAAGGACTCTCCTGAGAACTTTAACATCTGTGGTCCTTATGTTGGTCAACAATGAATTAGACATCTGTAGATGTTGTACTGATATTAACATTAATTTCCCCAAGTCAAGAGTTAACACACACTACACTAAATACAATTAGTGTTGCAGGATAATTCTTGGCTCCATTTTAAAATAAACAATTGTATGGACAAATGTTGCTTTATATTCCACAACTTACTTAGTATTAAATAAATAGAAATCCAAAAGGTGCCGATGATGGTTCTATTGATGCATTATATAGAGTGTATTAAACTGGTGGAAGATGGCAGTGATATAGTGGGAAATAATCACAGTTTTTGGTGGATACACATTCTTGGTGCCAGGAGGTCAAGTCTGGGCCTGCTGAGCAAATGGCTGATGAGCATGTCGGACAGATGCTGTGTATATATATGGACAAAATAATCATTCAGTCACCATGAGGTGGAACAACAAGCACTGAAAAGTCAGAAGACACTAAAAATATTTCTGCCGGCTCCTGAGCTTCAAAACCATTAGTGCTACCTATGGCTCCCCAGGATAGCTCTGGGATGTATGCCACTGTGTAGGGAAAAGGTGTCCAAGCTGATCAGGACTATCGTGTTTCGAAATCTCTGTACCTTTTACATGCATTTTTCTCTGTGGATAGCCAGTGGTAGTTTGAGAGCGGCCTGAAGTTTCTGGATGCTGTCTTACCTTAAGATGTTAAACTGTATACACAAGGGTTAATCCCACAGTGATCCAGATGTTGCCTGACTGCTCAGCCCTTCTTCCTCATTCTCTGTCCCTGGCTTCAATGCAGAAGTTTCAAACTTGATCTTAGAACGTAAGACGATGCCCCAGGACCCCCACACCCAATAACCATTTTGTAGCGATGGAGATGTTATGGTATATCGCAAAAGGTTCCTTTAAGGTTCAGATAGCAAGGCGTATTTCAATTTTAATGTCTTCACGAAGACCAGGGGTGTAAAATAATTTAAGCAAGTGCCAATTTCTACTGAAATCTGCAGTTTTTGCACAATGAAAGAAAGAAAAAGACACTTCATGCATAAAGCATTTCAGCAAACAAAATTGCCATAGGGATCTGGATTGTCTCTTCAGGGTCTCAACAGTCAGCCCTCCCTATTGTCATGCCATCATCGCCACCCAGCGCTCCCTATTTTCACATGTAATGCCACCATAGCCAACCATATTCCCAGTCAGCTCTCCAAAAGTCATCACTGCAATGCATCCCACACCCTAAGCTTATGTGACCATAGCCAGTCCTCCCATTCCCATGTCACCACTACTAGGCATCCTTCCCCATGTCAACATTAGCAACCCTCTGAATTTCCATACCACCTGCTTTATCACCATGTCTTCCACAATCCTCCCCGCTAGCCCTCCCATGCCACCAATGCTAGGAAGGCCTTCACGTTCAATGTCAATAAGCCTTGTATATTCCACCAGAATTATTCAGACACCAACATTTCAAATAGACCTGACAGCCACATTTATTCCCCATGCAATATGCAACCACATTTCTTTAATGATTTGTTGTGAAAAGGACAGGGATATATGCATAACCTGGCTCCCGTCTCTCAGCACACTCAGGGTTATTTAGTAAAGTTTGAATTCAAAGTGAATTTCAAATTTAAGTCCAGAGTGTCCAAACTGAAAGAGTGGCCAAATGTGAGAATGTTTCCTGTTTGGCTATTACATGCTTTAATATGAAATTCAACTGAATTCTCACTTTTAGTTTTGTGAATAACCCTGACAGAGTGCCTGCATTGCAAATTAGCAACGCTTCCCAATCACTCCATACAGCCGAGCTCTTGTGACAAGATCCTGCCATCCTGCTTTTTCATGCAACCCTCTACTCGCCACAATGGAAAATTTAAGCAGCTAGCAACAGTATCCACTGCTGCCTAACCGATTATCCACAGCACTGTGCTAACATGGAATATCATAATTATGTATCAAGACTAATATGCTTATTTACAAAGTCCTAACTGTACGTACACACACACAAAAAAAAAAGGAATAGAAACAAATTAGGCAAACTGTGACTATAGTCGACTTGGTAATTTCTTTACAAATCAGCTATTTTTGTGTAAATGTTGCCAGATTTAAATTCTTAATAATTAAGACTTTAGTGAATATTCCCGTGTCCAACGCCAAAGGAAGATGTTTAAATACTAAATCTTAGGATGGCATATATTATCTCTGATTCTGAACAGGTTTAAATCATCACACTATGTAGGTTTGTATTTTATTTTATTATTTAATTTTTACCAACACACATAATAGACAACTGTAATAGACCAAAGATTATGGATGGCTTTTTTTTTTTTTTTATTATTCTCTTATGTTCAAAACATGGGTCAGAAGAAAGAAAAGAGATTAAAAATATATAAAACAAAACTTTCCAGGGATTCCAGATACTGTATCAGCTCACATTGATTTTAGTATAACTCACTAGTCCATCCTGGGCAGAGGCCTGTGTGTAAATGAATGCATTGAGTGATGACAAGCCATAGTCCAATTAAGGGCCATGTGCCTCACATGCCAGAGATTGGACTGATAAATGGATGTTTTAGTTCTAATGGATCCAGTTAGTGGGTGGACACATGCTGCTGGTGTCAGTGAGTGCAGTGCTGGCTGCTATGCTGAGCATTATCCGCCCATCCCTGGGAGCAGGACACGCTCACTAACACACTGTTTGGATAAAGCTGAAAGGAACTGCTGTAAAGCAAGGCTGGGCATAGTGAGCTAGTCAGCTGACTGGCAAAGCATCATGGGAGTTGTGGTTCTCCCTAGTAGCATGGAGCCAGGTACGCCACCGGATTTCCCGCCCTGTGACGTTGCGTCACTTCCGCCCGGACCCCGTGCCACTCACCTGGGTGCCTGTCACCACCTCTTCCCCTTGTTCGGCCATGTCGCAGGTCGCTGTCTCGCTCGCCCGAACTCGGTTCCTTGTCGCCCGATTCCCGGAGGGGTTAGCGCGCGCGCTGGCTAGCTAACTGGCTGGCTCACTACAGCTGGCCGGGCACGAGACTGCGGGTCAGCTGACGTAGCACGTGCGGGTCTCCCCACTGCCGGGTGGCGTGGTGCATGCTGGGAGCTACGCCTCTATATAAGCCTGTGTACCTGCATGGACTGCACACCTCCAGCATGGGGGGGGGGGGGGGTCCAGCTCACTGCAGGGTGCAATATAAGCTCACAGTATATACAGCAATACATTACTGCAGAACTACATGGAAGTGGCTGTGTTATCTTTGATTTTGTACATTTTTTTTTATCACTGTTTAATTAACAAGCCCCTATATTACCATCAAGTTCTAAATACAAAAAGGGTCTGGATGTGGTCTCACTGGCACCTCAGTTTGTGTTAAAGCAAACGTTCCAATTGCACCTCCATGTTCTAAGTAGTCAGATTGTTTTAGAATGGTTTGACGTCTTGCCGGGCGCCGCTCCTTGCTTCAACTACTGACCACAGAAAGTCAGAAGCTCCTAAGCAGGAACTAACATTTGCTCTCCCAAGCAAAGCACTGGACTTGGTTGGTGGGCCCTAGGTAGGAAGTCAAATAATTCTAAATGAGTTTGACTCCTTACAATGGTGGGGAGGGAGGGGCACTCATGGCAATATGACAGCTACAGGGAGCTGTAGTGGTGATGGTACTTGGAGTGTTCTTTTCATGTAAGCATAAAATTCACTGCAATGTAATGACTGTCCAAAAAGTCTACTACTTCTGGATTCTTTAAAGGATCACTATAGGGTCAGGAACACAAACATGTATTCCTGACCCTATAGTGTTAACACCACCATCTAGCCCCCCTGGGACCCTCATGCCTCCATAAATATAGTAAAAATCTTACTGTATGCAAGCCTGAAGCTGTAAATCTGCATGCTGTTTGTCTCAAAAAAACAAGCAGTCTGCTGACATGTGGTAGCCTGATCCAATCACAGTGCTTCTCCATAGGATTGACAGACTGACAAAGAGGCAGATCAGGGTCAGCATGATTCAAACACAGCCCTGGCCAATCAGCATCTCATAGAGATGAATTGAATCAATGAATCTCTATGAGGAAAGTTCAGTGTCTGCATGCAGAGGGAGGAGATACTGAATCACAGGATGCTGTGCACAGTGCTGCCCTGTGCTCTGCTGAGAGCACATCTGACTGGATGGAGGCATATTATGCCTCCATCAACTCCGAAGTCCCTCTGGTTCACTCTGAGTAACTGCAACTGGAGGTGTTCCTAGCTTTCAATGTAAACACTGTATTTTCTGAGAAAATACAGTGTTTACATGAGAGACTGCAGGGAGCTATAGTTCTCACCTGAACAACCTCATTAAGCTGAAGTTGTTCAGGTGACTATAGTGTCCATTTAATTTCTGCAATAAGAATCTTTACAAATGTAATAAAGCACCTTGTGGAAATTCTTTCATTAGTGCCATATCCACACATATGTTGTGAGTACAGCGCTGCAGTGGGAATATTAAAGTGGATCTGTCACTTTCTGTGTTATTTGCATATATCGCAACCTCCTTTTCCCCTCAAAGTAACATCTGGTGTGTCTCCAGTGGGTGCAGGTGAAGGTAAGTTTTACTTAACCCCTTAAGGACAGACGACGGATATATTCCGTCATGATTCCCTTTTATTCCAGAAGTTGTGTCATTAAGGGGTTAAAGGACCACTATAGTGCCAGGAAAACAAACTTGTGTTCCTGGCACTATAGGGTCATTAGGTCACCCCCACCCTCAGGGCCCCCCTCCCACTGTGCTGAAGGAGTTAAAACCCCTTCAGCTACTTACCTTTCTCCAGTGCCGGGCTCCCTCTGTGCTGGGGAACTATCCACCCACTGCCGACATCAGATCCAAATGCGCATCCGTGGCAAGAGCCTCGCGCGCATTCAAACCACCCACAGGAAAGCATTACTCAATGCTTTCCTATGGACGTCCAGCGTCTTCTCACTGTGATTTTCACAGTGAGAATTGCAGAAGCGCCTCTAGCGGCTGTCAATGAGACAGCCACTAGAAAACAGATACAACACTATCAAATGAATACAATGTAAATAAGTATACAATATACTTATCTGAAATAAAAGGCAGCCTCCCAAGATCGTGACCCAGTATCCGACCTTTTACAACAAATATGGATATACAAAGAACATGTGGGATACGGCTTGCCAGATCTAAATAGGGAACATAAAAATGTACATAGAGCCGTACAGTAAATAATAAATTAATCGTGCACAATAGTTGGAGTACACTCACAAGATGCAGATGTATAAACGCGCTCAAGGGTGCCTACCCCCGATGTTATGGGTGGCTAGGGTGCCTCACTTTCCACAGGAACTCCAAGCGGACCAAAAAAATAGAATTAGACTCCCACAGGAATTGGTTGGAAAATATCAATCAGCAATTTATTATAAAAAGAGCAAATTACATTAGCTCAAGAAAAGTATAAAGTTAGAGGAACATAGCTCCTACGCGTTACGTTTCCTTAAAATTGAACTTCCTCAGGGACCAAATCCCAATGATACAGCAATAAAAACAGCAATCACAAAAAATCTATATTGTCATTTGCTCTTTTTATAATAAATTGCTGATTGATTTTTTCCAACCAATTCCTGTGGGAGTCTAATTCTATATTTTTGGTCCGCTTGGAGTTCCTGTGGAAAGTGAGGCATCCTAGCCACCCATAACATTGGGTTATGGGAAAGTAGTCTATACTTTCTCAGTATATATCTTGGGATGGGTAGGAATTTCAGTAAAATTCCAACACAGTCAATGTGAGTATTTCATAAAGATTTTATTTTTATGAAATACTCGTTGGATGGTGGGCGGGGGAGTGACATGACAGAGCCACTTGAAGGAGACGGGGAGACTAATTACCAGTCAGACCTAGACGTGTACTCCATTATAACATCAGGACCAGGTGGTCAAAGATTAAAATACAAATTTGTGTGAACTTCTACAAAATCTAAATATGGAACAACGTTTATATAGAGTGTGAGACATTAACAAATTTAGATAATATGTATAAATTCATACAGAGGAATATGTAGGTAGACATACTGATACAATAACAAGAAAGAACATTGGCAATTGTATATAAAATGCTATGCAAAATGTCCCATGAGTTCGCATTCAGAAAGAATAATGTGAATTGAAACAAATGTAGCAAAACTGAAGTGGTCCCAGGTCCCTTAACCCTGCAAAGATAGCTATTGCAATTTTTAAGAAACTAATAATTATCTTTCAGGGTTAACTCCATCTCCGCGCTTTTAGGCGACTTTTGTACATGCTATGCTATGTGTACAGTAGGTAAGGTAAAGGTTTTTTTTTTATGGAGTTGAAAAGATCTGTATCTGGAGGAGAAGTTATGTTACCAGGTCTGCACTCCACATGCCAATAACTATATCCCATGACCTGTTAGGATCTATAATACAGAGCATTGCCTATTGGTAGAAAGTAGGGAAATGCAATGTTTAAAAATTTAAAGTGAGGTTACAATAGCCATTACAAATGTTGAGACAATGTGATTGTTGCAAAAAGCTTCCAGGTATAGCTGTTGTGTAGTTAAAGGACCACTATAGGCACCCAGACCACTTCAGCTTAATGAAGTGGCCTGGGTGCCAGGTCCATCTAGGATTAACCCTTTCTGCTGTAAACATAGCAGTTTCAGAGAAAATGCTATGTTTACCTATGGGTTAATCCAGCCTGTAGTGGCTGTCTCATTGATTTTCACAGTGAGAAGACGCCAGCGTCCATAGGAAAGCATTGAGAATGCGCATTCAGCCGATGACGGCAAAAAGGAGGAGGAGAGTTCCCCGCGCCGAGGGAAAAGAGGTAAGATTTAACCCCTTCCACCCCCTAGAGCCCGGCGGGAGGGGGGCCCTAAGGGTGCGGGGGACCTAGAGACCCTATAGTGCCAGGAAAACGAGTGTTTTCCTGGCACTATAGTGGTCCTTTAAATGTAAATGTGTCTCCTATGGTGCTGTATAGGACGATGATGTGGGTTGGTTCTAAGAATGGGGACTTAGATTGCATTAATTTCAATTAATTATTACAGGGAAGCAATTGATGTTTCCATCCTTCCATATAGCCCTGTATACACTAACATATTCAGCATTACCAACATACAAAATCCAGTCGCACGCTCAGTATTATTTGTCCACTCACTCAATACAGCCTCACATTTAACACAATCTGTACTACTAATGCACACTGGGGCCTAGATACCACTAAAAAGCACACTGAGCGTTGACTTATCTCAGGTCCCATAGAGCCCTGCTCTCCCTCTCCCTCTCATGGAACCTCAAAGGATGAATGTGTGCATACCTACATGTATGAGGAAAGCGCTATAAATGAATGCTTGCAATCATCTCTATGTATGTTTAAATGGAATTGTGTGCTTGTAACACAAACACTGTTAATACACCATGTGTATATTCTTTCATTGCTGCTGTTCAGTCTCCTCCTGTCATTAGAAGGATCAGAGTAAATTCAAATTGCTAGACTTGAGGATAGAATATGAAACAGGGAAGCCTAGCTTTCAGGCTGTGCAGACGGGCAGAAACCAAGCTCCTGACCAAAATTGCCTTTCTGGGGGAAAAACACCCCAAAATCAAGCACATCCACTGCCTGGAGGACAACAAGCAAGGAGGGGACACCCCAGGAAACGATTTGACAACCGACTCATGCATGTCACAAACCGGGAACCCTGAATGTCTGCTGAGGCCTACCTGGGACCGAAACGGGGAGAGGCGGCTGCTCTCCTCGCTGGAAAACAGGCTCACAGACCGCTCTCACCTCCCAACTCCTACCCCTCCCCCCCCCCCTGGACCGGTGGCGGACATCCCGGTCCATGCAGGGCACCTGAAACACGCAAAGCTAAAGAAAAAGGCCGTTGCCGGAAAACTTGGTGAGCCACGCGGCACCTCAAGATGGCCACCGCATCGCAATCACAGCGCAGCCCAGCAAGCCAGACAGACCAGAGCTGGAGGGAGGCCTTCGAAGCCGGGTTTGAAGCTATCTGCCAAGCCTTCTGGGACCGCATTGCCCAACGTGAACCCCTGCCTACCCCTCCCGAGATGGGACCTACCTGCCAACCAGCAGCAGACACCTGTCCATCTTCTGGGCCGTGAGCCCAACTGGAGGAATCTCCAGGCCGCAGTCCAACTACCCGCAGGGATGACCGCAAGCCGGAAACCCGGGGGACCCACGATCATGCCTCACGACGGAGGAGGATCCATGGACAGAAGGCGCCAGCTCCCTTAACAGCCCGGAACCGAAGAGACAGGGACCTGTCACGCTACACACAGCACCTGCACCACGAGCAGGGCAACCCACGCTCCCGCACATCGGAGGGGAGCACTGCTAAAGCTGACCAGAAACCAGACTCTCCTCGGCGGCATGCAAGAGGCATTGGCTGAGGACCGCTGAGCACACACTCACCAAACCGTCTCCTGAAGCCCACCTACGGGCCGGGACTCTGACAACTCTAATGTGGACACTGGTACCTTGAGTAAAGTATAGCATACACACGCTCACCCACACTTTGATGGAGAGACTAACCTCTCGCTGTAGCTTTGGCTTTAGATGTAATACTATTGTTTATGCTGACGCCCAACCAGCTCGCGCTTAACGTCTTATTATCACTACTCTACTCTATATAACACTAAGCTGCATACAACATGAATAATCGTATATACTCACCATAAATATGTGCATATATCATCACACCCCCTAATGTTATAACTGTTTTAAAACTAAAGCATAAGGATTGCCTTTGGGGTACCCCATGCATGTTGTATTTTCATATGCACAGCAAAAATAAAAAATAAATAAACTACGAAACAGGGGCAACAAAAGTAGCAATATAAGTATTTATTTATAGATCCAACCTATAAGAAAGTCATGTAAAGGTAGTTAACAATGTACCTAAAACATGTTCAACAGTCATATAATTAAATGCACTTAGCCAGTGCCATCCAGACAACCCATCACCTTGATCCCCATAATCCTAGAGAGCTAACAGGGAACTGCTAATGGTGAAATAAAAGTCAGTTTGATGCTATATATGCTATGTCATCGCTATATAAGAACAAAACACTGTATCCTTGTGTGGGAAACATCAATCTTAAAGGTTGTACTCAGACAGAGTAACGATTCTAATAGGAGCAACTGCTGACCGTGCTGTACATCACTAGAGGATGTAACCATACTCCAGATTGAGCTATAATAGTGTACAGTCATCTCTAGGGACCTGGGGATGATGACAAGGCAGGCAGTTGCTATAAAGAAGAGTGAATTTCTGAGTCAGCCAAATGGCCTTTTGCAGTGAAATAGTAAAGCAGGTGTCTCTTCTATAAATACTAAGGTACTTTGATCCAGAAACATGATGGTAATGTGAGTACGACTAAGTAGATTAGTCCAATTTGCTTCACTGGTCAAAGGTGCCTCCTCATAGTCTCTAATGACCAGCCATTAACTGACTGTGATCTTTGAATGGAATTTGTATATACACACACATACAAGTTGTCTTGGATTATAGATGCAGCATTGTGCCAGCAATTTTAGATATGACAGGGTTTCTCATTTAACCCCTTAAGGACCAAACTTCTGGAATAAAAGGAAATCATGACATGTCACACATGTCATGTGTCCTAAAGGGGTTAAAGGATAACTCTGACAAAAAACAGGTATTTTCATAAAACACTGGTTTTGGTTGTAGCAACCCCTTCTGTGGGGGATCACACTACACACACACAAAAAGAAATGCATAAACTTACTGCCACTGGACAATGGCTGCCACTTGAGGTGCCCCTAGGCAGCAATATTAACACTGCCTTTTCCCCGAAAAGGCAATATTTACAGCAAAAACCCTGCAGGGACTTTCGATACTCACCAGAACAAGTGCATTAAGCTGTAGTTGTTGTAGTGACTATAGTGTCCCTTTAACAATTTACGTATAGTGAAAATACTAATTAAGTTATGCAATGGATTTGCTATTTAAATGCTTCATCAATTTGTTCATAAACCCTTACTTTATTTATTTAAGATAGAACTAATAAATCTTAATTTACTGCATAGATATACCTAGCTGAATGCTTGAATATCCCCGGAAGGACCATATGACTATCAATGGCCTTCTTGGAAACAATATGACTACTGTAGGTCTTTTTGGAATGTACTTAAAAGGACTTACTAAATTGTGTAGCAGCTGACACATTAGGCCCACATTTTGATTTGGCAGTAAACCATCACATGATATTTTTTGATTGTTAGCTACAGGCTAGCAAACACAATCATTTAAATACTAAGAAACAGTTGTCAAAATTGCCCACCATCCTGTAATCGATACACAGAGAGAGAACTGTTTTACTTGTGTCACTTAAACCCTTTACTTCCAATAATTTAATACACGAGTGATCGAGGTAGCTCTACATTTTCCAACTAAATCAATTGACTGCAAATTAATTTAATTTACAGAAAATGCAACCTTCTACAGATCAACAGCTCACTCTTAATCCACAGCATGACAAACATTAGATCAGAGTTCTTGTAACAAGATTACACTGTGACAACATATAGGTCTATATGACATCTATACAGGGAATGTGACAATTTGGGAGCAAAATTACTGCACGTTATTTGTCAAATACAATGATTTCTTAATTAAGTAGTTCAATGTCTTAATATCAAATGGGTTTGCAAGCAAGTACAGCGGATTTTAAAAACACATACGATATGCTGAAAATTAAAAAGTGAGCTAAACATATCAGTGCAAAGAGAAACCATTTGTCTCATTTTCTGTGAGTTGCACAATGTGGCTGCTTTGAAGCACTAACTAAGATATTCTGAGTCATGAAGCTGTGTCAGTGTTTTCAAAGGATTGAAAATAATGGTAAATAAGGGAGCATAAGAAGAAAATCTGTCTCTTTTTAAAAGGCCCTTCTTATTGGAACATTGCTCGGTGATCAATACGGTCATATTAAAAGCTTAATATTTTCTCTTTCCAAAAAGTGCAATCCATTTATAAGAAGACTTGAAAGCTGGGGCTATTTCTGCTACATTTAAAAGCCTGGTATAGAGCACTGTGCTACCATTTGGTCGATCATATCAAATCACTGTGTGATTTAAGGGTGCAATCATGCCTTTGTATCTTTATCTTCCGCTGTTAAAACTGGAGTTTAACCAGCAGCACTTCTCTCTAGGTTTCATAAAGTAGATTTAAGAAAAAAAAAAATATAAAAAAATTTTCACGGGAACGGAAATGTCTGATTTGGTTAATAGAGATTGATTGTAGTAAAGTGCCTCATATAATATATGACATTTAATGCTTTTTAATGAATATACCTTTAAATAGATTTGTATGTGTGTTGTGTCAGGCGCACAGATAAAATGTTATCATGCACCATCGACTTTATCCTAGGACACATAACCTTGTGTATGACACTCAAATCCAGGTGGCATATACTTTATTTGTAGATTAAGATGCTGAGTGTAACAGAAAACCCACGTAGCAAACACACTGTAGTGATAATACAAATGTTCGGGGTTTTTATTTAATTGAGAATTGTGGAGAAATGCCAATCATATTGTAAATGTTAGACTAGAATAGCTGAGCTGAGGGGGGATTTTTTTGGTCTAAAATATTCAATTTCCTTGACAGTTCAATTTCTTTTTCATTTAATTGAGAATTGTGGAGAAATGACTATCAAATTGCAAATGTGAGGCTAAAATAGCTGAGCTTGGGGGGTTTCTTTTTGTCTAAAATATTAAATTTCCAGTTCTCTTGATAGTGAATGAAAATTCTAATTTTTCACTCAAAATAACTGAACTGGAAAAAAAGGCCCTCCACTCATTTATCCTCCTTAGCTGTTTTGGTGTAAAATTTGCAGTTCATTGGGATTTAGTGCAGATAGCCTTTATGTCCTACTGACAAGCAACCTCAAGTCAGGCATCTTAAAACAGGCCAGGTCATAGTCTTCACTGACAAGATGTGGGATCGGGAGGCCCAAACAATTATGGGATCCAGTATTCAAACAGATTAGCTAAAGTATGGATATACCAGAAGTCTTATGCATAAGACTAAGTTATATTAGCATTATGGTCTACAATACATGATTTTGCTAATAAGGTACTTGGTCAAATATTTCAGCTTAAATTTCCCTCTCTTCCCACTGGATCTCAGAAGTAAGTTAAGAACATCCTTTCAAAATATGGCCTGGTGCTCAATAAAGTGACTCAAAGGGAGGACATTTGATGACTAAGACACATCATATTTGATGACTAAGACACATCACATTCCCTACATAAATTGCTGTATCGTGGTTACCTGAAAATGTTGCTTAGCACTCCACATGGTAATTTGTTAACTTCAACGCTTAGCCGGGTAAAAGGCTTTTCCTAAACAAGATACAAATTAGAAACTACCTCTACACATAATGCAAATTTCCTATTAGCTGCTATTTGTCCACTTAGAATGTAAAGGAGAATAGCTATTTTATACTACATACTTCTAATATTTACTGGAGAAATGCATATTTAATATAACAATATAGAGAGTTTTCATGTTTTTCTAAGGTGTTTACATTATATCACATGATGCAAAACTTGGAGATGGCACCCACAGACTAGGAGCTCCATGGCCAACAGTATGCAGTAGTTGTAGTCCATAGACTGTCCATTTAAGCAAACTGAGACTGGGAGACTAGATTATCATTGATGCAGCAAATAAAGGGACATTCTAAGCGTCAAAACAATTTAAGCTTAATTAAGTAGTTTTGGTGTATAGATCATGCAACTGAAGTGCCTCCTCTAATTTCTCTGCCATTTAGGAATTCAATCACTTTGCTTGTGCAGCTGTTGTCACACCTACCCTGGCTGAGACTCACACAGCCTCGCTACACACTTCCTGAAAAAGAGTCTACATTGTGTAACTTCTTTTTTTTGCATAATGTGTTTAATTTAGACTTTCTTATTTCCTACTCTGATAAATGCCTGCTAGACCTAATAGGAGCCTCTTGTGTGTGAGGAAAATTAAATTAGCAGAGCAGAAGATAAGAACTTTTAAAATAAACACACTATGTTCTAAGATCTGATTGAAAATTAAACCATTTTGTTTCATGCAGGCTGTGTCAGTCACAGCCATGGGAGTTGTGTCCAGGGTTACATAAAGAGAAACAAAAGTCATTTAACTCTTAAATGTCAGAACTAAAGTTGTTTTGGTGCTTAGCGTTAGAGTGTCCCTTTAACTAACACATAATTCATGCAGCTTGCTTGGAAGAAATATGAAGATTATTAAATAATTGCTCTTTATCACATATCCTGACGTGTCATATTTGATCTGCAACCATTCTTCAGTTCCCTAATTTCTTCATAGGGAAAACCACCCACACTATTCTCCTCTCACACTGATGCACCTGATAACAATGCTCCATCTTCCAAATTCCCCTTGCTACCTCTTGTCTCAAATCCTGATTTTATCCGTTAGATTGTAAGCTCATGGGCTGTCTATCAAAGCACTTTGTATAAAAGAGCTTCAATGGCTAGATCTTAGCTCACGGGCAGGACCTTCCTTACCTTTTGGATTGGTCTGTGCATATTGTATGTTCTACCCTAATTGTACAGTGCTGTGGAATATGTTGGCGCTTAATAAATGCCAGTAATAAATACAATATTTTTGATGTTTCCATTAAAATAGGGAATTAATATAAAAAGCTATTGAATAACTAAAATGCCTTTCAGATTCAGCCAACCACTTGATGCAGTTAATTGGAGTTATATTCCATATGTTCTATTCAAGAAGTGGTTGCCTCACTATCCCATTAAATCAAATGTATGTTTTAACTCTCAACTCTTTGACAGGAGTTGTAGTCCAGTAAGAACAGGCAACCTTTCACCCTCAATTTAATGTGACATAAATTCCTTACTTTAAAACCCCATTCCTTATGTTTATTTTCTCAGACCTCAGCACCTAGGTAGTGTAAAGGTTAAAAAGCAGAGACGATGGGGCTTGGCCTGAACGTCTACAGCAATGGTCGCAAAGTCAGTGAACCAGAACCTGTACATACCTTCCCTTTTTGGGTCTGGACGGCATCCAGTAGCATGAAGGCTAGCGGGAAGAAGCAGACCCGCAACGGTTCAGCGGTTGCATCGATCTTCTCGTAGGCGGGCTAAAGCTCTAAGCAGATCCAAGATGGCGCCCAGCATAGCCCGTGTGTGGAAGACCCTGAAGAAGAGGCGTTGGATGCCTCCCTGTCATGTTCCAATAACACTGCCCACATTCTCCATCAGATGCAGGTGGATAAGTCTTACCCTGCGGAGGCAATCACGTTGGGCACCCAAGCCCTGAAGGCCGACATACAGGCTATAGAGGTTCGTACGGCAGAGTTGGAGGCCCACGTGGAACAGGCCGTGCAGGCTCTCAACAATGTGGACGAAAACCATTGACGATCTCCGCTTCCAGCTGCAGGAGGTGGAGAGCCTTTTAGAGGATCTGTCTAATAGATCCCGCCGGTATAACATTAGGGTCAGAGGTTTACCCAAGGCCTCGGGTGAGGGGAGCTTGGCCAATTTGCTGCCCTGAGTTTTCCGCCCTATGCTCCCGGAAATAGCAGAAGCGAGATGGGAGATCGAACGCGTGCACTGGGCGCTGAGAGCGAGAGAGGCCTAGGGCAGTGCTCAACGCGATGTGATTGCCAGAGGTCACCATTGCTCCATGGCGGAGGCGATCATCCGAAGGTGCCGAGGGTCGGAAGCTCTATATGCAAGGACGCAGCTCCAGGTTTTTAAAGATTTGGCTACTTCTACGCTACAGAAACAGCGATTATGGAAACCTGTTGCAAACACCCTCCAACAGAAAGGGATCCAATTCACATGGGGGCACCCGTTAAAGCTTCTGTCATTCCAGGGAGGTAGAGCAGTTGTTCTGCAGCCTCAGGAGAGCTTACCTGAGTTTTGGTAGGCCCTTAATACCTCGGATCCTGATCTGCCTGACACGCTGATGTCTCAGTTTCAGCCCTTGTCAAGACTTCAGAGGATCTGGATGGCCGGAGGAGATGGCGGTGATGCAGTGGATGGACCGCCGTGAGCTCTGAAGGTGATTGCCAGCTGGCAGTGAGAGTATTCAGGTACTTTGGGGGTACTTGGGTTGGGGTACGCAAGAGCGCTACTCGGGGGGTCCTTGGTCCTGGTTTGGGCGGGCCTGTGGGATTGGGGAGGCCTCTTCTGGTGCCCCTTTGGGAGGGGGGCCATGATGTGGGGTCTTGTTCCATCTTCCCCCTATACGGGAGGGGAAGCTGCGTGATCTGGGTGCGGGGACTTTAGACTACCTTCCCCCCTCAAGGGGCGGCAGAGGTGTCGACACGCTGATCTACAGTATGGCGATGCTGACCAGCATTCTGGTGTCAGTGGTTTTCCACAGGGTGGGACAGGGGGAGACCTGGGGGGGAGGGGAGGGGAGTCCTGGCCATGGGATGGCACAGGAGAGCTGCACTTGCTCTACGATCCCCCCCGGGGTGTTCGGACCGAGGTCTACCCTTAAGACGCACAATATGACACTCGCAATTTGTAATCATTATGGGTCGGGGAGGTCTCGGGGTTTCCCTGGGACTGTTTGGGGGAGGGGTTGCGGGGGGATCCGGCAGGCTCGGTCTCCAGCTGTGGTCGGGTTGGGGCGCGGGGGAGAGCACAATTGCACATCTACTCAGCCCCTCATGGGACATATTCTTGTATTTTGGTCTCCAGAAAGATGCTTCCGGTAGTGCAGGAGGTGGACATTCGGCCCATCTCTTGGTCGGATCATGTGGATATTCGTCTACTGTTGCGAGGTTTTCTAAGTTCGACGAAGTGGACATGGCGCCTGAACAATTTGCTGCTGAAAGATAATAAGGTTGTGGCGGAATTGAACGCTGCCTTGGAGGAGTATTTTCTCCTCAATGAAATGCCAGGAGTTGTGGCGGCCACAGTGTGGTCTGCCCACAAGGCGGTCATTCGAGTCCTGATAATTAAAAAAAGCAACACACAAAAAGCGTCTTGAAACCAAGAAGATTAGGGATCTGCAGGAGGCGTTGCGACGGGCGGAAGAGCGTCATAAGGCTACCCTGGAACCGCAGTCCTTGAGGGCACTGAGGGAGGTCCACACAGAGCTTAAGAGGACCCTTCTAGACGATGTGGCCTGGACTATGACTTGGTCCCGCAGCTTTTATTTTGAGAACGCTAATCGGATGGACACCTTCCTAGCTAGGACACTCCGACCGAGGACGCATACAAAACCTTTCACTGTCTTGCGGCATCTGGAGAGGGGGTTGGTTACCTCCTCGGGAGACATAGAATCGATGTTCACAAGTTACTCCAGCTCCCTATATAACCACTCTCCGTCCCACACATTAGAGAACACTACTTACAGAGCAAACATACAACAGTTCTTGCAGTCAGTGTCATTACCCGCCTTACCGATCCAGGACAAACTGCTTCTCAGACAGGAGATTACTCCTGAGGAGGTATTAGATGCGATTTCAGCTACCCTGGGTCAGAAGACCCCGGGTGCGGATTGCCTATTATAAGAGGCTTCGTTAAATACTAGTGCCAAGATTGACCACCCTGTTTAACTCGGCGATTGCAGGTGAGCAGTTGTCCCAGGAGATGAAGTTGGCCAATATTGTGCTGCTACCAAAGGAGGGGAAGGACCCAGGTGGGTAGTTATAGGCCGATATCACTGATCAACATGGATGCTAAGATTTTGGCTAAGGTGCTAGCGACCAGATTAAAACACATGTTGCACCGCCTGGTTCACCCAGTTCAAGTCGGGTTCATCCCAGGTAGTCAATTATACGAAAATATGAAAAGAGTGGTGGATCTGGTGTGGTACATGGAGAAGTCTTGGACGCCTTCTCTGCTCCTATCTTTGGATGAGGAGAAGGCGTTTGTTAGGGTCGAGTGGCCGTATTTAATGGCGCTCTTGGATCACTGAAGGCTCCTGTGGCTGGACGACAGGAGGGTGGGTGAGGTGGGAGCCGGGAGGTGGGTGACTGAACCCTGCCCTCGGTACAACACCCATGGGGAGTAGGCGAGCCCCCCCGGATAGAAGAGGCATCCAACGCAGGATGTTTCCGCATGTTACTGATGGGTTCCACCTGACGGCATTCCTATCCCTTTCCTCCCCTCTTCCTCCTCCCCTTCCATTTTCCATCCCTTTTCACCGCACACCCCCCTTCCTCTTTTATCTGGAGCGCGGCAGATTTCGATACACTAGGCAGATGACAGATAATGGACTTAAGCGTATCGCCTGGAAGGGATATACAACATAGATAAAGAGGTCCATCCAGACGGTTATAGCGCACCAGAGGCAGGGGGGAATCAGAAGCTCGGTTCAATGTTCTTGCTACCCTTTAAATGTTTTCTCTTATTTATTCTACAGTTCTCTGTTTTACTAAATAAAAATATAACATTGTGCTGTTGTAAGGATTGAGACAGGGATCTAATTAGAGTACTAATAACTAGAAAGGCATATACCGGACCTTAGAGTGGCCGGACTAATATCACACAGACAAAGAATGGTCAGAAACAAGCCGAGGTCGAGGGAACGAGAAGACAGGTAAGCGAAAGCCAAGCCGAGTACAAGGGTAGGAGAAAGTAGCAAAGTCAAGATACAAAGCCAAGTCAAGAACCAAAAATCAACAACAGAAATAGCACTGAGGGAACAGACAAGCTGGAACCACGACATGGCAATGACTCACTGTAAGTGAGTACCTTTTATACATTGGCTCTTTAAATGATGTCCACGCCCCCAAAACGTCCTGATTCGAACTTTTCGGCGGGCCATGACATCATCGACGTCGTGAGGTCGGCGAAGTTGCACTGCGTCATAAAAGGGGGCGGGGCAATCGCGGGCGGCATCTAAACGGCCGAAATGGCTGAAGGAGATGGGCGCATGTGTCCCTTCCTGGGAAAAGACGTCCAGATGCCCAACCTCTTCTAAAGCAGATACAACAGGTATCATGACAGCTGTGGACAGACATAGTGCTAGCGATAACAGCCTGGGGATTCCTTCTCGATTGCTGTGGGTCTTGGAATGCTTATCAACATTTTGTGGAAGTATGTCGTGACCTTATTGTAAATGCTATGTTTCTGTTTGGCTTGTGATTACTGTTTACTGGAATGCAAAAATAAAGAATTATATAAAAAAAAAAAGCAGAGACGATTTATGTTTTCTTTTTCTATTTATTTTTTAACAAAATAACAAGGTAAATGGTATAAAGGGAAACTATAGGCTAGGAATACAAATCTCTACTATAGTGCCCCCCCGTCTCACCCACCTAAGAAAGGGTTAAAATCCTCAATGGATTTACCCGTATCCAGCGCCGATGTTCCTTGGCGCTGCAGCAGGCTCCGCCTCCACTCCTCCTACCCCGAAGCCAGCCACAATCGCATTGGGACAACCTCATAGGATCGAATCAATGCTTTCCTATGGAGTTTTAGCTGATGCTGAATATCCTCGTGCATAGTGTGAGGAAATCTAGCGTCAGATAGGCGACCAAAAGTCGACTAATGACCCAGAAGCGCCTTTAGTGCTTGGTAGACAGCCACTAGTGGTGGAATTAACCCTGCAATATAAATATTTCTCAATAACTGCAATAATTACAACTGCAGGGTTAAACTGACAAGGGCACTGCACCCGGACCACTTCAATGAGCTGAAGTGGTCTGGGTACCTAGAGTGTCTCTTTAAGAAGTTGGCAGAATGAGCTTTAGGATGGAAAGGCTACAGGGATAGGGTATATTTACCATAACCACTTCAGTAACATAAGAGTTAAGGTGCTTACAGTGTCCCTTTTAACTACAAGGGCCATACAGTAATACCACTCAGTATATTGATAAAGAAACACCAATATATTAAAGATAAAAAGAAAAAGTGCTCCCATTTAATTTATTCATTCAAGATGACGGTGCTTAGTTATGCACATTGCAAGCTGTAAAGTATAATAATAGTCAAAATCACTAAGAATTTGATTATATTAGCATATCTAGCGAATGCAGAAAAGATGGATATAACAGGTGGGCTAAGTGGTTCAAATCTGTCATCAGTTCCTCAGAAGCATTAAAAGTTGTCAAAACTTATGCCATCAATGAGCTACGTTTCACCTATATTTATTAATCCTACTTAGCATGTCAATGTCATTAATGCATTCGGATCCTACTTTTTATGAAAATGCTTAATTATTTAAATCTCTTCACGCTAGATACATCTTCATATGTATGTGTGGGTTTGTTTTTTGTAATAATTAAAAATAACTTATTTCCTTCTATATTGTGTGTGATCTACACTGTATGACGTCCTGTTATTTTTAGTGTTTAGTGGATAATTATTATATTTTGCAAAAATTGCCTCCAATTGTTCCATTATGTACAGCAATTAAAGGACCACTATAGTGCCAGGAAAACATACTCGTTTTCCTGGCACTATAGTGCCCTGAGGGTGCCCCCACCCTCAGGGTCCCCCTCCCGCCTGGCTCTGGGGAGAGGAAAGGGGTTAAAACGTACCTATCTCCAGCGCCGGGCGGGAAGCTCTCTGCCTCCGATCCTCCTCCTCTCCTCCCATTCGGCTGAATGTGCACGCGCGGCAAAAGCTGAGCGCACATTCAGCCGGTCTCATAGGAAAACATTATCAATGATTTCCTATGGACGCTTGCGTGCTCTCACTGTGATTTTCACAGTGAGAATCACGCAAGCGCCTCTAGCGGCTGTCAGTGAGACAGCCACTAGAGGATTTGAGGGCTGGATTAACCCATTTATAAACATAGCAGTTTCTCTGAAACTGCTATGTTTATTAAAAAAAATGGGTTAACCCTAGCTGGATCTGGCACCCAGACCACTTCATTAAGCTGAAGTGGTCTGGGTGCCTAGAGTGGTCCTTTAATAGGATGCAGTATTCCTGAGTGTCATTTGAAAAGACAAAGATACCCAATCTCATCTTCTCCCTTTCCTAACTAGGGCCTTGATTAGCTTTCCAAATCATTTACTATTATTGGATAAACTTTTAAAGTTATTTTACCATATGAAAAATCTTTTTAATATTTTGTAATATTTTTTTTTTAGATATATTGATATATATTTTTTTTATATACGCGATAATTTTTTATATTTTAGTATGTTGAAAAAAAATATTTCTAAAGTTTATCCAAAAATATTAAATAATTTGGAAAGCGCATTAAAAAATATTAAATTGAGACCTAGGTGTCCCCTCTTTCTACAAGGTCAGAATGTTTAATGTATAAGCGTATATTAATGAGCTCCTAATCTGAGTAAACGTTTTTATAAAAATGCTTTCCTAAATAGAAAAAAATAGTATTTTACTGAGTGCCTTAAATGTAGTATTTTACTGAGCGCCTGTTTTTTCTACAGTAATTAGAATAAACAGTGAAAATCAAAGAAGTCACCTACAAATCTCTAACACATTACCCCCAAGTGTTTGTCTATAGTCATTGGAAAAGCTGTTGAGAATGTCCAAGGTATGTCAAGACTTAGTCCTCCATGCATTAATTTATAGGTTCATTTCTGTAATACGACTTGCTGTCCACAGCTTTAACCTTGCCTGTCCACTGTGGTATAGTGTCACCTATATAGTCTGGTGGGTCCTCATCTGCCTTATCTTACCAAAGCCTATGATATCAAGGGACTCTCAAAGAAATACTAGGTCTACTTTTTACTATTGACTTTACAATTTGGCTAACTAGTCCGCCCATTTAAATTGCTATAGTAAACGACCTCGGATTACCTCTGACCACTCTCCTGCCTATGTCAATATATCCAGTGGATGATCTCATGTTGTCCCAGACGATATTAATGTCTAATCCAGTATATCATTCCAGTGTAAGTCCTTATCTAGCCACAGACTATAATCCTGTTTCTCAGTCTTGTCTAGTGTATCACAGACTACTCTCCTGCCTTGTTTCTATCTCTTGCCTTGGTCATGTCAGTCCAAACTTACAGCTGTCTTCCATGTGCCTCCCGTTAAGTTCAAGACACTTTTTACTATATTTAAGTGTGTAGTTACTTTGCCCAATTCTCCAGGGTCCAGCTTATTAATTCTTCAGTCCATCATCTCATCAATCTATTTGCTTATTAAAGCTATGGTTCTAATTCTGTTCCTAGTTCCTACTTCCTGTGTCCCTATAATTAATCGAACTCTGGCCTAGTCTGTTCAAAGACCTTGCAGTTCCAGTAATTAGCAAATAATTAGAAGTTTCAGAAGTACAAGTTTAACATGTTGGTCACAGAATTGGTAGAACTTAAAGCATTATTGGTATTTTGACCACTATATCAAGAGTCCAACACCCAATAACATTCACAAGGTCCTACTAAGCTCTATTTTACACATATACTTGAATTAGTTTAGTAGTCAGTAGTCAAGGTTAAAAATAAAGATGAATGAACCTGCCATAGCATCCATCAACGGAAACTGCACGTAGTAACCACAGAATTATGACCTTGTTCATCACAGTAGTGAAGTCACATGTGTAACATTCACCAAATATTTGCTTTAAAAACTTGCAAACATTGGCTCCAGGTGGCTCCAGGCTCAAAGCTTCACTGACTCCACATTCAGATAAGCAGCACTATAAAAACTTAAACCTCCAGATTTTGGTAGATCATATGGAGTGTAGGGGGCTATGATGGTGTCATGCGCAGAGCTCAGTTCAGCTCTCACTTACTGTTATGGAGAAAAAGCAACCTAAAGCTTATATATAAATTAGATATGCAGCATTTTTTTTTATATATATTTATATTATTTTTTTTATTTTATTTTTTAAGAATAATATCTCTGTGGAAAATAATGTAGGACAATTATGCTAACACATTATTTATGGCCACGTGGCGTGCACAGTAATGATAAAAAGCGGTATCATGTATGTGATCTGTTTTAATTTCTGATAGAACTTACCTGTTGTAAAGAAAATATTTCATTAATATCTGAAGATTACTTTTGGGTAGTTGAGTTGTTTAACTCAGATAAACAATCCCCTAGAATGTAACAATCCCCTCTGGCAGCATACAGACTCACACTCAGAAAAATGAATTACACCTATACAGTCAACCTGAAAATATTCTCATTTTGTGCCTATGTGCTAGAATGTTTTATGTTAGCCTGAGGCCAGCCATCTTGGATTTACCTCTTTGATAAAGCCGCTGCTTTTCTTTAAAACACTGAGCCTTGTCAATCAACTGCAGAGCCCTGAGGATATAATATAACAGTAAGACATAAAGAACATTAAACATGTCACTAAGAATCCAAATGTTTCATATCTGGGGAATCTCCACCTGTGTGTGATATAACAGCCAACACCTAGTATCAATAGCTTGTGAATTTCATTCTCCGTATTTTACTGACATTGAAATAGCAGAGTTGCAGCTTGAATAAAAAAAAAAAAATACACATAGATAGTATCATGTTAGTCACGGGATTCACAATGCAAAAATGTGGGGTAGTGTCAGACAGATATCTTAACTGCAACACACACTGAACCAGGGATAGGGCTACCCAATTCATGTTTCCCTTGGGATTTTTGCAGTATCTGAAAGATGTGAATGGATTTATCACAAAGTGAGGTCACGTGAACCAAAGTCAAGACACGTAGCAAAGGTGCAACATTCATAACAGTGTCCAGATCAGGGAAGCTAGAGGAGGTTTCAAGCGGTACTGCAAGACCAAATATTTACTCAAATATAATTTCCCCACTATTGGACCTTTACACACATTTTTGTAGCCTTTACTCCTGCTATCGCTATGGCAATTATGTACAAACTGTTCATATATTGGTACAAAAAGTTGTATTTTACATAATATTTTTACAAACAGCATTTTGTTCTAAATGTATTTCCAGGAATCAGCCGTCTGAGTATACAGCTTCAGGGTCGAATGCCCCGCAGCAGGTACTGTGTCGTAGAATTCTAGTATGCAGCTCTGTTATCTGAAAGAGGAGAAATACTGTGGCCCCAGCATTATTTTTCAGGGTACTATTACTCCTACAAAAGTCATATCTGACTACCCGCAATAAGGGTCCCCAGTATTAATGACACTGTGCATTCCGACACATTGACACACACATTGTATTTCCTGAGTGAGGATAAGATTGAAAAGTTAGCAGTTTGGCCTTGATCGTATGTGTTTGTTACCTTATCTCACCAATAGGCAACCTTCGGCACTCCAGATGTCTTGGTTTACATCTCCCATAATGCTCTTATAGCCGTAATACTAACAAAGCATCAGGGAAGATGTAGTCTGCAACATCTGGAGTGCCAAAGGCCGCCTTCCTTTGCGGCCCCCCCAATAAAGAGATTGACTAGGACAAAGACAATCACAATATCAGTAAGGAGAGTCATTTGTTTGCGATAATTGCTATATAGCCTTTATCTCTTTGTTAATAAGTGTCATGTGCCAGCTTATATTACCCGAGTCTTTATTTTATTTAGCATTGTAGTAGGGTTCAGCCTCTCAGTACAGTTGATCTACAATCAAATCAGCAAGTGCAGGGAACTGCTATAGCAGTATAGCAGTTATATTATTGAGACTATATTATGGAGTTCCAGTCTCTTTATATATCTCTTTATAATACTAAGGCCTTCTTCTAAATTATCACAGACGGACATGTCCACGCTCTTCACCAGAACAGGCAAAGTAAAGGGTAATATATGCATAGCCACCGTGTACTAAATAACTTTATAAAATAACAAATATACTAATAAATATAACAAATATAACAAATATACTAATATATAAGGGAGTACAAAAAATAATGGGAAAGTTCTAAAAATATATTAATATCAAAGGGACACTATAGTCACCAAAGCACCTGTAGCTTAATTAAGCAGTTTCTGTGTATAGATCATGCCTCTGCAGTCTCACCGCTCAATTCTCTGCTATTTCACAGTTAAATCACTTTGTTTATACAGCCCTAGTCACACCTCCCTGCATGTGACTTGCACAGCCTTCATAAACAGAGATCTAATGTTTACACTTTTATTACATTTTGGATTTTTTTATTTCCTGCTATGTTAATAGCCTTCTAGACCCTGCAGGAGCCTCCAGTGAGTGATTAAAGTTCAATTTACAGAGCCGGAGATAAAAACTACTAAAGCAAGTTAAAATCTGATTAAAAATGAAACCAGTTTTTTTTCATGCAAGGTGTGTCAGTAACAGCCAGGGGAGGTGTGGCTAGGGTTGCATAAACAAGAACAAAAGTGATTTAACTCCTAAATGGCGGAAAATTGAGCAAAGAGACTGCAGGGGCATGATCTATACACAAAAACTGCTTAATCAAGCTAAAGTTGTTTTGATGCCTATAGTGTCCCTTTAAGGACCCAACTAGGGGTATGGCCACACTTGGTTTCATATCAGCTTTGGACTTACATTAAATGTTGTTCTACAAGTCGTTTTAGAGAGACATTAAATATATTCAAACAAATAAATAAAAAGCTTCCAGTCATTTGAGGGGTAAAGTACCTCACTCAGTGCTGCAGAACATTTTTTGTTCTGATATTTGTTTTGGTTAGGCCATGGAAGATATATGACTACATCCTGGTGTTTGTGAAACCACTATGTTATATGTCTAACAGTGTGTATGGTGTTTTAAGGACACAACTTCTGGAATAAAAATGGCATCATGATGGAATATTTCCGTCATGTGTCCTTAAGGGGTTACGTTTGTAAGGAAAGCTGAATGAGTCCACCATTTTTTAGATGCACAGTAAAGATCATTGTTTTTCATTTAAGGAGTTATCAAAAAGAAACTGAACTCAGCACTAACCTATCAGATCTGCACATACACTATATATTAGGCATACTACATCCCACTGACCTTAGGAGCTCTATAATGTGTGTAATAAGAAATAAAGCTAATACGTTAATTGTGATGATAAATTATACATCTAGTATACATTCTGAAACTCCTTATCCCAGTGTCTCCATATTTAATTGCTCATAACTAAATGTAATATTGTTCATCTTGGCCTAGCTATTGAAACAGAATGCCCAAAACAGAGACAAATTATTATGGTTTGTTGACACCATTTTTTTTGCCATTTCCCACATAATTTATTCACGCTGGGCTTTAAAGGGGCTTGTTAACTAAACAATGAATTGTAAAGAAATGATAAAAGAAACTGCAGATTTTTGGACCAAATTATCCCATCTGGCAGTTTTTCTAGTTTTAGAAGATTTCCCTGTCTTTTTTCCCCACAGATCCCATATTAATAAATATACCCCAACAGTATATATATATATATATTTGTTTTGTTTTATCTTTAATGCACTCATGAATCTGTAGATTTGTAATTGCAAGTCCAATTAAACACACACACACACAGAGACAGGCACATACACACACAGACACACACACAGAGAGACAGGCACATACACACACAGACACACACACACACACACTGTTATAACCTATGTTAATATTTTTGGATTTCAAGTAGGTTGCTGATATTGTCTGTGTTTTATAGGAAATCCTAATATTTGTTCCACTCTGCATAATATCAATAGTTAGTCTTAGTGAATCTAAGCTACTTTGCTTAAACCACTGGAGAAGAAGAAAGGGTTAAAACTATCTTCTGTTTTCTTTCCATAAAAAAAAATATATTTTGGAAAAATCCCCATCCACAAGCATTACCCATGAAGCAGTGAGCTGTTCTCAGATCACTCCTCAGTTTGGGGAATTAAAAAACACTCCACTAACAGCAGTTGGAACATTTCTAACCCATATGTCACCTCAGTGTTTTAAATAATTATATTTGCATGCAGGGAGTGATTCATAAATATGTCAGGGTGGTGAAATATAGGCAGGCAGTTCAAACTTTCTATTTAAAAAACATGAATTATGGCCACGAAAAATGTGTTCCCATTTAAGGGTGATACGAAGTATTTGGAGTCTAGTACAGAGACCAATCCATCATGCACACAATAAAGAGACTTCCAGCCTGACGCTGAAAATTTATGGTTGCCCTTCTCTGCCCTAATAACTCAGGCATTGTGTCAGGAGCTGACAGGCTCTGCAGAAAAACAGCTACCCTGTTATCAATCAAGAGGGCCTTTTACATTTTTAGCAAAACTCTGATCACCCATACACCCTTTTAATGTATATATTACATCATTATAGATCATTCTGCACTTTTACTGCACCTCACTCGAATGATGTATTGCTGTGCGGGGCTGCTGATGAGTGGGGAGATAAATTATCGTGTCTTCTGTAATGATCCTCGAGAGGAAAAGATGCATGTATGCAAAATGGCATTAATTACATATGTATGTGCGTGTGTGTGTGTGTGTACAAAGCGAAGTGTGTACGGTATATATATTTTATGTGTATTGTATATATGTATATAAATGTGTGTGTCTGTGTATGTATACAAAGCAAATAGTGTATATATATTTTATGTGTATATATGTATATAAATGTGTGTGTCTGTGTGTGTTTGTGTCTGTCTGTGTATACAAAGCAAATAGTGTATGTATATATATATATTTTATGTGTATATGTGTGTGTATATAAAAATTTGTATGTGTGTCTGTGTGTGTGTGTGTGTGTGTGTGTGTATACAAAGCAAGTAGTGTGTATATATATATATATATATTATGTGTATATGTGTGTATATAAAAATGTGTGTGTGTCTGTGTGTGTGCATGTGTATGTATACAAAGCAAATTGTGTATATGTTTTATGTGTGTGTGTGTGTGTGTGTATATATATATATATATATATATATATATGTGTGTGTCTGTGTGTGTGTGTGTCTTTATATATATATATATATATATATATATATATGTGTGTGTGTGTCTGTGTGTGTTTATATATATATATATATACACACATAATAACAAGCACATTAATGTAAGTACATAAACTGAGAGACAGACAGATAAATAAGTAAATACTTCCTACATACAAAATAAATGTTAATAACAGAATGTCTAATAATAATAATATTTAATGTATTTATGTTTTAATCTAATTTAAAAATGATGAAATAAAACACCAAGTAACTATATAGTTTATGTTATAGAGCCTACATAATAGATAGATAATGTACTGCAATGTGCTTTGTAGGAAGGAGTCCATGAATTTATCTCCTGTGGTTTTACTTGAATATTTGTGTGACACTTCGGTGACAAAACAAGACATATAGAACAGGGGGTTTCACAGTTTGTCAATAAACCCAACCAAGACCAGAAAGTCAAGATTGTCTCTTTATTTATTTGACTTTGTGAACTTTTGAAGGATTGCTGTAACTAAATATGTGCTTGCTTGGTATTAGTTCTTAAGTCAGCCTAAAGGCTTCTATAGTAAATAGAAGAAAGAAGAAAAAAAAAACAAGTTATGCTTTGAAATCTGTGCTTTTCAATCAAGCTGTCTAAAAACAGAAAAGCTATTTTTTTGGGAGTTGGGAATAAAATGCTAAATGATAACCATAAAACAGTGTCACTGAAGGCGTCCTGTCATTCTATTACAAGGGAAAGTGTCAGGAATACAGTAGGTAATGAATAAACTAAGGGTTTTTTTTTTCTGTTACTCCCTGAGAAGAGAGAATGTAGAGAGCTTTGTGACATTGCCTTAAAAAAAAATCACTGTTTCCAGTTTATCTAAAAACTCCTATTCTACTGCAAAATCGATTAGTACAAATTACACTTCAGCGTAGTGAAGAAATGCAAGTCTTTGGAGGCCAGATGTGATAAAAGGATAGAAGGGAGCAGGATGGGGAGGGAGATACAGCTTAATGTATGAGAAGCTGGATTCATTACCAGCTCTCTCTGGGGACCAACCATTAACCCTTTCATGGCCACGATCAACAGAAATGCTGATGGTTTAACACGAACTGTCTTTGCAGGAAAAGAAATCCAGAAACCTGGGAGGACATTTAAAAAAAAAAAAAAAATCTTATTTTTTTTTTTTTTTTTTTTTTTTTAGCATGGCATCCAATTATCAGGAAGGACCAAGCAGGACAGTGATTAAATGTTTGCAAACTGGGTAAATAACTTCCACTTAAATACAATGACAAAAAAATAAAAAAGGAGGCGATGGGGGAATCCGATGTGTAGAATGAATAAATCTATTAGCTATTTGTAAATATTGGACATTGATATATGAGAACTTATCTATACCGATGTAGTATTACATGATACTAAACCTCAGTCGTGGTGTGTAGAAACACATTCTGATAGAATTGACTGAAAATGGGTAAGGTGATCATATTTAAACAAATTAATGGAAACATTTAAATTATATGCTTAAATATATTTTAATATTATATTAATGTTTAGACGAATATACTTTTTCACGTCTACATTTATACATACACTCGGATTATACGAGAGAGAGAGAGAGAGAGAGAGAGAGAGAGAGAGAGAGAGAGAGAGAGAGAGAGAGAGAAGAGAGAGAGAGAGAGAGAGAGAGAGAGAGAGAGAGAGAGAGAGAGAGAGAGAGAGAGAGAGAGAGAGAGAGAGAGAGAGAGAGAGAGAGAGAGAGAGAGAGAGAGAGAGAGAGAGTGTTTTACTTCAGGACCCCAGGGTATAACTGTGTGTATATCAAAATGTGTATGTGTGTCTGTGTGTGCATGTGTTTAATGTCCCAATGGTTTGGGGTCTTTCCCACCCTGCCATCCTGGATCTAAGTAGTGGTGTTTAAAATAAACAGTGTACCAAATCCTCTGCCCCCATCAGATTGTCCCTGCCTGATCGTATCCCTTTCCCCTTATTGCTATCACCCCTGCCCCTATCCAGTGCAGTTAGAGCAGGTGTATAGGTTCCCTATGTAAGCAATTGTCTACCTCTCCTCCCCCTCTCTTACTGCCCCCAGTCTGGTTTAAAGAGACCTGCTTGTTGTACAACTTTCAGGAGCAAGTGAGCCTGAATCTCCCCCCTGGCCCAGATTAGGGGGATCCTGTCCAGAGTTTTGCTCTCACCAGCCTGACCTGTCAAGGGGATTATCCAAGTAGGAGATTAATAGGGTAGGCGGGATGCAATAATAATCGTTTTGTTTGATGTGACAACTTTGATAGGCGTTGATTTACTTACAAACTGATAGGCTTTTAATTGAGCGCTTCCATACAGCTTGAGATGAAAAGAGAACCCGCATTGAAACAGCTGCCCAATGCCCTGAGTCTCAATACTGATTAGCCATCTCTACTGTGAATAGTTCAAGGCATTTTCAAACTTTTTTTTTTTCAATCCTCACATTTTTTTTCCAGCCCACTCCTTTCTAAGAGAAAATAAATCATTCCCATTGTGTGCAAATAAAATCGACTTGACATGCTTTGCAATAGCTGGTAGGTAAAAGAGGCCGGGACACTCTCTAATTAATTTTGCCTTCACTTAGAGGGGTTTTTTTTTTTTTCCTCTTCTTCTACAATGTTAGTTCTCTCTGAAATGTTACATTACAATGTTTCACTAATATGGAAAAAGAAAACCAGCCAAGATCAAAAGGGATGTGTGTTAATACAAAAATGATTTAAAAATAAAAATAAAAATGCAGTACTAACACAGATTGCACAATATGTGGGATTTGGGGTAAATAAATAAATAAATCATTATTATTGTTTTTATGAGTTCTGTGTTTAAATATAGTTATATGTATTCAGAGACTAGCAATCACAAACAGGCTTTGTTAGCAAGGAGAGAACTCTTAGACCAAAAATAAAAATACACATTTTTTTTTATTAGGAATTGTTGATCAGTCTCCTAATTTTCTAAGACTGTATAAACCGGTTTTACATGTGATTCAAAATGTTTATATATATATGTAAAAAAAAAAAATATATAACATTGATCAGGTACCTTCATAATGTAAAATGGAGAAGTAAATATCACTTGTATTGTCTTGACTGTAGAAAAAGACAGGGGTTGGTGATTTAAATTATTTCTCCAGAATCAATTGTACATTTTTATAAGGTAATAAAGTGCTTGTTGTACATGTACTCTATCACCTCTGAATTTTTCAGATGAGCTTTATTCTTTCACTCCCTCACCTCCCCATCCACTCAAACAAAAAAAAAAAATCCTCTTCACATCTCCCACCACCTTAAGGTAATTAATCTTAAATATTTCACCCCGGGAGGCAGGGCAAACACACCAAAGAAACAGATAGCAGTCTCTCTGGTCCTGTAAGGAAAACAGCTGTTCCAAGCACTTTGATGCAAATGAACACAAATGAAGGGTTCAGCTCTCTCTGCAGACTTTTTTACTGCACTTCATTTATCAATTCGACTTGACAACAAAAGAGGAGATGTGGGGAGACTGCAGTCACAGGCACTATCGCAGGAACAGGGTGTGAGGTTAAAAATCCTTGCCTGCCAAGAACCCCATTCTAGCTCCAGATTTCGAACTATCTGATTGCTTGCCTCCTCTTGGGGTGATTAAAATATATTAGAATTTTTCTATTCTTTTACATTTAAGGGCCAGTCTGATTTATCTCCCAGGGAAGCAAGTCAATGAACCAATTAATAATAATAAATATAATAATAAGTGACTTCGATCTGGAAATAAAATTTTAAAAAAAAGTGAATTATTTATAAAACACATTGATTGTTCTTTGAAGCGATTTCAGTTGGAACAAAATGTAAGTTGAGGTCCATCTAATGATTATCTTTGTATACATGTTATGGGATTGGTTTGGGAAGACTTGCCCTGCAGGGTTTTTTTAAAAAATTGTTTTTATTTTTAAAGCATAACAAGGGGGAAAATGAAAGTGTTTTTTTTTTTTTTTTTAGCTCACATGTCTCTCACTAGAGCCCAGACAGGCCCTCTTATTGCCCAGAGCACTTGCCCTGCTCTCTGTGTTAGTTGGGCTTTATCTTGCTGTGACCTTTACTGCTTGCCCCCACGATGTGTGGGCCACGGTGTAAAAGATTAACAAGTTTCACTCTTTAAAAAAAAAAACCAAAAAAATAAAAAGCCTTAGACAAGAAAAGAAACAAAGTATTAAGATCTGAAACCAGCAGATTCAATGCAGGATGTGAAAGACTAAGATATAAAGCATAGGTAATTATTGTACAGATCGTGTGCTCTCTGAGAGATTAACAAACATAAATCAAAGTGCCATATTAAAATCATTTTTATCGTAATGCTTTATTTTGTGCTGCTAGAGCAAAGCTATTTAAATATCTTTCAACGAGCTTTAAATTGCTATATTCAAATTCTTAAGGAACAGTACTTAAACAACTCTTAACATCAGTCACTGATGTATATTTAATTCTCAGCCATAAATGCATATGTAAAGAAATCTTATACTAATATATATTACAGTTATCCATGCAACATTTTAAATGTATAATACTTTTTATAGATATATATATACACATACAGTATAGTGTATAGTTATATATAAGCACGCACACACACACAATTACACGCAGACACTTACGCGTTCACATGTCATAAATATCATATTATTAATCATTTATTATATAGCGCTAGCAAGTTCCGTAGCGCTGTACAATGGTATATGCAGATGTGATTTTATTATAGCTTTCCTGTACAGTGAGATTGAATATATATATATATATTTTTCTATTCTCATTTTACAAGCAGAGATGAACGTATTAATCTTCATAAAATGACATTGATTTATTAAATCATATCACAGCCTTTTTAACAAAGAATAAACTTCGCTCTTGTTACAAACGAAGCACTAACACCAAGACAGGCAGAACAATTATTCGTCCACACGCAGGAAACGTTTCGAACGGTTTATTGAATAGCGGTTACACAGGTAACCCGTAAAGTGCCAGGTGGTGAGGAGACAGCGCCTGTTTTTTTTCCCCTTGGCCAAGGCTTGGCGCACAAAGGGTGCTGCTGGGATGAATCGATCTGACTTTTGGTGGACAGGAAGAAGCTCAGAAAATCTATTTCCAATGAGAATCCATAAACAACTGAGCTGTAAATGTGGTAATTGTGAGGGAATACTTAAGAGCTGTAATGAATGGTTGGAACGTTTTCTTTGATCCAGAGCAATCATTTGTGTAAAGTGTCAGTTTTATTGACATTCCAGGGATTCTCAAAATGTGTCAATCTTAATCTCCTCCTCCCTTACCCTTCTTCAAACCTCCCCCCCCCCCAACCTCATAAAAAAAATCACTCAGAACCGGAGCATACATATAAAGAGACAGAATAAGACATCAGATTCTCTTCCATATCCTGCTCACTATACACCTGGGCAAGCCTTGTTTAACCTTGCTGTCAGGGAGAGCTACATTTAAAAGGCTTTCTGGAGAGCAGACTGCCCCCCTGCTATAGTAAAAGTATGGACATGTAAAGCAAAGCAACTACAACCCAGAAACTAATTTAAATCCACAAGCTAGCAGCTGGTTTAAATACAGCCATTGCCTCATAACCTATAGATCTGAACACAGAAAATCCCACTAATGCTACAATTTAGATCGCATTAGACCCTCACAAAATGGAATAGGCAGCTCTATTGCCACTAAGCTGTAGAACCAATTGCTTCTGGCACAGAAAGGGTTAAAATCCCACCAGGGTCGGCTGAGGTGTAGATTCACTGTGGGTCGCTGGCTGAAATGGAGAATCTGAAATAATGTGAATTAAAAATAAATAAAAATTAAAAAAATGATGAAACTCTTAGAAAATCCAGGGTATGGTTACATACTCAACACTGATCTACACAGCAGCTAATTCGTGGTGCACGTTCCATGACCTTACTGTGAACTGTTTAACCCCTTAGTGGCCAGGTGAGACTTCAAAGAGCAAGGTATAGAATGTGTATGTGCAGGTCCAGGGAAGGTTGTGTGAATTTGACTCCGAACTTACTGCATATAAATTGACTTCAGACTGTGGACGATCTATTTCCTTAAACTGAATGACTCTTTTCAAACGAACAGTCTCTCTCTCCCCCCTCCCCTCTCCTTTTCCCTTCAAGTCACACCAGCCTTGTAATCAGCAACAAAAGCTGACATAAATCAGGAGCGGATTGACAGAGGCTGACAAATAACTGACTGATGGTGGTGAAGTCACATTGACAATTGATGGAGGGGAGGAGAGATGGGGAGAGCAAAGCTGGAAGGTGAGGGAGGGATAGAGTTCTATTGGAAACATGTGACTCTCACATTCCCCAGCCTTTGCATTGGTCTCATTGTGTCATCAGCCACCTGATTGGAAGGATTCGCCTCTTACTTTGGTTATGGGAAAGCAGGCTTTCTGTAAAGTCGTGCGGTAGGGTGAAAATTCCCCAACAATGCTTTCAAGGAGCAGGCCTGCAAGGCTTTACAGGGCACCAGGAAAGGGCTGGCTAATATTGGACTGGGGGGGGCAACTTCAAACAAATAGCCCACTTTGACTCCAAACCTGCACACTATCAGTCCACACCCCACTCCCTTTCTTTATTTTATATTAAATGTTTTATACTGATACTATATATAATATAATAACATAAGAATACCGTCACATAGTGCATTTTATGTGAGGCAGTGCACCTGCCAGCACTCCACTTTACATCCAGTGAGGCCTCTATTTACAGGGGTTCTGTCACCTTTGGGGGTCTTTGCATAAATATGACCCCCAAAGGTGACGGAACCCCTGTAAATGTACCTGAAAGTGACACGACCACTTCTATTGTGCCCACTTTGTCCTTTGATTGCTTTGGAATGGCCGCTAAAATCCAAATCAGTCCATATGAGTATTTCATAATGAATTCAAAATACGATAATCAACCTGTTACAATTACTGTGTTGTATTGTTCTATGCTTGTGGTCTACTTTCTGCAGGTTGGTTCAGTGAAAACACCTTGACATTGAAATGTCTGCTTAAAGGAACACTGTAGGCACTGTAACACCTTCATGTCATTTAAGTGGTTATAGTGTCTGGAGTCCCCTGATGCCGTTTCTTCAGAAACGGTTTAGCCATTAAGGGAAGCTGGTTCCATGGACCTCCTGGCACCAAACCAACCTTATTCTAATTGAGTTGTTATGGTACCGGCAGTGTTCCTTTAAATTTATTTAACACTATCCCAGACCATACACCCAAAAGGCTATCCAAACTTTGATATCCTCACAATCCAAACATTACATGAGCACATGTTTTTGACATACCTATTTATTGGGGAAGTTTAAAACAAGCCTTGTTAAAGGTGAAATGTTAAACATAAAACCCAATTAAGTTTCAATTACAGTTATTCTCCAGGATTTAGCATTAATAGTAAAAGCTCAAATGTACCCTCCATATGATAACACATTTTGTATTATTATTATTATTACATTTATAGTAAGGATAAGAAATTAACAAGAGAAAAATGGTTATACTCAATTTGTGTATTGGAGCAATTAAGGCATCCCTGGTTAAAAACACAACATGTGATGCCTAGGTAGACTATTATTTATTGAACAAATCTATATATAATAATGCTTTCATCAGCACCCCTTACCGAACAGCTTTGCAACCTTTTAAAGGAACACTATAGGGTCAGGAACACAAACATGTATTTCTGACCCTATACTGTTAAACCTACCATTTAGGGGGCTTTCCCCCCTCTCAGCCCCCTTAAAAGGAATTAAAACTCACCTTATTTCTAGCACCGCGCCAGTCCGCCGGCACTGGCCCCGCCCCCGATCCACCTCCTTAATGACATAAAATCTGCCGATTTTTAGCCAATCCAGTCATCATTGGACTGGCTAAAATTGGCAAAGAGGTGGGATGGGGTCAAATGCCGCTTTGGCCAGTCAGCACTTCTTCATAGAGATGCATCTCAATGCATCTCTATGAGGAAAATTCAGCATCCCCATGCAGAGCGTGGAGATGCTGAATGACAGTGCTGCCTACTGTGCAGCACTACCCTGGGAATCATCTCCTGTGGCCATCTGAGGAGTGACCACTTGGAGGTGTCCCTAGGGGCAATGTAAACATTTCTCAGAAAAGGCAGTGATTGCATGAAAATGCCTGAAGGCAATGATTATACTCACCAGAACAACTACATTAAGCTGCAGTTGTTCTGGTGACTATAGTGTCCCTTTAACCCCTTAAGGACCAAACTTCTGGAATAAAAGGGAATCGTGACATGTCACACATGTCATGTGTCCTTAAGGGGTTAAGTCCAGATTGTTAACCACCTGTTTCCCTTGCTCGCTGATCCCATCTTCAACACTGTTTCTGTTTCTTCCTTTACCCTAGGATTGTTCTGCCCAGTAACTGAAGAGGACAATTCAGCAATTCTTCAGTCCCCTTCCCCACCATCTCACCCTTCACACCTTACTTTGCTTTCTTTTTCTCTTTTCTTTCAATCTTGTTTTGTATTTAACTAACACCTTTCATTTGTCCGCTACATTCCTATGGAGATCAAGGCATTATTGCCTAAAAACTAAAAAGTAATCGTCTGAAAATAATTCGCTCTTGGTGGTATATGTTTATTTAAAGGCTAGTGATGGGATTCTATTCATGATATCCAGATACTGTGCTCCTTGCCTGATCTCTTCCCCTCCCCTTATTGATCATGTGATAAACTGCCTCTCTTCTGTCTCCAACTGGTTGTATGAATGTTTTATAAAAGTTAGTCTTTCCAGATCAGGACTTTTTCTCTTTCCTATTGTAAGCACTAACCCTCTCCCTGTCAGTCAGCATTCTTTTATTCCTCATATCTAAATCCTAAATCATGTTCCTCTTAAAATGCAATTTGCCAGTTCTAGCAAGATGTAACCAAAGCTTCTGTTCATCAACTTTTTGTTTTACCTACAAAGCTTTACACATCAGTACCCAAAATAAAATGGCATCTCCATTTCAGTGGAGTACAAACTGAGGTAGGGGCGTTCCCAGGTGACAGGTAATAGTAGTTTCACAGGACACCCCTTTTTTGCATTGTCACTCCTTGTAGAGTGGCCGCACGGGAACACAAAATAGGATCTTCATGTTCCACTGCCTGGTCTGTCAGGGCTGCTTCAGGCTCCGAGCAGAAGTGTGAGGATATGACTGGATATCTTTCCTACCCTCTGTACCATTACCTAGCATGCTGCTAGCTTGGGAACCTGAAGGTGAACTAACAGACCGGGCAGAGGTACAAGACGATGCTCTGCTGTTGTCTCGTGTGCCAATGCTACACCTGGGACAAAGGGAGGGTAAGGGAGGCACACAAGGGGGAATCAGGAAAGACGCAAAATGGGGTGAGGGGGTAAGAAGAGACATGCACTGGTGTAATTGCCATTAAATAGAAACCCCAGATACTCCTTACCTATTTAGAAATAATTGATCAATATCAATCCCTTTGTTCTCTTTGTCAATGACCTCTGTGTGTGTTGTTTCTTCACACATCCAAATCTTATTTATAGAACTACTTTAGGTCTGCCTCATAACAGCAGTCCACTCTTGCTGTCCCTCTGTCCACTTTAATATAATAATAACAAAGTATTTAACCAGAAAAGGTACATTCAGATTACTCTGGTTTTCAACATCATCTTCAATTTCTTACTCTACAATGACAGTTGGTATAAACATTTCCAATTGCCCGCAAGCCATTGGCATGATAAAATTCAGCACTGGTGGGTAGAAATTCACCCATGGTGAATGTGCTATGGACCCTTGCGGCTTGCAATCCTTTATGCTTGTATTGTCTGCCTAATATTGTGTAGGTTCCCTTTTGTGCTACCAAAACAGCTCTGAACGTGTCCTGTGGTATCTGACACCAACACATTAGCAGAAGATCCTTTAAGTCTTGAAAGTTGTGAGGTGGGGTCTCCATGGATCAGATTTGTTGTTCCAACACATCCCATAAATGCTCCCACGGCAACATCTGTCATGTTCTTCAAACTATTCTTAAACAAATTTTGCAGTGTGGAAGGGTGCATTATCCACTGCCACTTCCATGGCCACTGCCATCAAGGAACACCAGTGCAATGAATACGTGGTCTGCAACAATCTCTAGGTAGGTGGTACATGTCAAAGTAACAACCACATGAAGTTCTAATTTTTTCGTTAGTGGACAGGGTTTAACATGTGCAATCTGGCCAGTCTGACCGCAAACTGCGATGCACTGTGTGTTCTGACACCTTTCCATCATGGTCATCATTATGTTTTTCAGCAATTTGAGCTACATTAGCTCTTTTGTGTGATCGGACCAGATGGACTAGTCTTCACTCCCCACATGCATCAATGAGTCTTGGGCACCCATGACCCCTACACCGGTTCAGTTGTCCTTCCTTGCACCACTTTTGGTAGGTGCTAACCACTGAATACCGGGAACACCCCACAAGACTTGCTGTTTTAGAGATTCTCTGAACCAGTCATCTAGTCATCACTATTTGGCCCTTGTCAAAGTCACTCAGAACTTTTCACTTGCCCATTTCTCCAGCTTTCAACACATTAAAATTAAGAACAGACTGTTCACTTGCTGCCTAATATATCCCACCTATTGACTTTGTAATGATATAATCAATGTTATTCAATTAACCTGTCAGTGGTTTTAATGTTGTGGCTGATCAGTGTATAGGTGTGAGGGCTAGTAATTGCCCCAGTCTCACAACTTTATCTCCACACAAAAATAATACAAATCTTCCATATAGTCCATTATAGCCCAGCAGTGCCATTCTCTCTCTCACTATACAGAGATACAATCCATTGCATTCTCTCATAATAGAGTGTAAGCTTTTATGGGCAGTATTAAGGACAATGGGAGAAATTACATGACATAGGTGCGCCTGCCTGTATTTCTTTGACTTGTCTTTGAAAGAAAATAGAGAAACATTGTGCAAACACTTTATGAATAATGAGAGCGGCTGGAGACATGAACCATAAAATGTAAAACAAGCCCAGTGCTTTGAGCAAAGAGGCGAATCCACCATGAGGAGGGAGAGAGGGGGAGGAATAAAGAAAGAAAGAGAAAAAGCATTAGAAGCAGGGAGAAAGGGGACGTCACATCCCCTTGACCCTCCAATCACCTCGGGGTCCCATTTGATTGGAAGGCGGCAAAGGCTTTAATCTCAGCTCTAATTCAGAGGCTTTTGAAGTGAGTTTCACTGGCAGAACTCTGGCTGGCTGCGCTGCTGATCACACTGCGCGCTCTGTACCAGGAGTGGGCGCAGGACCGGGCTGGAACACCAGGATCTTACAGCAGTGGAACCCTCTGATCCTGACTGGATGGAACGTTCACTCCCTTAGCAGCTGTGCACAGAGTTACATTGTTACAAGGAGCCCAGGAGCCGGGCATTGAAGGCACAGCACCGATATATTGTATCTGGATTCAGGTTCCAGCGAGAGGCAGCGTTATATCTGCTGGATATTGACTGAGCTGTGTGATCCCCTGTATCTGGTGGATATAGACTGTGATCCCCCTGTATCTCTTGGATATAGACTGACACCCCAGCTGTGTGATCCCCTGGATTTAGACTGACACCCCAGCTGTGTGATCCCCTGGATATTGACTGACACCCCAGCTGTGTGATCCCCTGGATATTGACTGACACCCCAGCTGTGTGATTCCCCTGTATCTGCTGGATATTGACTGACACCCCCGCTGTGATTCCCCCCTTATCTGTTGGATACAGACTGACGCGCAGGCTGTGGGATCTTCCTGTATCTCTTGGATATAGACTGACACGTTGTAACAGCAGTCTAGGCGGCACCATCTCCAGGCAGTGCTCTGCACCGATGAGCCGGTGTCTGAAGGTCACTGTACAGCACCGATACCAGGATCGGCGATAGGATACTGGGGTATTTGTAGGATCCCACGTCGCTGGCATCTCGGGGATACTTTGTTACAGCTTGTCAACCAGCACCCCTGGGGGTCTCTCTCCCCTCGTTTCCCCCAATGCCTGTTAGGGGGTCATGATCAGCTCGCCATTGGCTTCTGGAAGTCGTGTGAGTCCAACAGCCCGGGAGAGCGGAGACACCGGATCGTCCCCGGCTAACAGAGCCTGCTTCCTGCACCCCGTACCCCCCTCTGACCCCCTGCGCCAGGCCGCCAGGCTCCCTATCAAGGTGCTCAAAATGCTGACAGCCCGGAGCGGACACATCTTACACCCGGAGTACCTCCAACCACTGCCCTCCACCCCAGTCAGCCCTATAGAGGTAAGGAGGCAATACACACTACTGCTGGCTTTATCTGAATACACACATTCAGACACAATCATACCCAGAGACACACTGTTTAGTATTCAACACAATCACACACATATGTATAGTATATATACATTCACACACAGACACACTATATGTAGTAAACATATACATTCAGACATACTATGTATAACACATACACAGACACACAATGCATAGTGTATATATGTACATTTATACAAACTATGTATAGCATATACATACAATCATACACAGACACAGTATGTATGTATGGATCTATATATATTCATACAAAGACACACTATGTACAGTATACACATTCATACACACACTGTAGTATTTATACATACGAGAGGTTGTGTTTTCTATACATACACACACTTCTATTCACACCTCACATACGCACTGTACTGTTGAGTATTCTTCACACACAGACACACACACACACATATATACTAGATACTGTTAGATATTCTATGCATATAGTAGTATGTTAATCGATGCCATTATTATTATCACGGTGAAGCTCGATGTTTGCTTCCTCTCCTTCCTCCCCTTTCCCCTTCCTCTCCTCTGATCTCAGATCTCACAGCTTCCTTCCCTCTCCCCCCTGTAGTAATACTTCCGAACAGACTGTTTTCCTCTCTCCACCCTTCGGGCAATGGCAATGACTTACACCGGGGTTAGAGCCCTGCTGCCCAGCCACTCTCTGCACACAGCCACAGACTGCCTTCACTTCCCTGGGCTGTCTGCCTGGCTTACTGGGGGACCTATAGTCTCACTACAGTGTACATTATACACAATAATAATGGCGGTATTTATTATAGATTGATTTTAATACACTGCAGCGCACTCTCTTACAGTCAGGAGATCTAACACGCAAAATGAAATATAACTATAATGTATTTAGTGTAGCTTATTTACTATAATATAGCATTATATCTGTATAGGTATACTTATACACACACACACTGTACCACAATCTGTCCACATACATACAGACTATATCATTTATAAAATAGTTTATAGATAAATAATACAGACTATATATTGTTGTTGCTAATTAAGTAACATTCTACAGTAATATTGTATGGCAATGTTATTCTTGTAACATTCTATGCAGTATAATCTAACATTCTATGCAGTAATAATATATAGTGATGTTATTAATCTAACATTCTATGCAGTAATAATATATAGTGATGTTATTAATCTAACATTCTATGCAGTAATAATATATAGTGATGTTATTAATCTAACATTCTATGCAGTAATAATATATAGTGATATTATTAATCTAACATTCTATGCAGTAATAATGTATAGTGACATTCTATGCAGTGATAATGTATAGTGATGTTATTAATCCAACATTCTATGCAGTGATAATATATTGTGAGTGATGTTGTACATGGTATATTACCTGTTTTTGGACATTCTTCACTTACATGCAGGGATTTAAGAGCACTTTGTTTTATGCCAAGGGCTGAGATTAAAGCCCAGCAGATTAAGGCAATATCACCGTGTGAATATTATATATGAAATTCTAGCCGAAGGGTCAATGGGTAACTTGGATGAATTTAGTCTTTCCCATGCCATTGTACAAAATCAAGCTTTCACAAAATCACTGGCTATCCAGAAATCAGCTTATATCATTAAATTGGCAAATTATCAATAGTTTGAGTATTAACTTGTATCTGGAGTTGTAAAACTTACTTGTAATTAAAAAAAAAAGTAAATCTTAAAACAATATATGTCTAGGTAGAATAAATATGTAATAAATAAAACAGACATGACAAAATGCTAGTTATTTAAATTTAGGAATTTGTGTGTATAAATATATTAAAACAGACATATAGAAAAAAACAACAGACACGCAGATATAGTGTAAAATTAAACGTATTGATGTCAAGTAATATTGAGCGAGGCTGTGTATTGAGGCCTCATTTAAAAGAAACGTGAGCCCTTTTATAATGGGTAACAGTTTTTGAGGAGGGCATACTGAGGGCCAACATCACCCCCTGGTGACCCCTCTGATGTTCCCTATTTACATCTCTACATATGTTGCAATTCAATAGCGTTATTAAGTTTAAGAAATCATTGTGCTACCTTAAAGTATAAACGATCTAAGCCAAAAAAATGAGTTAAAAATATAAATTTGTCATCCGGAATAACAGAGTTTTAAACTAATTACTTTCCATAAACATATAGGCATCTAGATAAAACATTTACCAAGCCAAGCATCTGGATAATATATCGAGCTCAATTCGGAAATGTTTTTTAAGGGGAAGATTTGGGATTAATTCACAACAAATCCTATTCTTCATATTTCCTTAGCTAGCGAAATCCACCAGGTGAATAGGGGCGACCGGGATATATACACAATCCTAAAACCTGCTCTGTCTAAAGCAATTCATTATTTGTTCTTAAGTCACATTCATCATCACTATGTTATTATTATCATTACACGTTATTATATCATTACATCTAGAATATAGAAGGTAATATGTGTGTGTATATATGTATATACATATACTATTTTATTTATATACACACAGATAAATATATACACACACACACACACACACACACACACATATATATAAATGCAGTATATACATAGTGCTGGCTGAGGGTTGTTAGATGATGATTATGGGGTATTAATGCAGTATATACACTGTGCTGGCTGAGGGTTGTTAGATGATAATGATTGGGTATTAATGCAGTATATACACTGTGCTGGCTGAGGGTTGTTAGATGATGAATTTTGGCTAATAATGTGTGTATAGTGTCCCCCAGGCCTGTACTGACCCTGTCTCTCTCTCTCCCCCAGCTGGATGCCAAGAAGAGCCCCCTCGCCCTGTTGGCCCAGACCTGCTCTCAGATCGGCAAGCCGGACCCAGCCCCCTCCAAACTGTCCTCAGTGACCGGCTCATCCTCCGGGGGGGACAAAGACTCCAAGTCCGCCCCCCTCAAACTCAGCGACATCGGGGCGGAGGACAAGTCCAGCTTCAAGCCTTACTCCAAGACTCCGGACAAGAAGGAGCAGTCTTCCGGGGACAAGTCCGGCTTCCGGGTGCCCAGTGCCGCCTGCCCTCCTTTCACTCCCAGGACCGGCAGCCCCGGCTCCCCGCGGACCCCCCCTCCTCCCGCGGACCCCAAGCCCAGCGCGGAGAGCGCGGACAAGAAGGACGCGGAGCAGTGCAGCGCCAAGGGCTCCTCATCCCCGCACGGCCGGCTCAGCGTGGACCTGCCCCAGGCTCACTCCGAGGGCTCCTGCAAGAGCCTGTCCGCCGCACCGTCCCCCACCCCGGTGTCATCCTCCGGCTCCTCCTCGGGCTCCGTGCTGGCCTCCGGCCTGGTGGCCCCCGTGTCCCCCTACAAGCCCGGCCACACCGTGTTCCCGCTGCCCCCTGCCGGCATGTCCTACCCGGGCTCCCTGTCCTACGCCGGATACCACCCCCAGTTCCTGGCTCACGGGGTGTCCCTGGACCATTCCAAGGGCGGCCAGCTGGGGAGCCTGGGCTGCTCCAGCAAGTCCTCCTCCAGCCCGCTGACCGGGGCCTCCCCGCCCTCCGTGATGACCGCCAGCCTGTGCCGGGACCCCTACTGCCTGAGCTACCACTGCGCCTCCCAGCTGGGGGCCAGCGCCTCCTGCGGCCACGACCTCAAATCCGGATACCCCCTGATGTACCCCAGCCATGCCCTGCACGGGGTCTCCCCGCCCTCCCTGCCCGGCCACCCCCTCTACCCCTACGGCTTCATGCTGCCCAACGATCCCCTGCCCCATGTCTGCAACTGGGTGTCCGCCACCGGCCCCTGTGACAAGCGCTTCTCCTCCTCAGAGGAACTACTGGGCCACCTGCGGACACACACCGCCTTCCCAGGGGCCACGGACAAACTGCTGCCAGGGTACCCCAGCTCCTCCTCACTGGCAGCCGCTGCCATGGCCTGCCACATGCACATGCCACCCACAGGACACTCATCCAGCCCTCTCACCCTGCGCAGCCCACACCACCACCCCCTGGGACTCAGTACCAGCCGGTACCACCCCTACTCCAAAAGCCCTCTGCCCTCAGGAGGGGCCCCAGTGCCAATGCCAGCAGCCACAGGACATTACTATTCACCCTATGCCCTGTATGGGCAAAGACTAACCACAGCATCAGCTCTAGGATACCAATGACTACCAGTAGGGGGCTATGGAATGTGGAGATAAATGACTTCAATCTTTTGATTTTTATTCTTGTTTTTTTTTTTTTTTTTTTTCTAAGGAAAAAAAATGAGATCAATGTGTGTTCATTTGAGGACTGGATCCGTGGACACTCTTATTTATTTATGTTAGCTCCAAGCAGGACGTCTAAAATAAACTAAAAATGAAAGTGCATTTCTGGATAGGTAAAGTGGAAATCTCATGTACAATTCTAAAACAACAGGGACACCATAACTTGAATCCTCCTAGTGTTACTTAAAAACCAATGACTGCTTATTGTATTGTACCTTATTTAACGTCTCATTTGGGATCAAGCCCCCTCTCCCCCCCCAAAAAAAATATCATTACATTACAATGCATGTTTGTTACTAAAAAAATAAATAAAACAGCCGGCAGTTTGTCCTAATTTAAAATTGCAATTATTTTTAAGGTGTTAAAAAAAAATAAAGATAAAAAAAAAAAAAAAAAACAGAGAACAGGTTATTTTTTGTATGTATTCTGGAAAAAATGATTTTATTGCGAAAAAAAAAAGTCCCTAATTTGCCTTATTTTTGTTCGGGGATAAATGCTTTTTTTTTTTTTTTCTTTCTTAATTTCTGTCACATGAAAATGTTTGCAAGTTCCATCAGTGATTTTTGCATCCTGTATCAAACTCACAGTGTACCTGCTATAAAGATTAAAATACATTATATTTGATTTAATATGTTTTAAATTTATTTCAAACTGGGTTTAAATTTCCTTCCGATTTCTGTAAAAGCCGAATTAAACGCAACCCATTTTTGTATTACTGAAAAAAAAAAAACTAGGATTAAAAAAAACCTGTATATTTCCACTTAAATATAAAGTATATGAATGAAATTTTCAATGACTATTTGTATTTTTTTTTTTACATGATTTTTATTACAAACGTGACTTTCCTTTAATCACTAAATAGAAGCTTAATATATTTTCATGATATCGTTAGAAATGGAATTTAATGAAGAAAACAGTGTCTGTCCAAACGATTTCATCTATTGGGGTTTTTTTTTTTATTTTGTTTTTTTTTTAAGTGATTTTAAGAACACGAGTAAAATATGTATAAAAAGCAGTATACAAAATTAAATTTTTTATAGTAAAATAAAAACGTAGTATTATATAAAACTAATAATATTTAGGAAAATACGTTTTTTTTTTTAATATCACCAGATCAAAGAAAGTAGTTAAAAACAAAATGTTAATTAATATATGGGTTAAAAAATGTGCAGCTGTGTTGTTTATTGTCACAAAATAGCTAATAGGACATTTAAAAATCCAAACATGATTTAATGTATAGAATCAGGGCAGTAATATTTAGCTAAAGGATCAAAGAGCTCTAATTAAGTCAGTCTATTCTATATACAGACTGACATATTGTGCCGCAGCTTTTGTTACAGAGGTGTAAAAATGCCAGACTTGTCCCAAGATGTGTACCCTCTCCCATAGGCCCCCCAGTTTCATTTTGCTGCCTTGGGATTACAACATGCATTGCTTTTGCAGTATACCGGGAGAATGTGCTAAAATTGTAAAACACATTGTAATGGTTTAACTAGGAAAAAAGCCAAGGCAGGTTCAGGCAAAACTAAGACCAATGTTTAAATTCACTGTATTGTGTGTGTGTGTGTGTGTGTGTGTGTGTGTGTGTGTGTGAATCCTGTGTCTGCTAATTTTCCCCATGCAGTTCACTTCAAGAAGTCAAAATAAGTAAAATCCATAAATGCTCATAGTGTGAATGCATTGTTGGTTTGTGTGTATTTTTTTATTTTATATATTGTTTGTTTTGATTTTCCTTTTTTACAATGACTATTTTAAGCTTACCTATTTTGTGTGGATCTATTGCTTTAACCCCTTAAGGACACATGACATGTCTGACATGTCATGATTCCCTTTTATTCCAGAAGTTTGGTCCTTAAGGGGTTAAACACTCTAATTAATACTCATATTGGAGTGCTATTTATGAAGATACACGCATTTCTTTAGATTTTTTTTCCCCAGAGAAATTGAACAAAAATTGTCTCTTAAACAAAAAGATTAGAAAAATCCAACGTTTCGAGGTCCATTAGCTAAATGGCAGGTTATGTTCAAATGAAAATCACTTGCAAAATTACTGACTTGGGGAAACTTATTTAATGCTGCTAGATATTACATTTTATTCCACCTTAATGAATTTTTATTGTGAATCTGTTCTGAAAATATACCCCAGTTTAATGAGTCAACGATTTACTATATATTTTATACGTTTGGTTTCTGGAAAAAAAAGCCACAGGGTAAGACTTCGTTATAAATGTATAATTAAACACACATAACAGATTACGTTTATTAATAATATCTAGATATGTTTGAATGGTTTAACCTACTATCCTGTGTGCATTTTACATTTTAGTTCTTATATAGATTTTTTTTAAATAGATTTTTCAAACATTTTCAACTTTTCTTGTATTTTAAGAGGGTCCTGTGAGTGATTATTTTATGATTACTAAGTCTTTGAAAGGCATTCTCCCATCCTACCTTGCACCAGCTGTAGAAGTCCCAAAACCTATAGGGTACCACAATAACTGCTTTAAATCTCACTCCTATTTATCTGATGTGGGTCCCAGACACCTCAATTCTCTTAAACTCTCGGTAAATGTCACCTAAACTTAATTCATAAATGGGGAAAAAGGCTACCATAACCACTTTTAAAAAAAAAAGAATATAAAATAATAATATTAATAATAATTATATATAGAATATAATATATAAATATGATTTAAATATACACTAAGACTAAGGGATATATTCTTTTTCGTGTAGTGAGTGTCTCCATGTGATCGTCTTGTAGAATTATAAATGATTACCTTTTTTTTTAGAATGAGCATGTATATCACAATATATGTTAATAATATATATTATTATTTTTATTATCAACATATCTGTTGTGAATGAGGCTTGTTAGCACTGCCTGATTTTACCATGTGATGATACTGTGTGATCATTGCATGATCTTTGCACGGGATGTACTCAGATCCTATGTGGTGTGACTCTCAGCGTGGGATTGAACTCGCTATTCTCTAATATTTGCGTTTTGATGTTAATCCAGAATTGCTGGTAGCGTTATTCTGCAGGGTTTGGAAGCAGATCTAAATAAACAATAAACATGGAGACATAGCACTCTGGGAGCTGTGTCTGAACAGAGCTACTTAGCTGATGGAATTTGGAAGTTCACAGGATTCCACTAATCGATTCTAGGAAGCCTCACCGTAAACACAAAATCTGCTCTTACCTGTGATAGCAAGATAAATCGATCTGCAAGTACAGGTGTGTTTGAATATCTTACATCCATATATATAGCTAAATAAATAAAAAGAAATATATTTTGACACACATCAATGAAATATCAACACCACATACACAAATGACATACAATGATAAAACTAGAAAAATATATCATGTAAATAAATATAAACTGCAATACACAGAATATTTTATTGATGTGTTTAATAAAATTGACCATAAAATCTGCTTGCCAATAAGGAGATTATACAGGATAACATTCCTGAAACTGTACTTGATGCACATAAATGATTAGACAGATAAACCGACAGACAGACAGCAAGTTGTGACGAACCGATCTGCCCAATGTAAACCAGCCGACTTTCAGACAATGTCCAACTCGACTATTCTGGCCTGCATTCTGCAATCGATTGTCAACACATCACAGCTCCCTGATTCATAAATAATGTCTTGGGTATAAATGCCTGTCCACAGATCTATGCAACATAACCGAGTGGGATATTATATATAATTATCTGCGAATATTTTGTTTGTCCCTTAAAAGACATAGTCTGTTCTGCAATCAATACTCAGCAATTATTTCACACTTGTTTATACAATCACACACAGATCTTTATAATCCATATGAATTATTTCTCTCTCTCTCTCTCTCTCTCTCTCTCTCTCTCTATGTAAATAAATAAATACAAATATATATAACGCACACACTATTATACATATGTATGTATGTGTTTGTGTGTGTGTATATATATATAATGTATATGCACACACACTAACTAGAATTATTCTTGGATTATGTAAGTATTTAAAAATGCTGTGTTTACGATATATATATATATGTAAAAAATAAATAAATAAATATATATATATATATATAGTACACATACACTATTATACATATGTATGTATGTGTTTGTGTGTGTCTGTGTGTGTGTATATATATATATATAATGTATATGCACACACACTAACTAGAATTATTATTGGATTATGTAAGTATTTAAAAATGCTGTGTTTACGATAAATAAATAAATATATATACAGTACACATACACTATTATACATATGTATGTGTGTATATATATATAATCTATATAATGTATATGCACACACACTTACTAACTAGACGTATTCTTGGATTATGTAAGGATTTAAATCAAATTCGGTGTTTACGTTATATATATATATATATATGTATGTAACGCAGCAGTCAAACCTGTTGAGCATTTAATGTGCCATTCTAGGCGAGATAAAAGATAGAACTCACAGTAAATTGTAGCGAGTGTTCGAGATACTCTTAACACGACTCATTCAGTCATTTGAAAGTACAGCAAATATTTTGCATATTTTTTTTTCTATCCACTGCAAGAAAGATAAATCAGATCCTCTTTGAATCTTTTTAAACTGTCTGATGTGTGTGTTTTTTTCATCTCCGGATGATTTAAAGATAAGCTGACAATTCTGTCACAAATCTTCAGTGTCAAATAAAAACCTCGAATTAATGATAACAAAGAATTGAATGGACGCCTACAGGAACCTGCAAGATGAAAAATACTTCAAAGAGACTTAAATGGGATACAATTATATACACGTCCCTTTTTGCATTCTCATCAGATGGCTTGACTTAATTTTTTTTTATTCTACCAATTGTATTTTTAAAAATAATTTTGTATTTTTTTTTTTTAAATGCAATGATTTGTCAAGAATAAAAACGTGTTTACAATGCACTGCTGTCATGTTCCAAAAATGCATTAGATGTCAGGGAAAAGCATAGGAAGAGCTACTTAACAATGAATCACAATGCCAGATAACCTCAGACCTCACATAAATTTTTAAATAAAAAAAAATATAAAAGCAATTCTCTCCTGCTTAACATAAAATTACCCAGTACGAATGCAGTAATTTTATTAAATATATTTATTTGCCCTTTATTCTCAGTTATTGCAGTTTTATCACATCGCCACTAGACGTCTCCACTGAGCTCATAAATATACCATTCCAATCTTTCTTTTAGTTTAATTTTATAATATACATACCCTGTTTTATTAAATCCATACAGTACAAAGCAGTAACTGTATAGTTATATAAAACAGAACATGCCCCACCAAACTTATTCTTTAAACAGAAATTTTTTCTTTTTTTTTACAATTCTCAATTTATTCTGTATATTCTAATTTTTTTTTTGTGTTTAACCCAGGATTTTTGTTAATACTCTCAAAAGTCATTTTTACAAGTCAGAAATAAAATCTCTGATCTACAACAAGGGAAGTGTCTTCAGATAAATATATTAAGGGAGATAAAACGAGACGATGTGTATGTTTCAAGAAAGGACACTCTTATCTGGTTTGTAATTCCAAGTTCTATGAACACATATAAATTGCAAGCCAAGAAAACAATTGTCTGGATGGCGTTTCATATAAGATGATCTTATCAGAATTTCTGGGAGACAAATTCAGGCTCCTGAAATTGTAACTTTATCCACAGCTAAATCTTTTTGTTTTACAAGAAGCATCCTTTGCATCGAAAGGGACAGTGAAAAGTAGTTAGAGAGCCCTAATATTTTACCCTTTCCAATATCTAACCCCTCTTCCTTCAGTCCTCTTTATCTGAATGGCCTTACATTACTTTGCTATGACATCTAGTCTGGGGGTAAGGAAGAGTGGGGAGGGGTACACCTTTAATGGTATTACTATTGAAAATCATTCCATGCCTACAAGATGCTTTATAAGTTAATCTTTGATGGCCTAATGTTAAATAAGGATTGATAGGATGCATGGAATAAAGCCAATAGTAATAACCAGTTCTAGAACCTATTACTCATATCAATACATGTGTCTCCATAATTCACTGTGTGCTAATAAGTGCATTGTAAACCTTACTGTTAGAGAGAAAAAAAACTAAAATAGAATATTTCATCATATTTGTGAACATAAACCCTGTAGCCATGCTATATTTACTGTCCTATAAATTTACGTGTCAGGCAATAAATTCTGTGTACATACATTTAAACAGTACACATAAAACTGTTGCTCTGCACATCTGACTTTAAATCAATAAGCAATAATATGCACGTATCGTTTATTTTGTTTCCTGTCAGCTACGTGTTGTTGCATCACAGGAACACAGCAAGATATCTATATTCCTTTGCGTCAGATTAATGTACAGAATACAGCTACGCACGCAGTTGCGACTGTATTATACGCAGTGGCGCCTGGACAATGCGCAGTGGCGCCTGGACAATTCACACAGTTCACGTAAAGCTATTTATATCTATGTCAACTTTTTTTTTTTTTTTAAATAACCTGGTCACTAGCATTTTTAGTAACTTGCACTAGTGTTTATAACTATAACTTAAACATACATCAAAAAAATAAAAATCACAAAATATTCTTAAATTGATTCAATTCCCTATATAATATCACGTATTTAAACAGAGATCTCATCTCTCTACCTCCAATGCACCAAAAGCAATAACGTCATGTTGTGTATTTCTCGTTTGACCACGCTGCTGAACAGCTGAACACCCTCCTACAGCTAATTAGTATGTGAGGCATAAAAAAAAATTATCATACATCAACATCAAGTAGACATGTATAACATTTGACACACCAAATAGAGCTTGGTGTCAGCAGACAGGGAGAGAATGGTGTTTGATTAGCGGATTGTACAGCCTTAATGGGTGGAGAGGCATGTTCAGAAATGCATGGACTGTCACTCAGCTACAGGTAGTCCAGATACACAGAGACACAAGCAGGTAACAATACAAAGACACAGAACAAATCTGGACTCACAATGTGCCCAGTGCTGCTTATGATGATATAGATATGAATGGAGTGTTAGTATAGTCTCCTCTTTGGTTTTTCTTAACATTCTAAAACATTAATTCCTGGGATGTAACTTTTATGGAATGGCAAGAATAACAGAGAATATTCTAAACATGCATGGTTAGTATAAAAAAAATGGACTCTATGGAGTATTAGCCTTTAAAAGTTGTTACTATGTATTGCATGTTATCATTTATTAATACAGATAGACTGGGTGAGGATCCCCCCCACAGTGCTCTGTTTGGAAGGAATAATTGTATTGATTGCACCCACAAGCTTGCATGTTGAAGAATGTTCTGAGCTATTGATAATATAGCAGCTGCCTTATTGGTCACTAAATGGGGATTTGTTGAGAAATGCCAAAATAAATGCACAATATAGAAAATTGCTAAATTGGATTTTTTTTTTTACAATTTCTACTCCACAACAATTTCAGCAGAGGAGAATTACTAAGAGGGTTATTTGCTAAGTTGATAATTGTTGGGAATTCAAAGTTAATTTCAAATTTAAGGCCAAAGTAGTTGAACTGAGGAAAAAAAAAAACCTCCAAGTCAGCGGTGCTTCCAATTTGACTACTTTGGCCTTAAATCTAAAATTCACTTAGAATTCCTTCTGAATTCTGGAAAATTCGCATTTTTGCAAATAACTCTGTATGACTGTAGCAGTCCTATCGCTCATTTGTTAACTGAAATGTTGAAAGGTATGCAAAATAACATAGGTTTATATATATTATGAACTGTAGCGTTTGCCCCTGAGGCTGACAAGTCTGATAGATGCTGACAAGTCTGATATAATAATCGTGGTAGTGGTGATGGTTGTGAAGACTTTGATAAAGAGTCCATACTAGATCCTATGAAAGACAGGTGTAATATGATAGTCAGTGGCGTTCTCAGATAGGATGAGGATTATATAAACATATACAAATTGCTCTATTCAGTGTCCTTTACAATTCAAAGTCCTATTGTAGAGGAAGAGTGTTGGGTGGTATTAGATTAAATAAATTGAGATAACATACAGGTTTGCAAGCAATCAGAGGGGCAAAGGTTTATAAATAATATCAGGAAGTTACATTACTGAGAGGGTAGTGGATGCATGCCTTCCAGCTGGAGTGGTAGAGATTAACACAGTAAAGGAGTTTAAGCATGCGTAGGATAAGCATTAGGCTATCCTAGCTATAAGATAAAGCCGGGGACAAATTAAAGTATCAAGAAATATTGGGCAGACTAGATGGGCCGAATGGTTCTTATCTGCTGTCACATTCTATGTTTCTATAATCACAGTAAACACAGGGGAAGATGGAGCGAGGTAATGGTACCACTCTCTAGATCCCTGGTAAGGCCTCACCTGGCGTATTGTGCTAAGGTCAATCATACAGATATAATTCACAAGAGAATGCCAAATAAAATAACAAGGCCGTGTTAATAATAGCAACTGCACTTTTACAGATAAAACGACCACATCTAACACTTACAGTGACACAAGTACCTGGAGATGAGCTGGGATGTCAGAAAGCATCAAATCAAAGAAACAGATGATGGTTCACTTAAAATCTGAGAAAATGCGGTAAAATGCTTACTATGTGTTTGGACAGAAAAACCTGTATAAATGATAACTTACTATTGATATAATGGCTTAGAATCTGTGGTCCAACGCTACCAGCCAGGCCTTACAGTTACTCGCATTGCAAGCCTGGAGGGTCCGTGGCATAGGCAACAGAGGTTAATTTCTACTAGCCAGGGATACATTTCCACTTGCCAATGGCTAGTGGTCAGTGGAAATATTAAGCCCTATAATTATTATTAGAACAAGATAGACAATAACGTTATCACAATATAAAGCATATACATTATCAGTTGCGGGGAGTAAGAAGGGAACAGAAAACCCTCCACTTTACATTTGAGTAAGCTCATCAGAGAACTAGTCACAAGCTCACATCCAGGAAATTCTAAAAACCCTTTCCCCACAATATAAAATTATTTTTTCTTCACGTTTCATCAATGTCAGTTTGAGTACTAGGCCAAGGGTAAGCAACCTTCGGCACTACAGATGTTGTGGACAGCGCTATGGCTGTAAGAGCACCATCTGGAGTGCCGAAGGTTGCCATGTCACTAGGCCATGACTTCAACTGTCATGTAGATTGCTGAGGGTGGTGGGAGCTGCAGTTCATCTACAAATGTGTGTTTCCAACTCAGTAACTTGGGCCTAACATTTGCCAGTCAGTTCCAAAATCACCATAATTCACTAATTAGTGATTGTAGCCCTACATAACGACATTTTGCTAGAGATTGGAGAGACACAAAAAGTAGTGCGTTGAAAGCGTATAAGCTTAATAAAATAACAAAATGTGCTCATATACGCACACAGGGATACACATAAATGCTTTGGCATGCACATAAATTCAGCAGAGATTGCTAGCACAAAAGATCCATGTAATTGCTCAGAAAGTATTTTATATATATATATATATATATATATAGACATACACAAACGCAAACAAAGACAGCCACGCATCGCATTTCTTTTTAGAGTGGCGATGCACAGGGCAGACGCTTTGCAGAGGTGCTGCTTTTCTGCGGATTCAACAGGATTCAGTGAAGATGTCACTGTCAACACTTTGTCAGAATCTTCACTGTGAAAGAGATGGCTGTGTCACTTCACACCGCCGTGCATGGCAGGGACAACAGTGTGTGTCCAAACTCATTAATCACTTCATTTAACTCCTCTGCGAGTTGAGAAGGAGTTAATGAGCATCTCTTGGTTCTGGCTCCTTGACTCTGTTCTTGCTGCCCTTGTATAATGCGACCAAACACGAGCTTACTAATAATGCACTGGAACCCACAATTCTAATATTTTACTTAACCCCAGAAACACGTATCTATGAAAACTAAATTGCAAGGCTAATTCCTCTGATAATAATTAGCTCTTTCACAGTTTAAAAAGAATTATTTAAATAGAGAGTGGATAAATGGCTAGGGTACGCCTGTCAAAATTCAGAGCACGGGGGATGCATATCACCCTGATTTCATGTTATAGATTAGCATATTGCTTAGTGATATACAAAGTTAATTGCTTTATAATTAGAGGAATTTTCAAATTCTTAGAATCACGGCTCTAGAGGACATCTTAGAATCATATGTTCCAAAAACATAAAAAAAAATAAAGTCAGATGCCTATAGTAAGGTTTAACTGGTTTAACCCCTTAAGGACCAAACTTCTGGAATAAAAGGGAATCATGACATGTCACACATGTGATGTGTCCTTAAGGGGTTAAACTATTTCATAGGCCCTATTTTTTTTTTTTTTTTTTTACCATTTTCGTTAATGGGTTTTCTCCTATTTAAATTCTGTTTTTTTGGGGGGGGGGATTTGAAAGATGAGGGGAATCCCATGACGAGCAGTGCATTACGCTGGTCGGTAGCAAGCTGTTGGGATTTCCACTTCTGAAACACTAAAGCAGGAAGAGGAAAGAAAATATCAAGAGGTGAGTAGGCCGAAATGGCTAAAATGGAAAGATTACCCAACTCATTTATTTTCCCAAAACGTTACCCTAAATCTTGCAATTCCCTTGCCAATTCTCCGCAGTTCCACATTTAATGAATACGCCTAAATGTGTCTTTGAATATTCATAAATCTCCCAAACATACTGTACCCTTGCGTATCATCATAAATCACTTGCATTTAATAAACTCCTGTTGTATTGCCGTGGTGTGTGCGGACACTTGAAAAACACATGCAAATGATAAAAAGGTAACTATTATTCAAGTAGCGCTTATTCTCATTTCTAAGCGGATCTATAGGTAAATAATCACAAATAGAATATAATACAGAAGAAGATCACATTGACCTTAATATTCCACTTATTATTCCGAATACCTATTCCTGTTTGATACTGAATTCACTTCCAGCTTAGTCATCAATCCTGGCTATCTACTCCAAAATTCCTAGAACTGACCCTGAGAGCACAGATATGTTATTCATGCGGCATTCAATGAAATATATCATACAGGCATGCCAATCCTTCCTCTCCTATACTTTGAGGTCCACCGATGTTTCTAAGTGAGAAGAGTTTAGCTGTCACTAATTGAGGCCTGGATGTACTTATTTTTTTTTTTTTTTAATAAACCACATAAATTTTAGTGAACAGAAACACAGAACAGAACATATGAGTGGGAAAGCATTAGATTCTCTTCACAGGCTATACTGAAACTTGACCTTATAATGAGGGATCATTATTTGAGCAAAATTCTGAAAAAAAGTTGCACAATAGCTGCTAAATGGCCCTCTCATGCCACCTAGTGGTCAGGGTGATTATTGCACAGATTATTCACAGTGATTTGTTTTTGATGCTGAAATCCAAGTGGCTATACTTTAAAATAATTAGTAATTGTTTAATTTTGTATTTTAGTACATTTAATATGTTAATATAGTAAATAGTGTCGTACAATGCAATGTAGTTTAACACGATCTACTGTCATTTGCAGGGGGTAAATGTTTTATAATTCACCCCAACATACTGTGCCAGAGGATGCCCAACACAATAATGCCAATACCCCTCTCCCCAACTATGATTCCTCTTGAAACAGATCAGTTATATATTTGTTGTACAAATGTAGAGCAGCCATCATTATTGTAGGCTGTAAGGGAGCTGCAAACATAAGATTACAGTTGTGTTTATTATCTTGAGCACTGTTAGAGCACCTGGCATAGCAGTGAGCACTGGGTGACCAACTCTAATCCTTTAACTAATGTATGTACTGGAGATGCTGTGCAATGTAACTCCTATCACACTCAGTCAGTTTGGACAGGAATTACGAAACAAAACTGTACAGCACTGAAAAAAAAGGCTATATTAAAATATGAGAAGGAGCCCTTTGGAAACCGTGCTAGAAAAATTCAGGAGAAATTGTCAGTGTTCTGCATTAACAGGTATTCAAAAGTGTATTATAAGGTCATTATAAGGTCATGTGACATAATGCAATCATGGTATTGACATTGGATAGTAAAATAGTAGACTTGTGTATTGCTGAGTTGTGATATGGCCATATTTGGGTCTGCTGGCTGTTCACATGAATTCCATATACCCGAGCAAACAATTAGCACGAAGGCCTAACATTCGGTATATGGAACATATGCCAAAAATAGGGATGTTTGATGGGAAAAAAGGTGACTGATGGCTAGGGGACAAGTGACCAATAGTTGGGATAAAAACAGGAACAGTAAAACAAATTCTATATTTATATATTATTATATATTCCATAAATATATATATTATATAAATATAGATTTTTTTTACTGCTTCTCACTCTATTGGTTACCTTTTCTCACTTGATATTTTAATCAAATGGCAATAAAATGTGCCTATCATTTTCCTGCAATATATATCCATAATATTTAATATTTATTCTTTGAATGCATGTATAATATATATATATATATATTGCAGTGCACCGATTGGCCAATTTTTGCACTCTTTAAACCAGTGCTGGATGTCCTGAACGAAATTTATATTTCGGGAAATATAATTCAGCCAAACAGAACCATCCTGCTATGCACAAGTCTAAAAAAAATAGTGTTTGATTCCAAATACTTTATGAAACAATAAGGATGAAATGGGCTTTTATTGGGCACTTGAATTATTCATAAGTGACACAGGAACTTAGCTGTACAGAATGGGGTCAAAGACTGCAGTTTGGAACTATTAGCAGTACTCACAATTACAATTGCTTATTAATACAGCAGGTGTGGGATTTACAAATACAGTTTTAAATAATACTATAAAACACCAAAAGAGAGCTATTCACTTACAAAATAAATACAATATGCTCTAAGTGTATTAAAGTGTAATACATATATATGTTGCTGCATACACTTAAAGGGACATTATAGTCACCCAGACCACTTCAGCTTAATCAAGTGGTCTGGGTGCCAGGTCCCCCAGGTTTTAACCCTTCAACATAGCAGTTTCAGAGCAGGGTTAATCCAACCTCTAGTGGTTGTCTTCCTGACAGCCGCTAGAGGCGCTTCTGCGACGCTGGATGCGATTTTCGCATCCAGCGTGCAGAGCGTCCATAGGAAAGCATTTTCCTATGGACAGTTTGAATTCGCGAGCGGCACTTGCCGCGCATGCGCATTCCACTCCACTCCGGAGCTGACGTCGGCAGGGGAGGAGAGGTCACCAGCGCTGAGGGAGCTTGGCGCTGGGTTAAAGTAAGTAACAGAAGGTGTTTTAACCCCTTCAGCGCCAAGGGAGGGGGGCCTTGAGGGTGGGGAAGTCCTAAGGGTTATTTAGTGTCAGGAAAAGAAGTTTGTTTTCCTGACACTATAGTGATCCTTTAAATATTCTAAAGTGCTCAGAAACAGAACAACCACAAGTAGTCTTGCGCTACTTCATACCATAAACATTTAAAAAAAACTATTTACATAAAATACTTGGGTGTTTTATGGAAATCATTTTTATGTAAAAAAGTGTTTTTGGTATGAAGTAGTGCAACACTACTTGTAGTGGTAATGATATATAATACTCTGAATTTATTTGGAGATATTTTGTTTTAAGTCAACTGGAGGGGACCTAATGCTCATGTGCAGCGACTGATTTCTCATCAGGGCCGTCTATAATATTAAAAGGACCCTGGGCAAAGAATTTTCATGGGCCCCCTGGACATTGCCCTCCTACTCCCAGGCATGCAATCATGACCAAAAGTCCGCTAAGGAACAGGAAGCGCCTCTAGTGGCTGTCTGGTAGTCAGCAACAAAAGGTGGAGTTAACCCTGCAAGGTAATTATTGCAGTTTCTCAATATCTGCAATAATTATTATTGTAGGGTTAAGGGGACTGGGACAGTGCACTTAGACCACCACAATAAGCTGAAGTGGTTTGGGTGTCCCTTTATGCACTTCAGCAAGATAAAGTGCTTTAGGGGTCTGGAGTATCCCTTTAAAGTTTAGAATTGGACAAAGGGCAAGAAATAGGGCTGTGTTTTGGGAAGGCTTCTTTTAAATATGTGGGAGGGGCCATAAAATGTACCTGAAGCTCGTAGACCTTTTGCAGCCTAGCATTACCACTGGGTGCAATTGTACCATTTCATTGCGATTTAGCTGATGTGTTTTACATGAGTTAGATGTGGAGCTGTGTATGTAATACTTGTTATCCATATGTTTTTTGGATTTCAAATGCTAATGAGACCACTACCATTGTGACGTGTGTCTTGGAAATAAAAAAACCACATGTTCGCTCTACTGATGACTATAATCTGAAATATATTGATTAGAGGTTGGGTGCAGTACCGATAATACAGGTCTCTTTGGTACTTTGTAGCAAAGGAATTTTCTGGTGAAAAATGAATGAAAAAATGAGAAAGGAGACGCTGTTTTTCTTCTCTGGCAGTGTGAGAGCCTGCTTCGCACACACATTTCTACTGATCACCCTCGCAAGAAAAACATTTACCTAACTGTTTAAATTATAAGGTAATTTCTTAGAGCTAATTAGCCGAGTGCTTCTTTAATCTCAATTAGAAGATTCAGAGAAACTGGTTGTGTTTTCTGCAGCAGTGAAAAGTGATATAAATTAACACTGCCATTACAGCAAAGGGGTGTAATTGCAAGCTGTGTGACTAAGACCACTGAAAGTGACCAGCCTGCCGTGTATAGCAGTACTGAGTATTACCATACTCTGGCAAGCTTTGTTATAATAGACAATAATCCAAACATTGATAGAAGAAAGCAAAAGATTAGTATTTTTGTGTCAACAGAATCAACAGAACCAAAATGGTGGTTCACCATAATTAAACAAAAGAAAATAAAGCATTCTGATTCGCTGGCGGGAGAAATCTCTGGAATCTATAGACAAAGTGCTCAAATTTAACTTATTTGTAACTTTAGAAAGATATTTTAGATATTTATTATGTGACATCCAAGGATGGACAGATTGGCACTGATAATAAACAAGTGTAATTCCTGCATTATTCCTGCGTTTGCCAAAGGTGTGCAATGGGAGAACACTGTTTATATCCGACTGCTTCAAAATGTATTTAAAAAAAAGAGCTGCAGTGGTTATGGTGCTTAGTGTCCATTTAATGGGTGAAGTCTATGAAAATGTATCTCTCAGCACACTGGTGACTTCAACATAGTGTGGCCCAGCCAGACATATTTCTACTAGCATATCTGAATTTACCATGCCTTCATTTGGCATGGTAGAATGTACAATTTCTTTGGTGAAATAAGAAAATAATTGGATTAATTGTAGCTTTTCATTAGGGGTAAACACTGTTTGTAGCAATTTACATGGAGGTGGGGAGCCCCTTTTATGTACAACCTAATAACTTCAGATAAAGTCAGTCTGGAAAAGCTATTTAAATGCAATAAAAAAGTACACACTTCATATAAGAAGTTCCAGATAGTTAGTGTAACGGACACCTTCCGTTGATGGACGCTTCCTAGCTTGCGCCGAGGACCACAAGCAGCGCACTGGACACCACAACCACCGCAGACTCCACAACCGCCGTAGCTTAACTGGAGCCGCGTCGTCTTCCTTCCACCCTGAATGAACCTCCAGCATTCAGGACCGTGTGGGAAAGACCTCTCCTCCAAGGAGAGCGTAACAGGAACAAGAGTTAAGTGATTAAAGCTCAAGGGAGCATGCAGAGCATAGCAATCCCCAGTGTGATATAGCAGTTCCCTCCAATAACGAGACAAGGCTACGTATTGAGGGTCAAGAAGAACTCTGGTTTAATTACACACACTCTGCTTTTATGCAATTCTCCCCTGCAAGGGAGGCACCCACATCCAATTAAACATTACCCAATCACACAATGGTTACATCCCACAGATTCCCTCCCCTTAGCCTGAGAGGTAACCCAATTATAACGTACAATTTAAACATACATTTTTATACATTTTTATAACTGTAAAACTATACATTCAATCTTCATAAAAACCACATATTATTAATCAGCATACTTTACTTACACACATATCCAAAATTCAGCCAATTCCATCCAGGGGTTAAAGAGTTAGCTGGAAGTCCTTTATGACCGACCGCAAGCACATTTTCATGCCAAAACAGTTCCACAGATTCAGGCTGTGCGGTCGGTCTATTTCTGCCCTGAAAAGTAACAAAGTCCCATCCGAAGGTGGTGTTCGAATCGTCGAACTCACTTCGAATTTTGTCGAAGTGTCGAAGTGGAACCGGGGTTGCGTTCCAGCCGTGTTCAATAGTATAATGGAGGTCTATCTTACACCAAAATGACAAAGTCCCGTTCGAACGGGTGTTCGAATCTTCGAACGGGACTTAGCCTCCAGCCGCAGTGTCGAAGGGTAGGGGAAGGTACAGGTCACCGCGTTCGACTGGATTAAAATGGCTGCCGCCACGTGTTCGACTGTCTAATGGCGGCCACTTCGACGACTTCGACACTTCGACGGTTTCGGCACTTCAACGGCTTCGGCACTTCGACTGCATTTGAAGTGCCAGTTTAAAAGTATAAACCCTTTCTTTGTACAACACAGTTAAAGGGCCAGAAACAGTATACCAAGATCCATTAGGCCCAAATGCAAGTCTCAAAGGGCAATACCTTCCAGGGCCATAGTAGCAGGGCAGGAGGCTAGCAATAAGTCCTCTCCAATGCCCAGTGGCAAATGGCAGTTTGTCACAGTTAGTATTTCAGATTATTGTTAAATCCACATATTTTATTTGTGTATTTCAACAAAGCTACAATCAGTGGACAGGCCACTGTTGATTTAAATGGATCTGTGGTGGTTTTCCTTTTTAAACATTTTCATTGGAGACTTTTTTAATACCAAATATGTTTTCACTGGGTACCACCAGGTGTGGGACCTACTGTCAAAATAGGGATATACAAACACGCAAACCTGAGACAGGATAGAGAAAATAGGATATAGAGTATTACCGAATGTTAGGATGGCTGGACTTAACAAATTAGTCCACGATTAGGCAAGAAATACCTGTCTATAGGTAAATCAAGGGCAGGAGTAGCCGAGGTCAGGATTACAGAAAATCAACAGTACAGTTAGACAGAACCATTGTCAGGAATACAGATATTAGAATAGTCGAGAAACAAGTTGAATACCCAGAATAACTACACTGAAAATTACAGATCTTTAACAGAAACCATGACAGTGCATCAGAATGGGCACAGAGGAGACCTAAATACAGATAAGAATATCTTTATGTGCTCAAAGGTGTGTGGATTGATTCCCAATTGACACCATGGAAACCGTCACCATAGAATAATGTATGATATTGGTGTCATAAGTGGACCCAGTTTGGCTTTGAGTATTGTCAGTAATGACACAGGAACGATGCATGATCAGGCAACTTGTTCACCAGGGAAGTACCACAAGTGCAGGTACACTGACACTGCAGACTAGATGGCCCTGTGTTTTACGCTTCAGCCTCTGCAATACAGTTAATGCTCATGTTAATAATGCCCCACTGCCCCTTACTGAAAGGCTAAATAACCCTACTGGTCCCCCAAATGTCATGTCTTTATTTCATATCTAGGCTAGTGGTTTCCTTTCCAACCAATATGTTGTGCCTGTAGGCAGCTCTCCAACGGCTGCCATACTCACTTTGACTATAGGGCTGTAATAGGCTGAATGCAGTCCTTAAGTCTGTTTTTGTGTGCTACCCAAAGGTAAGGAGGCTGGGGGATTATTTTTTTCAAAAAAAGTGTGTGTGTTAGTGTGTGTGAGTGTGTGTGTGAGTGTGTGTGTGTGTGTGGGTTAGTGTGTGTGTGTGTGTTAGAGTGTTAGTGTTAGAGTGTGTATGTGTGTTAATGTTAGAGTGTGTGTGTGTTAGTGTTAGAGTGTGTCAGTGAGTGTGTTACTGTGTGTGTCTGTTACTGAGTGTGTTAGTTTGTGTGCGTCTGTTAATGAGTGTGTGTTTTGTAAGTGAGTGTGTATGTGTCTGGCTGTCAGTGAGTGTGTATGTATGTCTGTCACTGGGTGTGTGTCTGTCAGTAAATGTGTGTGTCTGTCAGCTAGTGTGTGTGCGTCTGTTTGTGAGAGTGTGTGTGTCTGTTAGCTAGTGTGTATGCGTCTGTTCGTGAGTGTGTGTGTTTCTTAAGCACTTACCTTTCTCCAGCGCCGGACTCCTTTGGCGCTGGGGATCTCTCCGCCCCAATCTGCCTCTCAGCTCCGAATGTGCATGCGTGGCAAGAGCCGCATGCGCATTCAAACCGCCCATAGGAAAGCATTACTCAATGCTTTCCTATGGACATTCAGCGTCTTCTCACTGTGATTTTCACAGTGAGAATCGCGGAAGCTCCTCTAGCGGCTGTCAATGAGACAGCCACTAGAGGCTGGATTACCCTCAGTAAAACATAGCAGTTTCTCTGAAACTGCTATGTTTTCAGCTGCAGGGTTAAAACTAGAGGGACCTGGTACCCAGACCACATCATTGAGCTGATGTGATCTGGGTGTCTGTAGTGGTCCTTTAAGTGTATGTGTATCTGCATGCACTGGCGTACATACTGCGGTCGCAGGGGTTGTGTGTACGCCACTGATCCTGCTTATTTCTCAGCATCATTTTTACTCTGTCCCAGCATGCTCTTGTTTTTTGGGAAAGATCATGTAGGATGTTAGTGAGATTCAAGTATTCAGGTCCGTATGCCTTACTGGTCCTCAACATGTCAGATAAAAACTTCAATGGCAGAGGTCTTTTAATGGACTTGTTTTGGTGTCCATTTATTTATCATTTAATCTTTTAATATGGATTTTAATGAGGAGCCAAACAACATACCATACTGCTGATAAATATGTGTCTTTAATCTCATTTTACTGGCAAGAAAGTCAATTTCTGGGTGAAATGTTTTTGTACAAATACTTATCACATTTCTTTGTTATACACAGTAACTTTAATGGAATGTTGCTTATATAAAATCAAAACAAAACAAAACGAACAAAAAAAATACTTCCCAACTCTGCCAGCATTATGACCCATGGGGACAGTCCAGCAATAGAACAGCATTGTTGGTCTCTCACGCATCTGCAACATGCAACATGCATTGTATTCCCCCAAGGATAAAAAATATAAAAGAATTAAACCAAACAGCTAGAGCCAGAAGGAAACTAAATCATAATCCCACAAAGGATTACCAGATGTCCCCTTTAATTACTAATGCTTAGAAAAAAGCACATTTCAAGGTGTCAAGGATTTCAAGACATCCCTGTATTAATTCCAATAATAACACCCAAACAAAATGGGAGGTCTAGCCAACTTTGTGCGCTATTTCTCTATAAATTGACCTAATTTGACGCCTGACATGATTGTTGTGGAATGTAAATCCAACATGTTACTTATTTAATAACACGAACCTAGTGTAACATGGTTGGCCTGTCTAAAAGTACGCAATTCCATAGTAAAGACTCTACTGAATCCAACCAAAATGTATTAGATTTTACTAAATGCAACTGTATTCAAGAGGAAAGCTGCAAACCCTCACAGACTCTGAAGCACAGCGCGGCCCTTAATGAAATACTTTCATATACGGTAACTTTGTCTTATCTCCATCCCTGTTCCTTAGGCCTCACTTCACACACCCAGCTCCAAGCAATACGGAGTCTCTTCATTTTCTACTTCCCACCCAACCCCATTCTCCTTCCGCCCATCCAGGTTCCTCCTAAATTGATAGCATGTGTTTGAACCAACCTTTGTATTGATCTATGCATATTGTAGTTTTTTTTTATATAGAATATGTTAGAACCTTATAAATGCCAGTGATAATAATAATAATAATTTTAAAAATGCACATTCACTGCACGCTCTAGACTCTAGACTTTGGACAAAACCAAAGAACAGTGAGTTTTTTTTTATTAGTCAGTTGTATATGTTGTGGTACGTCACAGTGCAAAGAAGTTAGACTTGACATTACATAAACAGATTAATGGATTCACCATTATGAAATTGTGGATGAGCTAATGATGGTGAAACATGAAGTGAATATGATGAAGATTGATTCTAGATCCGTGAGCCTCAAGCCTGACAGGTGATGTCAACAGGGCCTTTTGCATAACCATCATAGTGTTCCTAATTGTAGATATTTATGTAGGAGTAGTTTTAGGTAGTATGATATTTTTGTGCATCTGCGTCAAACTCGGTGAAGGTATTCCTATTTGTGTGCTAGTCAGTTGTGTGTTATAATATTATTCTCAGGATTGGCCTGGCCATAATACACAAACCTGGATGTATGCAAGGAATGTATGTGTATCGGTCCTTTGAGTGGCTGGTTAGCACTGAAATGTAGTCAGAAAGTCTGCAAGCAGACACAGAGTACATGATAGCAACCAAGGTCAGGGATTGCAGATATACACAGAAACGAGAAACAAGCCAAGATCAGGGTTACAGAGTTCAAGAATGGTCAGCAAACTGAATAATAAGTAATATGTAACACACAGGTGAACAGAAACCACAACAGGGCAAGGAAACAAGAACAATCAGGCAGTATATATATACTGTACTGGGTTGTGATTGGTTAAAGAGGGCCATGATGTCACTAGTGTGTACACATCATCAAAAAGCATCAGATGACATTATAAAAGGAGACCAATGGGAGGGTTCCATGTCATAGATGATGTCATAAGGAGGCACCAAGAAGCTAGGATGAGTGGGTTTACATCAGAACAAAGAAGTGACAACACTTCAGTGATCGCACGACTCTGCAAGGGACATGTATTGTGGCGATATAGTGTCTAGCATTTGTGATGTTCAGGCAACACAGATATTTGTGTTAGGATAACGTGGCAAGGCTAATTCAGTGTGTCCCTCGAAAGAAATTGGCTGAGTTGCTTGTGCTGAGTTGTTTTTGATCATCTACAGTGGGAAGACAATTTTCGGAAACTCCCCCCCCCCCCCAACTCCCAGATATGATTAGATATAAATACATGGGACCTTCCCTTTAAGGATACATGCAGGAAGGCTCTTTAATGTTCTCCGTGTAAATGTTATTTAGGAGATAAAGTAGGTTAATTTGACAAAGCCTTTTGGGATTTGGATTGGGATTTGAAAAGTATTTAATAAGTGATGACATCCATGTAAATGAGTAGGTATCCATGTGGCTGGTATTAGCTCAAGACCCAATTGCATAGCTTCAACTTTTTTCAGAGTTAGCAATGTTATGAAAGCAGCCACTGGTACCAGGGCCGTCTTTAATTTTTATTGGACCCTGGGCAAGCATTTACTTGGCCCCCCTGACTACATATAGATACGCACAAATACACTACCTGACACACACACGCAGATACACACTGACCGCATATAGATACACACAAGAACATACAGATACACACAGACTACATATAGATACACTGACACACACATAGACACACACAGATACAAACACTGGCATACATGCAGATACAACGGTACACACACTGACTTCATATAGATACACCGACACACACACTGACACACATACAGACACACAGATACACAACCTGACACACATGCAGATATACAGATACAAACACTGACACATACAGATACACACACACACAAACACAAATGGACAACATACAGATACAGAGACACATTCTGACAGACGTACTGACACAGCCAGCCATACTGAAACACACATACACAAAGACATACTGAATCACACAGACACTGACGGACTCACACACACAGACATACAGATACACTGACAGACATACTGGCACATATACACACAGACAGATGGACATACTGAAACACACATACACTGACAGACATATTGACAAACACAGACATACAAAACCACCCGGACACTGACAGACTCACACATAGACATACAGACAGACAGACAGACATACTGAAACACACATACAGACATACTGACACACTGACAGACTCACACACACACACACACACAGACATACTGATACACTGACAGACTCTCTCTCTCTCACACACACACACACACATGCTGACACACTAACATACATACATACATACATATATACTGACACACACACACACACACTCATGCAAAATTTGATAACCACCCTCCAGTTTCTTACCTTTTCCTGGAGGGTGGCTTCCCTGGGGTCCAGTGGGCTGGCTGGGGTGGCTGGGAGTTAAGCTCTCCCGGCCTGGCCCCCTCCTGAACAGCTGGTCCTCCTTCCTCCCGCGCGGCTCCTGTTTCTGTGGGAGGAAGTGACACGCGGCTGTCACTTCCTCCCAGTCGGCTGCTGAAAAGCAAGGGCCCGGTCGTGCTGTTAAAGCGCCACAGCGCCCGACCGGGCCCCTGCTGACACAGGCCCACCGGGTGGCCCTAAGTGCATGGGCCACCCAATGAGCCCCCATAGTTTGCGGGCAGAGGGCAAACGGAGTAGCTGTCTTGGGCCCCCCAGCAGGGACAGGGCCCGGGGCAGCTGCCCCGTTTGCCCCGCGTTAAAGACGGCCCCGACTGGTACATCTGGAATTGTACAAATACTAAGTGTGACAAACTCCCCTCTTCAAGTGAGTTTGCCACGAGCTCCTGGAGGAGCCTGCTTGCCAGCCTCCTGCCCACAGACTATGGGTCCTGCAGGTAAACCTGTAAAAGACTACCAAACTTGACCAACCGTTAGCACTGATTTCATGGAACTGTTTTGGGCATAAGACCATATGCACAGTCGGTCAAAAATATGACTTCCAGGAAATTCCTGAACCCCTGAACTGATCTGGGTGATATGTGGATATGTTTGTCACCCAGATCAGGGCTATCAGGGCATGTAACATTTGTGGGGATATCATGTATCATGTGGGGGTACTTTTAAAACTTTTTAGAAATGTTTTTTTCTGTGCATGGAGATAATTGGATTAGAATTAGTACAGTTATTGATCCAATTATCTCCCTAGCAGAGTGGAGGGATTGTGTTTCAAGCGTGAGAGTGCCTTACATTGTAAGTGTGTTATTATTGGTTTGTAAGTTTATGTCCCTGTCCCCAACAAGGTCCATATGGGCGTACACCTTGCTTGGGGATAGTCATAAAAGGCCAGTGTTGCACCAATAAAATCTATTCCAGCTTACACTCCAAATCTGTGTGTCATCCTGTTATTGGAGGGAAAGAAGATTTACTCCTGTGTCTGCTGTTCCAGCTTGCAGGAGATTCAAGGGGGAAAATCCTTGTAAGGACTAGAGCTAATTCCCCATTCGGCTCCAGGAAGGAGTGGTTCCAGGGCCTCAGTGCAGCCACGGCGACTGTGGGCAGAAATACTGTGGTTTGTCCCCTGTTCCAGCTAGAAAGCGGTCCTTTGCTGAAAACCAAGAGGAAATGACAGATAACTCCCCTAGGTTGACAAAAATTGGGATTACGGTAAGGCACAAAATAAGATAGGGGCACCAAAGCAAGAAATAAAAAATAGAATAAAAATAGAATAAATAAATAAATATATAATTCAGAGAAAAGGCAGTGTTTACATTGCCCCTAGGGACACCTCCAAGTGGCCACTCCTCAGATGGCCACTGGAGGTGCTTCCTGGCTCAGGGCTGCATAATAAGCAGCCCTGCCGTTCAGCGTCTCCACGCTCTGCATGGAGACGCTGAATTTTCTTCATAGAGATGCATTGATTTAATGCATCTCTATGAGGAGTTGCTGATTGGCCAAAATGGCGTTTGGCCCTGCCCCCTTGCTGATTTTAGCCAATCTGATGCATTCCCCATGGGGACGGGGACGGGGCCAGCGCCGGCAGACCTGTGGAGAGCTGAAAATAAGATGATTTTTAACCCATTCTGAGGGGGTTAAGGGAGGGGCAGCCACCTAAATGGTGGATTTTCACTATAGGGTCAGGAATACATGTTTGTGTTCCTGATCCTATAGTGATCCTTTAAATAGTTATTCACTTTAGTGATGGTAAGAGGAATTGTAACTTCCAGAGAAGAGACCGTCTCACTTTAAGGTGGTTGAATAGACAAAAACAGGAGCTTGATTTAAATGAAAAACCTTTGATATATAATAATTTAAAATACTTTCACATTTACACAACGTGTTTCGCCAAAAGGGGCCATGTACACTTGAAGAAGCCCCATGTGGTGAAACGCGTTGTATTTTACTCTAAATAAAAAAAAAAAATTCCGACTACCTAATATTTTGGTTAGTCTCTTTAATTTTAAATACTTTTATATTTATCCTTATTTTTTACCTGGCATATCCTAACATCTGAAGCTTTTATACCATCCAAATAATCCATGGTGGGGATATTTCCACCCAGGCGCATTACACAGAGCGGTTTGTCTGCTCTGTAAATTGTAAGTACATTTCCTATTTTATCCAGCACTTTTTTTAATATAGAGAGCACTATGGGCCTTTTCTTGTGTTTTTATTTCATGTGACCTACACTGAAAATATCCTCAGAGGAATATCCTACATGTGGGGAGTTTAAAAGCACTGTATGCTGTTTTAACTCGAGCTGGTTATAGCTCCCACAAATGTGAGTTGGCATTTCTTAACCTCAGTGTTGTCTGTGTCTATACTCCTTTAAGTTACTGCACCATTGCCCTACACATTGCTACCACGTAAATGACCGAAAACATCTTTGTACATAACTACTCTATATGAACTGTTATATGACATGTAAATGTTATGTTATACCATTGTATTACCTATGAGTGCATATACTCTTCCTGTTTTGTAGACTCGCACTTCAATGTTGTTTAGGGCCTGCGCGCCCGCTCTGCATTTTACTTATCTGATGCTAATAAAAATTGATTAATAAAAAAAAAAAAAAAAGTTACTGCACCATTGGTCCCCTCTGTGTGCTTTTTTCTTTCATATATGCTGATGAGGATTTGACCCAAGACGACTTGAGAATTTCTGAAGAATATACCTGTGAATTAGAGACTTTAATTTGCCTGTTTCCCTGGTATTTTTTTCTATCATTTATTTTATTTATTCACTTTGCTCTTGGCGCACCCTGTACTTGTTGTTTTCTGTAAATCTGATATAGTTACACCATGACTGGTTTAGCATCAATTTTGCCATTTCTGTATATCTGTTATAGTAACAACCTTGGTAGTTTAGCATACGTTTTGCCATCTGGATTTTTTTAGCAAAAATATGGAGTCTTGTGGATTACCCAGAGTGTCTTGCTCTCTGCCCTGCCATAGTCTCCCCCTTTTGTATAGTGTGTGTGGTGTGTGCTTGCTGTGTGTCATATGTGTGTGGTGTGTTCTCATAGTGTGTCATCTGTGTGCTGTGAGTGCTGGCTGTGTGTCTTGTGTGTGTGCTTGCTGTGTGTTGTGTGTGCTGTCCGTGTGTCATGTTTGTGCAGTGAGTACTGACTGCTTGGTGCAAGTGTGGTGTATGTTGGCTGTACATCATGTGTGGTGTGTGCTGGCTGCATACCATGTGTGTGGTGTTTGCTATTTGTGTGCCCTGGCTTGATGTGTTTGTGTGTGGTGTGCGCTGGCTGTATGTCATGTGTGTGTTGGGGTATGTCATGAGTCCTCTGCATTGCAAGGAGCTCTGGCCTGCTGCTACTCCTCACACCTCCCTGTGAGCCACCAGTAAGCTGGCCCCAACTACTGCATTCTGGTACGGCGTTTCCGAGTGGGCCAGGATGCCTCTGTACTCTCCCTGCCCAGCACCAATTCCCCAAAGGCAACCCTGCTGCTGGCTGGTGGTAGGGCTAAAAGAATAAACAAAACCTTCCTGACCAAGGCCACATGTCCCGGGCACCGGGCATCGGGCGATATACATTTCACATACCTGCAGTATAAGTCAAAACACTGTATTCTTAAATACAGGAAATTGTCTACATGGAACAAAATGGTTTACCATATCATGTAATGATACGAAATGAAACACAAATCTCAGTTTTAAAATTGCAACATTTTCTGCAGAAATTAATAGCTGAGCCACACCAGATATATAAAACTTCCTTAATTACCTGCTTTCTTTTGCAGCTAGAGATGATAATAAATGTCTCTCTCGGGATCATAAGTGATGCCAAATTAATACAGATTTAAAACATTTATGATAATACTTTTAGAGAGAAATAATATATTGCAATAAGGCTTAAGCAACTATGCAAAATAACTTAGACCGGAGGTGCTAATGTAATCGTTTTCAGGCCAGATAATTATGAGCTGTACAACCAGGGCTGAACAAATGTATGCATCATTTTTAAGCCAGCTTATAGGAATTTTATATGGTGGAAATCCTGCCTTTCTTAATGTACTATAGAGACGAGTAAAAAAATAAAATAAAAAAATCATACAAAAGATGCTTGGCTTTAACATCACGGCTGCTTTTGCTAAAACACCATGAGCAGAATCAGCAGACAGATCTAATATATGAAAAATGATTTCCATCAATCAGGAGCATCTCAGTTTTGTCTATGTATTATTTTTCCCATAAACTTTTGTCCAGCAGGACTTTATGGGATTTGTAGTTTATCCCCAAATGCAGTCCCACTCATCATATAATATGAGTGGAAGAAAATGACCACAACAAGAGGACATAGTCTTAAATTAGAGGGGCAAGTTTTTAAAAATAATTTCAGGAAGTATTAATTTATAGAAAGGGTAGTGGATGCATAGAATAGCCTTCCAGCTGAAGGGGTAGAGGTTAACACAGTGAGGAAGTTTAAGCATGTGTGGGATAGGCATAAGGCTATCCTAGCTATAAGATAAGGCCAGGGACAGGGCCGCCATCAGGGGGTGACAACCATAATGGGCCGCCATCAGGGGGTGACAACCATAATGGTTGTCACGGGCCTGGTGCCCCTGGGGGTCCAGTCGCCCGGGCCCCACGTGTAGCAGCGGAACGGCCGCCGGTGCAGTTGCACCGGGGCCCGCACGCTGATGGAGCCCATCGGGTGGCCCACGAGGGTGGGGGCCCCATATCTTCAGGGGCCCGGTCAGCGCTGTGGCCGTGGTATAGCACGATCGGGCCCCTTTAAAAAAAAATGTTTTAAATGCCGCCGCAGCGCAAGTGCTGCTGGGAGGAAGTGGTCACTTCTGATACCGGAGAAACTGACGGAAGCCAAGCACAGAGAGATGGACACAGGTTTCTTCAGGAAGGAAGAGATTCTTTATTGGATCACCGATCGGGACTCAGAGGGACTAGCGTCACCAAAATACAGCAAAGTCTGAGTACTGAATACATAGAGTACATTCCTTATATAGCACTGTAGCTCCTCCCACAATTAACTACACCCACACATACCCTTAACCTATTTAATAAATAGAGTCTAAACTCATCCATCCGGTCTAACCACGTGGCTCATCTGATACAAAGGAGAGGGACGCGTAATTCCAGTTCTTACATTCCTGCACCTGGTCAGTACAGTGATAACAGTATCTTAGCTACGTGTAATTAACTAACTGATACTACAAACACATATACATACATATGCCTTGTGGCAATCTTAGCCTGCTAAACTTGTATTTTACTGGAATTACATCACATTCCCCCCTTTGATGCCTCTGATATTTCACAATTACTTGAGGCATCACTTAACCTTGGTTTGCATATACCTCAGGTTACCATGAACCAGACCAGACTTATCTTATGATGTGAATCTTTTAACACTCATCTTCCTGCATTGGTTCTCCTTGATCTAGAGCCTTATACTTATATATCGCCATTATCTGTGCAGCAGCCTTCCTCTCTGCTATACTTCCTATCAGGCTTTGCACAGACCTAACTACTAAGGGTATAAGACACGGTAGGAGTAGACACAACAGTAAAATCAGTAGGACTCCACCTACCACTGCCTTAAGCCCTCCAAACCACTCATACCAGCTACCAAACCAACTACTTGGATTGTACCCTTTCCATACCTGAGTAGGCACATGCGCTAGTTTAACCATATGGCTAGTAAGCTCAGCTATTGCTTGCCCTTCGTCATCTATTTGAAGACAGCAATTACTTAGGTTAAACTTCCCACATACACCTCCCTCTACTGCCAAAAGGTAATCCAAGGCTAATCTATTTTGGTAGACTGCTGTCCTCATCCTGGTATTATGCTTCGCTAGAAGATTGAGCGCTTGTGATGTCTCATTTGTGATAATCTCAACCACCGCCTGTAATCTTATAATACGGTTGAGCATATAAATAGGGGTTCTATAACCAAAGGTACCATCCTCAGCCCACGTGGCTGGCCCATAATAATCTATGATACGCTGGGGAGGCCATTCATTATCTTCCCAGGTGCCTATCTCTAAGGGTCCCCTTTTCTTCCTATGATTCACATCATACACTTTAACACCTAAAGTCTCACCTGTTTCAATCGGTAACAAGAAGAAGGATGGTTTGAGCATACCCAACACACATGCCCCTTCCCAGTCCTGTGGCAACTCCGAATAGGCTTTCTTACCACAGATCCAGTACAAATTTGCTGGGGCTCTCCAGGTAGATGTGATGGATAGATCAAACCACACATCCTTTAAATTGGCATATCTAGCAAACGGGTTAGATGGTTCTGAGACATTTGAAGCCGACCACCAAGTTGTATTCTTTGTATCATCATCATAAGCTTTTTGCCCTAGACAAGTTAATTCTCCTACAGAAGTATTATACATTATTCCTTTCCTTGCTATGCAAACATAACCTATGATGGAGGTCTTTAATCTCCACTCAGATTTACCTCTAACACTCAAATGATAATCGGCTTGTGTAGATATTAGTTGGTCAACTGCCTCAGAACCGGACATTACCTCCTTTGCTTCCCAAGGCCATTGGTCTCCCATGTTAGTACCTCCACACACATAGCAGTTGGTAACATTAAGACTACCGGCAATACTTTCAGCTAGGTCAATGAACAGGTTTTTAGCGTTATGGGGGATCTTATTATCTATACTCATCTCTTCATAAAAGGAATGGTATACTTGATGAGTCTGGGAGGATACCGTATCAGTCTCTATTCCTATAAACAATAATGTCCCAGGATCTAAACCCGTCCCGTATATCTGAAACCCAAATAAATTTCCATACTTATCTAGGAACTTGTCGGGGTTATTAATAAGTATATGGACTGGGTTGCATTCCATAGACTTACAATAAGGGCTAGTCGGCAACTTAGTCACTATCATGTCTTTATCTACTGTCTGTCCCCAAGTCGCCCACCCCACACAAGACCAATATGGACAAAAGTTATAGTCTTTATTTGGGCATCTAGGACTCACATATTTATTTTTACTACTGGGACAAATATATTTATCATTAGACCCATACGTCCTCTCCCATCTAAGATCCCCACATACATTCCACGGTTTTCTACCACTTGATATCGCCTTACATGCATCAAATAGCAGAACACCCGAAGAATGTACGGATTCTAACACCGTCTTATTAATTAGGGTCCCCTGAGGATCTCCATTCCTGAGAGTCAACCAAATTGTACGAGGTTGATACTCTGGACTGAAGCACTTAGGTTCTCCTACTCCTAAATAGCACACACTATAGTCTATATTTAGGTATCTACATCTTGATACCTCTCCTTTACATTCGTACTGTGAATGCCAAATTAGGGTTTGGGAAATATGGTTACCTGTTCTCATAGTCTTAATGCATACCTCACAGCTAGGAGTGTCGGTACCTCTACCTTCCTGAATATAAAAACACATATAAATAAACACAATCAAAAGCACATCTTTCGCCGTCATCCTCAGTCTTCGTCCGTGCGATGGAACCTCAGCTTCCAGGATGTGAGGGCTGCAGGGAATGGAGTTCTGCTCGTCTTCACAGGTGTCCCTTCGAGACTTTCCTGGCTTATACACTATGTGTTGGTAAGCGGACAGGCTTTATTATGGCCTTCTCACTCACACCTGTAACAATAAAATTTGTAATCCACAATAATTCCTCGTTACTCCGACTGAGTAGTGCGTTTCAACCGGATCTTGCAGGGATTCTCTGGATCTGCTGTAATTTGCCAAGAATCGACTGCTGCTGGTTTAACCCTGGAGTGATGTATCCACGGAGTTACTTCGGCTACTTTTATCGCTGTAGGGGTAGACAAAAGAACAACATAAGGACCTCTCCACTTGGGCCCTAACGGTACATTATTCCACTCTTTAATCCACACTTGGTCTCCTGGATGATAACTATGAACAGGGGGATAAATATTCACAGGTAATCTATCTTGTACCCATTTCTGTACCTCCTCCATAGTCTTACCCAACTCTACAACCTGCTGCCGGGTAATTCCTTCTCCCAACTGACTCAAGTCCCCCCTTAAGTTACCAAGTACGGGAGGTGGTCGCCCATACATGATTTCAAAAGGAGAGAGGCCCATCCTTCTGGTAGGGGTACTGCGGATTCGCAATAAAGCTATGGGTAAGAGAACGTTCCACTTAAGTTGGGTTTCCTGACACATTTTAGCCAACTGGTTCTTTATAGTTCTATTCATTCTCTCTACCTTACCAGAACTCTGGGGTCTATATGCAGTATGAAGCCTCCACTTTATACCAAGCATATGAGTCAGTTGTTGTAGGCACTGATGAACAAAAGCTGGACCATTGTCCGATCCTATAGAACAGGGTAGTCCATATCGGGGTATTATTTCTCGTAGCAGGAATCTTACAACTTCTCCTGCTTTCTCTGTACGAGTAGGACATGCTTCTACCCAGCCTGAATAGGTGCACACAATTACCAACAGGTAACGATGTCCACCCGATTTAGGCATTACTGTAAAGTCTATTTGTAGATCGGACATGGGGAGTCCCCCCATAAACTGGACTCCTGGTGGCTTTACTGGTCCTTGTCTTGCATTATTCTTAGCACACGTTACACATCTGCGTACAATGGCCTGAGTCAAGTTGGACAATCTTGGTATGTAGAAATGTTTCCTGAGAGATTCTTCAGTACTGTCTCTCCCAGAATGTGTCCCGTTGTGATAATTTTGGACAATTTCTACCGCTAGTGATGCTGGTATGACTATTCTTCCATCTTCTAGCTGATACCACTTGTTCTCCAAATACTTTCCCGGTTCAGTCTTTAACCACTCCTCTTCTTGAGCTGTATAAACTGGAGTCCATTGGGACAGTGGAGTTGGTATAAGAGCAGCTATATGCCCCACATACTCCTGTCTTCCTGATTCAGCAGCACGCTTAGCTGCACTATCTGCCATCCGATTTCCCTTGGTTACATCACCATCTCCTCTCAGATGCGCTCGACAATGTATGATACCGACTTCTTTCGGCTCCCACACTGCTTCCAATAGTTGTAGGATTTCAGCTGCGTACTTGATTTCTTTGCCTTCTGAATTCAGTAGTCCTCTTTCTTTATACAAAGCTCCGTGGGCATGAGTGGTTAAAAACGCATACTTAGAGTCCGTATAGATATTTACTCTTAAACCTTCAGCCAATTGTAACGCTCGTGTTAGTGCTATTAATTCTGCCTTTTGTGCTGATGTTCCTTTCGCCAGTGGCCGAGCTTCTATCACCTTGTCTATTGTTGTCACTGCATATCCTGCATAGCGGATCCCTTCTTTCACATAACTACTGCCGTCGGTGTAATATTGAACATCGGGGTTCTGGATGGGAAAATCACGAAGATCTGGTCTACTTGAAAATACTTCATCCATTACTTCCAAACAATCATGTTGACTTTCAGTAGGTTGCGGCAAAAGGGTAGCTGGATTTAAGGTGTTTACAGTCTCTAAATGCACTCTTGGGTTTTCACACAACATTGCTTGATACTTGGTCATACGGCTGTTACTAAACCAATGATTTCCTTTGTAATCCAACAACGTCTGTACTGCATGTGGGACTCGTACATAAAGTTCTTGACCCAGAGTGAGTTTATCGGCTTCAGCTACTAGCAGGGCGGCTGCAGCTACGGCTCTTAGACAAGGTGGAAGTCCGCTGGCCACTGCATCCAGTTGCTTAGACATGTAGGCAACAGGTCTTTGCCATGATCCCAAGTACTGTGTCAATACTCCCACAGCCATTCTTCTTTGCTCGTGTACATATAAGTAGAATGGTCGTGTGTGATCAGGTAGACCTAATGCTGGGGCACTCATCAAAGCCTTCTTCACATCTTCAAATGCCGTTTGCTGTTCTTGGGTCCATAAGAAGGGGTCGTGCTCTGTACCTTTGATGGCTGCGTACAGAGGTTTTGCCAGTATCGCATAGCTGGGAATCCATATCCTACAGAAGCCTGCTGCCCCCAAGAATTCTCGCACTTGTCTTCTATTCTTGGGTATTGGTATTTGGCAGACAGCTTCTTTTCTCTCTGGCCCCATAATCCTTTGACCTTCAGAGATATGGAATCCCAGATACTTGACAGTTGGCAAACACAACTGAGCCTTCTTCCTGGACACCTTGTATCCTGCCTTCCAGAGAATATGTAGTAGATCGTGCGTTGCTTGCTGACATTTTTCTTTTGTAACTGCTGCTATCAACAAGTCATCTACATATTGTAACAATACACATTCTCCTGGGATAGACTCGAAATCCAGTAGATCTTGACTTAGAGCTGAACCAAATAGGGTAGGTGAATTTTTAAACCCTTGGGGCAGTCTTGTCCAAGTCATTTGGCGTTTTGAGCCCGTTACAGCGTTCTCCCATTGGAAAGCGAAAATACATTGGCTTTCTGCGGCAATTCGGAGGCAAAAGAAGGCATCTTTGAGATCTAAGACTGTGAAGTAAGTAGCCCCGCCCGGAATTAAAGCAAGCAGGTTATATGGATTGGGTACAACTGGATGTATGCTAACAACCGCATCATTGACTGCTCTTAAGTCCTGTACAGGTCGATACTCATCTGTACCGGGCTTTTGAACAGGCAGCAATGGGGTGTTCCAGGGGGAAGTACAGAATTTTAGGATACCATACCGTATGAACTTATCCAGATAGGATTGGATGTTCTTCTTAGCCTTCTGCGGAATGTGATATTGTCTTAGGCTCACTGGATAAACCCCATGTTTCAGTTCAATTTTTATTGGTGGAATATTGCGGGCCAGTCCTGGTGGGTTGTTCTCTGCCCAAACTCCTGGTATGTTGAATAATGTCTCATCACTCCTAGGGTTTTGGCTAGTCAACACTGTATAAAGTCGCCACTCTTCTTCCTTTGGTACGGATAAAGTCATAATACCTGAAGGTCCATTAAACTTTAAGGATGTTGTTCCATTTGGTAGGAACGTAATCTGCGCTTGTAATTTTGATAGCATATCACGTCCCAGCAATTGGACTGGACATTCAGGCATATAAAGGAATTGGTGTTTTACTACGTGGCCTCCCAATGTACAGAGTCGACTTTTAAGAACCGGTTTTTCAGCACTTCTTCCAGTTGCTCCTATCACAGTAATAGTCCTTCCAGATGGAGGAGCAACTAGATTAGTCACCACTGAATGTTCAGCACCAGTGTCGATCATGAACGCACTCCTCTTTCCCCCTATTGATACATCGACCATAGGCTCCGCTCGACCAAGGGGGATGGAGCCCGGTCGGTATCAATAGTCCTCCATGACAGTGTCAGCCAATCCTACAAAGTCCCTACCTTCTCTATCGCGGGACCTTTGCGCTGCTGGAATATACCTGTCTTCCCTAACACTTCCTCTGTTCCCATTACTCCCTCTATAACCATTACTCCCTCCGGGGCCTCCTCTACCTCTCGCTCTACCTCTAAAGTTTCCGTAGCCTGCCCTGGGTTGGTCTCTCTCGTACTGCTCTCTTTGCGGACATTCGTTCCTCCAATGCCCTTCTTCCTTGCAATACGCGCATTGATCCCTACTCAAAGGCTCCCTACTCCATCTATTATTGCCTCTATCTGGGCCCCGTTTATCTACGCCTGCGATCGCTACCGCTAGCATATCAGCCTTTTTACGCATCTTGCGCTCTTCCTCTTTCTTACTTTCTGTATCCCTGTTCATATAGACCTTATTTGCTACCTCCATTAGTTGGGTGATGGACATACCTGCAAACCCTTCTAACTTTTGTAGCTTGCGCTTAATATCTCCGTATGCTTGGCTGACAAAGGCGGAGTTAACCATTCGGGAATTGTCTGCGTCTTCCGGATTAAAGGGGGTATACAAGCGGTATGCCTCCAATAATCGGTCATAAAAGACACTGGGCGCTTCATCGCTTTTCTGGATCACCTCAACTGTCTTCGACATGTTAATGGCTTTCTTTCCTCCGGCTTTCATGCCAGCAATTATAGCGTCTCTATAGGCTCTGAGTTGAACCATATCAGCACCATTTACGTTCCAATCGGGATCGGTGTTGGGATAGTGTGTCGCGGCCCATGCTGCTGGATTGGCTTGGTTCAAAGCACGGGCTCTATCCTCTAATGCTTTAATGGCTGCTTGATTTATTCTTGTCCTTTCCTCATTGTTAAATAAAGTCATTAGTAACTGCTGGCAATCAGCCCATGTCGGATTATGCGTCTGTACTATTGAGGTGAACAGATCAGTCATAGCTTGTGGTTTCTCAGTATACGAGGAATTATGGGTCTTCCAGTTTAAAAGATCGGTTGTGGTAAATGGGACATATACGAAGACTGGGTCAGCGTGTGCCATTTGACCTGCGGCATCGATATAAGCTGACCCGGGATTCAGACGAAGAGGCATCTGATAGTGCTTTAATTGTTGGGCACCAGTCAACTGTCGGGTTTGGATGGGGCTACGTAGAGAGGCGTCAGTCATGGGTTCCGGTCGGGGAGAGATAGGGTATGGGGATGTGGGAGGTCGGTTTTGGGAAAAGGTCGTAAATAAAACACTTCGAGCCAAGCTAGATGAAGCTTGACCGGAAGTCTGAAGTGGCGCCAAATCAGGATATTCGTTTCTAATGGGGGTGGATTCTGGTTCCGGAAGGGGAGATTTAGTACGAGGGGGGGTGGATCCTGTACTGGAGGAGGAAGCGGAAGTGGATGAGGGTAATGAGGGGAGGGGTGCAGGACTTCCTGCGTTTGCGTCACTTCTTCTTAACGGAAAGTAAGGGGGCTGCAAAGGGATCTCGGACTCAGGGGGCGTGTCCAAAATGGGCCTAACACCAGTCCTAGTGGACGAGCAAGTCCTAGCTACCATGAGGCGACACTGCTCCTCGTGGCATGTCTGGAGCCATTTTGGCGAGTCATTTACGGCCTGTCTCCAACAGTCAATATAAGGAAACTGGCCGTAAAGTTCAGGCCTACCCGATACAGCCACGTGTAAGCGCTGTACCAGAGTTGGATCCAAACTGCCACGTGGCGGCCATGCCGCAACCAAAGTAGGCCACTCCCTAGTACACAAAGTGACCAAACGTACAGGAGACATCTTTACCCCAAAATCACAAACTTTGAATCCCTTTTTAAAATTCTTAACCATACATCCTAAGGGATCCGGAATCGTTGACTGCGACGCACCCATACTTAACAATGGAACGTCGTCGACAACGAATACTATACACGCGTACTATTCAACAGTCACACCCGTTTCCTCTGGCAACAGCACCACGTGGTACGGTTACCAAGTGAAACGTACACAATAACAATAAACACTCAGGGAATTCCCGTACACACACAGCTGTTACACCAGTCACTATATAATCAATATTATGCCCTTTGGCGTAACTATACAGTCACCCACGCTATAATTCTCTATATACGAATTACCCGTCTATAACACACCCCAGTAACATCGTCTTTTACAAATAGCGGTTACAGTACGGTTAGCATAGGTCAAAGCACAAGTTAAGGTCACAATACAATTATTAGTGGTTATGGTGTTAAACATGCAATGGACGACAATGATTAGTACTTATTATATAATGTCAGTAAATATACAGGGTTATGGTACCGTGCACTATAATACAGCAACACACTATTAACACTCTCGCTAGACGGCTGAGCTCGCGCTATCTAACAAGATATACACTTTACTAAAACAATCGTTAACACATTTACAATTCCCAACTAAACTATTGGCCAGTACCTTGAATGGACTACCTAAAACTATATACACCCGTTTTGGTTAGCCACACTGCCCAATCACCACATATATAGCGAGCTAGAGAACCGAATTTACACAGGCGCCTCTTAGTCGCACTATCAAAAGTCTAGTGGGTTCCAAATTTACACGCCTTCCCACTTAGCCCAGATAGGATGAGAACTAGCGAACCGAATTTACACAGGCGCCGCTTAGTCTCCCGGTCCCTCCGACCTAGCGAACGTAATATACACCCTAGAACGCTAGTCTAGACAAGACACCGGTGTCCGGCTAGGGCTATCTTACACCAGGACCCCGCCTGACTAACCAAATCAAACGGTCTGACTAAAGAGCGTTCGATCGAGCGGTGCGCCTTCGCTCCTTCCCTCCGACAGAGGGGGCAGATACACAGATTCAAAACCCCTTTGGGCCTACCGCACAATCGGTATACCCCTAGTGGGTCCTGCCGTCTAAAACAGCAGTTGTCTTACCTCCTCGTTCCTGAACCTGAGTTCACACTCATCGACGGGGACACCCCAGCACTTCTCACGTAGAGGCCGATGATCTCCTGGACAACAGACCAGTGGCGCCGAGACGAAGGGAGGTCCACGCAGAAGTTCAGGGGTGCAGCCGTAGAGAACGTGGGCAAAGATAGACCGTCTCACGCCTCTGCCTCTCAGCTACCGTTGAACGATGAGCTTCCCGGCCAATGCACCAAATGATACCGGAGAAACTGACGGAAGCCAAGCACAGAGAGATGGACACAGGTTTCTTCAGGAAGGAAGAGATTCTTTATTGGATCACCGATCGGGACTCAGAGGGACTAGCGTCACCAAAATACAGCAAAGTCTGAGTACTGAATACATAGAGTACATTCCTTATATAGCACTGTAGCTCCTCCCACAATTAACTACACCCACACATACCCTTAACCTATTTAATAAATAGAGTCTAAACTCATCCATCCGGTCTAACCACGTGGCTCATCTGATACAAAGGAGAGGGACGCGTAATTCCAGTTCTTACATTCCTGCACCTGGTCAGTACAGTGATAACAGTATCTTAGCTACGTGTAATTAACTAACTGATACTACAAACACATATACATACATATGCCTTGTGGCAATCTTAGCCTGCTAAACTTGTATTTTACTGGAATTACATCACACTTCCTGCCAGCTCACTCCGCGCGGGAGGAGCGTGCGCCCGGCAATGAAGAGGGAGAGCCAGCCGACTCCCAGTCCCATCAGCCACCCTCCTGCAAAGACAAGGTAAGAAACAGGAGGGTGGCTGGAAAATGAGCTGTGTGTGTGTGCATGTCTGTCTGTATGTCTGTATGAATGTATGGATGCCAGTATGTATGTATGTCTGTCTGTGTGTATGTCTGTATGTCTGTCTGTCTGTGTGTGTGTATGTATGTATGTATGTCTGTATGTGTGTATGTCTGTATGTATGTCTGTCTGTGTGTATGTATGCATGTCATATGTGTGTATGCATGTCCGTGTATGTATGCCAGTATGGATGTATGTCTGTATGTATGTATGCATGTCTGTACGTCTGTATGCATGTCTGTATGGATATATGTCTATCTGTATGCATGTCATTATGTGTGTATGAATGTCAGTGTATGTATGCCAGTATGTATGTATGTCTGCATGTATGCATGTCTGTATGTCTGTATGCATGTCTGTATGCAGGTATGTCTATCTGTATGCATGTCATTATGTGTGTATGAATGTCAGTGTATGTATGTCTGCATGTCATTATGAATGTGTGTATGTCTGTCTGTATGAATGTATGTATGCCAGTATGAATGTATGTCTGTATGTCATTATGAATGTGTGTTTGTATGTCTGTCTGTCTGTATGAATGTATGTATGCCAGTATGAATGTATGTCTGTATGTCATTATGAATGTGTGTATGTATGGATGTCATTGTCTGTATGAATGTATGTATGCCAGTATGAATGTATGTCTGTATGTATGTATGCACGTCTGTATGTATGTCTGTATGCATATCTGTATGCATGTATATCTATCTGTATGCATGTCATTATGTGTGTATGAATGTCAGTGTATGTATGTCTGCATGTCTGTATGAATGTATGTATGCCAGTATGAATGTCTGTCTGTATGTCATTATGAATGTGTCTGTGTCTGTATGTCCTTATGCATGTGTGTCTGTATGTATGTTAGTATGTGTTTGTCACTAGGTATGCCTGTGTGTCTGTATATGTGTGTATGTCTCAGTATGTGTGTGTCAGTATGTGTGCCTATATCCTGTTAGTATGTATCAGTGTGTGTGTATCCGTGTCCTTTTGTATCAGTGAATGTGTTTGTGTCTGTGTTTGTATTCCTGTGGGCGGGATCTGTGGGCGGTTTTAGAGGCGGGCCCCCAGGGTCCCAGACCCTGAGCTCAGTAAGGGGCCCCAAAATTTCTGGTGGCGGCCCTGACTACACTCCTATGCTGTGTTTTTCATTTCATATACTGACGTATTGAGAACAACTGGCTGTCACTGAAAACAGAAAGTCCCTACTCGTTAGAATCTAATCTGGACTATTATAATAGGGCAAACAACTATATTTGTGGACTTTTGTCTTATTATATATACATCTAAGTCATGCCGTCTCATATATAGTTTATTATTGTGTTTCTTTTTATATTCTTAGTACTACCAAGCGCAACCTGTTCTTTTATCCTTTGTATATTTTAGTGCCTGCTTCGTTAATTAATTACGGTATTGATGTAGCTGCCGTCTGCTTCCTCAACTTGTCCGCTAACATACGGCTAGCTTTGTTGCCTTGTGAGTAATTGGAGGCTCTCAATCTTTTTAACATAAATTCAGTTTTCTCAAGTTGTAAGTCATTTATCTCTTTTCTAATTTTCTTGATGGACTGCACAGTGTCCATAGATTGATGGGCTTTATGAAGAGATTGTAAAGATTGTAGCTGGATAGCTAAATCTACCATCTTCCTCTTTTTATCCTTATGAATGCAAGATGCATGTGATATAAAGGGGCCCCTGATTGTGGAGCCTTATGGGTAAGCCACAATGTTGTGGCCGAGACATCAGGGTTGTGATTTTCTCAAACGTATGTCTGTAGCTTGTAAAAAGGAAATTTCTTCTTTTTGTAGAGAATTGTTATTTTTCCCCATTTGGTAACTCTCAGGACGTGTGGTCCCAAGCATGGATTGGTCAATCAGGAAATTTTCTATTAATACTGTATTTGTCATGAGTATGGGAATATAAAGAATATTCCCTCGCTCCCGGATCTAATATCCGACAAATATCATACAATTGGCATTCATGGATTCATTTCCCAAAACCTAAACTGCAATTTAGTTTTGGAAGTAGATTTTGAAGAGTGGGCCTATCAGCATATTGTAGTCTCCCCGCACAAAATATGACAAGTGAGCTTCAGAAGGGATACTCATTGCAGGCTCGAAGAGAGTATTGGAAGTGGATTGTCAGTAGGGAGATACATGTTAACGAGTGTGACATCTTTCCCATTAATGCTACCCTGAATTATATTATACCTACCCTTTGGGTCATTTTTAACCATTTGTAATGTGAAATGTACAGATTTATGTAACAGTACTGAAGTACTTTTACTTTCGGTGTTGTGAAGAGAATGGAGCAAACGTGGAAAGTTGGTTTGCTGAAAATGCGGCATTCTACTTTTGACAAAGTGAGTTTCTTTTTTTTTTTTTTCAATCTTTCTTTTATTAAGGCATGTCCAATGGGGTACAGAATAAAGAGAGGGAAATGCACGAGGGGTATACAGTTTAGGGTTAATGCATCGTTAACAATGAGGAATTACATTTCCTGGATAGCAATGCCTAATTTTTATTTTTATGTCGGTTAACGAAAACATATTGTAAACATAAGCAACGTCTGTTTAGATAGCCTATGTAATGCAAGGTTTTAGATCTGTAGTACTATAGTTAAGTATGTGACAATGCGATTAATGTGAACACACTAAGGTATGACATAGCTCATAACATATAATAACATGAAAAGGTCAGACTGTGGAACACTAGTGGTTCACATTGGACTTACTAGACTAAACATTTATTTATTTATGCTTAGGAGTGCGATACGATTTCGGCATGGCTTGTCTTAGAGGGGTATGCTTTTCTACTTATGCCACTGTTAAAACTGCTTGGGTTCTCGCTTGTTTAGTCATCAATATGGGCAAGTCAGAGAGTGAGAAATTAGAGGAGTGACAAAGAGGGACAGCATAGCATGTAATAGCATTTTTGCCTATGGGGTGGGATAAGTATATCTTACTGAATCGTGTGGCAATCAATATGCTAGTGTTGTTAGAAAGTCCAGACAAAAGATAAGGCTCTCTCCGTAGGGATCCCGGGGTGTCATCCCACTCTGGCGCTTGGTAAGCTCTTCTCTTTCCCATGTGGTGCAGTGGTGTCCCCCTCTGCTGTCTTGGTAGTGTGCGGCAGTAGCTGCTGTGTCTCTGGTTCAGACTGTTGAGGTGGGCTATTTCTGGCTGTGTGCTGGGTGAGTGGTAAGCTCGTTCGGCCCCCCAGGTCAGTCTTTGCGGGACTAGCAGCGCCGGGGGTTCGGTGGTTGCCATGGCTTTGCGATGTAGGGCTTAGCCTGTAGGGTCCTGCTCTTTTGATGCCCCCTTTATCTGTGCTTATCAACTGTAGCTTGCACCTTCAGAGGGGGGGGGGGGGGGGGGTGAGGCTGAGGGTGGTGGGGGTGGTGAGGCTGAGGGTGGTGGAGAGGCTGAGGGCGGTGGGGGGTGAGGCTGAGGTTGGTGGGGGGGTCAAGCTGAGGGTGGGGGATGGTGATGCTGAGGATGGTGAGGGGGCTAGTGATGCTGAGGGTGGTGTGGGGGTAGTACGGCTAAGGGTGATTGGGGGTGGGGATGCTGAGGGTGGTGGGGGTGAGGCTGAGTGGGGTGTGGGGGTAGTGAGGCTGAGGGTGGTGTGGGGGGTAGTGAGGCTGATGGTGGTTGGGGGTGGTGATGCTGAGGGTGGTGTGGGGTAGTGAGGCTGAGGGTGGTGGGGGTGAGGCTGAGGGTGGTGTGGGGTGTAGTGAGGCTGAGGGTGGTTGGGGTGGTGAGGCTGAGGGTGGTGTGGGGTGTAGTGAGGCTGAGGGTGGTTGGGGGTGGTGAGGCTGAGGGTGGTTGAGGGTGGTGATGCTGAGGGTGGTGTGGTGGGTAGTGAGGCTGAGGGTGGTGGGGGGTGGTGAGGCTGAGGGTGGTGGGGGTGATGCTGAGGGTTGTGTAGGGGGTAGTGAGGCAGAGGGTGATGGGGGGGAAGCCAGGCACCAGCCGGAGACCCGAGAGAGCGGCCGTCTCGTCCCGGCTCAAGCTCCCATGCGCCCGAGGCCCTTGTCGGGTCATTGCTGGTGGTCTTGGTGGGTGTCCCCGTGTACCTCTGCAGATAGGGGTCAGTTTGGTCGCCGTTTCGTTGTGCTGGGTGAGTTTTTGCTTGTGGTTATCACCGATTTTCCGGCCCAGAGCAGGAGCTCAGACAGAACGCGTCTGATCCCGCCGGCGGTCAGGCCCCCCCCCCCAAAGTGAGTTTCTTGCACACATATCATATCCACTTTTTGCTGCAGCGCTTCCTACCAGAGTAATCTTCTCTTATAGATTTGAATTCAGCCCCTTTACATTGAAGGGCATAATGTTTAATGCGATGGTAATCTAAGTACCTCGATGTTCAAGTTATCCACCCTGTCCCTTGTCCCCGGTTCTACCCAGTCCCTCCACTTTTTCCCATGTCTATCACCCAATCATCCAGTATATCTAATCAAAATCTCCCTGTCTCCGAGGGGCTGACCTTGTTTTGCTAGGTAATGAAGCAAAAGTATATGTAAACCGTGGGGTAAGTAGAAAGGGTAACCCAGCATCTCCATATCCTTCCTCAATAACCTTTTATTAGTACAACTGATTTTTGTAAATCATACAGGGTAAACACGTTATATTTATTAGTATCACCAACAAATGCAATATATACATACAATACATACACACAGACTGCTGAATACAGTCAGAGACTGCTGAACACATTCACACACCGACTGCTGAATACATACACACACTGACTGCTGAATACACACACACAGACTGTTGAATACACACACACACACAGACTGCTAAATACACACACAGACAGACTGCTGAGTACACACAGACAGACTGCTGAATACATAGACACAGTCAGCTGAATACATGCACACAGTCCACTAAATCCATGCACACAGTCTGCTGAATACACACACACACACACACACAAACATACACACAGACTGCTGAATACGTACACACAGTCCGCTGAATACACACCCACACACAGACTTCTAAATACACACACTGCTGAATACACATACAGACAGACTGCTGAATACACATACAGACAGACTGCTAAATACACACACACACAGAATGTTGAGTACACAGTCTGCTGAATACATACACACACATACTGCTGGATACACACACACAGTCTGCTGAATACGCACACAGACTACTGAATACATACAGACTGCTGAATACACACACACACACTGCATTGAGGGGTGCAGTGTATGTGTTTGTGTGTACGGGTGCTGAGTGTGTGTGTGGATGTGGGGTGCTGTGTACTGGGGTGTTGTGTGTGTGTGTGAGGGGTGTGCTGTGTGTCTGAGGGGGAGTGTGTGTGAGGGGTGCTGTGTGTGGTGGATGTTATGTGTGAGAGGTGCTGTGTGTGTGGGGGGGAGCTGTGTGTGTGAGGAGTGCAGTGTGTGGGGGAGGGCAGCAGTTGAGCAGCTAACACACACCTTGCCCTTGACTGCAATGCCGGGAACTCCCCACAGCCAGGCAGAGGCCTCTCTAAAAGGGTCAAGTACCCAAAGTGAGCCGCGGCTCTACAAACCGCAGAAACAACAGCGGACCTGGCAGAGGCACATCCAGTGACTGCGCAGAGGCCAGTCTCACAGAGGAAAACCAAGGCCCACTCTGAACCAGCTGACGGAGTGTTCCAGGACGGCAGCCTCGGCGACACAGCATGCAGTGCCTCCCTCAAGGACATTCCTACCAGGGAATCCCCTTTGCTCTACTACCCTCACTTTGCTGCCCTCACTCTTTAATGGGGTGCCCCTCAAAATGCGGGATTATGCTCTGCCATCCCAGGGAATCAGATGAGCTGGCCACAGTATGTTCACCCCAGTCCTCCAACCTAGCAACTGAGGGGGACATCCAACGTATGCTCCTAGTTTACCTCACTCTATTGTTCATTATGATTGCCCCACTTGCATTTGAGTATAATTGCTGCCCATCAGAGCTTTACAGTACTTAGAGCACCTGTCCCGCAGAGGGCTTACCTCCAGTGGTCTCTCTCTTTAATTCGTCCAACATGTTTATCCAATCTATTATTCAGTTCAATAATGCTACTTGATACCACCCTGCAATTATAGACCCTCACATGCCCTTCAGTCTACCTGTTTGCATTGATCTTATCTGGCTTCAGCTTACCTATGTGCAGTGCAATGGCAGGATAGGGAGTGGGGACCTAGTGGTCTTTTCATCTTGACCACCTAGCTTGTTAACCAACAATTTATGTGTGTGCCAGTTTTTTCCTATTGTAAAACCTAGCATATAACCTCATGCACATACTAGTCTTGTACTAATTTGAACGGCACTTATGGTCAGTTTGAATCGATTGTCCCGTTATCTGTTTTTCTAGACCTGGACAATATTGTTACTCATTCTTGTTACCTTTTCTACCACAAAAAAATAAATAAAAGTGCAGCATATCTTGTCTTTTAACATGTACAACATCTGTCATATCATTCATCAATATTGTGTAATTAACTCTGCATTTTGAAAAATAAAGAATGAAAAAAAAATGATATAATAACAAACAACCTTTAACCCCTTAAGGACCAAACTTCTGGAATAAAATGGAATAATGACGTGTCACACACGTCATGTGTCCTTAAGGGGTTAAGGAGCTGTATCTTGTAATTGTGAGATACTCAAGTGTCCTCATGATGGAAATTTTAGTGAACGTGATGATCCTGGGGCTGTGGTCCACATTGTGTCTCTCTGTCACTTTTCTGCTGTTTTTAATGCCTGTCACTCACAGAGCTATTTTCTTATGCAGCCATCTTGGTCGCTATCCAAATGTAAAGGTAGTTATTTGTATAAATTGCTGCAGCAATAAGCTGACCCCTGGATCAGTGACATTTGAATAGTAATTCTACTTCCTCTATTGCTTATACGAGACGTGGGACTATGGCTGAGGGCTAAACTACATATCCTACAAACCAATGCAGGGCAGGAGTCTACAGAATAAGAAAAGGCCCTGTATATTGTGCCCATTTTACCATTTTCCTAACATTAATTTGTTAAATAAAATCATTCCCTTTTTAAATCACGGTTATATTGTATCAACAACCATTTTAACTATTTGATGCTAGACATATAAAAACAAGTATTCAAGATCAGAAGGCCTATTTTCTTTCAATTCAATAAATCACGTGCTCTTTCTTTGACACCATTTTGCAGTCAGGAATTTTATTTAATGCCCCCAAACTTCACATAAATAAGAACAAGTACAATTATCTTTCGCCAAAATGGAAGCAAAAATTCCAGGCCTTTTTGTGTGACTTTTTTTTTTTTTTTTTGCCAATAGCGCCTTTGTGTGTTTGATAAACAGCTCCTACTGATTCAATCTTAAAGAGTGATATATTGTGACATGATGTATGGGGGCATATTCACAGCTTCTGTGATTGCAGTAATGAAGCTGTAAAGCACATAGCATGAAACAAGCAAAGTCTTCCAATTTAATCAGCTCGTAAACAGAGGCAGTGCATCAAACCAACGACATCATTACACACTGGACTTAAATCATGCTAATCGGAGGATATAACATCAGCATCATTAATGGTCACAAGTTGTATGCATCATCTTTTCTGACAGATAAACACCCAGAACAGTTCTCACAATGGATGTTACTCAGACTCAGCATCTCTTGTTAAGCCCCCTACCTCCCTTTTTTATTATAACTCATTTGCATATTTTACATTCGTTCCAGCTGGAGTTCAGCGACTCGGCGGTTTCTAGAGGTTTAATGTCTGAAACAATCAGCACCTGGTTTGTCAGAAAGGGGAAGGTGTGGCAAATATTTCCCCTAATTTAAAATCTTGCAATTGATGAAAAATATTAAAGGGTAAAGTTACTTTTCTGAAAATGAAACATCCTAAACCAGATATAACTTGTATTTTTCATACGATACGCCAACTTCTTTTCTTTTACATTTGCAATAGAGCTTTAGCAGATAACATTAAAATCCAGTTCAGTCAAGGCATGTTCAAGGCACATGATGCAAATGAGAAGGATAAATTGAAACACTAAGGATTAAGCATAAAAAGTTTTGTGCTTTGAAAATTGTTTTTTTAAAGTGGGGAAGTAACCATGGAAACCAGCAGGGACATTGCAGGGGCATTGCATTTGTGACTCCATCACTTTTTAATGTTTGCACCCGTTTTCAGCACGTACATTTTGTAATACATAACCCTTGCAATTGATGAAAAATATTAAAGGGTAATGTTACTTTTCTGGAAATTAAACATACTAAACCACCTATAGTTTGTATTTTTCATACAGTACTCTGGCTTCTTTTCTTGCACTTTTCCATGTTTGCACCAATTTTCATAACATGCATTTTTTTATACATACCTCTGTGTGCTTTAGTTATACTAACGCCCATTTATCAAATCATGATAAAGAGGCGTGAATTTCTACATTTATTTAAAATTTTACCCTTTCCAAATATTTTGTAAACATAGTGATTCATAAACATTATTTAAAAATATTGGAAAGTGACAGCTATCATTAATGCTGATTTGAGCAATATCACCAGTACTGAAACTTAAGAATCCTGTCTTAGACTCCCGATCTGTTTGCATAGTGCAGTGCACTCAGGTTAACACAGGCTCATTGATGGACCTGTCAGAAATTAAACCCTCCATCTTTCATAGGTGCATGGAACAATTAGGCTGCCTCCCTCAAGTTCCTCTCTTCCTCTTCACATTGCACACAGGAGCCTATGTGCAGATGGAGGAGCACTCATCAGTAGAATGAGGGCATCACCAGCTTGCACCTCCTGCTCCTTCCTATTAGCTGTATGTCAAGAGTCCATTCTTCAAAAGGAAGGTCTGGGTCTATATGGTACTATGACAAAACAAACCAAATTAACATTGACAGGGAGGGCTTGCAAGGGGACAATTGTCTTATAGCATACATGAGTTGTGGTCTACAGCCTTACAACCTTCTTCACTGTACTGCAAGAGTGAGGTAGCAGCCAGCTATTGTGCACAACCTCTGCTGGTCCAGCAATGTTCTCCAGGCCTGGAGGTGTTTACCAGTGACTGAAGATTGAGACAAGACAATATGGAGTATATTTGAAACAATGTCTTGTTACTAGAGGGGTACCTCAGAGATTTATACTTGGACCCATTTTCTTCAATATTTTTATTAGTGATAGTGCAGAAGGTCTTGATGGTAAGGGATGTATTTTTACTGATGATACTAAGATTTGCAACAAGGTTGATGTTCCAAGAGGTAAAATGGTAAATGATTTAGGTAAACTAGAAATAGGGAGAGGTATTAGTAGTAGAAAGAGCACTGGCAAGATCTCACTTGGAGTATTGTACGCAGTACTGGAGACCGAATCACCAGAAGGATATTGATACTTTAGAAGGAGTTCAGAGAAGGGCTAAATAACTGGTTCATGGATTTCAGGGTAAAACTTACCAGGAACGGTTAAAGGATCTCAACACGTGTAGCCTGGAGGAAGGACGAGACGGGGGGATATGATAGAAAACATTTAAATATATAAAGGGAATCAACACAGTAAAGGAGTAGAGTATATTTAAAAGAAGAAAAACTACCACAACAAGAGGACATAGTCTTAAATTAGAGGGGCAAAGATTTAAAAAATAATATCATGAAGTATTACTTTACTGAGAGGGTAGTGGATGCATGGAATAGCCTTCCAGCTGAAGTGGTAGAGGTGAACACAGTGAGGGAGTTTAAGCATGCATTGGGAAAGGCATAAGGCTATCCTAGATATGAGACTAATGCAAGTAGCATAGCATGTTTTAATTATGCATTTTTTCATTTGGGATACTTCTAAAAAAAGCTTGTTTGAAGCCTTGGCAAACCCTCCTCTTCTAACCCCACCCAGACTTTCTGTGGCTGTCCAATCACAGACTTCCCAATGCAGCTCAATGAAAAGTCTTTGCAAGGCACTTACTCAGGGCAATTGCTGCCTCTTGAGATTAGCTCTACTGACCTAACTAAACCAGGAAGTAACAGGGCCTGTTGTCTGCTTGAAAGCCAAAGGGGTGTAACCAGGTTAATTTATAAAAGTGTCAGTTTCTATTGAAATCTGCACTTTTTGCAAAATTATAAAAGAGGGCACACTTCACATACAAAGCTTTTCAACAAACTAAAGTGTTTTAGGGATCTTGAGTGTTCCTTTAAGCATTTACAGACCACCGTGACCGCTTGTTCATACTGTGCAATAAATGTTAACAGTCAAAAAAACCCACTCTTTTGTTCCACACCCTCCAGGCCAATTGTTGCCAGCCATTCCATGCTGGAGCTAGGAGATATTTAACAGGAGACCACACTGCCACTGGCACTCACAATGAAATGACTACACTGTCAATATTTCAATAAAATCCACAGTCTAGGATAATTAATGCTAAAACTAAGATTGAAGAGTTGAATAATACTATTGGCAATCTCCCTCAGATGTTATACAAGATTTAGATGATCAGGTTTCAAAATATAATTACGTTTGAGAATGACATTATCTGTAAGAATAACAAAAGTACCAGAGATAAACAGGATCAAGAGAATAATGTGGTGAGACACTTCTCTTTAAATTGTTTATAAATGATCTTGAAGTGGGCATTGAGAGTCATGTGTCTGTGTTGGCAGATGACACAAAAAGGTAAAGTAATATAGTCTAAACGGGATATTATTTCTCTACAGAGGGATTTGGATACATTGGGGACTGTACTTGCATGTGGCAGATGAGATCCAATACAGCTACATGTTAAGACATGCATTTCATAATATAATCCACAAGCAATTTATACATTAAATGGGTTTGAGTTTGGATAACATTACATAAAAAGTACTGGGGAACAATTATAGATATCAATCTTGGCAACAGTGGGAAATGCCTGCCATTGTAAAAGCTAGTAAAGTGCTGTCATGGATAAAAATGGGTATTGATTCACATAATTCAAATATCAGTATGCCTCCTTGTAAATCAGTCTTATGTGGAGAAATTTTGTGCACCAGTTTTAAGAAATTATTTGACAGAACTAAAAAAAGGGCAGAGACAAGCTACAAAAGCAATAAGGAGAATGGAAAACATTAGTTGTGAAGAAAGGCCAGAAAAAAACGCATTTGTGGGGGGCGGGGCCGGACCGCCGAGCTGGATGGTCGCACTCGACACCAGCTCCTGCAAATTAGGCCCAAATAAGCAACGAAAATGCGATTTTGGGCAGACAGCCGTCCAGCATCGGTGGCCCCCAGCGGGCAGAGAGCCCTGGATCCAGGGAGAGGCTGGCCGAACGGGCTTCAGTCCCCAGGAGGAGGGTTCCTCATTGGCACCTTAAGGCCTACTCTGGAGGTGAGCGGGGTGGACGGCCGCTGCCCCGCTGCCTGCCGATCAGCACCCTGCCATGAGTCGGTCCCGTGGGGAACTGGCCCCGTACCCCCCCCCCTACTTGGACCGGGGGGGTGATCCCGGTCCCCACCCTCAGGCCCCGAATACCGCGAAACACCGGCGGTGCCGTAGCAGGGCCCCCAAGACCTGTAACCCAAGCACTGAAATAAAGATGTCGGAGGGCATGTGCGATAACATCGGGACCACAAGCAGACCGGGACTACCAGCTTACACTCTCAAACCCAAACACGCTACTCACCTCTGCTACGACCGGAGTCTCGGAGGCCTTCTCAGCGCCACACTCAACATGGCGGACACCGCGTGGTCTCCACGATCCAGAGCTGGCCTAGCAGACATCCTCTCCAAGCTGAACCGGCACTTCACCGATTTTTGGCGGAGGTTGAAATGGCAGATGAGCTGTCCTGCCTCTCCACCAACGAGTACCACCTGCATAATGCGACGCACCTTCCTACCAGCGGGAAAATCACCAACATGGCGGCGGATCAAGCACCATTCCTCTCTGAAGCACACAGCGGCACTATGGAGGCGACTTCAAGGGCGCCAAACACGCTGAAACCGTAGCCCGAAACGCAGGGGACCGCAGAGGCGACCAACATGCCTGCAATCAGGGACAATGTCCTGCAGTGTGACTGCTCGAGAAGGGACCATGCGGTACCCCTGGCTGGCATAGGATAGCCTGGGAGCCAGGACTGAGATACGAGTTAGGCCCTTTGCCGCTCACCGTCACTACCAGCCCTCGTGGTGGTGCTGGAGCCTACTAATCCATAAATAGTGATGTTACTTATGATGAACAATAAGCAGTCTAATTAGAGGCCATGCAATTGTACCCTTCGTAATATATGCTTAATGTCTGTTTAGCATGCAACCTAACGTTTACTAATTAACCTGTCCCAATCGAGTACAGCCTTGCATGTAATCTAGCTTAATGTCTATCCAGCATGTAACCTAACGTTTATTCAGCAGGTAACCTAACGCTTAATACACAGTGACATAAGCCTGAACAACTAGCCTGCAAACTTACCTACTTTTCTCATAACACATCTTAAGCTAATCCTGTTTCTTACTTTTGCTAGTACTCAGTTTGAATACAATTCTGTGTCAAGCGTTAATAACTTAAAAAAAATGTGCAAAGTTTTTTCACTGCCTAACCAATGCAACTCTTTGTTTGACTTTACATGCTCTGACTGTTGTGGCAGGGTACGTTATATGTGATCTTCCATGCACAAATAAAATAAAGAATTAAAAAAAAAAAAAAACGCATTTGTTTTCTTTAGAAAAAGGCATCTCCATCATAGCATGTACCTCCCCATGTGGTGGTCCTGTCTTTTTTGGAAGGAGTGAGGGATCTCCTGGCAGTCATCTTGTACAGGCCTAAATCAGGTACCTGGCTATTTTTGTTATCTTAGCCCTGAGAGGGCTTTTTGAAGAAGGCTCTAAAGTTGTTTAACAAAATAACTCTATTGGCAGCATCTTGGTTGAGCGTTTCTGTCCCCCCAATTAGAGAGGTCAGAGCTAAAATAGAAGAAAATCAATTAATGGACTTGTTGATTGCTGTGGAGCTCTGTGAAATACTCGTACACACATGTATTACATTAGCATTACAGAGATTGATAAAGATTGCTATAGCAGTTTCTGAAACCTTTGTTTTACAAATCTATAATTTAACTGTATTTACTGTGTGGCATTATTAAGGTGGTCCCCTCACTTTATTGGCAAACCTACCCCTTTCATGGGTGAGTTTACCTCTTTGGGCAACTTGCTTTCTTCCCTGCCCACCTTCATTCCAGATGGTGGTCACACAATATTTGCCGATATGTTAAAGTGGCAGCCTGTGGCATGATAGCAAGTTAAAAATAACTTTTCTAACCCAGCTTATTCTATGACTGACATTTACTTCGAATATGAGATCAACCGCATAACTCACAGATTCGAAACGCATTTTGATCCTGTGTTAAAAAAGGAAGGTTAAGCCTTTGGATTCTGCTTATGTAAATATAGTATGCAATAAAAATGAGTTCAATGTCAAGCGACTAAAAAAATTAATTAACAATATTTATTTACACACCCCCTGACAAGAAAATAACTAGTGATTTGTGTTGCAATTTGCAGAATGGAGTGTTGAATTAAATGTTTCTTGGCAAGCTAAGTTAAACCTTCCAGGCCTATCACTACAATATAAATACTCACTCATCCACTAAGATTCAGGGCTTATGGTAAAACTGGATAGAGTCTTGTAGAAGAGGCCTGTGGCAATGATTTATAGAACACATGTTTTATCAACTCAAAGCAATACTCTGCCTCTAGAACATCATCAACAAAAAAAAAACCTCTGTCCTGTAATGGGCTCATCCATTAATGGCTAGACCTTTTATTCTGCTCGCTCATTTATATCATGTTTACTTAAGATGGATATTTACATTCTGCGTAATGAGACGGACAACAGATGATCTTAGAGCAAGGGAATGAAGAAAAATGTGTTTGACCGACTCCATCCCACATTGCGTATCACTGAAGGCATATCTAAGTTAACCCTTTGTACAATTCCTGTTTATTTATTTGTAAGAAACTAGATACTTTAACTATTTTGCCATACGGTTTATTTAGGGTGATGCTATTGTATGATTTATAATTGTTAAGATCTATTAATATTACAATAGGTAAAATGGTACTTATGATTTTAGCAGTAAATACTTCGGTAAAATAATAGTGGTCAATATAAATATGATCATCAGAGACGGCGCAACATTAGGATTCCCCAACCCAGGGGTACAGTCTCTGGGGGACGAGCAGAAGGGGAACACATAGCACTTCGCACCTGCCAGTCTTGTAGTATGGCTGTACAAAGCACGATTGAGGATATTCTGTATCCTCTATGCGGTGTGACACGAAGATACTCGCTGAGGGCAACAAACAGACCGGGTGAGAGATACAGAAGATCGTCTACCGTGGTCTGCCTAGCCATGCTACTAGGAGATGGAGGAGGGGGAAGAGACTATGAATGAGGGTGGGGACAGTAAGAGACACACAGAAAAGGCTAGAGGGGTAAAAAAAAAGACGCTTGTAGAGCAACTGGAGAAAGAGGAAAAGGCCATCTAAGAGATACATTAGAAGGACTGCAGAAGGGGAAAAAGAGACACATAAAGGAGCTGGGGAGAAAGAGACACTAAGCAGAGAAGGGGAGAAACAAACACATAGAGATGAAAGGGAGAAAGAGAAAGACAGGGATAAGGGAGAAAGAGAAACACACAGAAGGACTGGGGAGGAGACATACAGATGAGCTGTGGAGAAAGACACATAAGGGTACTGGTAGGAAGAAAGAGACACAGAAAAGTGATGCAGGATAACGAAACACACAAAGGGGCTGGGGGGAGAAAGAGAGACAAAAAGGATGTGGGAGAGAAAGAGACACGCTAGGAGATGGGTGGGAGAGACATACACACACACACAAAGGGGTGGAAGAAAGAAATGCACAAAGGGGGATGAGAGAAAGAAACACACTAAGAGGCTGGGAGAGTTAAAGACACACAAAGGGGCTTGGTGAAAAGTATGAGACACACAAAGGAGCTGGGGGGGGGGGGGGGGGAGTAAGAGATATACAAGGGGGTTATAAGACACCCAAAGTGGACAAATGGGGCATAAGATACACTAAAAGGAAATGTAAGACACAAAGGGGGTTAAGATACACTTAAGGGAGTAAGTCATTCATAAGAGGGGATAAGAAACACAAAAGGGGGTTAGAAATTTAAAGGAGGGTTTATGAGACACACAAGTGAAGATTTTTTTTGGGGGGTGAGGGAGGGCTAAATGCATCTTTGCCTGTGTAGCCCAAAATTCTTGCAACAGCCTTGATGATCATATATTGCAAAATTGTGACATTTCTTAACCTCTCAATTGGTCTTATGAGATCTATCTTTGATATGGGACACCCATCCTCTAATACAAGGCTCTGCAATGCGGCACCTGTGACAGGGAGAGGTTCTATAACCTGATTGGTAAAAACCTCCAAAACAATAATACACCCCTGTCCCCCACTCCCATTGCATGTCTTTATCATTACACTTTGTACACTTTATTGTCTCTGTGGTGTAGTTTCTATATTACTGGGTGTTAGGTGGGCACTTTTTAAAGTGCTGATTGTGTGTTTTGTTATGTATATAGCATAACATTAAAACCAGCTGTCTAATATTATGCAAATCCCACTTGGACTCCGATACAGAGAGGGATGGACCCCATTAGACTTCTGAACGTGTCCTGTGGGATCTGGAATTAAGACAATACCAACAGATTCCTCAAATCCCACAATTGGTGAGGCGTGGCCTCTATGGATCGGATTTGTTGTTCCAGCACATCTCACAGATGCAAAATCGTATTGAGATCTGGCCACTCTGATAGGGACACATGTCTCTGTATCTCCGTCAGCGCTGTATTCTGTGATTATAGCTGTGTAATGTGATATAGCTTTCGCCTCTAGACATTATCTAAGACTTAATGCTGGGAATAGACTGGTTTATTAGGAAAAGGTACACTCAATTTATACACCGACCCCCAGCATGGGTTCTCCATACATTTCAGCATGGGCGTCCGCAGGAACATTTTATGTGGTATGACTTTATTTTGCTTCCTATTCAGGTTCCTAAGTCTGGATTGCCTTAGCAATGGTACAAGCGCATCATGCATAGTCATACACATTGATGACATAACAAGAAGATTGCATTTGTGGACATTTCCAAATCTTTTTGGACTTTCTGGGACTCAATGAGCATTATGGACTGTGGGTGAGGCGCTATACTGGAGATTTTGGCTTGCTACATTGATAAAGGGTCTTTGTCCCTAAACATTTGTGATATATTTAACCCTTCATTAAAATGGTGGGATAGCATTTTTGCAGCAGCTATATTCACTTTTAGATATTTTTTAAGTAATTTATTTTTGTATGTCTTTTATTTATTAAGGAGGATGGTGCTCATTCCCTACTTTTTGCACTTTTCAGAGTTGTTCTCCGATTCCATTGCACCCCTCAGAGTTTGCTGGAATAGAATGTGACTTATACCTTTACATTTGAGCACATGCACTTTCTCCTCAAATAGGTGATGTGCACTCTTAAGGTGATGAAGGATCCACCTGCTGCAGCTCTACATTTTTCTGCACCTATGGCCTTGGTGTGAAATGAACGGGACAAACCAAGGACCACCTTGGTTCTTTCCCCTAAATTTGCTAAGATGTTTCCTCTGAATGATGAAATGCTGACTGTGTTGGTAAGGTAGATGAGCCTATATCTATCGTGTTCAAGGAGTCTTCTACTTCTTTTTAAGTGGATAGTACATCATTAAAAGCCACATGTAAAAAAAATAAAAAATTGGAGGAATTCCTAAGGCAATCCTTAGTTTGCTTGGGGAGTTGTGATCTGCAAGGAATCTGAAGGCAGAATACGGACTGCGGTGGACTCTGGTTAAAGTAAATGTTTACCTGTCTGCCGGTACTCACCTAACAGCTTGTTATTTTGGATGGTTGCTGGCTCGTTGTGCAGTTAAATAAAGCTGTGGCCTCTGCCCTATCCAACATAAGAAGTTGTCAATCTCATTATTTATGGGTGGTTATTCAGGAAGTCATAGGTACATGTTTGTAACTAATATTAGAATTTAGTAAGTGTAAATGAAATAAATAATTGTGTGTTCGCAGTAATGGCAAGAAGAGAGTGTTGCATAATTTGGATCATATATGTGTCCTGAGGCCACTAGACCCTTTAGGACCCTTTAGGAAGATTTCTTCCTTGTTTGTTAATTTTTCTGGACCCTATTTGGGTCAGAACACTTCAGCCATCACTCTTGCCGTTGACTCAAGTCTATATTCCATGTTCTGGTTAACAAATCTTTCCCAAACAGGGGAAGCCTTTCGCCATGAGGCTTCAATGGGCCAAATCTACAAGGCAGACACTTGGTCATCCTATCATTCAGTTTTGAAGTGTTATAATGTTAATATTTTTGGGTTGGTAAATACTGCTTTTGGAAGAATGGCGCTCCAGGCAATTTTTCCTTTTTCAGTTACAGTCACTCACCCTACATTATGATGTGGCCTGACATAAGATAAGTGACATTTTTTTAGACACACGTTATAAAACTAAAATTCTCATCAAATGATAATGATAAAAGACACATATTAAATTTTTTTTGACTTTGTAGAAAAAAAAGAAAATGGCTTTTAAAATACATGTTAGATTGGTTAGTAAAACATTGTAAGAGAACTTGGAAAGAGGCAATTAGATGGGCTAAAGTATGAAAGTTAAAAATGGATAGTCAGAGATGAAAAACCATTAGGCATGTGCATGGGGAAAGTTTTCGGTTCGGTTCGGCATTCCGAAATTCTGAATTTTCGCAATTTGGGACTTTGGCAATTCGACACTTCAATACTTCGGAACTTTGGCAACTTCGGAACTTCGGCTCTTCAGCACTTCGGAACTTCGGCTCTTCGGCAGTTCGACACTTCGGAAATTCGGCAACTTCGGAATTTCGGCATTTCAGCACTTCGGAACTTCGGCACTTCGGAACTTCGGCAACTTCGGCAACTTCGACACTTCGGAATTTCGGAACTTTGGAATTTCGGGACTTCGGCATTTCTATTGCAGCCGCTTAGTAGATAACTCCCTAATTTCCACGGTATTAGGGAGTTATCTACCAAAAGGCTGAAAGACCTAAATTGGTCTTTCAGACAAATTTACTAATACTAAGTACTAAAATTACTTAGTATTAGTAAATTTTGCCCCTACTCGCTATACCGCGAGTAGGGGCATGTCTAGTAAGCAGTGAGCAGCCTGTGGCTGCTCACTGTTTAAAAAAATAAATAAAATAAGCCCCCCCTGCGGTTGGGGGCCCTTAAGTAAAATGATGGGGGGGGGACCTATTGTCCTCCCCCCGGCCCCCACCCCTGAGCGGTGGGTGGGGGCCCTAAATACTAATAAGGGGGGGACCTAATGTCCTCCCCCTGGCCCCCACCCCTGAGCGGTGGGTGGGGGCCCTAAATACTAATAAGGGGGGGACCTAATGTCCTCCCCCTGGCCCCCACCCCTGAGCGGCGGGTGGGGGCCCTACATTGGTATAAGGGGGGGACCTAATGTCCTCCCCCCTGGCCCCCACCCCTGAGCGGCGAGTGGGGGCCCTAAATACTAATAAGGGGGGACCTAATGTCCTCCCCCTGGCCCCCACCCCTGAGCGGCGGGTGGGGGCCCTAAATACTAATAAAGGGGGGGACCTAATGTCCTCCCCCCCGGCCCCCACCCCTGAGCAGCGGGTGGGGGCCCTAAATACTAATAAAGGGGGGGACCTAATGTCCTCCCCCCTGGCCCCCACCCTGGAGCGGCGGGTGGGGGCCCTAAATACCAATAGGGGGGGACCTATTGTCCTCCCCCCTGCCCCCACCCCTGAGCGGTGGGTGGGGGTCCTAAAAATAATGTCCCCCCAGGTGACTAGGGGTCCCAAACCTACCCCCCAAAAAATGACCCCCCTACCTACCCCCCTCACCCTAAAAATAATGAGGGGGGGACCTTTAACTAAGAACCTGGGTGGGGGCCCTACAGGCTGCTCACTGTTTAATAGACATGCCCCTACTCGCGGTATAGCTTTACTTAGTATTAGTAAATTTGGCTGAAAGACCAATTTAGGTCTTTCAGCATTTTAGTAGATAGCTCCCTAATACCGTGGGAATTAGGGAGTTATCTACTTATTCATTCCTGTCTTTACATTGACTGGCCAAGTAACTTACATTTTATATGAATGTATGTTACTTGATTGTTGTAAGTGTTGCAAATGCTTACAGGTGAATCCTGGCTATGTTTGTATACCATTTATTTAAAATTGTATACAATGTAACATTCTTCTTCTTTCACTGGGTAAGTATATTAGTACTTAGGCAATACTGTGCTTCGGAACTTCGGCACTTTGACACTTCGGCAACTTCGGCTACTTCGGCACTATGACACTTCGGAAATTAGGTAATTTCGGAACTTCGGGACCTCAGCAATTCGGCACTTCGGCAATTCGGACATTCGGAAGCACCCGAATGTCCGAATTGCCCGAAATTCGTCAGAATACATATTTGGACCGAAACGAATTGCGCATGTCTAAAAACCATAACAAAGCATTTTTAAAGGACATTCATGCATGAGAAGCAGTAAGAATAAAAATGTTTGTCACTGAAATGAAAAGTCAATGTGAATGAGGCCAGAAATAAAACACATTTTTGAAAAAAATGCTGAAAGATATATGATTGGCGGTAATTTTTTTTTATCAAAAAGTATTCACAGATCAAGTCCCATGGTCACATGGCATACGTGTATGAGTGGGGGCCTGGTCTTCTAATAGTTAATCCATTATATTTAAAAAGGACCTTTCACTTTCCTGGAATTTAAACCATTGAATAATACATTGGAAATTACCTATAACATGTGTTAACCTTTATTTTCATGAGATGCTTTAAAAAAAAAAAAATGTATATTAAATATTTAGCAAACTACATCATAATCCAGTCCAGACAATGCAAGCCAAGGCAAACATTGCAAATACAAAAAAGAAATAGAAACTTTATTCTCTTCTATGTAAGATTTCTGTATGTTTACTGCCAGGTACAAAGGACAAAGCTTATTACAAGCTCTGCCAGAGAGCCACAATGGAGGTTCTCAGTGACAGGATAACGAGGTGTGGATTTCTACATCTCATTTAACTTTTCACACTTCACAGATACATATTTGTTAGAAATAGGAATAAATAAACATAATATTAAAAATCCTGAGAAGTGACAATTTCCGTTTAATCTTACAGTATTCTTTGTTTTCTAGAATTGTACAAAAAGATTGTGATAAATCTGATGTAATGCCAATATTTAGAAATGTAACAATCTCAGATGGAAAATTAAGGACCTGTGTATATAGCTTCTGTGATGGAAAAATATTTGAAGGTTATTAAGGGTAAATATTCAGGACTATATAAATGAACAACAATATCCTTATCAAGAGTCAGCATGATTTATGAAGGGGAAATTATGTCACATATTATGTCACTAAATGTACAGATCAGTGTGTCACAGTGGATTTGATCTGGGAGGGCGGGGCCTGACCGCCATGCTGACCGGTTGCAGGCTGGAGAGGCTCCTGATAAATCGGATCAAATATGGCTAAAAACGTAAGCAATTTCTGCACATTGAGCGACCTGAAGCTATATACAGTGTCCGGGCTGAGGCTGGAGCCACCGTGGGCCCTGAGATCGGGAGTGCCAGAGCCCCCAGCGGTTGGAATGGAACTTCGGGGTCTGCGGCCTAGGCGGGTGGAGAGCGGGACGGACGGCCGCCCCCCGTTTGCGAACCTGGCTGCCACGCAACAGCCTTGTGATGCACCTCACAGGCCTCGCCTCCCCCCCACATGGACCGGGGGGGTCATCCCGGTCCCCACCGGAGGGAATCCTGGCCCTACAAAGCCCAACTTCGGAGCCTCTAGAATGGCGGCAATGCGGCCTGTACTAAAAAGCACAACCTTATATGACGGCAGGCGAAAACGACCCACTGAGCTTCATCCTCACTAGAGAAAAGCCCGCATATAATCATGCCTTCTGCCTGCATGGGAAATGAGATAGGGTAAGAGGTGGAGGACACAGGTGGCGAACGCAGCCCTCGGAAGCACCACTCACCAGATATCCCTGAAACTGGGCCTGAAAAAAGGCCGACCGAAGCGACCCACACGTGGCACCTCCGGTAAATCCGAGCCGGCATCAAAGCAAGGAAGCCCATCCACAACGCTCACCATTCGCCCACACTATGAGACCCTCATGCACGGGCCTCCACACCTCTTCACCCAATGAAGATTGCTGACTCCAGCCTCGGACTTGCCGACCACGCAGAGTCCCCTATGCTACCTCACAACACTGATGGAACCAACAGCACTCTGGGGACAATAACAGGCATAAGGACAGGTCCAACGCCGGTGGTTTTACTTTTTATTTTTTTGTTACACCCTTTTCTTTTTACTTCTATTTTTTCTGAATGGCTCGACTGCGATATCCTTTGTGTAGGTGACAGACTGCCACCATACCCCTCATGGAAAGACCCGGTACTGACTGTAACTGGCATGGCTCGCTCTGGGCTCCTATGTCCACCGCAATCACACCGGACTACCCTATGCTGCAAACACCAACCCAAGAAGTCCAGACCAGCCGGGGTGGAATGCTGCTGTGGCACCACTACTTGCGGGATATCAGTGGTTAACAATGTGTTTAAAGCTTAAACCATTCAGCATAGTATATCGTCTACCAAATATATAGGCTTGATGTCGTTCATTTAACTCATCCGTGTACCTAGCTAGACATGTAATTTTATAGAGGATAGGTGTAAGACTAATCAGTCCAGATGTCTATGTATGGAATGCATGTCCCTCTCTTAAGCACAGACAAGCGTAGTTCAGCATGATCATATTACTAACACTTACTTTAAGCTACTGAGTCAAACGTGTTTATACATGTTAGTTGCATTGCATGCTTAAAAGTTCACGCTACTCGAGAACCTAAACAATTGCTAAACTGTTACTTTAACTAAAAATGTGCCTAACAATCATTTACCACAACCTGTAATGCAAATGTTCAATATTATTCCCTGATATCGCTGTTGTGGCGCACCAAAGCTTGTAATTACTCTTGTGCACACCAAAAAGAAAGAATTTAAAAAAATAAATAAAAAAAATAAGACAGTGGATTTGATCTACTTTGATTTCACTAAATCGTATGATGTGATTCCATAGAGAAAGATACTATAGAAGTTTTTTGAGAAGAGATTTGTTTAGAGGAATATAACTGTTCTTGGATTGAAAACTGGCTAAAAGATAGAGAGTAAAGAGTTGCTGTCAATTGAAAATAGTGCACAATTTGTTGCAAAATAGTAGTAACAGTAAGTGGAATACATCTGCATTCGGGTTTCTTCATGTCAGGGTGGCGGTCCGATGCCCAGACACTATCCGACCCAGACACTATCCGGGCGGCGGTGCAGGACCAGGACCCAGTATGCCTGATGTTCAGAGTAGGAGTCACATTGTGGAGGTGGATTAGCAGGGTCTGGTGCAGGGTAACCGCACGCCCCCTGGTGTTGAGCACCCTGAATCAGCTTAAGCGGATACCAGGAACTAGGAGCATGGAAATTAGCAGACCTCCCAGGAGCTGAATAGGGAGGCTCTGCAGCAAGATTGTATCCAGTACTAGAAACAAAGCAAGACTAGAACAGGCACCAAACATGAAAACAAGACAGAACTAATAGAACCCAGAACCAGAGAAAGATAGTAAGCTAAACCCAGAACATATACACAAGACATGAGGAAAACATGAACATAACATGGGCATGACTGGACAGGACTGTACATGGACTGGGTATACAAACTAAAACAAGACAAGATAACATAGGCAAAACAAGAGGAGAAATAACTAAGTACTACATATGGAAATCATGGGGATTTAGTCACACTATATGATCATACATTGCATAAGCCTGCCAACAACGACAATGTACCCCATATCTGGCAGGTCCTACACTGCCTAATGTATGCTAAAACAACCAAGAGACATATATAGCACTTACCTGCAAGAAAGGGCAGAAGCCTCGAGGAGCTGCCTGCAGGAACACTGAAACAGAGTTAATGATGGAAAACAAACGGGTGTGGCAACATAAAACAAACATTTAAATGAAACCTGGAGACTGGGAAATCCAGGGACAACTATAGGAATGAACCCAGAAATCCCAGCATAAAGAAAACCAGACACAGACTAGAAAACCAAAAAAACAAGAAAAACTAAACAAGAATTGTAACAGGAGTACTGGATACTAGAAGCCAAGGCCAGACATCTCCACAGAACAGAGCAGGACGTGACACTTCACGATTAAGTTTCATTTTAACATATTTTTAAATGTTCTTGTAAGGAGTACATAAATGCTGCTATCCCTGTTTGCACTTGACAGATAATTAGGCAAATTAGTCCAATCTGTAAAGGGTGCCACTTCTCTATGAAGGAATCTGGATACATTGTAGATTATACTAGCTTCAGTGTATCTATAAGGTTAATATTAATAATGACAGGAGGCAAAAATTTGCTTGACGCTCTTTACTTAACATCTATAGCAGCAACCATAACAACCAGCAACCAATAAGAGAACTAATAGCAGGTTATATAAAGGGTTGTCAGAATAAGACCCACCTCTTTTTTTGATGTAGAAAGTCAACAAATTAATATTATAGCAAAAATCGTGTCGCAAGAGTATTCTGAGAACGAACAGCAGTTGAAATAGCCTGCCCTTCGGTGGTTTTAGCTCATCTTGTGCCATTACAGAGAGAACATATCTGAAGCATATCAGACTGGTCCCACCCATACGGGCAGTCCAGATCCGAAATGCCAGCAAGTTCTCTCTGCACGAGAGATACAGCAACCCCAGACAATCGTTTCGGCCTTGTTAGGCATCATCAGTGAGACATAGCTTATATCTCTCTAGGCACCGTGAGCAAGGGATCCACGTCTGGATTACCCTTTAAACTTATGGAGAGCAAAAAACGGGTCGCAAGAGTATTCTGAGAACGGACAGCAGCTAAAATAGCCTGCCCTTCGGTGGGTCCCTGCTCAGAATTCAAGCTGGTTTTAGCTCATCTTGTGCCATTACAGAGAGAACATATCTGAAGCATATCAGACTGGTCCCACCCATACGGGCAGTCCAGATCCGAAATGCCAGCAAGTTCTCTCTGCACGAGAGATACAGCAACCCCAGACGATCGTTTCAGCCTTGTTAGGCATCATCAGTGAGACATAGCTTATATCTCTCTAGGCCCCGTGAGCAAGGGGTCCACGTCTGGATTACCCTTTAAACTTATGGAGAGCAAAAAACGGGTCGCAAGAGTATTCTGAGAATATTAAAATTAATATTATAGAAGAGAAGTTATACAATTAAAAATAGACTGATAAATGCCTACCACCATCAGTCCTAAAATTTGTGTGGGTTAACAGCCTACACCCAATGAATCTGCATAACAGAATTGCGCTGGGTAAGCCCTCACTGCAAAGCTTGGAGAAATAAGTGAAACAAATAAGAAATAAATACACCAGGAAAATATAAGGAAATAGAAGGATAAATATATGCAAAGGAAAAAAACCATACAAAGTGAATGTAGGAGTTAAGTAAAGAGAGTTAAGAAAACTATGATGCCTTCTGTCGTGTAGTAAAATTGGGCAAATGGCACATATTCTCACTATCATGATCATCTCTCTCACTAGGCTCTGTTCTGTCTTCTACAGATATCAAACCCTTCCAATCATTTTATCCACTCCATACCTCTCTTTAAACCACAAATACCAATCATAATTAAAAACATGGTCATTGGTGGTATAACCAGAGTGATTGGTTGCTAATGTATCTTGGCTCACTTGGGGACAGCATAGGCAGCATATACAACCCACCGCTTTGCTGCATATTGTGTTAGCACTTAAACGCTTTTTTGCACATACTGAAATTAACCGCCTCCCACATCCTTGTGTTCTTTGGGTGATGTGATGTCTGGGGTTTGCGCCAGACATAGCGTTTTCTTTGATGGCCGAAAAGTTCAATTTTAGTCTCATCAGAGCCCATTCCTCCATACATTTTGGGAGCCCTGGCAATAGAGTTGACCCCATTCAGTTACCAATGTGACCTATGCTTTGTTTAATTTTATCTCCCTTCCCTATACAATTTACTACAATATCAGGTTATCTATGGTACTCCTTTTTTAACAGATCAGAAACTGTTATGGCTGATGGTTACAAAAGTAAACTGGCAAATGGGAATGAATGTAAAAATATATTGTTAAAAAAGCATGCATTTTGGAATATATATATTAAATTATGTTGAGTTAACAATATTGTTAAACAAGAAGCTTTGGACAACTTTTAAAGATTAACTGTAGGCCCTATAACCATTTAATCTCGTTGAAGTATTTATCATGTCTGGAGTCCCTTGGCACCATTCCTCCATTCAGTATTAAACCATTTTCGAGCAGTTTAACTTTTAATGAGGATCTATGGCCGCCCACAGCCCATCTCCTACTGCAGGTGTGGCTTAGGCAGAGATTATAAACCCCTTTCTAGCCATGCCAATTTATACCACCAATCAACACTTTGGCTGGCTGAGAGTGTCAGCTGATTGCTTTAAGCCAATCACAGCCACCCATTGCTGCTCAGGCTAAAGACTCCTCATTAGCCCAAAGAGCAAGGGGAAGATGGGTTGCTCTGGACTGTCCTTTAGCATTAAGCTATTAAAAACTTGTAATGCTGAATGGAAGGACAACGCTAGAGGACAGTTTAACCACTTCAATGAGATAAAGCAGTTACAGTCCCTAAATTGTCCCTTTAACAAACTTGGCAACAATGGCCAATGTCAGTCAGTTCTTTCAGAGTCTAGTAAGGAAAATCCATGTAAAAATATAGTAATTTACTCATGCAAATTAAATATATTTTTGTATTTTTACAAATTAATCGTATGACACCACCTTGACCATTAAATATATTTTTGTATTTTTACAAATTAATCGCATGACACCACCTTGACCATTAAATATATTTTTGTATTTTTACAAATTTATCGTATTATTTTTATTATTATTTTATTATTTATATAGCACCAACAAATTCTGTAGCGCTGTACAATGGGTGGACTAACAGACACATAATTGAGATCAGACCACTGGACGTACAGGAACAGAGGGGGTTGAGGGCCCTGCTCAATGAGCTTACATGCTAGAGGGAGTGGGGCATAGTGACACAAAGGGTTAAAGTAGGGGAATTAAATAGTTTGTTAGAGAAGGGGTTTATTGAGTGTTTAATAGGTCATTTTTGACAGTTGCAGGAAAGGAGTCATGGGGTGGGGGATGAGAAGCCTGCTGACAGTTTAATTGATACGCTTTAATGAAGAAGTGAGTTTTCAAAGATTTTTTGAAGGAGTGGAGGCTGGGTGAAAGTCTGATTGAGGAGGGAAGGGAGTTCCATAGGCAGGGGACAGGCGTAGGTCTTGGGCTGAGCGCAGGGGTCTCGACGGGACATACTTGTGTATGAGGGAGGATAGGTAGGTTGGAGCAGTATTACGTAGGGATTTGTAAGCAAGCGCCAGAATTTTGAATTGGGCCCTATATCTAACTGGAAGCCAATGCAGGGACTGACAGAGCATGGAGGCGTGGGAGGTGCGACCGGACAGGAAAATAAGCCTCGCAGCCGCATTCATTATAGATTGCAGCGGTGCAAGCTGGGAACATGTAAGACCGGTGAAAAGGGGATTGCAGTAGTCGAGGCGAGAGAGAACAACAGCATGAACCAGTATCTTAGCCGCGTCCGGCGTTAGATATGGGCGGATGCGCGCTATGTTCTTGAGCTGGAAGTGACAGGATTTGACTATCGATTGGACACAGGACCGGTGCAAGGATTTTTGGGTACATAGGCGAAGATGCATTTTTCCACCCCCCCTCTAATATTAACATCTTCACCTATGTGCCCCCTAACTAGCCCCTCCCTCTTCCCCGTCACTTAGTGTTCCTCTCCCCTCCCCCTTATTTTCCCTGTCCCTTGGTGTTTCTCTCCCCTCCCCTCTCTGTCCCTTGGTGCACCCCACCCTCTTAGCGGTCACACTCCCCTTCCTGGTGTGCCTCCTACCTGTCTCGTAGCGTTGCGGAGCAGATCCTCTACAGGAGCTTCAGTTTTCTGTACCTGGCTGGACTGATAGGAAGTCCTCTCTCAGTGAGCACTTCCTGTCAGTCTGGCCGGGTACAGGAAACAGAAGCTCCTGTACTGCGCTCCGTTCCGCCACGCTACACTCAGTGGTGTATACACACTAACAGCCACACACACTCAATGACAAACACACAGACGTCACTGACAGACACAGACTCACTGATCTGACACACACTCATTCATTGACAGACACACTCACACATACACACACACTCACAGACAACACATACACAGACACACACACTCACAGACAAACACATACACAGACAAACACATACACAGACACACACTCACAGACACATACACACACTCACACATACACACACACTCACAGACAAACACATACATACACAGACACACTCACACATACACACACACTCACACACAAACACATACACAGACAAACACATACACAGACACTCACAGACAAACACACACACTCACAGACAAACACACACTCACACATACACTTTCAGACACACACAAATTATTAATAATATCCACCCAGCCTCCCTACCTGGAGAGCTGGCGTGGATCTGTCCCTGGGGTCCAGTGGGGCTTCAGTGCAGCGGGCGGCAGTGTTCTAATGAGAGGCGGCGAGGGAGCTCTAACCTGCCTGCTCTGCTCCCTCGCACGCTGTCTGCTGATGCCGCGGGAGCCGGAATATGACGTCATATTCCGGCTCCCGCGGCATCAGCAGACAGCGTGCGAGGGAGCAGAGCAGACAGGTTAGAGCTCCCTCGCCGCCTCTCATTAGAACATTGCCGCCCACCGGGGGTCCAGAAGGTGACCTGGCAGGAGAGAGCGCTTCCCTCCTGCCGGTCACTGAAATCTTGCACCCCCAGAGCCAGTGCGCCCTAAGGCGGCCGCCTGTGCCGCCTTATGGACGCACCGGCCCTGATTGGACATGGGGAGTAAAAGAGAGGTCAGAATCAAAAAGAACCCCTAGGCAGCGAGCCTGCGAGGTAGAGGTGATAGTAGCGCCGTTGACTTGGATGGAGACAGACACAGGAGTAGCAGCACTTGAGGGAGGAAAAACTAGAAGTTCTGTTTTGGACAGGTTGAGTTTAAGGAAGTGAGCAGCCATCCAGTTGGAAATAGCAGTCAGAAACACAAGTCAAGGTGGGCGGAGAGAGATCAGGTGAGGACAGGTAGATTTGCGTGTCATCTGCATATAAATGATATTGGAAGCCAAAGGAGCTGATGAGTTTACCAAGGGAGGCAGTATAGATAGAGAACAATAGGGGGCCGAGGACAGAACCTTGGGGGACGCCGACAGAGAGGGGTTGGGGAGAAGAGGCAGAACCAGAGAAAGAAACTCTGAAAGACACCACATTGACAATTAAATATATTTTTGTATTTTTACAAATTAATCGTATGACACCACCTTGACCATTAAGAACCAATTTCCAAGAAGAACCAGAAAAGTCCAGAAGATGGATACAAAATAAACAGAGGCATTTAGTAGGTACCCTGGTATTCCGTCTGCTTGCAATGCATCAGATGTGTCATATAGTAACTTTTAAAATATGGTTGCCTTGCTTTCATTTTGCTAATATAAATCTTCTGATTAATTAATGATAATTTACATTTTCTATTTTGAGAATCACAATATTTTGTAAATATTTTTCCTAATGTAAAACAGTATGCATATCATGCCATCTGGTGTCTAGATGTTAGTTATTTAACTTTTATTTTTTTCTTAATTGTCTTAATTATTTTCTTTCCTTGACACGACCCGGAGTATAGTGAGTATATTATGTAGTTGATTGTCCTCGGTTTTATCATAGTACAGTTTACGTACCTACTAGGCTCCTTCTATTACATTACCCATTTTATTGCATGTTTAGATGACTGAAAAAAAGCCCCCTCCCCTTTTTTGTTAAGGGCAGTATATAGTATTCCATTTTCATAACAGAGGATTTTGATGATTTAATTGATCAGGCCATATATTTTGTTTTAGAGCAGGGGTGCCCAAAAGGTTGAACCCCAAATGTTTTAAAATTACAGCTTCCGTGATGCTTTGTCATAAAGGCATGCAAAGCTTTAGGGGATTTGTAGTTATGCAACATCTGGGGATCTACTTTTTCAGGGACCCCTGTTTTAGAGCAATATTTGAGTTCATTTTTTGAAATGTCTTGGCTTACAATTAAGTTTTTAATTTGTTATGGATACGTCTGTTTTATTTATTAATAATTTTTTTTAAATAGTTTTAATGAATAACTCAAGGCAATATTATTACTGATTTCTCTCAGCTGTGTATTGAATAGTCAATTAAAACAGTAAGACTTTGTCCTTTCTGTCATTGAGGAATATATTTAGCTATGTGCTGTCCTTAAAACCTTTCTGGTCAGTGGCCCTTAGCTTTCCATTTCTAAATTAATATTACAAGGCTGGCGTGCCTTGCAAATCAAGTATGTCCAGCTAATTTATAGAAGAGTGCAGACAGGAGAATGTTTTTTCAGCAAGAGTCAATACTGAGCCTCTTTTAACAACCTTTTGTATGTACTAGTATTTACACGTTACATTTTGTATTGTTTTTTGAATAAACAGAGTGTGTTTGCACTTTCTCTAGAGAGGCTGACCAGCGGTATTTTATATTTTGCAAAGCCTTTGGATATTTTACTGTGTTTTGGCTTGTATTTATAGACCCCGTTTATACATATTTTTTTTTACTTTAATACATTTTCAACCATATATACCGGTGGATATGTTAGCCCAAAAGGGGGGCACCAGAAAACGCTATACGTAGACCCTGGTAATGGCTCTATTAAATGTGAGTGGAGTCATAACCAGGGTCCCTTTGTTTTTTTATTTACTGTGTTACGCTGTGATTGATTTTCTTTTTTTGTTTTCTACAGATGTTTTATTACACATACTCTGTTAAGATATGGCATTGTCCAACTCGGAAAGTATATTTTAGTACTTTTGTGCACTCTGTAGATTTTTTTGTATTTTTAGGTGACAGTGTGGTGTGGGAACACTTGATAAGAGGGACAGCATGTGCACTGTGTTGTAACGGAGTTATTGGCGCTATTCACATTTTTGTTTTGTAAGAGGGTCAGTATGTTCTTAAATTAATTTTATCCCTAAGTCCTGGCTATATGATGAAGGCTGGTGTTATCCCTCTTGCTGTACTGCGATGGACCCAATATTACAAGGATTGTAACTCCCGAGTTCTATGGCCTACACTGGCGATCAAGTGTGGGAGGTGGCCAACCCTATCTCTACAGTGCACCAGCCCATTGTTGCTCAAAGTTGAGGCCCTGTCCCCCCACCCCTTTGGACCAATGGGGGTTATCTTGGTGCCCACAGGAAGGCACCTGAGAGTCCCCTGTAACGAAGACCTGATTGATTTAAGATGGCAGTGAAGTTGAACAGATTGAAGTCTTGCAGCCTTTGACAGAATTTGTGAAGGATTCTGGACCCAAGTGTCCCAGAAGTCAAGCCAACTGAAATCCGCTAATCACCTTCTGGGGGATCGGTGCGAAGAGAGGCCCCGAACACTGTCAAAATAATTGCGGGGCAAAATATTACAAAAAATATTTTGTGAAAATTATAAAAAAAAAATTATAGTTTATTTTAATTAATATTAAAAATAGTAATTATTATTATGAATAATAATATGAATATTAATATGACAAAATGAATTATATGACCACACCCACCATTTTGATTTAAAGAGATACCTACTATTTTAGCTCTGATCCTAAATTCTTGTAGTTCAACCTAATTTTATAACACAATATAATATAACATCCAATAACTATATTACTCAATAATATACTATATTGTGACAACAAACAACTATATGAAAGCAAAATAATCAGTGATCATACATGTAACAAAGACAATTGCTTCAAACATGTCAGAACATCATTTCCAGAGTAGACGATGAAATTTGGATAATGAGCAATTTAGTTACTGGCTCAAAGAATTTATCACCAGCGAATGCAATAACTCAACATAACATATTGCATTAACATCTAATATTCTTCACCATGATATGACAGGGTGTCACATTACAAGATCTCCTGCAATAAGTAGCATAAACCACATGTATTCCTAGAGTTTTAAACAGAAAACTACACGTTATATCCAGCGATATGTCTTATTGATTAGCCTACCTCAGAAGAGAGCCAACCGAGGGCTTGTTTTATGTTCTTTGTTTCTAGCACTGTGTACTTTATGCCATTTATTGTTATTATTTCAAAATATGCAGCTTACCATACACATGTTTCAGCACAGCCCAACTGCACTCAAGCTCATGGTGGTCATGCCATTAGCCAATCGACTCTTTATGTTAAAAGGAGGTATCGATATCGCCTACAATACTGGTTATCACTTCTATTACATCACAGAGCTACAGCGTGATTTATGTAACTCATGTCATAGGTATTTCATGACAATGCGACATGTTTATTATCTGCTTTTACCCCGTGAGAAAATTAGCTGTAATTTTACCCGTTACCTCAATAAAAGAAACGGAACCTGCAAAAATAAATCTATATGTGTTGGTGCGGGGCCTGACCGATATGTCAGACTGGCAAATGTTCATTTTGCTCTTCCAGGATTCCGGTTACTTGCCTATTAACCAGCAATTGTATCTCAAAGTCCTGGCTATATGACAAAGGCTGGTGCTATCCTTCTTGCAGTACTACGATGGACCCAATATTACGAGGATTGTAACTCCCGAGACCTATGGCCTACTCTGGCGATTGAGTGTGGGAGGAGGCAGCTCCCCATCTCTACAGTGCACCAGCACATTGTTGCTTAAAGTTGAGGCCCATTCCCCCACCTTTGGACCAGTGGGGGTTTATTAAATAAATACATTAAAATTGTGTTAGGGAGAATATGATATAACATTTTACCTAGCTCTTACTATAAAATCACTTTATCAGACTGGTATTCTGGACAAAATTATTATTATTGTGCTATTTTAAATTTTTTTACATTTTTGTTTTGTTCGTACATGTGCATAGCATACATTACAATAAGTAATTGAGATCAAAGCCATCCACCTCAGATTTGTACATATGGAACAAAGCATGACTAATCATATAAAACTAGTGAGGATTGAGAGATGAAGCCATAAAATAGCTGTGCGCCTTTGAGCCTGGACATTACAAAGACTAATATAACAATAAATTTAACACAGAAACTGATTGTCCACTCTTCAATATATACACTCAAAGTATGAAAAAGGCTTGTCTCGGCCTGTATTAACAGCGAACAGGTCATTTGTCAAGATGAGAATCAGAGTGCAAAGCCATGTGAGTCTTTAGTGACCTCATAAATTGTCAGCCAATGTGGTTTGTACCCCCTTGTTGCAGTCTAGGCGTAAGTGTTGTTCCCTCTTATTTGTTGATGAATCGATAAAAATACTAAATAACGCTTCTTAGCGTTGCCCAATAGTTCTCAAATAGCTCATCAAAATGAGCCAGCATAGATAAAGTGGAGGGGGTTATGTTCTCGAGACATATAAGGTGTCTGCCATTTTAGATTTGGGTACGTCAAAAAGTCAGTGAATTCAACTGGCATGTAGGTCTGTTTAGGCTGGTATAGGAAGTGTTGACCTAATAGAGGAATGAAACACTGGCTAGGGAACTTCAGACCGAGAGGGCATCTGTTGTCCAGTCTTAAACCTAGAAGTAGGCTGCAGAGCTACCAGGTACATATTCCAGACAGGAAGACCATTGACAGAACATGTCTAATAGTCCACCAGAGTGGCCACCAGATAACTCCTCCAAAATCAGAGTGTAAGGCAGTGGCCCTAGGGTTAAATTTCTCATTTGGCACTACAGAGCTGCTACACAGAGCATTCCGAACAGAGGTCCTTTGCCTTTTATTTGATATCTTTTTATATTAAGACGATTCTAGCATTTTCAAGATTGTATTTATTTATTTTGTATATAGATACAATTTCCTCTGCATAGTGTCAAATTAAAACGTTATATAAAAGCACATGTCAAAGTGAATTAAGATTACCTGGTAGATGACTAAGTCATCATGACGAAAATGTATATTTTGTCACTTCTACATCTGCTGTTTATTCAATGCCGCCTATCTAGTAAGAAAGGGCTCTCTGCCGTTTTCCTCTATATGTATGTCTATTTATGTATTTTTAAGTGGCACTTTGGCTTTTAAAGCTGTGTTCTTTGAGATGTCTGCTGTGTTCCAACCTTTGCCTGTGAGTGAGTGAGAGCCATGATAAAGAAATGTTGCAGGGCATCGAAATCTCAATGTCTCCCAGGCTCCTTTGTACTATTGTCTTAACATTTTTAATTAGCTGCAATTAATTTCAAGTGACAGCGTCCTGAAATATCAAATTAATAGGCACAGATAAACTTGGGCTATATGCTTCAAACTCGTTAAGAGATGCAATTAATTAATGATTTCATCTTGCATGAAGCATTTCATACTCATCCCTAATTGCCGCACCCTTTCCACTCCCAACTGCTTTGCAGAAATAAATCTTAAAGGTGTACGTCCTGATGGGAAGACATGTACCCTGACATACGTATTTCTTGGTGGTAACAGTTTAATTTGGCTGCTAAAAGCTTAACTAAAATATAACTGTTCTACAAGGAAAGTGAATTGTGTTATTTTCAATATACGTAACCTTTATTTTCACTTCCTGCTGATATCTGTGAAAATGTCACGGCGCTCGGCTAAATAGAATCCGTAAAGCACTGTAATATTGCAGCGTGGTATAAATGGCCTTCTATTCACCAATATTCTTTAATGTTTCTCCTTTTAACACAAAGTCGTATTCCTACACAGTGCTAGCTTTTTTGAGACATATATTTATAACTGAACTTGTCTCAGGTGGGTAACTTAAATGGACACTATAGGCACACAGACCACTTTATTCTAATGAAGTGGTCTTAATGCCATGTTCCCCCATCTTAAGCCTGCAGCAGCAAACATTGCAGGGTTTAAATGTTTCTAGACACTGTCACTCAGACAGCCAATAAGCCAATAGAGGTGGCTACCTATAAAAAGAGTAGAGTAAAACTGTGCTTTTTCTATCATGTTGTCTCCCAGAGACCGTCTGATTGGTGCCGCGCAGTGTTCAGCTGTGCATGTGCACCAGTCTCCCAATGCTTTTCTATGGGAAAGTATTGGATTGGCTGAGATCATCAATCTCGATGATCTCAGCCATGAAGACTGGTGCTGCAAGGGAGAAAATATAAGTAAAATTCATTATTTACCCCCTGCAGAGAGCCGCGGCCTAAACGGCCACCAGGGCACAACAGCATTAGGAATACACATTTGTATTCCTAACGCTACAGTGTTCCTTTAAGAGAAACTTTGGGCACTGTCAATGCACTTTGCTTCAATAGCTGACCTATGTTAGAATAATTATATGTTTTGTTAGTGAATATGTAGATGTATCTTTAGTTTTCAATAATATCCTGAGTCAGGTGGATTAATTACAATTTCAGTGGTATTAATTTTATTGAGGTTAAAACAATGAACAGATTTGTTGAGGAAAGAACCTCATAGAACAGGGATAGGCAACCTTCAGCACTCCAGATATTGTGGACTACATCCCCCCTGATGCTTTGCTAGCATTATGGCTGTAAGAGCATTATAGGAGATGTAGTCCACAAAATCTGCAGTGCCGCAGGTTGCATACCCCGGTCATAGAACCAGTTACCTGTAGATTGAAGTTGTGTGTATTTTTGCAATTACCAAAGAGATCTCTTCAAAGATAATATGTCAGTACTTACGTGTTTAGTCGAGCAAAGCTCAATAATGACATCTCTCCACTTCATTGCCTCCCGGTGTTTTCATTTTCCTCAGTTCCCTTGCAGGTATCATAAATTAATGTTCCCGAAAATAATAGATTAATACAAATAGGGGATAATATTAGACTGATAACACGTGACCAGATGTCTACTTAAAAGGAAATATATCATGTCTGCTATTTATTTTATAATAACTTTGCATATTTGTACGTCTTCTATTTTAACAGAAACACGCATGGTAACCCTGTATTGCTATTTAAAAAGCTATGCTGACATCTTGCCATATACCAATATGTAAAAAAAAAATAAATTAAAGCAAGAAAGAAAGAAAAAAATAAAATAGCACGCTTCTAAATCTTTTACGACAGTCGTTGCCGCACAAGGAATGTTGCTCTGTATTTCCAGGCTGGCCTCGCAGGTCCTTTTCCCCCCACAAGCTTCAGGCTGCATTTTGCAGCTTTTTGAAACATCACAGAGGACTGTGTGTGTGGTTGTAATGCTTTTTGATGGGACAAATTGGCAAGCAGCATTATTAGCTGGGTGACATCAAAGTGCATTAATCTTTTGTTCCATTGCAAGTCCAAGTCCACATTAGTGCTTTCACCCAGTCATTATTAAATCTCTAGCCCAAGGGTGTAATAAATGTTTTATGACATGCAAACCAAGGTAATGGAATGCAAATTCCACAATATATAACCATACATTTATTTTCTCATACAGGAAACCTGGATGGATTTTACCCAGGGAAATCTGCAAAAACAGGACTAAGAGAAAATATCGAAACAAGCCAACAAGTTTGTATTTTAAGAATGATATGTCGTTTGGGACTGAAGGAGGTGGGGTATTAAGTGAGACGGAAAAGTAAGGCAAGATTACTGTTCAACAATATAGCAACAGGTAACATTTATCACCACACAGACAGTTATGGTGTTAAACCTTTTACATATAGATAATGAATAAATCCTCTATACCAGGCCTGCACTACCTGCCGCACCCCAGGTGTTTTGAACTACAACTCCCATGATCCCCCGGCTATTTGTTTCATTCAAAAGAACATGGGCATTGGCTGTTTCATTAAATCAGGGGTGGGGAACCTTCAACCCTCCAGATGTTTTGGACTACATCTCCCATAATGCACTTACAGCCATAATCATCAAGGGAGATGTAGTTCAAAAAATCTGGAGGGCCGAAGGTTCCCCACCCTGGCATTAAATGAATCACGAGCGTTGTAGTTCAAAAACATCTGGAAGGCCACAGGTTGTGCAGGCCGGCTATAGACTAAACTCTTTTGAGCAGGGTCCTCATCAACCTATTGTTTCTGAAACATTTTGTAATTGTCTCATTTATTGTTAATTTTTTCCCTCTGATAATATTGTAAAGTGCTGCGGAATATGTTGGCGCTATATAAATGCCAATAATAATAATAATACATCATTGTTGTTCCCTTGCTCCAAAGTAGAAACATTGTGTTTAATTTTAAAATATCACTTGCACGCCACCAGCCCGCATGACATACTATGCAGTGCTCCAACTTGATTTCCAACACCCCCTGACAGAAACCTCTGTCTATAAAACATATTTGTCATTGGAAATTATCGTTGAATCATTATGACGCTTATGAAGATAAAAAGTGAAAACTAGGTTAAAATCACTGGTCGCGTTCTGTCTCATAAGAAGAGTCTCCACCAATTAATTTTGATGTTTGTTTAAAACAATTAACAGGCTAACCTAGTGAAAGTATAATATAATTTACTATTCTCCAAGTAGCCAAAGATTCAAGTCAAGAGGGACAACATTCTATTTGGTCACAGCTCCAGCGAGAACCAGTTGTCAGGGCCCCGCTCGCGGCGGCCCAGGACGGCCACGCGCCGCTCACGGCACCCTCCCAACCGGGGTTAAATAGTATCTGGATTTAATAGTAGATCTTAGCCATTAAGAATCTTCAAAGGGACAAAGGAAAAAAGCCATACATGGTGAAATATGTATAAAACTAAGAAAATATTTATTTAATTGCACTTACAAACAAGTAGAGGGTACAAGCATATCTCCACTTGGAGTGGAATTCAAGCCCAGCTGGTGGATCTGGATATAAACCAACTCCTTCCCTGAAGAAGCCCCTTTTCCTCTGGACGAAACGCGTCGGATTGGTTGGACCTTTGATATATTTTACTTTGTTTATCCATTTTTTTTATTGTCTGCGGCAGGAGTTGGTCTATATCCAGATCCACCACGCTGCATTTGAATTCCACTCCAAGTGGAGATATGATTGTACCCCCTGCTTGTTTGTTAGTGCGATCAAATAAATCGTTTTCTTAGTTTTATACATACTTCACCATGTATGGCGTTTTTCCTTTGTCCCTTTGAAGATTCTTAATTCCTAAGATCTACTATCAAATCCAGATACTATTTAACCCCGGGTGGGGTGAGAAGCCTGTTTTCCACTTATGTTTGTGAGTTTGCTACCAGCATCACTTTTTCCCACAATTTTTTTATTGTGTTACGCTATGTCATATTTATTATCTTTTTAGATTTGCTAGAGATCCTAAATAAGATTCACTCGTCCTGCATTTTCCAGGTTGTACTATTATTCAATTTGTACGTTCATTGGGTGTTTTTCCCACTTTGTTTGCTTGAAACACACGAATAAGCAGTGGGCACATGTGGATATGGCAGTCAGTGACGGTGTTCCGTCACAAGGCTGCTCTGGCCTTAAATTTGAAATTGACTTTGAATTTAGATAATAATCAGCATTATTGTCCTATAATGTCATTTTATTGCTGACTGCCTGTCTATCTTTCTAATCTATCTATCTGCTTGTAGAGCATGGTATTCCTTGAAGGGAATCTTTATAACATATATATTGAGTTCTCTAAAAGTGGCAACAGATCAGGAAACAAGTCACACCACATACACCTTACAGCTGCTAATATTACATTAGGTGTGATTCTATATTGTTATCACCTGTGAGAAAGGTGCCTTGTGTGATCATTGACTTAGTAAGGGAAGTGCTGTGAAATCTGTAGTGTTAATCTTGTTATATGACAAGTTTGAAATAGATAAAACAGACAGGTACAGTAAAAACAGTAAACGGTTTTCATCCATAAGTGGTAACACAAGGGAAGTAGGATAATTTGTTCAAAATGCACCACAAATGACATTGGCCTTCACTGTATCATCTGGACTATGAAATAATTGTTGACTGTCAAAAAAATTATAATTGAAAACCTAAAATTAGTAATGATGGAGGATATACGTTTTGAAAATTTAGCTGGGTATCAGCTAATGCTTTCATCCTGTTTCAGGAAAAATACCTCCTTTCAAAGCCTCAGACCTAAATGGACGTGGAGAGGACAGAGCTGGACAACCTACTATGGAGTTAAACAGTTTGCTAATGGTTTAACCGCTTAATGTAAGCCAGCACCAGGGACCTCCTGGCACCATAATAATTTAATTCTAATAAAGTTCATATTGTATCGGGAATGTTCCGTAAAGATGTTTTAATTATCAGTAAAGTTGATCATTTTTAGAACTATACTAAGTTTCAAATACATAAAAAACTGCATGTGAACAGGATACATTTATTTAGCATAGCACAGCATTTATAACAGAGGAATTGGAACATGGTTTGAACCACTATTAAAAAGAGAGTGGTTTATGTCACAATCTATATACATAGCAATAAAAAGTAGCCTATTCCTTTTTGCTATTGATGCACAGTATGGGGACCATGAAAAGTGCGAGTCTGTTAGTTGTTTTATACTAAAGTGAAAATTCAACGTGAATTTCAAATTTAAAGTCAAAATAGCCGAAATACAAACAGTTTCTAAGTTGGCTATGCTTCCATTTTGGCTACTCTGTCCTTAAAACGGGTTTGTGAAAGTGGAGGTTTTATTTTTAAGTGCTGCAAGAAATTACTATTTGCAATTTCTGTACACTGCTATAACTGAATCCATCATGTCTATGTTAATGTCTATATTAATATGATTTTTACATAGCAATAATAGGTTTTTGTGTGTAAATAATTTATAAGTGAGGTAGGAGAGATTTAGTTTGACAAATTAGCACATATAGAAGTGTACAATATTGCTTTTTAAATAAGTCTAATGGTGAGTTCTTTTGTTTGTATTTGTTTTGTTTTTTTTCATCCATAAATACTGGTGACATTTTTAGACACTGGTCGCTAGGTATCGCCCCTCTCTGTAACCTGTTAGACTTTACCCAGTTTTTATGTAAAAAATGTTTTTCATTTGATTTAAAAATGATGGATTTTATGCTGTATGACCCTTATGCCTTATTAGTAACACTCCAGTTCAAGTACATTATACTTTTGTTTGTATTTGTTTTGTTTTTTTCATCTATAAATGCTGGTGACATTTTTAGACGCTGGTCGCTAGTTTCCACCCCTCTCCGTAAATGTTGTTCCTAGCCTGTTGGACTTTACCCACGTAATGTGCTAGTACCCATATTCTACCAATAATATATTAAGATTGTTATTACTTACAGTGTCATCTAGTGGTAAATTTTTATTTTAAAATGTTTTTTTTTTTTTTATTTGATTTATAAAATTCTATGCTTTATGACCATTATGCCTTACTAGTAACACTCCAGTTCAAGTACAAAAAAAACAGCTTATTTTGCCATGACATGGTTAAAGCCCTGAGTGGCTACTGAAAAGCCCCAGGTCTAATTTTTTTATGCTTTTGCTGTGTTAACCCAGAATTCGGCTGGCTGAATATGGGAGGACTCTAAAGGCTGGACTGTATGGAGGGGCAAAGACATGATGGTAGTTCATTATTTCCCAGCTCTCTACCATTACCCTTTTCTCTTCTGTTGAGATGATGCTGAAGTTAGCTTTTTATTTGGCCAGCTTCTCATTTGAAGGCTGAAGTTAACTTCTTATTCACCCAGCTTCTTGTTCAGATTGGCTAACGGTTCATCCAGCTTCTTTTCATAAAATTGATTATTTGCTAAACAAATATCAGAAAATGTCCAAAAAGTTCAATCTAGGATGAGCCAAATGATTTTGATCGCAAAATATGGCACTAAACCTGGAACCCTAACATCCATGCATTTCAATTGAACATTCTGATTAAGTAACCAAAACTTTTCAAGAAGGTGTAATTAATGACAATGAGAAAAGTTAAGCCAAGTTTAACCAATCATATAACACCAGGGGAAGTACAGAAATGTATGAATTAAGAACAAGATCAGGGCTACTCGCCAAGTAGCACTTGCAAACTTACATTTCTCAAAGTGCCTTGGGTCCGGTATCACAGATTTTTTGAAACATTAATGTGCCCTAAAACACTCAAAGAGTGGCCCTTCCTCTGATTGGTTCTGTTGGGGCTTCAGTGTTATACTTTGGTAATTATCCTTTCTACCCGAACCATAGATGCCCTATGGAAAACAGAAAAACCTATTCATCTTGTACCTTCATGATAAAGACAGGGGAGAAAGTGCTTGCTCTGTTAGGAGAGCTGTAATTGGGGACAAGGATAAATTGGATTACATCCATGTGGCTACAACGATTTCTATACTACTAGTGATGCACCCAATTCTTTACAACTTATTTTGTTCCTTAGACACTTAATATTCTAGGAGCATTACAAGGGAATGAGACTTTCAAATTCACTTTATCTTATTTTGTTTTGCACAACAAAGACAAATTAGCAACACCCAATGCTTTAATTTTTCTGATAATATGGTGTTCAGTATAATGTATTTCCCTTCCATAACATCACCGGGGAGGTTTTTTTTGTATTTACCGCGCAGGAGATGGATGGCACTACAACAGCATTTACATCCTCATGCATTTTTATGACGGGCTCTGATGTATCACATTGATTCAGATGGCTGCCTCTCAAAACTAAACAAGTGTTCTGGGATTGTCAGCAATGCTTTAAGTTCTTTCACAATTTAATTTTTAGTACTACAACGTACAAGCAAGGATTATGATAAACAGATAACTGAGACCCATATATTCACCTGCATATGTTGCTGTACAGTGTTACACACGCAAAAAAGGATGCAGCGACTGCCATGCAAAGACTCTAAGCATTGAAGCAGAATGCGGAAATTCTATAAATAATGTTAAGTATTAATTGTATATATAGTAAAATAATGCATCAAAGGTTATCACACCCGGAATCTTGAAGCTTCTATCATTGGGAGCACTTGGTCGGAATAGCATGGTCGGAATAGCAGTGCCACTACTCTTACCATTTTATTGGGTGTGAGAGGTGTTTCAAAGCAAATTAAACAAACCCACTTCACTTTCACTAAGCACTACCCACCCTGGTTCCTTCTGGCTTTATAGCATGCCTCTCCAGCTGTTTGACATCAGAGTCAATCACCTCCTCATTCCCTTTACTTTTTACCAGTTACTGTAATTATATTATTAATTCTCTCTGACATCTCCTCCAAATTCCCCCTCCTACCTCTTGTCTCATCTCTCCATTTTAACCTTTAGATCGTAAGCTCCGGGGCTATGTAGCAAAGTACTCTGCATACAAGATATTCAGGGGCAAGATGTCCTCTCATGGGCAGGACCCTCTTTACCTCTTGTATTGATCTGTTTATATGGTACTGTCTTTTTCCCAATTGTATGCTATTCTACACTCATCTTATTCATTTCACAACCTAAATCAAATATAAAAGTTTATATTTTATAGAAACATAGAATGTGACGGCAGATAAAAACCATTCTGCCCATCTAGTCTGCCCAATTTTCTAAATACTTTCATTAGTCCCTGGCCTTTTCTTATAGTTAGGATAGCCCTATGCCTATCTCACGCATGCTTAAACTCCTTTACTGTTTTTTCATGCATTCTGCAAAATGCAGTCTAATCCATAAATCTTCACTCATGCTCAAATCTACTCTTGGAATGATTACCAGCCTGCATAAAATAATATTTTCTGACAGAAGCCAAAATACTGCCTAAAATATGTAAGCTCAGCCCTGCTTCCAAACAGTAAAGCAAGTTTTTAATGGGTCACACCATTCCTACAGTCAGGGAAGGGGGAGCAGTAAATGGACTCTACCATTTAACTGTTAGTATTACATTATCATTTCTATAGCATCCTTTATTTTAGAACTATATGACTTAACTGTATTTACTGTGTATGGACACTGTGCAGATGTTCTGCTCTCATGGTCCTTATTTATACCTACCAGCAAGGTGTTTGACCATTTTTATTTATCAATTTTAGTCACATCTACTACATGTGAGAAAAATAGAACTTTTGATTTTACACAAACATTACACAAAGCTCTGCTCTGTGTGAGTGTAACTAATATATTTACAATACACCATATTTATTAAAAACGTACTACACTATTGTGGCAAACCTAGCCACTTCAGACTATAGAACTGTGTCTCTAAAGGTTGTCCAAAGCACTGCTGCCATATTGTGTTTAAATGTAATTTGCTTTCTGTATTGAACTGTATGATTACCTGTATCCCTATAGTATTCGTATGCTAGCAGCCAAAAGCCGCTAGCATTTACGTGGTTGTTTCACGAACAGCAACTTTACCGGCTGTTCGTGAAACAAAATAAGTACCGAACCCAAGCCCACACACTGAGGGTCGTGTGGCACCAATTAGCAGATCGCAACATTGTTGCAATCGGTAGTTAAGTGCTTTCCTGGGTGGCCGTCGTTCGACTACCGACCACACGGCGGTCGGCCATCTTGGATCCTTTGTCTCCCCAGCGGTGTTTTGTCGTTGAGTGCCTGGAACTGAAAACGGCTACTCGACGGCACGAGCACTGCTGTATTTCCAGGCCATTCGGGAGCTCCGGTCTTCTCCTATTGTGGTTCCCCATCGGGTTCGGTACTTCCAGACGATTTTAGTAATAAAGTGTATTTCGTGCGGCGTTCGGTTGTTTTAGCTGGGATCTGAGCTATACTCTCACGAAATGTGTACTCAGACCCCAGCTATCTACCAAACATCTGTTCGTGCAAATAAAGTGAATATTATTGAAGTTATAGATTTTCATGTGAATTGCCGGTTCTGCTGCACGGATGGGAGAAATGCTCCAAATGTCCCCCATGTAGTCCCCTACTGTATTACACCTGCTATGTCAGTAAGGAAACCCCTAGCATGGGGACTTGCATAAATACTGGAAGCTGTGAATAAAGACCTGAGTTGACTCCCAGAACTGTGTTTCGTCCGGTTACTGGGGGATTTGGGATATTGCCTTACTTTTCAGCGCTGACTGTGACCAGTGGAGATCTTGGGATTTAATATTGCCGCTCCGCTACAATTGGTGGCAACCTTACAGCCGAAAAGCGCAATTCGTGCAATTTAAACTGCCGAACAGGAAAAGGGAATGGCAATTGGAATACAACAAAAGAACCGAATACCGAAGTGAATGGATACGGATTATTCTACATTAAAGCGGCAGACATTAAAGGAACTGCTAGAAGCCAGGGGTAAGATAGCCAGCAACAAATCCAAAGCTGTGCTGATTGCCGAACTGATGGAAGGAGACAGAGCTCGCAGCGCTACACCCCCAGCAGCCATGGAAGAGACCCTCTACCAGAGGGAAATGAGGACCAGCCTGGAATTTTTACCACAGCCTGTACCACAGCCTGTACCGCTGTCCGTGGTGATGGCGGATGTGCAGGAGTACGTGATGGCACACAGTGTGCGGAATGCTCCCTCCCGAGCAGAATCCATTACTGCTTTGCTCAGCAACCAGGTAAAACCCCAAATCCCATACCATGCCTTTAAGATGTTTTGCGAGGAGAAGGATGAGATTGATGGGTATTTACAGGACTTTGAGAGACTGTGTGATTTACATGATTTGGAACAGACAGTATGGGTCCCGTTACTGGCAGGCAAGCTTAGGAGAATTAATATATATTAGCATATGTTGTTATGTTACACACACATATATCCCTTATTAAATATTCACAAAATAAAGAAACCTGATCCCACCACAGGCCTGATAAAAAACAAAACACAACACATTTTTATTATGAGTTAACTAATGCTCTTAATATATACATTAAAGTAAATTAAGTGTAGTTTCAGTTTCCCTGACCCATTGATGGAGAGCCTAAAAAGGTTTGACACACAAAGAACCAGTCACAGAGGGGGTTAATAACTCTAAGACCAAGGTTGCTCCAACATGAACCTTGTTGCAAAACATTTCAAATCTACCTCTCAAGTGTCTGCGCAGACAAGTAGACAAATAAAATAATAATACAATTTCAAAAATCTTGATTAAAACTCACTGTGTACTCTGTGAAACCAACATCCTCTCTGCCTCTTCCCAGAAGATGAGTCTCAAATAATCTAGCTCATACATCACCTCCCGGCCCATAATTAGGTTTTTTTGAAGGGATAGCCATGTGCAGACCACTCTGACTGGCAACTTAATCACCCCACTCTTAAGTCATAGTAAGGATAGCTTCAGGGGGACTCATTCACTCTTAGACTTATGGTTGCGATCAACACAAGGAAATTAACTCAGGACACAAAGTTTTTTTTTTTTTTTACTTTGGCTTTTTTTCCCCCTTTACACTTGAAAATATTTATCAAACGGTGACAATGATAGAAAGCAGTGGGGCATTACAATGGTCCCCATTAGTCTAAAACATGAAAAATGCACCAACTCCTTATAGAAGCACAACATGTGTTATAGTGTCTGGCAGTCTATTAACAGTTGATAGACATTTCACTTACCTAAGTCAAATATAACAGTCTAGTATTCATTAATATAAGAATAGGGATGTAGAATCAGGGCTGCCATCTGGTTAGAACGACAGAATAATCTACAACTCATGATTAGGTCTAAGGAGTGGAATTTTGCTTTAATCTTTTTCATTGCTCGAAATTTCCATCTGCAGAGTAAGACACATCGTTCATCTTAAAGACAAATGTGCTGGTTTTCATGTTCCAAAATTAGATCACAAGCTGACGATTAATCATGTCACTGCCCTGGGAGGGGAAACAAAGCCAGCAGATATTGCTCTCTCTTTCTCTTAAGGAGAAACGAGAAATGCCAGTGTCTCTGTGCCTGGGATTCTTAATTCCAACCTCGCCAGTGGGGAAACTCTCTGCTGGGTTAATTTTTGTACAAACCCCTTTCAGGTGCATGAGGCCTGCAGCAAGAGTAGTGCAGTATGTAAAATCATGACAGTCTTATCAGTAATATCTTGGAAGGCTTAAGTATCCTGAGTGAGTGTGGTGAAAATAAAGGGCAAAGGCAGGTGAGAGTTTGATGATTTGTGTGACAATTTTAGGCTGGAACAGTAAATCCTGCAGCAGCATTAAAACTTGCTCAGAAGAGCTGTCAAAAACAATATAAAGTATTCTCACTCTCAGATAACAAATAAAGTCTCTGTTTTATAAAAAAAATATATTGCAATAAAAGAGGTCATTTTCTCTCCACTTGTAATGTGTAAATGGTTAACTGGAATTCGTACAATAGCCAGTAGCAAAACAAATCAAGGGAAGGCCCCAGTGATGGAGTATTAACGAATACGTGTTAAACGTTTTAGTGAAAATAGTCCCTTTTAAAAGTGAGCATCGGTAACAGCACAGCCGTAATGTTACTGCATTCGCTTGTGTGTCGGTCAGGGGTAGTGAAAAGATTAAGGTAGGATTAGTTCTGGGGGTCAGGATTAGGGGATTGTAGTTTTAGGGATAGTTATGGTGTTTAGGATTAGAGGTTTTCATGGTAAGGGGTTTAGGGGAGTTTAGAATTAGGTGGGAATCAGATTTTAGGAGTACCAGCCTTCAAGATACACTGGACTCCGATAATTTGTGAGAATACTTCTTCCAACAATGGCCAACATAAAATAGGAACAAGGGCGGGCAGGCTTATGCCACTGATGCTACTTGGTGAATGAACACCAGGCTGATTGACAGCCTGTATAGTCAGCTCCACTTAGGCCAGTACATACACAGAGCACTTAATGCCTTGACAGCATTTTGCCTGGCGCTCTAGTGTCATGCTGAAGGTGAACATTTCCCGCATCTGGGGACCAGACGAGAGCAGGACAGGATTCCGAATTGCGGATGGTACTGCCAAACCTGGGACAGTTGTAAGACATATCAACACATACCTCCCAACATTTAAAATTGATAAAAAAAAAGGGGGAGTGATGGTGTGGCTGGGGCAGGGCTGTTCTGAGAAATATTGGTAAACTTACAAATAACAATTTATGTAACTAAACAACACATCTTGTTTAAAACCTATTTTCTAAACACATTTATGGCAGTTTAAAGACACATTTCTGTATTACTGCTGTGGAGCTCTGTTATACTCTCAGACACCTCAACAATCTGGAGCTCCTAGAAAAGAGGGACAAAGGGATTTGGGCCCAAAATATGGACTATCCCTCCTAAATAGGGACATTTGGGAGTTATGCAGAGGCATACATAATGAAATGGACACACAGACAGAGATGGGACTACACAGAATGACACAGATACACACATACATACACAGGCACAGACAGAAACACAAACGTACCTTAACTGACACACACAGACGCAGCCTGGCACAGTCACATGTAATGTCTAATGCTGCAGTTTAATAGTGTTGCTATAATGGTAACAAACTTTTTAAAGTCTACACATTTTTTAAAATTAATCATTAATATTAATTCCATCTTTCAGCCTTCTTCCTATTGTCCCAATTAAAAATAAATTTTAAATGTTGCACTGCTCATCTAACATGTCATTTTGGGAACTGGTATTCATCCTTGGTGTCTAGTGGGGACATTAATTAGTGCCAATATTTTTTTATCAGCCACAACCTTAAAACCACTGAAAGGTAAAGTGAATAACATTGATTAGATCTTTACAATGGCACATGTCAAGTAGTCAGATATATCAAGCAGCAAGTGAACAGTCTTACATTTCATGTATTGGAAGCAGGACAAATGGGCAAGTGAAAAGATCTGAGTGACTTTGACAATGGCTAAATAATGATGGCTGAATGACTGAATCTAGGGGCGTAACTAGAGCATTTCGCTCCCGGGGCGGATCCTGTGTTTGGCACCCTCTCCTCCCCCCAACATTAAAATGTAAAAAAACACCCACATTTTTTAATGTTTTCAAGAATATTTATTGCACAAGCATTTATTGATCAATGCCATATTACACACTACAATGAAGTCTCTCTGGGCCCCCAGCCCCTCTGTGTGTCTTACCCCCCCTTTTGGTTCCCTTTTTTGCCCCTCTCCCCTACTGTGGCATCTATAGCCCTGTCCCCACCTGTGCCCTCTTTAGCCCCCCTCCCCACCTGTGCCTTCTTTAATCCCCTCCTGTGCCCTTCTTTGTCCCCCCTTCTGTGCCCTTTTGTCCCCCTACTGTGCCATCTTTAGTCCCTCTCATGTGCCCTTCTTTGACCCACTCCTGTGCTCTCTTTAACCACCCTCCCCTTCTGTGCCCTTCGTTGTCCCCCTTACTGTGCCATCTTTGTCCACCATACTGTGCCCTCTTTAGCCCCTCATATGTCCTTCTTTGCCTTATGCCCTCTTTAACCCCCTCTCCACATGTGCCCTTTTCTGTCCCCCCACTCACTTCTCCTCCTCAATGGTTGGTCCAATCCAATGCTCCTCATAGAGGAGTGCTGGGGATCTGATAGGCATGTGTGCTGAACGCTGCATGCACATTTAAGCTTCTCCATTCTAAAACATCATATTCAATGCTTCTTCGTGGACTTCTGCATCATGTGACCGAGGTTTGCTCAGTAAATGCAGCTGAAGTCATCCTGACAGCCACTAGAGATGGATTTAGCCCTGCAGTATAAAGGTAGAAGGACAGGGACAAGGTAGAAGGTAGAAGGTAGAAGGTAGAAGATTAAAATTGCTATCTATTTGAAAGCTCTTATCCCTAAAAGGACACTCTAAGTAGCAAAAACACTTCACCTTAATAAAGGAAATGGTAATAGTTACATTATGGATAAACAACACCTCTAGTGGCTATCAGTTTGACAGCCACTATTGGATCTTTTTCCTCATAAGGACTTTAGACAATCCAAGGTGTTCACGTTTGCTGCCATCATGTCGTGCATGTTGATACTTAAAGGATCACTCTAGGCACCCAGACCACTTCAGCTTAATGAAGTGGTCTGGGTGCCAGGTCCAGCTAGGGTTAACCCATTTTTTTAATAAACATAGCAGTTTCAGAGAAACTGCCATGTTTATAAATGGGTTAATCCAGCCCTCAAATCCTCTAGTGGCTGTCTCACTGACAGCCGCTAGAGGCGCTTGCGTGATTCTCACTGTGAAAATCACAGTGAGAGCACGCAAGCGTCCATAGGAAAGCTTTGATAATGCTTTCCTATGAGACCGGCTGAATGCGCGCGCAGCTCTTGCCGCGCGTGCGCATTCAGCCCAATGGGAGGAGAGGAGGAGGATCGGAGGAGGAGAGCTCCCCGCCCGGCGCTGGAGAAAGGTAAGTTTTAACCCTTTACTCTCCCCAGAGCCCGGCGGGAGGGGGTCCCTGAGGGTGGGGGCACCCTCAGGGCACTATAGTGCCAGGAAAACGAGTATGTTTTCCTGGCACTATAGTGGTCCTTTAATGCTTTTCTCTATGAAGTATACAGCCGGCGTAAAGCAGCAATTTCTCTGCATGCATTATAGGTTCCAAATGCTTCTTGATGAGAAGCATTGGGTTGCAATAATATCATTAGATCTCAAAGGAGGCAAACCATCAACCAACAGGATACTTTATTAAAGGTAACTCTAAAAGTTAGAGTACTCTTTTAATTAAGCCCCTATCACTGATTGTTTCATAAACCCCTTTCCCAGCATATCAGTAATGGGGAGGGACTGAATTAGTGTCAACATGTATTAACAGCTGCTGTCTGAGAAAGTAACTCCTACTAATCTAGGGCAAGATATGACATGTATGTCTTAGTGCTGCTCTGAGAGTAGGGGCTCTGAACTAAACAGTGTCAGTCACACACTGTCACATCCTGCTCTGTTCTGCGGAGATGTCTGGCCTTGGCTTCTGGTATCCAGTACTCTTTTTACAATTCTTGTTTAGTTGTTCTTCTTTTTTTCTGGTTTTCTATTCCATGTCTGGTTTTCTTTATCCTGGATTCCTTTATATGTTTGTTTTGTGTTGCCACACCCTTTCCTTTTCCATTAATTATTTTGTTTCAGTTGGTTCCTGCAGGCAGTTGCTCCAAGTCCTCTGCCCTTTCTTGCAGGTAAGTGCTGTGTGTGTTTTATTATTGTTTATTTAGTCATGCATATCTAGGTAGATAGGAACCCACTGTAATTGGAAGACTTTGACGCAGTTGGTGGGCTGCATACATCTTGGCCATTTATGTATGTCTAAATCTCCAATGTTTTACATATATAGTACTTAGTTATGTCTCCTCTTGTTTTGCCTTGTATCTCTTGTCTTGTTTTATTTTGTCTTGTATTCCAAGTTCATGTACAGTCCTGTCCTGCCCTGTTCATGTTTCCCTCATGTCTTGTGTACATGTTGTGGGTTCTGCTTTCTGTCCTGCTCCGGTTCTGTGGCCACACAAACACTGTTGCTCAACACCAGGGGGCGTGCGGTTACCCTGCACCAGGCCCTGATAATCAATTTCCACACAGTGACTCCTAATATCAAGATCAGGCATACTGGGTCCCGGTCACCGGACTGCCACCCGTGACAGTATGGCCGTAGGCCCTTATGGAGTTCGTGAAGTGGACTTTACAGCTTTCCTGATCTGCCCTGTCTGTATCCTGTCCTGCCTGGATTATGCAGCATACAGGAGTTCCTGTATCTGGACCAGTCTGTTGGAGATGACTTCCTCATTCCTGTTCAGTCTGTCTGATTCCTGTCCTGGAGGAGGTCTATCTACTTAAGCAGTTCAGTGGTCTATGCAGGTGTCCTCTTGTGATGCTTGGTTCTGGGTTCTGGGTTCTGGTTTCCGGTTCTGATTCCCATTTTATGGCAGTACTCCTGTTCTGGAGTGGATCTTTATGCATGGCTGATGGTTCCTTTGCAGGAAACCTCTCCGGCGGGGGATCCTTGCCTCCAGGAAGTCAAGAGGACCTTGTTGCAGGATCCTTGCTCCTTTCCTGGTCTCTGCTGGAGAGCTGCTAGTAGCGCCCGGAGGTCTCTCCTTAAGAGGGGAGTTATGTCACATGCTGCTTTGTTCGGCGGAGATGTCTGGCCTTGGCTTCTGGTATCCACTACTCTTTTTACTGTCCTGCTCCGGTTCTGGGTTCTCCTAGTTTTGTCTTGTTTTCTTGTTTGATGTCTATTTTAGTCTTGCCTTGTTTCTGTACTGGATACATATCTGCTGCAGAGCCTCCCTATTCAGATCCTGGGAGGTCTACTTATTGTCATCTGGCACCTGGGATCCGCAGAAGCTGCATCAGGGCCCTGGTATGTGGCCGCACAAAGGCTGGTGCTCAACACCAGGGGGTGTGTGGTTACCCTGCAGCAGGCCCTGAAAATCCATTTCCACACAGTGACTCTTAATATCAAGATCAGGCATACTGGATCCCGGTCACCGGACCGCCACCCATAACACACACATGGTTTTTTACTAAAGTGAGAATTGTAGGAAATTTAAAGAGAGCGAAACCAACCACAAAGCATTTTTTAAGTATGTAAATTCTAAATAATTAATAACAATTAAAGTGTAGGTACACTGAAAACCAGGATGAGGGTGTTAGTTAATGAAGACCAGGAAAAGGCAGACATCTTAAATAACTCCTTCTCCTTAATGTATATTAAAGAAGAACATATGGCTATAGATATGCAAATGATTGCAAGACAAGGTGCTGCAACAACTAAAGAAAGTTAATATAAACAAAGTTCCAGAGCCTGATGGTATTCACCCACAAGTACTTAAGGAACAAAGTGTGGGAAAATTATAGACCTGTAAGTTTAATTTATGTGGCTGGGAAAGTATTTCAAAGGTTATTAAGGGATACTATTCAGAAATTCATTGAGAAGAACATGGCTATCAGCAAAAATGTGCATGGTTTTATGAAACTTAGGTTGTCAAACTAACTTAATTGCATTCTATGAAGAAGTAAGTAGAAGTATAGATCAGGATGTTGCAGTGGATGTGATCTATTTGGATTTTGTCAAGGCATTTGATATGGTTCCTCACAATAGGTTAGTATTCAAACTCAAAGAAATTGGTCGAGATGAAAATTATTGTTCTTGAGTAGAACATTGGCTTAAAAATAGAGTACAACGAGTTGTTAAAGGAACACTATAGTCACCTAAATTACTTTAGTTAAATAAAGCAGTTTTAGTGTATAGATCATTCCCCTGCAATTTCACTGCTCAATTCACTGTCATTTAGGAGTTAAATCACTTTGTTTCTGTTTATGCAGCCCTAGCCACACCTCCCCTGGCTATGATTGACAGAGCCTGCATAAAAAAAAAACTGGTTTCACTTTCAAACAGATGTAATTTACCTTAAATAATTGTATCTCAATCTCTAAATTGAACTTTAATCACATACAGGAGGCTCTTGCAGGGTCTAGCAAGCTATTAACATAGCAGGGGATAAGAAAATCTTAATTAAACAGAACTTGCAATAAAGAAAGCCTAAATAGGGCTCTCTTTACAGGAAGTGTTTATGGAAGGCTGTGCAAGTCACATGCAGGAAGGTGTGACTAGTGTTCATAAACAAAGGGATTTAACTCCTAAATTGCAGAGGATTGAGCAGTGGGGCTGCAGGGGCATGTTCTATACACCAAAACTGCTTCATTAAGCTAAAGTTGCTCAGGTGACTATAGTGTCCCTTTAATAATGGTACATTTTCAAGCTGGACACAAGTGGTAACTAGTGAGCCTCAAGGTTCTGTTCTTGCCGCTTCTATTTCACATATTTATAAGTGATCTTGAAATATGCATTGAACTGTTTTTTTCCCTTCTTTTGGATTAATAACAAAAAGCAGATGTGAGAAAGGGTAAACTTGATAGACACATGTCTCTTTTCAGCCTATATAACTATGCAATTTAAAATTAAGGGAAAAAGTTATCTTGTGCTTCAAATTTGGCTACTTTTCCCTTTTGAAATTCCCTTTGAATTCATGAAAATTCTTACTTTAGTAAATAACCCTGACAGTGTTTTACAGTTTTTAATCACCCAAGCAATACATGATTTAAAAAACCATAAGCCGCACATGATATGTATGTGTATGTTTTGTATGCAAAAACTTACTCCCTCTTCCTGGAGGGCTTAGCCAGCTATATATATTAACAAATGGAGGACTCAGGCACTTAAAAAAAGAATTTACACGAAAGTAGAAAAGAAATCTATGTTTCATTCCACCACAGGGACCTTTATTAAGATTTATATCAGATATTATCAGAAAATAGATATACTTATCATCATTGAATAGTCAGGGTTGCCATACAGCTGCTATTTTACTGGCAAGCTATTAAAATTTGGGCTTGGGCCAGTGATAAAACTGTATCAGCAAAAGGTGATACTTTTTTTGAAACATGACAACTTTTGAGTTTTTTGGCACAATATATGATGTAGACGTTTAGAAGTTTATTTTTACTCTGTGATATCAATCAAACTTGTATGATTGTTCAATGAAATATTCTTCAAAAGGCTATTGATCAATGTAGCAACATGTTCTCATCACTATTTAGAATAACTTTGCCATTCGCAATGGATATTTTCTTTATCAATGTTGTTTTCCATGAACTTAAGATGATATGTGATCTTTTTGGAAAGCAAGATATCAGAGCTGAAAAAAAAAATTATTTGGACATTATTACTAGCATATTACTATTGTTTTTGGACACACAACCAGTTTGTTTTGTTGTAAGCAGCCGAAATAGGAAAAAGGAATGTTTTTTTCTGGGGGATCCACAGGTAACTGAAGGTGACAGTGCCTCGCATGCTACTGAGCGAGAAGACACGGAAACAACCCTGGACCCTACTGGTCACTGGCTGTGTAACCAACACATCTGTCACTCACATTCGAGAGACTGGGCCCCTCTCGATCACCTCGCTACTTTATGCACCTGTGGCTTTGTAGCCTCTAAATAAAAATATCCATAACCGCTTGCGGTCGGACAACCCATGCCCTTCCCTCCCGGACAGAGCGGCACAGACGACTGCACTTGACCAGAAGATGATGTCCGTCATGGTTCTGGGTCACTGTGACTCCGCAGGGGAGTCAGGAAAGGTCTCAGAGACACCCAAGACTAACTGCTGGACTCTATGACGTCGGACGCCGCCAACACCCTCCGGGAATGGGCTCACAATATTTGTGAATCGGCTCAGAGATTGTCAGGGGTGGTGGTCCGATGACCGGGACCCAGTATGCCTGATTTTGATATTAGGAGTCACTGTGTGGAAATGGATTATCTGGGCCTGGTGCAGGGTACCCACACGCCCCCTGGTGTTGAGCACCAGTGTTTGTGCGACCACATACCAGGGCCCTGATGCAGCTTCTGTGGATCCCAGGTGCCAGATGACAATAAGCAGACCTCCCAGGAACTGGATAGGAAGGCTCTGCAGCAGACATGTATCCAGTAAAGAAACAAGGTAAGGCTAGAATAGACACCAAACACGAAAACAAGACAAAACTAGAAGAACCCAGAGCCAGAGAAGGATAGAAAGCAAAACCCAGAACATGTACACAATACATAAGGGAAACAAGAACAGGACATGGACAGGGCAGGACATGACAGGACTGTACATTAACTTGGAATACAAAACAAAATAAAACAAGACAAGAGATACAAGGCAAAACAAGAGGAGAGATAACTAAGTACTATATTTGTAAAAACATTGGAGATTTAGCCATACATAAATGGCCAAGATGTATGCAGCCCACCACTGCGCCAAAGTACGCCAATTAAAGTGGGTTCTATACTGCCTAGATATGCATGACTAAATAAACAATAATAAAACACACGCAGCACTTACCTGCAAGAAAGGGGAAGAGGACAGGGAGCAACTGCCTGCAGGAACCAACTGAAACAAAAAGGATTAATGGAATAGGAAAGGGTATGGCAACATAAAATAACCATATAAAGGAAACCAGGAGACTGGGAATTCCAGGAACGGAATAAAGGAATGAACCCAGAAAACCCAGCATAAAGAAAACTAGACATGGAATAAAAAAACAGAAAAACCAAGAAAAACTAAACAAGAATTGTAAAAAGAGGGGGCGTGGCTTAGCGGCGAATGAGAGCAGTCGCCTGAGCTCAGAGCTCTCCCGCCGACAGGTGCACACAGCTTGGATACACAGCGTTTAAGTACCGGAAAATAAGACTACAACGAGGGCATACCTCCCTAACACAATGTCCACCAACATCGCCAAAAAATGTAAACAGAAAACCCTCCAAATGCACGTAGCATTGTCACCGAAGAGTGGAACAGCGGAACAAAATGGCGCCGGCCAGCCTCGATCCCCAGCCTCATGCACAGACGTGGGTGAGTCTACTCACACTATGCATAGCATGCAAGCACCTGTTACAAACGCTTCACTGCATAACATGCTCCTAGACTTCAAAAATTCCTTCAAATCAGACCTGAAGCAGATTGCTACAGACATCAGGGCTGACATCCAAGCTCTAGGAGAAAGAACTGCACGACTGGAAGAGAGGGCAGATGAAATAATAGATGCTCATAACGGCCTAGCAGAAGCACACACGGCCCTACTCGAGAGAGTGCAAAGCCTAGAAGCAAAGGTGGCAGACCACGAAGACAGGGTCCGCCGTAATAATATTAGAATCCGGGGAATACCGGAGTCAGTCGGCTCCCAAGATCTGCCCCACTATGTGCAAGAAATATTTAAAGCTTACATTCCAGCTCTGACGGAAACTGAGTTGCTGCTAGACTGGACACACCGCCTCCCAAAATCTAAACACCTACTGGCAACAGTGCCAAGAGACGTTATCACACGAGTACATTATTTCACTGCGAAAGATCGCATAATGCAAGCGTCTAGAAGCCAAGGTCAACTCCCGGGTCAATTTCCCCAAGTCAAGTTATTCATTGACCTTTCCTCCGCAACCATGATAAAGAGGCGCACGTTTACCCACATCACAGCGGCATTGAGAGCAGCAGATAAACAGTATAAGTGGGGCTTCCCGACTAAATTGCTAGTAAAGCGCAACGGTGTAGACAACCCAATTCTCGACCCTGAATCTGGCAAGCGACAACTAATAGAGTGGAACATTCCCATACAAGACGCCCGTTTGCCAGCTACAGATGGAAGACCAACAATAAAGCTCCAAAACGAATGGAAGAAACAACCACGTTCCCCGATTACACAAGGACAAGCCTAGAAAGATCAGAACTCCTACTCGAGAACTGACTACACGGTGCTCATGAGGGACAGGTCGTATGCATAGACTATATTCAAACATGTTCCTTTCTCTTCAATTACCATGCCGGGCTGAAAGCCTAACTGCACTCGTTGAGGGCAATACTAAGGCCCTTAAGAATTGCTTTAATAATTGTTACCGTTAAAACCTTGCTCTTGATTTCAATACCCACCCCCAAAGTGGCTGTCAAGTCAGAGCCACAAGAGAAACCGTTACGCCTAACACTGCACTGCAGAGGCGCAGTGAATGGAATGTTGTACATAGTTGATTATTGGTTCAGTTATTGTATTGTTTTCTCCTTTTTTTTCTTTATAAGGCAGACCCCACGGACTGTGAGTCCCGTGTCCCCAACACCATTTGGCACCGCCATGGTAGCTATGCAGGTGCCTCCCAGTAGGGAGACTAGTACAAGCAGGGCACCCCGCCTGCCCCCAAGAGGTCACAAACTACACCACTTCCAAGATGGTACTTAAACTATGCTCCCTAAATACTAAAGGGTTGAATTCCCCCCATAAACGCTGCCTAGCCCTGCGTGAAGCAAAATCATTAGGTGCCCACATAATGTTCTTTCAAGAAACGCACTTCAAATGGGGCAAAAGACCCAAATCTAATTCCCCACTCATGCCATTCAACTAAAAAAAGAGGAGTATCTATCCTTATCAGCAGAGATGTAGCATTCTCCTTAATACGCAAAATAGGGGATAAAAAGGGGAGATACCTTATATTGAAATGTTCCCTGAATAACAATGTCTATACCTTGATTAATGTATATGGGCCTAATGCTAACCAATGTGACTTTGCTGATGTACTGATTGGATTGATATCTGCACATGCACTGGGGAAGGTAATCATTGGAGGCGACACAAATTTCTTATTAGACAGCGACCTAGACTCCTCTGGAGGTCCAAACCTGACCGCACAAACATTAAAGAGTAGGTCCAGACTAACCACACAAATCTGCAACAAACTAACATCACACAATCTCGCAGACCCATAGCGAGTCACACATCCCACGGAGAGGGACTATACATGCCACACAGCAGCACATAACAGCTATTCGAGAATAGATAGATTTCTAATCCACACTTCCTCCCTCATAAAAGTTGAACACACGGACATAGGTCTAATTACATGGTCGGACCATGCCCCTATCACGTTACGACTCAGAGAACAATTCCCCAATGCTGGAAGGAGCAGTTGGAGACTCAATGAGCAACTGCTTTCAGACCCTGACATAATTAAACAAATAGAACAAAATCTGCAATTTTACTTTAAGGAGAACAAAGCTCCAGACTCACCTCTACCTCAAATTTGGTTGGCACACAAAGCCTTCATAAGAGGTTGCTTCATCAAGCATGCCAGCTACGCAAAAAAGAAGCGACTAGAAACATACACGGCCATACTTTCCAAATTAACTTCTCTAACCCACGCTAACAAACACTCCCCCACGGCATCCACCCATACTAAACTACTACTCTTACAATCACGGCTGAGAGATTTGGAACTAGCCAAAACGACAATCCTTACACGCAGGTTTAAACTCAGCTTTTTTGCTGCAGGCAACACAGCAGGAGCACGATTGGCCGCTGAATTGAAACAGAGAACTACAAACTCCAGGATTGCCTCCGTCAAAAGTTCCAAGGGTACCAAAATGTTAGACCCACAAGGGATTGTAGATGAATTTGCCCATTACTATGAAAAGCTATATAATCTAAAAGACGACCCACAGACAAATTGCCCCTCGAAAGCAGATATTGACGCCTTCTTATTAGGAGTCGACCTCCCGACTTTATCTAACACGGACGCGGAACAGCTTAGCAAACCCTCCACAATAGAGGAGATCACCTTGGTGATCTCCAGACTCCCGCTAAACAAATCACCAGGCCCTGATGGCCTACCTAATAAATACTACCGCACCTTCATTAACGCCCTAGCTCAACCTCTCGGTGATATGTTTAACCAATGCATGAAGGAAGGAGCATTGCCAGAAGAAGTAACAATGGCACATGTCTCCACACTTCCCAAACCAGGCAAAACTAAAGACCCTGTAAAAACTTCAGGCCCATTTCACTGCTCAATAGTGATGCCAAAATCTATGCGAAATTGTTCAGCGAAAGATTGGCACCACTTCTGCATAAATTAGTACACAATGACCAGTCGGGATTTGTGAGGGACCGACAAGGCTCTGATAATTTGAGGAAGCTGCTAAACATAATAGAGGGGATGGAGATGGAGGAACTTGGAGGTCTTTTCCTTCTGCTGGACGCTGAAAAGGCCTTTGATAGACTAAACTGGCAATATATGACACAGGTACTATCCAAATATCAGGGGCATATTGGCACTGTATGCACAACCCAGTGCTAGGGTCTCCCATGGTGGTTTCCTATCACAAACCTTTCACATTACGAATGGGACACGCCAGGGATGCCCACTGTCCCCCTTGCTATACATCCTCTTCCTAGAACCCTTGGCTTGGAAAATACGAAGACACCGAGCCATAACCGGTATTGCATTGAAGGACAGGGACTATTGTCTGGCGATGTTCGCAGACGATATCCTTGTGGCACTTTCAAACCCAGAACAATCACTACACCCTCTACTAACATTATTGACAGACTATGGCGGAATCTCATACTACCGCTTAAACAGGGAAAAAACACAAGCCTTACCGATAAATTTACCAGGGCCAACTGTAAATACCCTTAAAACCTCCTGTGAGCTTGACTGGCGAACAACGTCCATAACGTATTTAGGAGTTAAGATTGCCACTCCTATGAGCAGTGTAGTGAAACTCAATTACAAACCCCTCATTCAATTGTGCACCACAGAGGTACATAAATGGAAAAATGCAAAACTGTCATGGTTGGGTCGAGTGAATGCATATAAGATGATGCTATTACCAAGGTTACTGTATATATTTCGCATGCTCACTATAGATATTCAGGCCGCAATCTATAAATCCTTACAAGCCATATGCAACTCCCACATTTGGGGAGTTAAATAACCCAGGCTGCCTCTAAGTCTCCTACAAAGGACAACAAAGATGGGGGCCATAGGCCTACCCAATATTGGACTATACTATAAAGCCTCTATCCTAGCAACAAGCATACACCTGCACGCCCAGTAGGGAGTAACACAGTGGGTTGATATGGAACAAGACCAACTTAGGCACACCTCACTGCTTAATTACATGTGGACGCCGAGAGCATTGAGAGGCCCTAAAGTGAACCTATATCCTACCACAACTGCAACGATCAAAGTGTGGGATGCCTTTATGTCCTCCCTTGGCTGGAAGAAACACTTCCACCCTGAAGCTCCCCTAAATGCACTTCTCGCAGTGAATCCCACGATCCCCCTAGCCAGATGGTCACGTTTGGGTATATCCCAAATCCAACAGCTGTGCAAAGAACAAACAATCATGAGTTTCCCAGATATAAGAGATAAATGGGGGGTACCGGATATCTTCCCCTACTTACACCTAAAAAACACGATAAACACACATGTCAAAAGCACGCCACCCACTATGCCTACAACCACAGTAGCAGCAAGACTTATACCCCACAGATGCTGGGCAGCCCCGATGAAACCCAAAGCCCTCTCACTCTGCTATAAAGCATGGCTAGAATTAACACCCCAAAAACCGTTGGCATGTAAACAGAACTGGAAGACCGAGGGGGGGAAGCAAATAACAGACGAAGAGTGGATGCTAGCCCTAAATGGGATCAAAAAATGGACTAAGTGCTACTCTCACATTGAAGCATGTCGAAAACTACTCTATAGGTGGTATATGACTCCCGTTAGATTACACAGAATCTATCCAGACGTATCATCCAAGTGTTGGAGATGTGAAGTGGAAGAGGGATCAATACCACACATATGGTGGCAATGCAGAGGTATACAACCTCTCTGGGGAGATGTTAAGAATTTACTAATAGATCTCGGAGTTAGGTATTTCCCCATGAACATAACGACCTGCTTACTCCTGCTATTCCCCAAAACAACACAACAGAACCACATACAATTAATATTGATAGTTTTAATGGCTGCTAGAAATCTAATAGCATTAAATTGGAAAAAACATAGTTGTCCACCGACACCGGTAAGGCCACGGAAAATTTTAGAGACGTTTGGAAGGTTTGGGAGACATGGTATGGGGGGCAGAGACACCATGGACGGTGAGAGAGGTGGAGAGGGGTCAGGGGGAGACATAAACAACCTATGGAAACATGGACAGGGATTTTTATAGACATGGAGTGAACGGAGTATACAGAAATTACTAGATCCGACATAACTTGGTTTGCCTGCATACTTGTTTGTGTATATACCTTTGTTGAGTTGATTTGAGTTGTTAACATAGACCTAAATGAAGGGAATATTGTAAATCATCTACGTCAGAATGTTAAATGGTGCATGGAAGCAGATGTTGTTGCTGTGCAATTTTAGAGTACGATTGTATTATCTCGTAACCCACTGACTACTTGATTGTATACATTACGAAGCAACTATGTACTGGATCTATACTTTTTGAAAAATCTTCAATAAAAAATAAATGTAAAAAAAAAAAAAAGAATTGTAAAAAGAGTACTGGGTACCAGAAGCCATGGCCAGACATCTCCGCAGAATAGAGCAGGATATTACAGAGATGTTTCTGTTTTCGTCAGAAACCCCAGTGTTCGCCACTCCTATGGGACGCACATAGTAGCACTGCTCCGTATTGATGGATGGTTGGTGGATCATTGGGGACAACAGGCACAAGGCACACCAATTCCTGAGGGAACTTATTACACACGTTTATGGTCCCGCTGCCCTCATCAAGACTCAAACCTCCAGGGGGAAGGTTTTACGTGGTTCCCTCCATTAGGTGTGTTCTTTGGGACCGGTCGACAGCTGGGCTTGTCGCCAACCACGAGAATCAAACTCTGGTGCTCCAGATGATCAGACAGAGAACTCAGAAGCACTGATGTGGTAGGCAGGGCCGCCATCAGGGGGTGACAACCATGACGGCTGTCATGGGCCCGGCAGCCCTGGGGGGCCCGGACTGCTCTGGCGGTCCTGGGTCCCACTTTCCCTCTCTGCACACATAGATAGCGAATATCGCTATCTATGTGTGCAGCCGTGGGCCCCCGGCTCCCTGTTACCGCAGAGGGGGCCGATGCAGCACACTGCTTCTCCTCTTCTCGTCTCTGCTAATAACTCTCGCGAGACCCGGTTGCCAGGGCAACGCTCCGCGGGTCTCGCAAGAGTTATTGGAGGACAGAAGAGAAGAGGCTGTGTGCTGCCTGGGCCCCCTCTGCGGTAACAGGGAGCCGGGGGGCCCCACCATGCCACCGGACCACCAGGGATGGAATCTCCCCCCTCCCTAGACACAGGTAAGCAGGGAGGGGGGAGAAACAATTTAATTAAATTTAATTTTTTGTAAAAAAAATTATGTTAAAATGCCCCCCCTCCCCCTCCCCCAGATTGCACATTTACACACACACACACACACTACATACACTGACACAACACACACACACACACACTACATACACTGACACAACACACACACTACATACACTGACACAACACACACACTACATACACTAACACAACACACACACACTGCATACACTGACACAACACACACACACTACATACACTGACACAACACACACACTGCATACACTGACACAACACACACACACTACATACACTGACACAACACACACATTTCATACACTGACACAACACACACACACTATATACACTAACACAACACACACACACTACATACACTAACACAACACACACACACTACATACACTGACACAACACACACACTACATACACTGACACAACACACACACACACACACTACATACACTAACACAACACACACACTACATACACTGACACAACACACACACACACACTACATACACTAACACAACACACACTACATACACTGACACAACACACACACTGCATACACCAACACAACACACACTGCATACACTAACACAACACACACTCTGCATACACTGACACAACACACTCTGCATACACTGACACAACACACACTGCATACACTAACAACACACACTCTGCATACACTGACACAACACACACACTGCATACATTAACACAACACACACTCTGCATACACCAACACAACACACTCTGCATACACTAACACAACACACACTGCATACAATTACAAATAAACTTACAGGAACAATAGGTTGAAGACAGTGGCGTACACACAACCCATGGGGCACCGGTGCGAAAACTGATCCGGCCCCCCCCCTCCCCCCCCCCTCCCCCCACGCGAGCGCTTACTCTGCGCAGGCTGGGGCCGCAACACATAGCGGCGGGCACCTGGTCGCAGGGCTGCGACCCGTGCGACCGCGGTATGTATGCCAGTGCATGCATAAACACATACACTTAAAGGACCACTACAGACACCCAGATCACATCAGCTCAATGAAGTGGTCTGGGTGCCAGGTCTCTCTAGTTTTAACCCTGCAGCTGAAAACATAGCAGTTTCAGAGAAACTGCTATGTTTCACTGAGGGTTAATCCAGCCTCTAGTGGCTGTCTCATTGACAGCCGCTAGAGGATTTTCTGCGATTCTCACTGTGAAAATCACAGTGAGAAGACGCTGAACGTCCATAGGAAAGCATTGAGTAATGCTTTCCTATGGGCGGTTTGAATGCACGCGTGGCTCTTGCCACGCATGCGCATTCGGAGCTGAGAGGCGGATGGGGACGGAGAGATCCCCAGCGTTAAGGGAGTCCGGCGCTGGAGAACGGTAAGTGCTTAAGACACACACACACTCACTAACACTAACACACACACTCACTAACACACACACTAACACTAACACACACACTCACTAACACTAACACACACACTCACTAACACTCACTCACTCACTCTAACACTAACACACACTCTCTAACACTAACACACACACTCTAACACTAACACACACTCACTAACACACACACACTCACTCACTAACACACACACACTCACTAACACACACACACTCACTAACACACACACTCACTAACACACACACTCACTAACACCAACAGACTCACTAACACTAACACACACACTCACTAACACACACACACTCACTAACACACACACACACACTCAAACGTTTTTTTTAATCCCCCCCAGCCTCCTTACCTGTGGGAGAGCTGGGGGGATTCCCTGGGGTCCAGTGGTGTTGCTGGCCAGGCTGTCACCCGGCTGGCTGGCGGGCGCGCGAGGGAGCACTGTCCCCTGGGTGCTCCCTCTTCAGCTCCCTTGCGCGCCGCGTACTGATGCCGGAGCCGGAAGATGATGTCATCTTCCGGCTCCGGTTTCAGTGCGGCGCGCGAGGGAGCTGAAGAGGGAGCACCCAGGGAACAGTGCTCCCTCGCGCGCCCGCCAGCCAGCCGGGTGACAGCAGGGCCAGCCTCGGGGGGCCCGGAGGTGGCCGTCTCCTGGGCCCTCCAGCAGAAGAGGCTGGCCCTGTGGGTACATACCTGGGTCGCAGGGCAGCCGGGCCCCCTGGTGGGCCGGGCCCGGTCGCAGCCGCGACCCCTGCAACCCTGGTATGTACGCCACTGGTTGAAGAGGACCCTGCTCAATCGAGCTTACATTCTATAGGAGGTGGGATGTAAAACACATTAGGACAGGAATTTGCAATCAAATAGGGTGGGCTGCCCTTTAGGAGAGGGCAAGAGACAGGTATGTGAGGTAGGGGTTAGTCTTGGATGCCATAAGCTTTCCTAAAGAGATGGGTTTTAAGGCACTTCTTAAAAGATGCAAGACTAGGGGAGAGTCTGATGGCGGTAGGCAGGCTATTCCATAGGAACGGAGCCGCCCGCGAGAAGTCCTGCAAGCGTGAGTTGGCCGTACGAGTGCGGACAACGGACAGGAGGTGGTCACGGGCAGAGCGGAGAGACCGAGAAGGGACATACCTATGGATCTGTGAGGAGATATAAGAGGGGCTAGAGTTGTTCAGTGCTTTATAGGAAAAATCTTCAATAAAGCAAAGAAACAAAGAAACCCAACACCACCACCTTTACATTCAGAGTTTTTCTTGGGTTGTGGGTAATTTGGAGACCACCGAAGGACAAAGATGCAGGGTTGGCAGTGTCAGAGGGGGAGAGCCAGGTTTCTGTTAAGGCTAGTAAATCTATTGAACGAGAGATGAAGAAGTCATGGACAGCAGTGGATTTAGTTATATTGCAAACAGAGCGTGCGTTCCAGAGGGCAGTATTGAAGGGGGATTTAGAGGAACATGAGATGGGTATGAGATTAGTGTGGATCCTTGGGTTAGTATGTGCTGAGTTTGTTGAGAGGGGACCGGGGTTTGGAGAGACATCACCAGCTGCTAGGAGCAGAAGGATAGAAAGGAAGTGAAGGTGGGAGTAGGATTTGAAAGTTTTGTAGGAGGGTATGTATGTAGAGGATTTGGGAGGAGTTGGTGGAGATAGGCTGGAAAGGTATGTGTAGAGTGCATGAGATGAATAGAGAGGGGAGGGGAGTAAGGTGGAAGTAATGATGATGGTGTTGCCAGGGACAGCTGAGTGAAAGGATATGGATATTTTAGTGATGAGAGAAGTTAGTGTTAAAGTGAAAAATAGAAGGGAGAACATTAGAGAAAATGTGTTGTATATAGATATGTAGATCATATATACAAACACACACAAATATCAATGAGAGTTTAAACCAATGTAAGGATGCAGTGTGTTAAATGAATTCAGGTGAGGAGAGGTTTAGTGACTTGATTGGTGTGTTAAGGAAACCAGCTAATGTGCACTATCTATAAGTAAGTTGATGACCATGGGGTGGGATGGTGTGGGGAGGGTAGGGTGGGCAATCTTCCAGAGATGATACCTCTGCTCTGAAGATTCAGCAGGACTTGGTTGCTTGGGAGTGCTGGGTGTTAATGCTGTTTTAAGGGGCCCAGTCTGAAATATAAGGTCTAACACACACTGCATTCACTAAACTATGCACACACTCTGGATTCACTATACTGACACACACTCTGCATTAACTGTACACACAGCATCCACTACACAAACATCCTGTATTCACAGTACACACACTACATCCACCACAAATTAAAACACTCTGCATTCACTATACACAGACACTGCATCCACTAAACACATTTCATATAGTACATACAAACAGGGCCAGCCTTAGGGGTGTGCGAGCTGTGCGGCCGCACAGGGCGCCATGGCAGCATGGGCGCCGGGCGGCCGACACAGCTCGCACTCAGTCACTCACAGGCCGGCCCGAGTCATGTGCAGAGCAAGTCAAGTGCATTGTGCTGTGCACTTGACTTGCAAATTATGAAGAGAGCAGCGGCCGGGAGAGAGAGGAGGTCAGGAGCACGGAGGAAGAGCATGCTCCGCCTCCACAGTCATTCGCGGAAGGATCCGCACAGTGAGTGTGAGGGAGGAGGTCAGTGCTGGTATCAAGGTCGGCAGACTGGGACACTTTCAGGAGGGTCCAGGGAGCAGCAAGATTTAATGTAAGTCTGCTTATTCTTGTTGTAACAATTGTTTTCCTTTTATTAAATAAATTGTTGTCTTTGTGTGTGTGGGGTTTGCAGAACGGGAGCAGAGGTTTTCTGGCTGGGATTTTGGGGAAGGGGTTTTGTAGAAGGGGAGGGGTTTTGGTTTAGGGAGGAGCAGAGGTTTTATAGAAGGAGTTGGGGTTTTGTAGAAGAGGGGGCAGGCATTTCTGGTGAAGTGGCAGGGGAAAGGATTTTGTGGAGGGGGCATGGGTTTTGTTGAAGGGGGAGCAGGGGGTTTGTAGAGGGAACAGGGGGTTTGTAGAGGAAACAGGGGCTTAGTATAAGGGGGGCAGGAGTTTAGTATAAGGGGCAGCGGTTTAGTATAAGGGGGACAGGGGCTTAGTATAAGGGTAGGGGCTTAGTATAAGAGGACAGGGGTTTAGTATAATGGGAGCAGGGGCTTAGTATAAGGGGGCAGGGGCTTAGTATAAGGGGTAGGGGCTTAGTATAAGAGGACAGGGGTTTAGTATAATGGGAGCAGGGGCTTAGTATAAGGGGGCAGGGGCTTAGTATAAGGGGCAGGGGCTTAGTATAAGGGGGCAGGGGCTTAGTATAAGGGGCAGGGGCTTAGTATAAGGGGGCAGGAGTTTAGTATAAGAGGACAGGGGTTTAGTATAATGGGAGCAGGGGCTTAGTATAAGGGGGCAGGGGCTTAGTATAAGGGGCAGGGGCTTAGTATAAGGGGGCAGGGGCTTAGTATAAGGGGCAGGGGCTTAGTATAAGGGGGCAGGAGTTTAGTATAAGAGGACAGGGGTTTAGTAGAAGGGGGGCAGGGGTTTAGCAGAAGGGGGGCAGGGGTTTAGTATAAGGGGAGCAGGGGTTTAGTATAAGGGGGCAGGGGCTTAGTATAAGGGGCAGGGGCTTAGTATAAGGGGGCAGGGGCTTAGTATAAGGGGCAGGGGCTTAGTATAAGGGGGCAGGAGTTTAGTATAAGAGGACAGGGGTTTAGTAGAAGGGGGCAGGAGTTTAGTATAAGAGGACAGGGGTTTAGTAGAAGGGGAGCAGGGGTTTAGTAGAAGGGGAGCAGAGGTTTATGTAGAATGAGTACAGGGCCTTTGTAGAGGGTGGCAGTGGTTTTGGTGGATGGGGAAGGTTTTTAGTGATATTATGTGTACATTGCTGTATAGTTGATATATATAATGATAGCATGTGTTTGTTAAAGGGGGAGAAAAAACTTTGTAGAAGGGTGGGCAGGGGTTGTATTAAAGGGAGAGCAGGGGTTTTGTAGACAGGGCAGGTGTTTTGTAAAAAGGAGGGCAGGGTTTTTGTAGAAAGGGAGGCGGGGGTTTTGTAGTAGGCGGAACAGGGCTATTGTAGAAGGGGCAGGGGTTTTGCTGAAGGGGGGGGGGGCGCCATATGTTGGGCTCGCACAGGGCGTCTGATCACCTAAGGCCGGCCCTGCATACAAACACTACATCCACTACACAAACACACACTACATCACTGTACACACACTACATCCACTACTCAAACACACTCTGCGTTCACTATACACACTGCATCCGCTACACAAACACACACTCTGCATTCACTGCACAACCAGTATCTAATACACACAAACACTACATCCATTACACACATTTTAATTCACTTCCACTATACACACCACATTCAGTCCCGCATCATTGTCAGCGGACTAGGTAGGGCGTGGGCGGGCCCGGGAGGGAGTGGGCGGGGGGGGGGGGGCTGGTGCTTTGTCAGTGGCCCCAAAATTTCTGATGGCAGCCCTGGTGGTAGGTACTGTTTTCCTCAGGGGAGCACCCCTAAGGTACCATCGATTTACTTTCTACTACATCCACAGGAGAAGCCATCGCATCTAGGTGGAAGGCATGCAAACCTAGTAAGGACCCTTTTCGCGTAGGCGACTGGCATGATTGCTTCGTTAAACAACCAAAAACTGTGTTTAATTACGTGTGGGGAAGGCAAGGCATTATCTTCCTGGACAATCTCCTTCGGGTTGATTCAGGGAACTAAAGACTTCATCAACACCCATGATTCTCTGAGGTCCGACTGGAAGTGGATGACCCGCTTTTTAGGATTCGCAAGCGACGCCGCGCCTTGCAAATGGAAGCTCCCCCTCTTCAAGGGTCTCCTCTATCCTCAATAGATATGGGAAAAATTGAATCTACAATACAATAATAACAGACATAGCATAATACTGTTGATATATAAAAAAGAGTGGAAGTATAAATAGTAGTTCACACTCACAAACCAAATTTGATTGTAGGCATATCTTATCAAACGATGTAAATCTCAAAGTTGGTGGACCATCATAGGATACATAGAAGGAAATAAAAAAGCAAAATAGTGCAGAGTATCTTGGTAAAAAATTACACTTTAATGATAAGGCACACTTACAGTGTTGTAGTGGCAAACAGGCATATAAAATCTACCGGTCTCAGGATCAGGTGATGATTTTCAGGATCAAATTCACCCGGTCAGAAGTAATAAAAATAAAAATAATAAAACAGCCTAATCTAAACAATAAAAACTCTAACACTATCAATCAGCCCTACGCGTTTCGTCCAAACGTCCTTGGACTTCCTCAGGGGCAAAAACGTCCTTCTGTGTGTAGGTATAATGTATAATCTCCTCTATCCTCAAGGAATATTCACACGGTCGTCCACTGCAACACCGTGACCCTACACGTTGCATACCTAGCAGGGCCGCCATCAGGGGGTGACAACCTTAACTGTGGCCGTTGTATAGCGCGACCGGGCCCCTTTAAAAAAAAAAGAAAAAAAGAAAAAAAAAAAGCAGCCGCAAGTGCTGCTGGGAGGAAGTGGTCACTTCCTCCCAGCTCACTCCGCGCGGGAGGAGCGAGCGCCAGCCGTAAAGAGGGAGAGCTAGGCAGTGAAGAGGGAGCCGCGCCGACTCCCATCATCCCCAGCCACCCTCCTGCAAAGAAAAGGTAAGAGACAGGAGGGTGGCTGGAAAACTAGCTGTGTATGTGCATGTATGTATGTATGTATGTATGTATGTGTGTATGTGTGTATGTGTGTGTCTGTATGCATGTATGTATGTGTGTATGTGTGTATGTGTGTGTCTGTATGCATGTATGTATGTGTGTATGTGTGTATGTGTGTGTCTGTATGCATGTATGTCTGTCTGTGTATGTCTGTCTGTATGCATGCATGTATGTCTATGTATGTATGCATGTCTGTCTGTATGTCTGTGTGTATGTCTATGTCTGTCTGTCTGTCTGTGTGTCTGTATGCATATGTCTGTCTGTCTGTCTGTCTGTATGTGTATGTCTGTATGCATGTATGAATGTCTGTCTGGATGCATGCATGTCTGTCTGTACATCTATGTCTGTCTGTATGCGTGTATGTCTGTCTGCATGCATGTATGTCTGTCTGCATGCATGTATGTCTGTCCGTATGTCTATGTATGTCTATGTATGTATGTATGTATGTATGTATGTATGTCTGGATGCATGCATGTCTGTCTGTATGTCTATGTCTGTCTGTCTGTCTGTCTGTCTGTATGCATGTATGTCTGTGTGTCTGGATGCATGTATGTGTATGTATGTCTGTCTGTCTGCCTGTGTATGTCTGTCTGTCTGCATGCATGTCTGTCCGTGTGTCTGTCTGTATGTATGTATGTCTGTATGCATGCATGTCTGTGTGTATGTCTGTATGTCTGTATGCATGCATGTCTGTGTGTATGTCTGTATGTCTGTATGCATGCATGTCTGTGTGTATGTCTGTCTGTATGTATGACTGTATGCCTATGTATGTATGTATGTATGGATGGATGCATGTCTGTGTGTATGTCTGTATGTATGTATGTCTGTGTGTAAGGGAGAACAGGAGAGGAATCTGTCCTAAAACGCATATAAACATATGCGGGATGTAGAGGAAAACCCAGTTAAAATATTAGACTTTATTAGAAAGATAAATACAATAAATAAGCAATTGAATGAACAAATAAATAAATAAATAAAGAGAACGAAAACTTTAACCATATAAGCGGGAAGGGGGGAGTGAGGTGAGAAATTTCTGATGGCAGCCCTGGTGGTAGGTACTGTTTTCCTCAGGGGAGCACCCCTAAGGTACCATCGATTTACTTTCTACTACATCCACAGGAGAAGCCATCGCATCTAGGTGGAAGGCATGCAAACCTAGTAAGGACCCTTTTCGCGTAGGCGACTGGCATGATTGCTTCGTTAAACAACCAAAAACTGTGTTTAATTACGTGTGGGGAAGGCAAGGCATTATCTTCCTGGACAATCTCCTTCGGGTTGATTCAGGGAACTAAAGAGCTAAGTGAAAATTATGAATAAAGACCCCTGAAGGGTATATCAATAAAGCGTTGCTGTATAAAAGATACCCCAGTGGCAACACCGTCCACCTACAGAGGTATGTAATCGCACTAGATGCCGATATGACACAGTACGGCTCTGGTGGAGAACAGTAAACAAATATACTAGTTCCTGTAAAGCAGCAGAGATACAAATAATAATCGGCAACAGTTAAAGCGATATTACATGCACTCGTATGTCAGTGGCAGCAAACGCCACAGTTAATCCAAATGCCACACAGTATTCCAAGTCTCTAATAGGTCAGTGGAGCGAACATGTGATCGTGGGCAGAGGGAAAAACTGAGATGTAAAAAGGGAATAAGTAATGCTACTAAAGTGATACTGCCTAAAGAATACCTCAATGACGCCACAGTCCACCTACATAGGCATATAGCCGCCCTTAGTGCCGGTATAATAAAGTACGACTCTGTTAGTGAGCAATAAACAATAAATTGCTACTAAATGACAGAGAGACAAATAGAACAATATAGGGCGATACTAATTGAACACGTGTGTCAAAGGCAACAAATGCTACAATAGATTTGAATGCCACAGAATGTTACAAAAGCTCTTGTAGGTAAATAGAGCGGACTTATAATAGTAGGCAATGGAGAGGTTAAAATATCAAAAGGCAATATGTAATGTAGCAAGTCAGGTGTTAGACTGAAAACAGGTTTCCCTATAGAGCATTAATTCCGTGCCAATATGGATAACAGGGTATCCTGCTGCCCAACCTCACTATCGTGAAGGTACAATAACCTATATACTATTTCCCAATCTGGTGTATACCTAAATAGGAAAGGAATGGTGCCTTCATGGGCACCAGGTATAGTAAAGTAGTATAGGAGGAGGACGAGATGTGTGTATGTCTATGTCTGTCTGACTGCATGCATGTATGTCTACGTATGTATGTCTGTCTATGTATGTTTGTGTATGTCTGTATGCATACATGTATGCATGTATGTCTGTATGTCTATGTATGTATATATGTATGTCTGTATGTCAGTATGAATGTATATCTGCATATCATTATGAACGTAGGTCTGTGTGTATGGATGTCTGTATGCATGTATGTCTGTCAGTATGTCTGTATATATGCATGTATGTCAGTCTGTCTGTATGCCATTATGAATGTATGTCTGTGTGCCATTATGAATGTATGTGTGTATGGATGTCAGTGTCTGTATGTATGAATGTGTGTGTATGGATGTCAGTGTCTGTATGTATGTATGTCGGTGTCTGTATGTATGTATGTATGTATGTATGTGTCTTTATTTCCTCTTGCATGTGTGTCTGTATGTATGTTAGTATGTGTCTGTCTGCCACTATGTATGACTGTGTGTATGTCTCAGTATGTGTGTGTCAGTATGTATGCCTGTATGTCTGTTTCAGTATGTGTGTCTGTTAGTATGTATCTGTGTCCTTTTGTATCAGTGTGTGAGTTTGTGTCTGTGTGTGGACCCAGTGGGCAGTATTTGGAGGCGGGCCCCAGGGGGCCCATACCCTGAGCTGAGTTAGGGGCCCCAAAATTTCTGGTGGCGGCCCTGATACCTAGTATTCTTCGGGCAATGCTTCACTATCCGTAGACTGGAAAATAAGTACTCCATCTGTTACATCCTACTACGGATGGACATAGAGTCGACAGTCCGGTATACCATTCACCTGGATGGAACCAACTTCCGTCTTCTGTCAGACATCATGAAAGGCATCTTTGATTCCTGCCTTCCTCGCAAATCCCAGAGGTCGGACTATCTCCTGGGGAGACTCATATCAGAGGGACCACCAGAATGCGATGTTTTTCAATTGCCACAATGCACAACTGTCAACTGGGCCTCCCCTGAGGATGTATGTCTTCCCCTCCTTGCAATGTTTGCAAAAATTCTCCATCATTTTGTTGTTCAGCGAATAACACCACTTTGGCCGTCCCACTGTGACAGAATCAATCCTTGTTTCCTGGACCTTACGGTACTGACTGGTGAGGATCTCCTCCTTCTACATTCATATCCTACTATTTCTCATGGACCCGAAGGGAACCCACATCTTTTAATCCTGAAGGGTCGGCTGCCCTGGTGGCCTCGACTCTTTTTGGGGTTCTTTGGGGCAAATCAGCGGACTATCGCAGGCTGCTGGGGACCTCTTGGGAGTCTCCTGGGCCCCAGGGACGTGACGATGCTGCCTCTCCATCTGGGCGTTCCCAGTCTAATCGGTGTTTGGAACTGTACCTTGATCCATTATGTGATGATTGGGACGGCTCAACGGCCCGTGTCCCGGTCTGAGGACTCCCGATGGACTAGGATCCTCTTGTGTATCAACTACCCAGTGACATCCACCTCCGGCTTATGGGATGTGGAGGTCATTCTCCATTTTCTCTATGGGCCTGGCATCTGCTGACGGACTTTCATGCTTGGTCTGGTGTGGCTTTCCATCAGGTACCGGATATTCGGGCGTTCGACGGACAGGTTACTCCCGTAGCCCCGACATACTAGGTTTCTCGTTGCACTTTAGGATTCTTCCTTCGTTTTCTATTCTTTTCTCAGTGTTAAAAATGCAAAATACGAAGTCTCCTGTCATGTTGTAAAATTGAAGATTATGCTAGCTTTAGTGTACTAAGAATCTTAATTTTAATAATGACAGAAGGCAAGTATTTTCTCTCCCTGCTTCGCTAACCCACTCTTTCTGTAGGTTTGCCTCTCATGTTTTGTACTTACATTGATGATTGTATTTCCAATAATCTGGAATTCTCATTGGAGTTTTACATAATAGTTATTCAAATTTTAGATTGAAGCCCATGGAACAGCAAGCTAGGTGGAAGGGGCCTTGACAGAGCTAGGAGGCAGGCATATGGAAGAAGGGGTGGTTGATTGGTAGATGTCAGTTAAGGGGAGCGGGCTAGAATGCTCATATAAATACCCATTTTAATTTGAAATCCTTTACCTCGAGTAGCTGTCCCGCCCACCCTCCCTATTGGTTAGGTGTTGGTAATGGCTAAGCTTTATTGCTCTTCTGTTTTGTCACGGCGACGGGGGATGGATTAGGATAATTGGGGGGTAAGTCGGTTTTTGGTAGGTGGGATAGGTCAGGAGGAATACTTACATTTGGATTTGGTGGTAGGTTCGAGCTCGTCGGTAGCTCTGAACCTGGGGGTGTAGGGGTGTCTTGGTATGCCCCTACACTGGAGATGGATGCCCTTGGTGGCTGTGATAATGGTGTAGGGGTGTCTTGGTATGCCCCTACAGTGGAAAGGGATGCCCTTGGTGGCTGTGATAATGGTGTAGGGGTGTCTTGGTATGCCCCTACAATTGGAAATGGATGCCCTGGGTGGCTGTGATACTGGTGTAGGGGTGTCTTGGTATGCCCCTACAATTGGAAATGGATGCCCTGGGTGGCTATGTTAATGTTTATGTTATTTATACTATGTTATATGGTTATATGGATGTATTAATGTAAAGTGGTTTAGGTCATTGTCTTGGTGTATAGCTATGTTAAATGGGGGGATGTCTTCTAATCGTTTGTTGACAATGACCTTTTAAATTAATATTTTATTATATATATATTTAATAAAGCCGTGGAATAATTTTGCCAAAACTCATGTGTCTGTAATTCTTTAATGTCACTATTTGGGTTATAACAGGAATATGCCAAGAAAGACGACGATGCACATGTCACGTAATTTACAATTTTCTTCTATGGGATGATTGATGTATATGGTACGTTACTTGGATTTACATGTTCATGACTATGTGCCTAAACCTGTGACATATTCTCTTTTCAGTATGATTAATCTCTGAAGACATTTGATTGTTCGCGTGAAACTCTATGGAATTTTAATCCTTCGGATTTGATTTGTCCCTGAACCCTTTTTTGTTGTTTGTGTGGAATTCACGGCAAAGTTTGCTCCTTCGGATGTTGGACTTAGGAGTTATTGTTATTGCTGGTTATATGTTTACTTCCGCTTGATGTCGCTTTCTGAAAGAAGAAGTGATGAGGTCACTATGCCTTATGTACATCCTACTCTCTTGTGATTGGTTCTATATTTCTATGTGTTTCTTTGCTGCTGTGTGGAGCTCAGGGCCGGTGCAAGGATTTTTGCCGCCCTTGGCAAAAGTAAAGTTTGCCGCCCCCCCCCCATATGACATCACAATGCCCCACCCATATGATCTGCCATGTTAACTAACGCAAGTGCTACAGTGCCGCCGTGTTTACATTAAAAGGTCTGCAGGGACAGGATATAGACACCAGAACCACTACATTAAGCTGAAGTGGTTCTGTGGACTATAGTGTTTCTTTAATGTGAGGTAAATTAGAGATTAGTGCCACGAAAAAAATAATAGATTGCCTACTTACAACCAGATGAGGATGATGATGGGCTCTAGCTGTAGTCTGGCTCCACTGGTCTGGTGTAGAACAGGCTCTCTGCAGGCTGTTTGTAACTGTGGTCACAAAAATCAATGTTCTGGGAGAACGGGAAGCAGCTCCATTTTTTTAACGCCCTTTACACAGTTCAAGGTCTGGGTCCCAGGGTCCACTTTCATGTTCCACCAATGAGTTTGTTCACAGGAGTAGGGGGTGTCCTTATATGTGTGTAAGGAATGCATTGTGTGAATCTGTGTTTGTATGTGTAAGGGCTGCAAGGTGTGTTTCTGTGTATGTACGGGATGCAGTGTGTGCATCTGTAAGGGGTGCATTGAGTGTGTGTAAGGCATGCATTGAGTGTGTGTAAGGAATGCATTGTGTGTAAGGGTTGCATTGCTTGTGTGTGTGTAATGCATTGTGTTTTTCTGTGTGCAAGGGGTGCATTGTCTTTGTGTGTAAGGGGTGCATTGTGTGTGTGTGATGGATGTCAATCTCCCCCTCCCTTGTCACTCTCTTCTCCCCCCCTTGTCCCTCTCTTCTCCCCCCTTGTCCCTCTCTTCTCCCCCCTCCCTTGTCACTCTCTTCTCCCCAACTTCCTTGTCACTCTCTTCTCCCCCCCTCCCTTGTCTCTCTCTTCTTCCCCCTCCCTTGTCACTCTCTTCTCCCCCCCTTGTCCCTCTCTTCTCCCCCCTTGTCCCTCTCTTCTCCCCCTCCCTTGTCACTCTCGTCTCCCCCGTTGTCACTCTCTTCTCCCCTCCCCATTCTCATTCCCCCTCCCAACCCCGTCAATTCCCCTCCCTGTCAATTTCTTCCCCCCACCCTGTCAATTTCTTTCCCCTCCCTTTCAATTTATCCCCCCCTTCCTGTCCATTTATTCCCCTCCCCAACCTGTCAATTTATTCCCCCTCCCTCCCTGTCAATTTATTCCCCCCCTATCAATTTACTACCCCCCTCCCTGTCAATTTATTACCCCCTCCCCCTGTCAATTTATTACCCCCTCCCTTTTCATTTATTCCCCCCCCCCTTTCAATGTATTCCTCCCCTCCCTTTCAATTTATCCCCCCACCCTCCCCTACCTATGTTGTAGCGTGGCCGAGCCCTGTATGGTCCGCGGATACAGGGAGCATTTGTTTCCTGTACCCGGCCGGCCTAAAAGGAAGTGCACACTCAGTGTGCACTTCCTGTTAGTCCAGCCGGGTACAGGAGACAGATGCTCCCTGTACCCACGGACCATACAGAGCTCGGCCACGCTACAGTGAGGGAGTGACAGGAGGGAGCGCTGAGCACTTCCCTCCTGTCATCCCCTCTCCTAATGCTGCGCCCGGGCGGTGCGCCCTCATGGACGCACCAGCCCGGGCAAAGCTGCAGCCGCCTGAGGCTCTCTGCAGAGCGCTCGGGCGGCTGCAGCATGAGAGGGGCCGGCGCTCCTGGTCTAGTCCGCCTTACAGGTAGCGCCGGCCCTGGTGGAGCTAGTAAAGAGAGTTTATGCTAAATACTCGCCTCCTGTCTGTCAGGGTACCTGAAGTCTCTACCTCGGAGGAGGTTAGACTTCCCGACGTCCGTTCTCTCAGCGGGGCTGATTCATCCAATCCTCACAGCTCTCATAGTCATTCCCACGCCGGCCGCGAGAACCCCACTTCCTTTTATGACACGACGCTCAGGAGCCGACGTCATGACGGCAATCACATCCCGACCTGTCAATCTGGTTCGGAACAACGAATCAGGGCTCGGCAAGGGCGGAGTCATGATTTAGATAACCAGGGTATAAAAGAGGGATGTGTGTAATGGTTCATTGCCCTGTCGTGGTTCTAGCTTGTCTGGTTCCTCAGTGCTCTCATGTTTATCGTTCTATCTGGTTTTGACTCGGCTTGTACTATCGTTCCCGTTTACCTCTCGTGTCCTTTGACCTCGGCTTGTCTCTCGCTTACCTGTCCTCTCGTTCCCTCGACCCCGGCTTGTCTCTGACTATTCTCTGCTTCCTCCTTACGTTAGTCCGGCCATTCTAAGGTCCGGTATACGTACATCTCTCCTGTTCCTACTCTGCGTGTTGGATCCCTGTCCCGATCCTGACACTGTCATTATTAAAATTAAGATTATTAGTATACTAAAGCTAGCATAATCTTCAATTTATACAAAAAGGGTCTTTATACATAATAAATAATATGGTGCCAGAAAAGTACCATGAACCATATGATGCCCAATTACTATAAAAGCAGGAACTAATCTAAGCAAAACAGGACAGGCAAGGGCACAGTCACTATTTAACAGATGTGAAGAATTTGGAATCGTGTTGCCTGGAATTCAAAACAAATTTCAAAGATCTACATAACAGGTACATTTAAATGAATTTAAATCTTACAATAAGACCACATGATCAGTTAGAATACTCCTTACATGCCAATTATACTGGTTTTATGTTTTTCTCAAGGTTTACAACCAAGAGTTCTTGTGTTCTGGTTGCTGGTGTAAAACTAATGATGCAGTATTAAGCCAACCACTCACTCCCTCAAAAATTTGTAAACAGGCCAGTGGTGGATGTATGTAAACAGCAAGAAATATTGTTTACAATAAGAAGTTTCTTATTAATATTGCAAAGCATGTTTATTATCTTGCATAAAACAAATCATCAGCTCTACATTCACAGTGCATCTATCAGCATCACATCGTTACAATCAAAATCATTACAAAATGTGGAATGTTTCATATGTGTAACTAGAACAATCCTGCTTAATAAAATGACACAGGAAGTTCCTTATTAGTTATCTGTAGAATTGATTTTCCTCTCACTCAGAAATCCTCAGTATCATTGTACAACAGAAAGCTGTTATTACAAAACTCTTAGCTTCACTAGACAAAAAAAAGTGTTTTTTGTTTCCCCTTTAGTTTAGACATTGAACCCAAACTGCTGCTGCATCATTGCTACGGGCAGTGTGTCAGGTGGCTACTGTCCCCTCCTGTGACAAAGGCAGGTCATTGCAGGGGACAGTGATGTTTTCTCAGTGTGACATAGAAAGGGATCCTTTTTGCAGCGGGCCTGTCTGTCAGGCCTCTCTCAAGTCATAACAAATCACCAGCACTCCGCTCAGCCAGCACACGGCCATGATAAATGGCCCGCAGTCCTTTGAAGTGCTTTGGCAGTTGAGATGGGCCCAGGGTGCTGACAGAATAATATACACAACAGGCTATCCAATAATGAGAACATTAAACATTCCTACAGTGTGACAAGCAGTCTGGGAGAAGCAACCTTGCATCAATCATCTTGCAACATATAACCTTCACAATTAGCCCCTATATGGTATATCTATGAACATTATTCCACTTCTCTTCAATACACTCACATTTCCTGATTCTTTCTTTATCTTTTTTATCCATATTTTATCACAGATCCTTTCCTTTCCCTCTCCTACTCCATCTTCCTATCATCAACAGTTTTTACAGCTGGGCCAAAGCAACATAAGAACTCCTCTAAAGGAACTTGAGAATGATAGATAAGATCATAAGTAAATATACCTTTAAATGCATTTATTTGCATTTATTTTGACAGGAAAGCTTATATTTTGGTTTTCCGCATACTTGGCCAAATATACAGTTCTCTGTGTAACACTTCTGCTGGTACAGAGGGTATCTAACTCTAAAGTTGGACTGCTATATATATACATTTCTTATGTACATACTGACCTTGGAATGATTATACTTTTAATTCTTCTGCTTACTATTTCTTTTTCATCTGCCACTTTCTTACATTTCGCAACTCACTCGTAACAATGTTACGTTTCTTTGTTTTTTTTTTTTAAAACAATGGCACACGATGTGAGAATCGTAACGTTGATTTCAGTTTCCTCCAGTTAGTATTGGATTACATTTTGTTGCTTTGCCCTTTATAAACACCAATACCTATTGTTAGGCTTTGACTCTACCTCTCAGGAGGTATCTTAACTTCTTAAACAGTCCACTACAGTTCGATGTAGTTAGTATTATGCAGAGAGGCTATAGGCACAGTTCGATGTAGTTAGTATTATGCAGAGAGGCTATAGGCACAGTTCGATGTAGTTAGTATTATGCAGAGAGGCTATAGGCACAGTTCGATGTAGTTAGTATTATGCAGAGAGGCTATAAGCACAGTTCAATGTAGTTAGTATTATGCAGAGAGGCTATAAGCACAGTTCAATGTAGTTAGTATTATGCAGAGAGGCTATAGGCACAGTTCGATGTAGTTAGTTTTATGCAGAGAGGCTATAGGCACAGTACGATGTAGTTAGTATTATGCAGAGAGGCTATAGGCACAGTACGATGTAGTTAGTATTATGCAGAGAGGCTCTAGGCACAGTACGATGTAGTTAGTATTATGCAGAGAGGCTATAGGCACAGTTCGATGTAGTTAGTATTATGCAGAGAGGCTATAGGCACAGTACGATGTAGTTAGTATTATGCAGAGAGGCTATAGGCACAGTTTGATGTAGCTAGTATTATGCAGAGAGGCTATAGGCACAGTTCAATGTAGTTAGTATTATGCAGAGAGGCTATAGGCACAGTTCAATGTAGTTAGTATTATGCAGAGAGGCTATAGGCACAGTACAATGTAGTTAGTATTTTGCAGGGAGGCTATAGGCACAGTTCAATGTAGTTAGTATTATGCAGAGAGGCTATAGGCACAGTACGATGTAGTTAGTATTATGCAGAGAGGCTATAGGCACAGTTCGATGTAGTTAGTATTATGCAGAGAGGCTATAGGCACAGTACGATGTAGTTAGTATTATGCAGAGAGGCTATAGGCACAGTTCGATGTAGTTAGTATTATGCAGAGAGGCTATAGGCACAGTTCAATGTAGTTAGTATTATGCAGAGAGGCTATAGGCACAGTTCGATGTAGTTAGTATTATGCAGAGAGGCTATAGGCACAGTACGATGTAGTTAGGATTATGCAGAGAGGCTATAGGCACAGTTCAATGTAGTTAGTATTATGCAGAGAGGCTCTAGGCACAGTACGATGTAGTTAGTATTATGCAGAGAGGCTATAGGCACAGTTCGATGTAGCTAGTATTATGCAGAGAGGCTCTAGGCACAGTTCGATGTAGTTAGTATTATGCAGAGAGGCTATAGGCACAGTACGATGTAGTTAGTATTATGCAGAGAGGCTATAGGCACAGTTCAATGTAGTTAGTATTATGCAGAGAGGCTATAGGCACAGTTCAATGTAGTTAGTATTATGCAGAGAGGCTATAGGCACAGTTCAATGTAGTTAGTATTATGCAGAGAGGCTATAGGCACAGTACGATGTAGTTAGTATTATGCAGAGAGGCTATAGGCACAGTTCGATGTAGTTAGTATTATGCAGAGAGGCTATAGGCACAGTACGATGTAGTTAGTATTATGCAGAGAGGCTATAGGCACAGTTCGATGTAGTTAGTATTATGCAGAGAGGCTATAGGCACAGTTCAATGTAGTTAGTATTATGCAGAGAGGCTATAGGTACAGTTCGATGTAGTTAGTATTATGCAGAGAGGCTATAGGCACAGTACGATGTAGTTAGGATTATGCAGAGAGGCTATAGGCACAGTTCAATGTAGTTAGTATTATGCAGAGAGGCTCTAGGCACAGTACGATGTAGTTAGTATTATGCAGAGAGGCTATAGGCACAGTTCGATGTAGCTAGTATTATGCAGAGAGGCTCTAGGCACAGTTCGATGTAGTTAGTATTATGCAGAGAGGCTATAGGCACAGTTCAATGTAGTTAGTATTATGCAGAGAGGCTATAGGCACAGTACGATGTAGTTAGTATTATGCAGAGAGGCTATAGGCACAGTTCGATGAAGTTAGTATTATGCAGAGAGACTATAGGCACAGTTCAATGTAGTTAGTATTATGCAGAGAGGCTATAGGCACAGTTCGATGAAGTTAGTATTATGCAGAGAGACTATAGGCACAGTTCAATGTAGTTAGTATTATGCAGAGAGGCTATAGGCACAGTTCAATGTTTTTCTGGCCAATTGGTTTTGACCAGGTTGAAGAAAAACAAAACAGGTATTACCCTGCAACCCATAATCTACTCCCTATCCTGCTATACTAGCTAGAGTAGAGTTGTTCACTGAGTAAGTATGAGAAACAAAGAATATCTTATTGACAATTCGCACTGTCTGGTACAATACAGATTTTATAAATATATATTCTAGTTTCTTCTCGTTTCATGTTCTGGAATGGAAGAGCTAGAAAGGATGTGGAAAGTGAAGGCAGTAGTAGTCCTAGTTATGATAGGAGCACTTGGAGCGCTGACCCCCAAGTTGGGGGAGTGGCTTCAACAGGTTGCAGGTGGGTTATCTGAGATCGCTCTCCAGAATAGTGCAGTTCTAGGAAAAGCTAAGATACTGCATAGAACCCTCAGACCCACAGGCCTCTTGTAGACAACTCGAGAATGAGGAAAAAAAAATATATATACAGCAACCCCATAGGATACCAGTTTCCAGCCAAAACAACACGGTCCTCTAGGCTGGTGGTTCTCAAACCAGTTCTCATGGCCTAGCAAGAGTCCAGGTTTTGTCAGTATCTCCATTGGAATAAAAAAGGAAAATAGATACATCCTACACTGTTGGTGGTCAATGAGAACTGGTTTGGGGAGTACTGCTCTAGGGTATAAACAGCCACAGAATTGAAATTGCAGAAAGTAGCAGTTTTATTTTATAAATAAACAAATGTCATGCCTGGCTTTAAACTCGTTTTCCTGACTCTATACAGCCCTTAGGTAACCACCACCCTCAGGGCCCCCTCCCTTGGTGCTGAAGGGGTTAAAACCCCTTCAGTTACTTACTTTAATCCAGCACCTGGCTTCCTCGGCGCTGGTAACCTCTCCACCCACTCTGACGTCGGCTCCCGAGTATATATATACAGCAACCCCATAGGATACCGGTTTCCAGCCAAAACAACACGGTCCTCTAGGCTGGTGGTTCTCAAACCAGTTCTCATGGCCTAGCAAGAGTCCAGGTTTTGTCAGTATCTCCATTGGAATAAAAAAGGAAAATAGATAAATCCTACACTGTTGGTGGTCAATGAGGACTGGTTTGGGGAGTATTGCTCTAGGGCAGGGATAGGCAACCTTCGTCTCTCCAGATGTTGTGGACTACATCCCCCATAATGCTCTTACACACATAATGCTGGCAAAGCATCATGGGAGGTGTAGTCCAAAACATCTGCAGAGCCGAAGGTTGCCTATCCCTGCTCTAGGGCATAAACAGCCGCAGAATTGAAATTGCAGAAAGTAGCAGTTTTATTTTGAAACTTGTTTTCCTGACTCTATACAACCCTTAGGTCCCCCCCACCCTCAGGGCCCCCCTCCCTTGGCGCAGAAGGGGTTAAAACCCCTCCAGTTACTTACTTTAATCCAGATGACCTCTCCACCCACTCCGACGCTGGCTCCCGAGTGGAGCGGAATGCGCATGCGCGACAAGAGCCCCGCGCACATTCAAATAGTCCAAAGGAAAGCATTTCTCAATGCTTTCCTATGGACGTTCTGCATGCTGAATGCGATTTTCGCATCCAGCGTCGCAGAAGCGCCTCTAGCGGCTGTCAGGAAGACAGCCAAAAGAGGCTGGATTAACCCTGCAATGTAAACAAAGCAGTTTCTCTGAAACTGCTATGTTTACATGTGAAGGGTTAAAACCTGAGAAACCTGGCACCCAGACCACTTAATTGAGCCGAAGTGGTCTGGGTGACTATAGTGTCCCTTTAATTACATTCACAGGTGATTACAAAATACTACATATAAAAAGCTAGCTCTTTTAGAGCACTGACTTAACATTCAGAGATCATATTCCAGACAGAATAACCAAGTAAACAAAATATATGTTTTTTCTGATACCCTCAGCAGATCAACCAAAAATCACTTTTTTTAGGAGTCAGGAGGCTGAGAATTTACCGTCTGGCGGCTGCTAATTAATTAGTTAGGGTGCGGTGAGTCGATAGAGACCGTGAAGGATTTGGGGTCCTAAATAATTTACATCCACTACCATTCCAGACACACTGTGACAGTATATAGTTTTTACTATTCGAAATCAACAAAGCGTGATTAACCCCTTAAGGACCAAACTTCTGGAATAAAAGGGAATCATGACATGTCACACATGTCATGTGTCCTTAAGGGGTTAAATAGCACTTAAAGTGAAAACACAAAAATATATAGTCCTGTGTATTAATAACTTGAGTATCTACATAAAAAAAATTAAACAGATAAATATAAAACAATTTATATCGAAATATTGTTCTATCTTTAAATATAGCTGAGGAGTGCTTATAAATAATTCATATTACACTCTCATCGAGACGGGTCACACAAAAGACTGGGCGCTAGGTGTTCTAACGAATGGTACTTTCAAAGGTAACACCAGCCCTTTTCTCAATACATGAACTCAACTGAATAGTGAGGACTTAACTTCTCTCAAAGGGAAGCGGTGAATGTATGTATAACAAAAGTGAATATAGATTGTGATATTGCCAAAACCTATCTGGGGTTCTGGGGGTTGGATATTATTGCATCAGAAAGTTATTATGTGTGAAAAGTATCACAGAAGACAAAAGGAAGACACTGGCCATTCGACCAGTACAGTCCAAGGCCAGTGTATCCAAACAGGTCCCACCCACAAAGACCTCTCAGTCAGACTCAGGACTTTCTAAACCCCCGTCTAGCACCGACCTCCTCCAACATTATCTTGTTCATTATAACCCAACAGAGAAAGGAAGAAGGAACATTTGAGGATGGTAGAGAAAACAAAGTAGGGGATTTAAATTCCAACCTAGGCAGTCAATTTGCTTTATAGTGGTTATATATCATCTGACAGATTCCTCTCTTTGTTTTAGTTTAACCCGGGCTGAACCCCCTGGCCTTTTTGCTACATAGAAATACACATACATATTAAAGATTTATATGAATGTTACATTTTAAAATAAAAAATAAATATGTTACACTGTTTCCAAATATTTACTATAATATACATTGCTGGCTCCCTTTCTTTCTTTGTCATTTAAACCCCTGAAGGACTTAAGCAAATGTACAAGTTGAGATCAAAACAAAACATAAACAAAAACTTGAATTTGCGCTATATGTCTGTTCAGGCGTAATTCGTCTCTTTCATATTATGTGCACCGACACTTATTATATATCATTTTATTCAGGAGAAACAGGGCTTTCATTTATCATCAAAATTTTATGTGAAAAATACACTATTTACATAACCAGTATGCAGTAGTGATAGTGTGTAGCGCTAAATAGTATTCACTTACTCCCCAGAATTCTTTAGGGGTATAGAAGATATTATGTAACTGTGGAAAAATAGAGAAATATATAGTGTACTCTGTACAGAAAGACGTGGTTGTACACCATATAATAGGAAGCACTCACGTGGTTCAGAGCCTATTGAGGATTGGCTCTAATCACTCTTGCCTTGTGTCCTTTAGGTGACACACACCTTTAAATCCAGATAGAATGTAATCCTCAAAAATAAAGAGAAAGAAAACAGGGAAAACTCGCCCTGGTGTTGAAATCCTTGAGATAACAATATACAAACATGCATATAAAAGTGAAGATTGCATCTCACCTGGGTAAGAGCCGGTAACCTGGCTCTAAGTAAATGAGCATATGAGTCCTTTTGGGATGACTCCTTCCCTCTTTAGCAGGATGGAAGATACACCAAATATATGTATATCAAATAAAAATAATATTTATTACATACACTTTTAAAATCAATATGATACATACAGTATATAGGTGAGTCCAAAACGCGTTTTGCCGATTCCGTTCGGCTTTCCAATCCTCAATAGGCTCTGAACCACGTGAGTGCTTCCTATTATAGGGTGTACAACCACGTCTTTCTGTACAGAGTACACTATATATTTCTCTATTTTTCCACAGTTACTTAATATCTTCTATACCCCTAAATAATTCTGGGGAGTAAGTGAATACTATTTAGCGCTACACACTATCACTACTGCATACTGGTTATGTAAATAGTGTATTTTTCACATTTGATCACGATAGGATTGGAGAGTTCCTATATTTTGTGTGAGAGCTACTGCATTATAAGAGCACTTGTTGTAATTTGTTTTAAGCGCCTGTTAACACAGAATATTTTTGCTATATTTGATCATCAAAATTTTAGGCCAAATATTTTAGGCCAAAGTTAGTGTTCATATTTGTTTGTGTGTGAAAAATGCAAAAACCTTATTTGAACGCCACTACCTTGGACGGCTATACAGTCCATGTGATCGCGAGGTCCTCGCAAGGACCTCGCGATCACATGGCCCAGAGGGGCCGAAAAGGAAGGAGGGGGACTCCCTGGGCTCCCAGGTAAGTCCCCATACCGTGATCGCCGGCGTGGGATCGTGCCGGCGGGGACGTGCTATGCCGCCTCTCCAGCGTTTAAAGTCGGTTCCCTAAGGACGGCATAGCATGCCCGCCGTCCTTGAGGAGTTAAAGAGATACTATAGTCACCAAAACTTCTTTAGCTTAATAAAGCAGTGTTGGTGTGTAGATCATGCTTCTCCAGTCCTACTGCTCAATTCTCTGCCATTTAGGTATTAAATTACATTGTTTATGCAGCCATAGTCTCACCTCCTTGCATGTGACTTACACAGTCTTCCTAAACACTTCCTGTAAAGAGTCATCTAATGTTTACACTTCCTTTATTGTAAACCCTGTTTAATTTTTAATTTCTTATCTCCTGCTCTTTTAATAGCGTGTAGTTCAAATTACAGAGCAGGGGATAACAATTTTTATAGTAAGTTACTATCTAACAAAGCAGAAACAAAAGTGATTTATATACTAAATGTGAGAGAATTGAGCAGTGAGACTTCAGTGTTCCTTTAATATTCTCTAAAATATTTTTTTGCTTCAATTCCCGGCATTTAATTGATTAAGCGCCATGGAAATCAAAGTGTTAAATGTACACCCACCTCTACAAGAACATTAAATAAGTAATGCTCATCTATAAGTAACACATTTTGACATAATCTTAAAAAAATACATCCATCTGTCAGTTTAAGGATTTCCATTACAATTTTATGAATAGTTTACACTGCAAAAGATCTTTCGTCAGCTGCTTAATCTAATTGATTTTTTTTTTTTACAGAATAGTAATAGAGATGTGCATATGTTTCCTCGTGTCACATTAGACTATGAAGAAAAAAATAAATAAAAGGCTGCAAAAAACTGTCAATCATGATATATGTTCAAAAAGAAAAAGGATGATTTTGATGCGTACAAGTAGCATTTGTCTTTCTCAGTTGACAGTGAAGCAACACATCATAAACATAAGATAAATATAATAGAAAGGAAAAACAAAAACTCAATCTGAATTCAATTGGCACTCCAGATATATAAAACTACACGTGGACTCTTTTTGGGCATTTTGTTTGGGCTCATCTAGTGTATAGTGGAGGCTTGAGCAAAAAATACTGCAGACATTCCTCCGGAAAATTATCCCTATGTGGCCACCAACATTTTGAGGAACATGTCTGGTTACAAATTGAAATACTCAAATGAAGCCAAGATGACTGTACTCCACATAGCATGTACCCTTGCACATTTTCCAAAATAGCAGATCTACCCATGACTATACAGCAGCATAAGAGACCCACTTTCACTCAAGGGGTAGGCCACCTTGGGCACTCTATATTTTGTGGACGACATCTTCCTTGATCCTTTTATAGCATTATGGCTGAAAGAGCATCATGTGAGATGTAGTCCACAACACTTGGAGTGCCAAAGGTTGCCTACTCTTGTTCTAAGACTTTGACAGCCAGCCACACTGACTTTCCAATTACACTTATTTATATTGTGCCAACATATTTGGCTGAGCTGCACAATAGGAAACAAAACAGACATTTAATTGAAGTATGACATATGTGAACAGTAGGTGAAGAGGGCCTTACTCAAACAAGCTACCACTCTAAAGAGATAAGGGACAAATATACAAAGAGAAGGAAGGTAATAAAGCAATTTAAATGTACACGAAGATGGGAGTGGCATTTGGAAGGAGGGAGCACAGTAGATGGGAGACGTCAGAGCAGGCATTTCTAAAGATAGTTTCTAAACCAGAAGAAGGAATAAAATTTCTGGCATCCTGGAATCTATTCCTGTATTCTAAAATGATATCTAAAATGACTGGGCCTCTCATAGCTCCCTAAAAAGGTTTGAGGCATTTCATCATATTGTTGATCTACTATGGAGAGAAAGAGAGAGAGAGGGAGAGAGAGAGCGAAAGAGCACGAGAGAGAGAAAGAGAGAGAGAGAGAGAGAGAGAGAAAGAGCACGAGAGAGAGAAAGAAAGAGCATGAGAGAGAGAAAGAGCATGAGAGAGGGAGCAAGAGAGAATAAGCGTGCGAGAGAGAGAGAAAGAGTGTGAGAGAGGGAGCGAGAGAGAGAAAGCGAGCAAGGGAGGGAGCAAGAGAGAGAAAGAGTGCGAGAGAGAGAGAAAGAGTGCGAGAGAGGGAGCGAGAGAGAGAGAGAGAAAGAGTGCGAGAAAGGGAGCGAGAGAGAGAGAGAAAGAGTGCGAGAGAGGGAGTGAGAGAGAGCGAGAAAGAGTGCGAGAGAGGGAGCGAGAGAGAGAGAGAGAAAGAGTGCGAGAGAGGGAGCGAGAGAGAGAGAGAAAGAGTGCGAGAGAGGGAGCGAGAGAGAGCGAGAAAGAGTGCGAGAGAGGGAGTGAGAGAGAGCGAGAAAGAGTGCGAGAGAGGGAGCGAGAGAGAGCGAGAGAGAGCGAGAGAGAGCGAGAGAGAGAGAGAAAGAGTGCGAGAGAGGGAGCGAGAGAGAGAAAGAGCACGCAGGAGAGAATGAGAAATAGTTAGAGAGAAAGAGCGCGCAAGAGAAAAAGCGCGAGAGAGAGGAGGACAGAGAAAGCAAGAGAGAGTGAGACAGAGAGAGAGAGGCAGGAAGGAAAGAAGGAAGGAAAGAAGGAAGGAAAGAAGGAAGGAAAGGAAGCCAAGTCTAAACTAGAGTATCTCCTTAAATTCTTCTATTTGCTTTACTGAGTTATAATATGAGAAATAATTCCTGTTCAATAAAGATTTTTCTTTCTTGACTTCAGAGTTGCCAGAGTGTAAGCATTGGGCATCTTTTTCAGAAACCCCCTACTGCCTGCCTGCTTATTGGATGAAAGACAAGGGGGTAAGCAGAGCTCCATGTTACAGTTACAAAGCCTACCTGTAATCCAGCTACATAATTACCAGTTCTCCAACATGATGTATGACTTTGTCTGCCCTATGGGACCAAAGACTAAATAAGGACACAGCTAATTGCCGTGCAAAGCAGTTTGGCACAAAGAAAAAATGCAGCCGTGTGTCTTCTGCCAGAAAATACACACATATATATACAAAAAGACCTTAGTTTCTGTTTTATTCTCATGGCTATTTTCCCCTAACTGTAGGAGTTCACTCTATGTCTATAAATCATATTCCCTTTACAGCTCAATCTGCATCAACTCTTCTATGGGTTACGCTGTGGTATTCCAGCACAGCTCCATTACATTTCAATTTTTCGATGTCTTACACCCACTTCATCTAACCCCTTCATGACGGAGCCCTTTTTTGAAATTCCATGTGTTTGTTTGAGGTCTTTTTTGGCCCTTTTGCTTTGTTTTTGTTCCACAATCATTTCACTTTCTCTTTAAGTACACTCAAACATATTAGATATCATTTTTAAAAGAAAGATACATCTTTCCGTTGGTCGCGGTGGGGCCATGGCTCTAGACAACACTTTGACAGGGGTGGCATTTTGCTTCCCCTGTACACTTTAAGTTGCCAGCTGTGGGGTCTGAGATGTTTATTTCTATATATATATATATATGCAGTTCTGGGTCTCCGCTACCTTGTCCTGTAAAGAGGGGGCCCAGAAGTCTTCCCCTCCAGCAGTCCTTTTTTCCAAGCCGCATGAGCGTTGCCGCAGGTTGCCATGACAATACATTACGTGGTGTGGAGCATTGGCAACCCAATGCAATGCTCAAGAGGCCCGCGAGAGGAGAGGACATGCTGCTTGGGCAGAAGAGTAGACTTCTGGGCCCCGTCTTCACAGGGCAAGGTTGCTGTGCCACCATGATGTCCTTCCTCCCTGACCACAGGTAAGAGGCAGGGAGGGGGGAATACACCTAATTATACATTTAAAAAAAACTGCTCAACCCTCACAGCCCCTATCCAACCCCACTACAGACACGGCACACAATACATGCACTACACAAACAGAGACACTGCATCCACTACACACACTCTCTGCATACGCTATACACACACATACTACACAGCCACTGCATCTTCTACACAAACAGACACTGCATCCGATCCACTACACACACTCTCTGCATACACTACACACAAGCTACACAGACACTGCATCTGCTACACAAACACAGACACTGCATCCACTACACACACTCTCTGCATACACTACACACACATACTACACACTCTCTGCATCTACTACACAAATACAGACTCTGCATTCACTACACACACTTCATCCCCTACACAAACACACACACTGCATTCACTATACACATGCACAAAATGCAGTCACTACACACACTGCATCCCCTACACATACACTGCATTCACTACACACACTGCATAACATAATGGATGTGCACGTGGTTTTGGTAAGGGGGGGGGGGGCAGCATTTTATCCTTGGACCCAGGCAGCACACTGTCTTGGATCGGCCCTGAATACCCTATATGTATGCATTGAACATGAACATTACATATGTATAAAAGGTTGTTGTTTTTTTTAAATAGAAAAATGTAAATAAATCATAGTTTTCCTTATAACTATTGCTACAAAACTAGGGCAACTAAACAATATAACTCAAAATAAATTAATTTTAGTCCTTATTAGTCCTGATTGTTACCACGCATCATATGCCTACGATTTCAAATATTGTCTGCAGTGGACAATAATCCATAGGGACACTTGGCCCAGTGCCCCAACAGTTTTTCTGTTCGAAAAATATATTGGCAGCAGACAGAACAGCGTCTTTTGTTCTGGGGGAGAGTACGTTTAAAAATGTAGAAAATGCAGTGAGTAGAATAGCATACTCCACACATATATATAGAGTCATACTTCCCAGATATTCAATGTTGTGGAAATGTCCACTTGGAAGTACATGCATATAGTGTGACATACATGCATGTAAAATTATAGCAAAGTTTTTATGAATGCAAATGTGTCTGTGAGTCTTTACATGACTGTGTGGCTAAGTCTCTATGTATGTATGTGTGTCTGCAAGTGTGTCATGTCTTGAATGAGTGCGAGAGAATGCAAAAGATGTCCAGTGGGATATGGAGAGAAATACTATAAAGGATGTGAGTTGGATGAGATGTACTTGGGAAATATGGCTGGAAGAGAATTACTCTAGTGATACGAATTAGAGAAAGGGCATGGGAGAATATAATAATGGATGGACTGAGGGAACTGTACTGGAAATAAAAAGGAGGGGATTCTCTGTATCTCATCTATCGATCAGTGGCAGGAGATATTAATTGGGAAGACAGGGGTCAGTGGCAGGGGGTATTAATTGGGAAGATAGATGGTTGGGAAATTAATTTGGGTGGAAGTGGAAAGAGCATATTAGATATAGGAAAGATTGATCTTATGTCAGTGTGTAATGTGCGTTGTGTGTTTTTGTGTTTTGATGATGTTGGGGAAAGCATTGTGTGCTTGGACCCAATACAAATGTTATACAGTTTCTTATAGTTTTGTTTGTAATTTATTGGGAGTTTTTTCTTTATGTTTATTTTTCATGGTGTCTTTTCGGAGGCTGAGAGCCCAGAGTTGTGACCTATGTGATCTTATACTCAAACCAGGTAGGACACAAGGCCTCCTCAAAATGTAAGGTGGGTAGGCACAATGACTAAATGGAACACGGTCCTGATAAAAGCAGCATCAACAGACATAAACACATCCAACAATACAATTTGGAAAATGTGTGCAAGGACAATAACATGGCTGCACTGCAGCTTGGTCCATATAATCATCATGACTATGATACTTCTATGGACCAAATCTGCAGGACAGCCACTTAGTCACCCCTCAATACATTTTCCAAACAAGAGAAAATAGGTTGATCACTAGTGTCAATGTCCACACCCAGGTACCTGCTCCTGATGTGATACACTTAATACATTCAAATGAAGCCAATAGATCTATCTTGGAAAGAGTCAAACAGATAAGCTGGGAGAAGAACTCTGGAGAGATACTCTACTCCACCAGGTGACTTCCATTTTCTAATTGTCTACACCAGGAATGTGAGCATCACATTCTGAGCTTTCAACCACAGACGTCCTTCTAGACAAACAGGGTTTAGTAGACCCACTGATACTTTTCAGCAACCAGAAAAGAAGGAATGACTATGTGCCTTTCTAAATTGGCTGTTCAATCCAGAAAGCCAGTGCTGAAAGATAGTTAGCAAACTGAAGAAACCACACCCAAGACCCAAGGGTCCAAGACAGATCAGGTTCACATGTCCCTGAAGAATGATAGATGTCACCCCAATAGCAGCTTAGACTGTGGGGAGAACACCAGCACACAGACTTTGTAAGGAGGGCAACTTTCTTGGTCTGCATTACTTTCATGCAAGAGGAAGTACCTTTCCTCCATGGGGCCGTGGCTACACTTGAGGACTGAGACAAAGCAGTGGCTTTAGAAAAGGGGCCAAGACCCTACAAAGCACTAAATGAAGCAAAAACGTTCCAAGGATTGACCCTGGAATAAGGACTTTCGATCGTGTGGAAGAAAGGCACTCTTACCACCAGTCACTGTGGAGATGATGGCGTCGGTCCTTTAAGAGGGACTGAATCATACCACAAAAACATGTTTGTCTGGCCATACAGACTGCGTGGCGGAAATGCCTGTCTGATACTTGAAAAGTGTACCTCAAATGTATTGTCCATGGAGAGCTTGAATGATATACTATCCTCCAAAGGAATTGTAGTCTTCTTGGCCAAAGTAGAGATAATCCGATCTATCTCAGGAACCAGAATTCAACTCTTGAGCTGTCATGCTCAAAGCTAAAGAGGAGGAGCATCCTCCTTGACAAAGGCAGGATAAATAGGGGAGTTAGGCATATCACTATTGTGTCTAACAGGACTCGGCTACTAACATTTTGGTTCAGGGGGTATAGTACTAACCATGTGAGCAATCACATCTTTATCATGGACCTGGGAAGTCAGGGGGATTTCTCCATGACCAAAAACAGCACCAAACCCATCCAAGAATGGCTAACCATATTCTCAATTGGAGCTTCGTATCCCGAAAGGAGATGCTTCCCTTGCCTGGTGTTTGCACAGGAGCCTCACGAACAGAGACTGGTTGTACTGGTGTGGGGGTTCCTAAGGTTGGTGGGGACAATTTTGGGGCACTAGCTATTTTGGAACTCTTTGTGTGCCTGGGAGACAAAGAGACTTTGTCCCTTTTCCTGTGCCCGGGCTCCCAGTCACAGAGAATCTTGGGATGGAAACCCTTGCTTGTCTGTATGGAAGACCCCTTGTAAGGGGTTATGCATAAAAGCTGTGTGTGGCATAATAAGATTAAGTTGCACTCCCAGAGCTGTGTCTCATCCAGTTACTGGGGGGAATGGAGGTCTTTACACTGTAAGCGGTTCCAGAGAGGCTGAAGGAAGAAATTAGCGGAGGTAACTGGTCGAGTTACCCGGAGTCCGCTACACCCTCTGCATATCATTGCTGGGCCTCTTGACACACCTCCCTCCTTGTACTGCCCCCTGCCCTTTTAATAGTGCGTGCACACACCTAGTATGGCTGAGTCACGCAGATATTCCACCCACCCACCACGTCGCACTGGGGAAGCCCTTTGCGGCTAGTTATTGGGCACGAGGAGGTCATGGCACTGCTACTGTAGCAGGGAAGCAGGCTCGCCACCAATTAGTGGCGCCAACACCGCCCATAAATAAATTAATGAATAAACATAAAATAATATAGCTAAAAATTAACTCTGTTCCAGAGCTGAGGCCTCCCTGTAGTTCAATCTGCCTTGGACAATCCTCCCATGCCATACCTCATTTCCATTGTGTATGAATATGTAAGAGAGCATCACAACAATACAAATTACAGCAATTTTGTTTTACTGCTAAATGTATTTTCATTTGTGTAAGCATATATCACGGCATCACCTAACATACTGTAGAGTGTTTTCACCCTCTAGCCACATTAAGTTCCAAGAAGGGACCGTCCCATAGTTATCCAACTGGACGAAGCAATGTATAAACTGTAGCAAGTAGAAAGCTTGGTTTCACCTCTGTTAACCCTACAGCCAATATGAGTTCTTAGATAGGCTTTAGAAGGAACACATAAATGATAATGATGCTATATGATGCATTTCCCTGCTAGAGTGGCCCAAGTCACCTAATCAAGTTGCCCAGTAGTCCACTATTTAAGCCACAAACTGAAGAATGTGTGTAGAGAACAAAAATATATGGGCTGTATTATAAATCCAAAAAAGAAATAGAAAACCAATTACAAAATGCAAAATAATAGGTTTCGTATCATGTCAAAACTATGCGAATTTAAATTAATGCAGTTAATAATGGGTTAACTATAAGTGGCAGAAAAACATGTAGCTGACATTTTAATCATTTACTTCATATTCACTAATTCTAGTAACACCTTACAGACAGGTTGGCTGCAAACCCAAATAGCCTTGTAAAACTGGACATGCCTTACCCAAAATAAGCAAATGTCTCGCTTCCTTCCTATGGAGTGGTTCCTTGCACATTGCCTCATCTCTGCCACCTGCTTGAAAACATTTAAGTATCCAAGAAATATTGGGTCTTACTTAGTTTAGAACACTGCAAAATGTTAAACTGCTGGGTCTGCGACACGTACTTTGAAATCTATTTCACTAATTAATTTGTGAAAATTGTGGTTGTATTGTGTGCATGTTGAAAATGAAAATGTGTAATTGAGTATCGACAATGCCATTTTGTATTTCAATAAGTATTGCATTGGGAGAAAGCAATGATGCCTTTACGTAGATGTATTTAAATGTTTCTTATAAGGTGCTTATTTGGCAGAAGTTGATAACTCTATTAGAGAGACAGTAATACAGATCTCAGCTTTGCCCATTCAAGGGCTCATCACAAGCTCTTAATGTCAAGTGAGTAAAAGCTGAAATGGCACTAACAATTGCATACCTTCCAACTTTGGGAGGTATGCAAATAAGACAAAGGGTGGTCAGGCTTTGAGGGGCATGCCAGTGATGCTGCCACACAGGCAGACCATGCAGAGAGCACTGCTAAAGGTCTGTCCCATTATCTGCCAGTTCTTACCGGCCCAGCGCTCCCGCAGAGTCCGGAGTGTGGATCCTCAGACGACCACTAGAGGCATGGTTTTGGACAAATGTAAAAACTGCCTTTGCTGTGAAATAGCAATGTTTTATACTGTCTGAAAGAAGAGACAGGGTCTACTCATGAAAATGACTTAATTAAGATGAAGTAGTTTTGATATTTAGAGTGTCCCTTCAACAACCTTGATAACAGGTATAACAAATGATAGTACAGCAGATGAGCAAGAGGTCTAGTAGACTGATATACTGGAACAGAAAACAGAGCAGAGGCGGTTTAAATCCACCTCTGATGGTTTGAGTGAACAAAGATGAAAGTTCTGTCAAGACAAGAAAATGTGGGATTCTTCATTTTACAAAGAAAATGTTTATTCATATTTTCAGTAACTATCAAATACTTTTTGTTAGAACAATGTACTTATTGGCCAACTAATTAGATGGCTTTGCTAACTTAACTCATTGTTTCATATAGTATAGTATTAGTCCCATACTTAAACAGTAAGCAAAACCCAAATATGAATGAACAATTTGAATAAAGAAGGATAAATAAACAATATCTGGTCTGTAGGGAAATGCAATGAAACCTTTTACCCTCTCGCTCAAATTACCGTCTGTTGTATAAGCCAAGACTCGTTTACGATTCTGTAAAAAGTGGCTTTTGGGAAAAGAAGGCTCTCACCTCCTGCTGTACTTGCTCCCTTTAGAAATAGACCTTGCTCTCTTAAAGTGTTGACTGCTTTTTCAAGTGCCCGGTGGAATATTTTCATTTCCATTTCATTTACAGCCGACTACAGCCTTAATAGAGTTCTGCATATTGCATTAGGCAGCAAATGTGTAGCAAATTTAAGCATTATAATGTGATGGCCATTTATTTATGCCAAACTACTTAAGTAAGCACAACACATTCCATTTTTACACAGATACACACAAACAACACTCTTCACGAGACACCTGACTGACCCCTACATAAGAGTGGGACTGAAAATACTATAATAATGAGTATCAATGATGTGAATGATATATGGTCAAAGTGGGCCTAAAATGTCCAATATGGATCTCTCCTGTCGTTGACTTTGGTCTGCTCTCCTTTACCTAAAGGCCTTGTCAGTGGGGAATAGGGTGACATTAATATCTTCCTGTCAATGTGCGTTTGCTGTAGATTCATCAGAGAGCAGATGGCAACGTAATTTAATTACTTTCATTGCTATCGTCATGAGATCTATCAGCTTCTGCAGGCTGTCAGACTCTCGTCCCAAGATCCCATGTGCAAGCCAGACACTTTGTATCTGACGTAAATGTCTGATTGGTCTCTTGCAGCACAGATCATAGATTTTCTCACTGCCAAGTTGCAGGATTTGGTGCTTCCAAACATTACCTCTCCACTCTATGATGTCATCTTAAATTTATTGATTCGACCAAATCAGGAAGGGAAAGGGATAAGTGCATATGTCAACAAATGTCAATGGGAACTCACGAATATGACACAATCCATAAGCACTAAGCACACACTAAATTTGAATACGATGTGACTGCAATGTGAACTCCCCTCTGAGAGAAGTACATTGGCACTGAATGGTCTAGCTGCCATGCTAGATATTTCTATGAACACAGGTGACACAGACAGCAAAACGTTTTTCTTGTGGATTATCTTCATTTAGAAATCTCTCTTTCAATCGCTGGTCCCCTATTTCTCGTTACTGTACTATTTTGCACATTCCAGTGTGTTTGATGTTATTTGCATGCATGCAGCCTTATCTCCCAGTTAGATCAATGCTAATACAGACTTACATTGCAATTTAGTATCACTAACTAATCAATAATGTTTTCAATGGGCCACAATCATATAATAGTTTTTAACCTCTTCACTACGAGCACTTTGTGATTGAAAAAAACATTAGTATAACATATATTTGAAGCAAGGGATGCATATAAAGAGCTCACAGCACAACAGTTTGTTTATAGATTGCTTTGCAGACCAACTTAAAAATAGAATTTATCACCATAACACACATCACATAGCGACCCATAGCAGCCTAAAACACACTACTGGTACAGCTACCCCGCTCGCAACAAAAGCACAACAAACAAGCTTAACCACGCAACATGCCTGGCTACATAGACAGACCAAAAGAAAACACGATTAGGCTAATAGCAAGGGTGCGCTTGTTGACACTAGAGACCGCAACGGTAAAGCAACCTGTTAGAAAAAGTTAAAATTGTGTGCAGATTCATGTGACATGCTAATAACCTATCTTCTCTTCTGTATCTTATACCACCTCTGTCACTGTAAAGCCAGAAATATAAACATGCACCTTTAAAATAAAGAATAAAAAAAAAAAATAGAATTTATGAAAATGTATACAATTTGTATTTTTCACTTATTTCTACATGTTTTTAAAAATATTGGGGACCTGTAAAGATTTAGACAGGATGTCTTTTTTTCTTTCACAGTCTCTGAAATGTTAGTGTAAAAGCACAAATGCATTTTTCTCATATACCTTAGATGTGACAAATGGTCAAATACCTTAATAATACCATCAAATCAAGTATTTCTAAAAAAAAATAAAAAAATAAAATAAAAAAAAGGTATTTAAACCTGCTACAGCAATCTTTATCAATCTCAGGCATGCTAATGCTGACAGTGAAATGTAGGTAACGCTGACAAAGTCAGCAAACGTTATAGTCTTAAAACCAGGCCCAATTGCTTTTTAGTCTTTATGGTTTGACTATTTACCTTGGGTATGCCTGCCACCAAAACCACTACAGCAGATATAGCGGAGCTCCAGTACTCTGAGCGAGTATCTCCACTAAAGTCCTCTCAGGGTGGAAAAAATTTGAGATTATAGTCCACCTCCCCAAGCACTAGGCAACACTTAGTGAAGGGGAGAATAACACACTTTATGGTCACCAATTCAGGTTTATAACGGGACAACATCAGAAGGGGGTCACACATAAGAAGTCTCTGAGTCTGGGATATAAACTATAAGGTCGCCCTAATAATAAAAAGGGTAAAAACATAACTTAAACATAACATAGACATAAAAATCATATATCCCTGGATAGGTCTCGTTCCCCCAAGCAAAGCGGCCAAAAAGCACCAGGTTACAATGTGCCTAGCCCAAGAAATCGTCAAATGAAGTTTGACCATGCTGAGGTTTCATCACCATCTGGCTCAGAGTTCTAAGCTCCTGCAGCTAAGTGCTGGTCACTGAAAGCATCTATTTTTGGAGGGGGGCTCTGCCTAGGCACCTCTCTCTCCTCTACCTCCACTCCAAAAAGCGCTCTTATTGCTATTAAATTCATGGAGTAAGACCAGACATTATTTTCACTGGGCAGCCGTCTGAGACCAGACCAACTCAGAGTTCCATGAAATTAGCACCTTGTTTCACTGAGCATTTTGTGGCTGCCCCGGCTTCCTAAACCAGTTTTATGGGCCAGTCTTAGAGTGTTTAAATTTGTGGAGGCTTGGAAAAGGTTAGATTTAGCTGTTGCATTTAGAAGTCCTGCACCAGTTACCATCGTGAATCTGCAGGCTCCGCCACAGCAGGCTCTAGAGGATATGATGCTTAGAATGTGCCTTTAGTCTTGTGATTAAACAGAGCTGTACAGGCTAATCTCACAAGGTTAACATCAACAACCAAATTGTCCCCTCTTTGCAGATTACATCACAGAGTGAATGTTACCGATCCAAGAAAGGTGGCTTCAACTACTGCAAAACTATTGCATAGAGGGTGGGTCGGGGACAAGAGATAGCCTAGCCAAACAAAATTGTTGACTGGAGTAAGCATTAGGCCTACATCTAGACCCAGGAATATATGCTGTGGATCACGCATTAGGTGCCATTGAAGATGGCCACAGCACTGGGGCTGACAATTATGACGGGGCCTAATTACAGAATTGTCACAGCCCCCTGCACGCCGCGAGGTGCGGTTGCACCGGACCAGTGCGACCGCGCCAACGAACTGAGTTTACCTGCTCAGTCCTGAGTAGGAAGCCGCTCTGCCGCCACACAAATGCACGTTCTGCAGTCAGAGGCCAGAGGGATATTTAACCTAGGTTATTGCCCTGTCGTGGTTTTCGTTCCTGGTTCCTGAATCCTGAGAGTGCGTTTTATTGTCCTGTTTTTGATATTCCCATTATTTTGACCTTGACTATTCCTGACTATTCTGATTCCTGGCTTCCCTGACTTGGCTTGTTAAATGGTATTGTATATTTCTGTCTCCCTTGACCATTCTCTGTTTAACGTATTAGTCCGGCCATTCTAAGGACCGGTTTACTTTTTGTCATTTTCTGTTCTGTCTATGTAGATGTTACATAGTTCTGCGTGCCGGACCACACTAGCAGTCAGGACAAGAATCTTATTGACAATAGACACTAAAACAGAAGCAGGAAGTCAATGGGGACACTGGGAGAAATGGGGACACAGACACTAGGGATACAGAGACTGGAGGCAGAGACACTGGGAGACATGGGGACACTAAGACACTAGGGACACTAGGGACACTGGCTGGGAGGCATGGAGACACAGGCATGGAGACACTTGGGGACACTGGGAGACATGGGGACATTTGGGGACACTAGGGACACTGAGAGACATGGGGCACAGATACTGGGAGACATGGGGAAACAGACACTAGAGACACTAGCTGGGAGACATAGGGACACTGGGAGACATGGGGACACTGAGACACTACGGGGACTGGCTGGGAGACATGTGGACACTGTGAGACATGGGGACACAGACATTTGGGTACACTGGGAGACATGGGGACACTGAGACACTAGGGACACTGAGAGACATGGAGACATAGACACTGGGAGACTAGGGACACTGAGACAACAGGGACACTGGCTTGGAGGCATGGGGACACTGTGCTTCCCAATGTCCCCATGTGTCTCAGCATCCCCATATCTCACAGTGTCCCCTAGTGTTTCAGTGTCCCCATGTTTACCAGTGTCCCCAAGTGTATCCAAGTGTCCCCTAGTGTCTAAGTGTCCCCATGTCTCCCTGCTGCCTTTCCCCCCATCCTTCACTTACCTGAGCTCTAGGCTGTCTCTGCAGGCTGGGAGCTGCTGTCTGGACTCTCTGTGCTGTGTAGCTGCTCCCCCGTGGATCAGTGAGTAGAGAGAGGCAGGGAGGGATATGCTGTAACTTCCTACCCCTGCCTCTCTCACACACAGTGACCTCTACTGGCTGGTGCTGGTATTACAGAGTAATCTCCGTTTATACTGAGAAAAATACCTGCATTTGTATTGCCGGTATTACTGCAATACCAGGTAGCCTCAAATACCGGTAAAATAACAGTCAGGTGGCAAACCTAAAAGTAGTGTGTGTAAAAAAAAAAAAAAAAAAAATTTTTTTTTTTTTTTAATGGGCCTATTCCATGGGCCTGGGTGTGGAGCTGCAGCTCCATCAGCCCCTATGTTAATCCGGTCCTGGCTACTGCTGGATCTTTGGGCTACATATTCTAGGTGGGGATAATACCACCTAAGCGTATTGTATTAAGCAAACCGCACTTTGCTCTAAAGCATGTCAGTAGGCTTTTTATCTTTTTATTGTGTCTTGCACTCCATAATAATGGTGTACACTATTGCGGTTTTTATTTAGTTTCTTTCTATATACATACCTACGGAGAGATACTGACTACGCCTATATCCTTGAGTGGGGATCATTCCACTTCACACGCTATATTTAGAGCCAATCTTAGGGCTCCACTACACGTGAATGCACATTTTATATTTATACTTACCCCTGCTACAAAGCTATATATATACATATATATATATATATATATATATATATATATATATAAAATAACTATAGTACATATTTGATCTGTTTTACGTGTATGAGGATACCTTGTACAACTACGACCACATAACCGAATAATCTGCACTGCACTATATCCTTAGGCTGGGATCATTCCGCCCCGACGCATACGTTGGAGCTACATTAAAGCTCCATAAAAGTGTAAGTGCACATTTTTATCTTATTTATACCAACAATAGTTTTAATATACTACACTCAGGGCCGGCGCGTCCATAAGGCGGCACAGGCAGCCGCCTTAGGGTGCACCGGCTCTGGGGGCGCAAAATTCCAGTGACCGGCAGGAGGGAAGTGCTCCCTCCTGCCTGGTCACCTCCTGGATCCCCGGAGCGGAGCGGAGCGGAGCGGAGCGGAGCGGCGCGGCGTGCGGCACAAGTTGATTAGGAGGCGGCGAGGGAACTCTCTGATCTCTCTGACCGTCTCCCTCGCGCGCCTTTTGCTGATGCCGCGGGAGCCGGAATATGACGTCATATTCCGGCTCCCGCGGCATCAGTAAACAGCCTGCGAGGGAGCCGGTCAGAGAGATCAGAGAGCTCCCTCGCCGCCTCCTAATCAACTTCAGCCGCACGCCTCCCAGCAGCCCCACTGGACCACCAATGAAAGACCCACGCCAGCACTCCAGGGAGGCTGGGTGGGAAATTTAAATTTAATTTAGATAATTAATTACTGTGTGTGTATGTGTGTGTGAGTGAGTGTGTGTGTGTCTGTCAGTGAGTGTGTGTGTGTCTGTCAGTGAGTGTGTGTGTGTCTGTCAGTGAGTGTGTGTGTGTGTGTGTGTCTGTGTGTGTGTCTGTCTGTGTGTGCGTCTGTCAGTGTGTGTGTGTGTGTCTGTCAGTGTGTGTGTGTCTGTCAGTGTGTGTGTGTGTGTGTGTGTGTATCTGTCAGTCAGTGTGTGTGTGTCTGTCAGTGTGTGTGTGTGTGTGTTTGTCAGTGTGTGTGTGCATGTGAGTATTTGTGTGTTCGAGTATGTGTCTGTGAGTTTGTGTGTGTGTGTGAGTATGTATTTTTCTGTAAGCCTGTCTGTATGTATGTATCTGTATGACGGTATGCCTCTGTATGTATGTATGTGTCTGTATGTCTTGTACGTATGTTTCTGTATGTCTCTGTATGCATGTATGTAACTGGATGTATGTTTGTCTCTGAATGTCTGTATATATGTCTCTGTATGCATGTATGTAACTGTATGCCTTTATGTCTCTGTATGTACGTATGTGTGTGTCTCTGTATGCCTGTATGTCTTTGTATGCATGTTTCTGTATGTATGTATGTGTCTGTATGACGGTATGCCTCTGTATGTATGTATGTGTCTGCATGCCTGTATGTCTCTGTATGTATGTTTCTTTATGCCTGTATGTCTGTATGTATGTGCCTGAATGTCTTTCTATGTATGTTTCTGTATGCCTGTCTGTATGTATGTGTCTGTATGACGGTATGCCTCTGTATGCATGTATGTCTTTATATGCCTGCATGTCTCTGTATGCATGTATATCTCTGCTTGTATGTCTCTGACTGTATGTGTCTGTATGTCTCTGTATGATTATTTCTGTCTTTGTATGACAGTGTACCTGTATGAATTTGACTGTGTGACTGAAAAATGATGCCTGTGTGCCTGTGGCTTGGGAGGAAAGACACACAGGTGAAGATGCATTTTTTTTTTTTTTAATGAGGGTTGGGGGCGCCAAAATGCATCTTCGCCTGTGTAACTAAAAATCCTAGCACCGGCCCTGACTACACTATCATATGTTCCTGTTCTTTTTCCTTGTGGGTGCATATATCCAAATGAGAACTATTAAGTTGCTGCATCTACCCCCTATTATAATCAGTAAAGCCTGCTGTTCAGGTTATGGTGCTAGAAGTGCCCTTGTGCTTTCCCAGAAAAGTTTATTCAAACTGATTAAAAATGGTTTGACAATTTACCTGGGTCTTCCAAGGTCCCCGTTGCTGCAGTGCCAATGTCTGGACTCTTCTGCCTGGAGAATCCGGTTAGCTCCACTGAGCCCATGCTGGGCCTCTCTAATTGGCTCTACGAAGTTCAGGGAAAATAAAAACCTGCAGGAAAAGCTGGATGTGATACAGGCGTCTGAATGTTTTCAAACAGTTTGCCGAATTACTTTGCTTGGACACCTCTGACACCAAAAGCAGTACATCGGGCTGTAGTGATTATGGTGTTTGGTGGGGTTTTTTAATGGGACATAATTGAGTGCTGAGAGCTATTCTTTGCATGTTTAGGATACAAATCCTTTTAAATGTATCTTTCTTTTTGCCCATTGAGGAATGTTGCTCAGGCTTAGCTCTGTTTTTATTTTATTTAATTTTTTTATTGTCTTAGCATTGTACAGAATTTATTTTACTTTCCATATGTTATGCTAGGAAATTCTTGCAATAGTGGGTATTTTATTTTTGTTGCCAGTCACTTTGTGTCTTAGTTAATGGCATTTAAAGCGGCACTGTTACACTGTATTTACCTTTACCCAATCACATCCACTTCTCTTCTGCTTTCTCTGTCTTTTTTTTTTTCATTTTAATTTTTTTTCTAACTAAAACATAAGGATAGCCGTCACCAGTGATGGCTGCAGGGAATTTTCTCTGTCTATGGAGGATCCCGCTGTCTCGCAGTATCATCCATCAATGCTGTACTGTCGAGCATTCGATAGCACCAGGAACTGAAAAGGACCCACAGGAGGAAGATGCAGGCACCTGTGAGAGTGGCGTCTGTGAGATTCAGGTAAGTAGAACTCACCTTTCTCTGCCCCCTGGCCACTTGACCCCCATTGGTGATGTCACTGTGGTGACAGTGCCGCTTTAAGAAACACTCCAAACAACTGAAGCACTTTAGCTTGCTAAAAATGCTTTTAAATATTGCAAAAAGTGCAGATTCCAATAGAAAGGGGCACATTTATAAATTAACCTTGTTGCGCCTCCCTGGCTATCAATCAGAAAACTGGTCCTGCTACTCTCTGGTTTGGTTAGCTCAGTGAAGCTAAACTCAAAATGCAGAATAGCCCAGAGCACCTACCTTACAAAAACCGTCTTATTGAGCTGCATTGGGAAGTATGTGATTGGACAGCCAAAAAAAGTGAGGGCGGAGTTAGAAGAGGAGGGCTCTCAAAGGCAGAAGACAAGAGATCTGCAGTTTTTGCAAGCTGTTTTTACGTATATCCCTGTTGCATAAATGCATAATTAAATGCATTTATGTTTTCATTGGGGTTATATGTACTAAATAGATATTGTTATATATTTTTTTAAAAATAACAGCATATCAAATAAATTATATAGTGGAGTTTTTCACTGCTGACAGTACACATGAAATAACCCCCACCAGGTGTCTGAAGTGCCCTTTTTGACTATGGTGAACCTAAGGTGATAATTGTCAGTCATTACTCTACAACTATTCCATCTGCAATGTGCTCAGACTAAAACTGAACTTATACCATGAATAGCCCCTTTGCACACAGATTTTTCAATTTTTGTGTCATGTGTTTCTCTGTTGTACTGGTTTTATCCTGATTTTCCACCATTAAATCATTACGATTAGATCCTAGGGCTCTTCACACATATACAATAATATATAAATACAAAGTTCCTACTGCCATCCAAAGGTCTCTCTTGTTTCTGATCTGTAACAGATGTTAAACGGTTGTTAGTAGAAATCCACAGCCCAATTTATAAAGCGTAATAAACAGATTTTATATATACCTGTAAAAGGTGCATGATATTCAATCACAAATTGCATTTACCATCCCTTCCACATCTCCATTACATTAAACAAAACCTCATTAGACTGCAATATGAGACCTTTATATAGAATATTTCAATACCCAATGGATCGTTAACTTTCCAGATTTAGGAAATTCAGTGCTTTGTTTCATGTTATTGTCTGCAACAATGTTATTTTATGTAGCTGAGAGCAGGAAATAGAATGACTTACTATTGGATGCATAAGAGAGGTTGAGCGCCAAATCACGGACTGAGTGTATTGCTTGTAAATAGAAGTCTCATTACAAACACCATGTGTTCTTTATTTTTAAGGATCTCAGCAACATTCCCTCTCAGTTATGATATAAATGTAAGTGTTTCCCAACAGAGATAAAAATCTCAATGTAAATTAACCAGTTTTAAAATGCTCCATTGTTTAAAATCTCACTTATTTTACATTAATTAACATAGTATTAAAAAACTTATAGACAGGTTTTTACAGCAAAAAGCCTGAAGGTAATGATTCTACTCATCAGAACAAATTCAAAAAGCATTAGTTGTTCTGGTGACTATAGTGTCCCCTTAAGCGCTGGCTCGCAGTGGATTAAGGTCTTCTAATAAAGAAGCATCTGGTTTGATACTTCTCTGTGAGAAGCAGTGTCAATGTAAAGCAGTGATTGCTGTATATGTACCCTGCCTCCCATTGCTTTTCTGTGAGAATCATTTAATTGGCTAGTGCTGACCTCCTGCGGAAATGGGAAGCTGCAGCAAGGAGCCAATCTCACCATTGGATTAGAAGTAAGTAACCTCTTTATTTTACAATATTGCGTTTATTTATAACACTGGAGTGTTCTTTTAAGAAAGCAGGAATACTTGGATTTTGTAATTAAAATGAATGTTTTAACATGTAAGGAACATAGTAACTGTCACGTCTAAACATTTGTTATGAAGGAACACAACTGCAGATTTCGTATAGTTTGAATATTTATTAAAGAAAGTAAAAGGTAAAGACTTTAATTCCAATTTACAGGTACTGTAGCTTTAAGTAGTAAACGATAACTGAAGTCCACAATTACAGGCACTGTAGCTTTAAGTAGTAAATGATAACTGAAGTCCACAGTTACAGGCACTGTAGCTTTAAGTAGTAAATGATAACTGAAGTCCACAATTACAGGCACTGTAGCTTTAAGGAGTAAACGATAGTAAATTGCAGACACTGAATCAATAAAGAGTCTCTTAGTAGAGTTAACGGTTTAGGTGATAAGTAATTACAATAGCTGTTCCATACTTTAACTGAAGCAAGACAGATGCAGATAACTGATATGAAGTATGAGTTGAAGTTAGCTGTAACGGGATTGTTTTTACCGAAGGACTTTTGGAGACAGGTAATAACAGCTTTTAGATGCAACTCTTATCACATTGGTTTTACTTAGCTTCCGGCACATAGAACACTGGTTCCCGAGATCTCCTCAGAGGCGTATGAAGAGTGTTTAATCTTTAGTCGTGGATGAGGAGAGGTGAAGGGAACTTTGCAGAGTCTTTCAGTCCGGTCTGGTAGCAGAGGCTTTCACAACGAAGTTGTAGCCGGGTTGTGAGTAAGGAACGTAGTTCAATAATCCAGCCTTGATCAGCTGGTGCAGTCAGATTAAATAGGCAGACCGTGTCATACAGGGGTGTGGCTAGGCTCCGTGGAACCAGGAAGTAAGAGGATACCATAGTTAAGGCATTACAGTAACATCTGAAGAAACAGGCAGGTAGGAAAATAACATATACAAGATGATTTTTCCATCCTTTGCTCCTCAGTCTTCTATGATTTGTCCTGCATGTGAATGTTTTCCCATCAAGGTCAAATCTCCTACGTGCGCCATCATGTCAGAGTCTAAACAAAGAGACTTACTCCGATCCTATACTACCGAACCAGCTCTAACAGAGTTGGCTATGGAGCTACCATAGCAACCACAGCACATGCTCTGTGGTTGCTATGTATGGAAGCAGAAGAACTGCCTGTAGGAAGTGTTTATTCTGCTGCCTTGTCAGTCAGAGTCTATGCCGACGAATTGACTGACAGGTAAGAAAATTATTTATTTTTAAACAGGGTTTTCTCTCAATGTAAAAATGTGCTAGCACAATATATAGATACACATTTCTGCTCTTTATAAAGAGCATACATAGTTATAACCATGGGAAACCCTTTAATGCATATAGTGCATTATCATAAAAAGTCCATTAAGAAACAATGTATTAACATCTTCTAGACACAATTCACCGCTTTACACAAGGCTGACAGACAGTGGTGGAACAGGTTCAGACACATGGAGAACTAGTCATCAAGGTAGGACATGACTAACTACCGAACAGATAGGAGCTAAGCACTAGATCTACAATTCATCAGGGCGACAGGAACAAACATATCCCACGCCTGGTCAGGGGGACACACAAACGAACCCCAACAACTAGGCTAACTGTGGCCTCATAATTTCCCCTGGGGCTCACTTCTATGGGAGACTCCGGGTTGAAACCTGGATTCAGGGAACCGACTCCTGAACTGAACTGCATCAGGCTTTGGGAACCGAATCCCAATGTCGGCCCCATAATAACAGACATAGACGTGAGCATGAGAACTTGAATTGAGTTTAACAGATTATGTGCTAAATGTCACTTAATATTGCGGCTCCTGCAGTCAGACTCTATGTGTCATATCTGTCTTAATACTGATGTTTCTACGATGTTACTGCCTTATTTTTTCTGCCAACCTTGAAAGCTCGAATATACAACAGTATAACATAATATAGTAAAGTAGTGTTAACACATTTATGCTCAGCCATTCAATCTAGAGTATACTTCTGTTTTACAAATGCGTTCTTATGCACCGATGTCACAGCTGTATTCATTTTCCTGTCGGGCGTTATGGCGCTTGACGACTATTGAGTATTCAAGACCGTGTATGATCAAATATTTGTATTATCAGAGCTATTACTCACTTTGTACACACGCGCATGTACGCTGTTGTGGCGTTAGTTTATGTTTTTGTATTCACCTGTATGACAAAATAAAGAATTTACAAAAAAAAAAAAAAGATCTTCTAAATGCCCTTTAAAAAAAAAAAATCTTCAAAGCCACACTTCTGATGACAATGTCGGGCTTAGCTTAACTGAATATTGCCGTCATGTGTAGGACAACAACAGCAATCCTAGGTTTCCTTCCTATTCTTTGGTACATTCCGTTGTAATGTTGAGTTGTAATGTTTGGCCCTTTTGGCTACTTTCTTTTGCTCATGTAGAGATTGTAACCGTATTAGTCAAGTGATGTAGATGTAAAAAACAGATAAAATTCTTTCTTTATTGTAATACCTTTTTTATTGGACTAAGAATTTTTTAAGGACATGCTCAATTTTGAATTATATGTGTCGTCTTGCTCAGAAATGCTTCAGACTTGAGAAAGGAAGGTTCTCCTGAAAGCTTGTCATTAAAAAATTCTGTTAGTCCAAAAAAAAAAAGGGTATTACAAGATACGAATTGTATCTGTTTCTTACATTATTTTGCTCATGTGAGAAATACAATTAAGCTGCTCTATTTAAGCCACAACCATAGTAACCAACCTTACTATGTTTCTATCCTTTTGTTTTAATGAAGTATGCATTGCTTATATGCAGTCAGCTTGTTCATAGCAGATACATAACTCCCAACTTTTCATCCTGTGAACAGGAATGTCAGTGGGAAAGGTAAGAGATGAATGGTCAGTAACCTGGCTTTTGGGCCCAACCAGAAAGGTGGGGTTGCCCGTAGAATGGGCAGGTCTGCGTGGTGTAATGCACCCCATAATATGGACAATTGGGAGGCCTGAAGTCAGTGGCTAAGCTGTGTATATAAACTGATAAGGAATCCAATTTGTATAATGGCAAGCCATACCCAGGCTTATTGTATAGAATTCTGCAAAATATTTTTTCCCTCCAAAACTACAAGGATTTGCACATGCAAAAAAAAACAAACCAAAACATATTAATGATGCCAAAACCACAGAGGCCAAAGGCAAAAATCAAATGGCTAGAATATATTAAAGCATACCTTGCGTAAACTAATTATGATACATGTATTTTGGACATACACATTACCCATTCCCCTCATTTTTTACTATAGAGGCCAATCAGAAAGAGCAAGCAGATGCACTATATTAATAAATAACAATCTTCTACGTGTAAGACAATGAAAAATGAAATATGTTACATAAAGTATCTTAAATAATTCTGAACAATGTCACATTGTAAAACCTCTTTAAGATGAGAGGAAAATAACTTTTTGTCATGATGATAGCTATCTACAACGGCTTCTCTGAAATCCGTATAAAATATATATAACACCACGGGCATCATTCTCTAGAAAAACATTCAACTTTCAAGCAGTTGCCTGCTAAAAAATTTCCAGAGACATTTCCCTCTCCTGCTCCAAAACAGTGTCTCACCTCGCTTTATTAATGACATTCTGTTTGTACTGGTTATTTCTTTCAACCATTGTTTATAGCCTGTGGTGTCACCTTGTCAAAACAACGATCTGAAGCTGTGGCCTGACGCTTCTTGTGTGAAAAAATTAAAAAGGTACTGTGACATGACTTGAAGTAGAGATGGGTGACAGTGGCATGTACCCTATTGTCATCTTTTTTTTTGTCCCTTCCACATTGTCACCATATGTAGAAGCATAGACTGTCAGCTGAGAGAAAGCATAGGGATCTGAGGTAATATAATAGCTTGTGTCTTTTCAATATGTTGCAGCTTCCCTATTATATTTCATTGATATCTTATGACAAAATTCTGGGACAACGTCAACATTCTATAATCATCATAATTCATCTTACAACTGCATCCCTATTGGTATGGAGGGTGTTAAAATCATGAATTGATTTTCAAATAGACTTGGTGTCACAACACCTTTTATAATCTAGACAGGAATGAACTATCTCCATAATGTGAGGGTGTTATGTGATGTGGAGTAAACCATTCACAGCAGTTACTATTACGATATCTTAACGGGTTACTCCAGGCACCATGACCACGTCATTGATTTGCAGTTGTTATGGTGCTTGGAATTTGTATGTGCAGTGTTTGAGTAAGAAACACGGCACATGCAGAGGTAATGAACTTTACTGTCAGAGAGGTAAGTTCACCTCTGGCAGAGTCATTACAGAACATGCTGGCAGCGGACAACCAATGGCTTGTGCTGCTCTAAATCCTCCCTCGCCCCTGCCTCCAGAGGACATCCCCAACTCCTGAAGTCACAGAAGGAGGATCCGGCTGCAGGGAGGACTTTGCCTTGGCGCTGAGTTACAGCCGAGTATTCTCCTTAATTTCTTGCCTATTTTTTGAGAGAGGAGAGAGAAAACTACGCCAGCAAGGGTTACTCCAGCCAAAAAAAGTGTTTCATTACAACACTGTTTTTGGTTGGAGTAACACTTTAATTGACCAAATGCATTTGAGCTTGTAATAAACGGTAATCAATAAATGCACTCATGTTCAAGCATGATAGACCACTACAAATGGTATTAAGTAATGTTACATTAAAAAACAAAATGTAGGCTATATGGAGGTAAAAAAAAAAAAGTAGTTGCAACTAAATCTGTAGCACTCTCTGGTCATGGTCTACCCCGTGTTACATACACATTGTACTCTGTCTACATCTTGGGCGTTGCTACAGTCAAAAAACACCTGGGGCAAAAATAATTTGGTGACCCATTTCCAATAGCCCCACCCCTAGTCCCTCCCCAAATATACACAGACAGGAAATCAAATGCACAGACAGGGACTCACAGACAGAGACAGAGACATAGAGAGATAGAGAGAGAGATAGAGATACACACACACACACACTATAATAAAGGACACTCCTGTACCTTTGTCTAATTAAAGGGGGTGAGCAAGACAGACAGACAGTCACTGTTTCAGAAAGAGCAGGCATCTTGCCACCTGTAGGTATAGCAGATCACATGCCACCGCTTTGTTAGTCTGCTCCCCAGTTTGCTAGGCTGCTCTTGCTATGCGCCTTGTCAGCACCCCGACCCCTTAGTCAGACTCGGCTGTAGCAGCGCAGTGGAAGCAGCACAGTGATAGAGACACAGGGGATATCCTCTGTGTCTTTATCACTGCACTGCCTCCTGTCCAACTGCAAGGCTCACCAAGGAGACCAGGAGCAGGCAAGGTGAGCGAAGAATTTAAAGGACAAAAAGATCTAACTGCACCGAGCTCTGTCCGATGTTTGTTTAAATAGAGAAACAAGCTGCAGCTTTCATATAGTCATCCCATTTAAAACCTATACGCAAAAAATATACTTCACAAGGGACAAGAGCTGTTGTGGTGGGTGGTACTTGGTGCAGAGATCTCAAGTTGGGTGGCCTGGCCTCCTGTTCATGTTACAAATATATATTTTTAAAAATCCCCCTCATCCCAACACGACAGGCTAAACACTTTACCTTTGATGGGGTATACCGGATAACTAAATCCCCACAAGCACCCACCGCAGCACCACGGGACATCATTCTCCGTTGTCACTCGCTAACAGACAAAATGGGCCTACTAGCCGCCCTTAAAGGGAACACCCCGTAACAATTTGAAACCAGCACCATATCAGTCTTTCAGGACTTGAGCAGATCTACATTGTTATGGAGAAAGGGAATGCAGCCCATCACGAAACCCCTCCAGATAGCAGGACTCACATACCGATGGTCAACGCCCAGAACGCTCCTGGTCACAAAAGATGGGAATACATATAAGGCGTCAGACCCATCAGACAGCACTGCCTTACTGACAGCACTAGGACTCACTCCACAAGGACTACCCGCTCCAAAGACATCCAGTACTCGCCCACGCAGCACAGAAAACTCCCCTAACCGCACGGGCGGAGAAGAAGAAAGAGGCCACACGACCTGAACCCACAGACTGCTCATGTTGTTTATGCTAATGTTTTACCTATGTTCACCTATGTTTTAAGGTTCACTTACACACCACTACAACCACACACTTTATGTCGGGCTCACACCACGTAGAAACAGCTCTGTGACTCAACTACACAACTCCCTCCCCCCCCCCCCCCCCCCAGTGCCCCAGGGGCAAGGGACACAACCAACCATGGAGCAATACACCCCACACCGGGAACCAGACATACAGGGGACACATAAGCAACGCACATATCCATAACAGTCCAACCCCGAGAACAAAATAGACAACCACGCTCCGAAACACAACCCACTCCCATATAGACGAAGGCCTGTTCGCTAGGCAGAAATACATTTTGACTCAACTATACAGGCGGGGGTCATGGTGGACTCAACTGGCACAAAAGATAAGGGTACGTTAGACCCCCACTTCAATAGGCTCTCTGAGACTCAGAGTTCAGGGACACCAGACTTAAAGAGGGTACTATACACCCACCAGCATACGAGGTGATCCAACACATAGAATGCCGGGTAGCGGGACAACTACCCTGAAAGCCTCAAGGCCAATACATTCACCGCACCCCCACAACGTTCATAACGGTGATGACTCACCATCTCACAATTTCTCGCCCAGCAACGCCCAGTACTCTCGTAGGTACCTCGTTATAACCCATCAGACCACTATACAAAAATGTGCATTTACTGTTATAACCGAACTACTGTATGGACTTGTTTGTTATGCCAACTTAGCAGTATATAATCGTTGCATAAACAGAACTGTCTGTACCACTGATGATGCACGGAAAAATAAAGAATTTAAAAAAAAAATAAAAATAAAAAATAAAATAAACAAATTTATAATTAAAAAAAAATTGTTTTTTATTACTCCAATGATTTCTTCATGGCAAATTTAAGCTTTTTTTTCTTCTTCTTATTTTCCATTATTACATTATATAATGAATTGTATAGTGTTCACTATACACTATAAACTTGAACATTTGGTGCAACACAGTATGTGTGTTTAAAGAAAACACAGGCTGTAAAAGGGGCACAGCATCATAGAGGGGGCACAGCGGCTGAGATGGGGTGCATGGGCTGTAGAAAGGGGAACAGGGGCTATAGAGAGATGAACAGGGGCTATAGAAGGGTATAGGGCATAAAAGAGGGGGCATGGGCTGCAGAGTGGGGGATATGGACTGGGGTGGTGGGTCAGGGGTTTGGGGGGGAAAAAGATGTGGTGGGGCACAGCCAGGGCTATAGAAGGGGTGGGCAGGGGCAATAGAAGGGGTAGGCAGGGGCTGTAAAAGGGGCACAGGGGCTATAGAAAGGGGAACAGGGGCTGTAGAGAGGCCATGGGCTGAGAGGTGGCACAGGAGCTATAGAAAGGGGAGGGCTTTAGAGGGGACAGGGGCTGATACGGGGCACAGGGGATCAATACGGGGTGGGCAGGGACTGTAAAAGGAGACAGGGGCTATAGAAAGGGGAACGGAGGCTGTAGAGAGGCCATTGGCTGAGAGGGTACACAGGGGTTATACAAGTGGTGAATCCCCCCCACCCCTGTGTCTTACCTTGGGCCAGGGAGGGGTGGGCAGGAGCCTGAAGTCTGGAAGTTCATCCGGCCTCAACTGATGATTTCAGGAGGAGGGGCATGACCTCCACTGCTCTTCTCCCAGACTCCCCAGCGGATTGCGAACTTCCTGCCTGCTGTGTGATGGCGGCTGGCTGCTGGCTGCTGGCTGCAGGAAGACAGGTGATGTGAAAAATCCGAATCCCCAGCCAGAGGCGGGGGATTTGGATTTTTGCGCCCTCCTGTTCTGGCGCCCTAAGGCGGCCGCCTGTGCTGCCTTATGGAAGCGCCGGCCCTGGAGTGACCTGACTAGTGCCTGAGAAAGATAAATTAAATGTCTACAAGCAGGCAAAGAATCTCCTCGGTCTAGGATAACTGAGATATGCAGAATTGATCGTCAGGCCAACGTGAGCATAACAGAGAGCAAGAATAGACAAACAAGTAGAGGTCAGAAAACAGTAAATCCAATACACGGTATAAACACACTATCAAGTAACAAGAACAATGACAGGGCAAGGAAACAAGGACAACCAGAAAGGACTACCATACCCTATAATGGCAGATACAAGAAATAGGGGGAAGGGCTGCGCCACAAAACGTCAGTGTATAAAATAGTCCAAGTAAAAAAAGGGAAAGAAAGTCTTATCTGGAACAGGTCCAATAGGGGACGTAGGATCTATGGATGTTGGTCCGGAGCGGATATCCTCTTTCTCCTCCTTCTTAGGGATTCACTCAGATATAGGAAAAAATAGAGAAAAAAATAGTGCAATACGTCTGATAAAGAGATACAACAGTCTAAAAGCTGGTATAGAACTCACATGTGGAGGAGCTGTAACTCGCTCTAGTATGAAAGGCGTTCAGCGGTATAATCCCCGCTTATGGGATATATGGAAGGTTCCTCCGTCAGTGGTCAAATATATAGAAAGAAAGGAGACAACAAATAGTGCTCACTGGGTAAAATCCACGGATAAAAGGGAAATAAAAATAATACTCACAAGAATGGAGCAGACCAACTGCTCTTTGATGATAGCGTTGGTGGTATTATCCCCACCTAGGGATTGCTTGGGGTCCAAAATGATGCCAGGTAACAAACAGGTATAAAACAGTGCTCAGTGTATTAAAAAGATAAATGGTACCAGTAAAAAAAAGTGACCAAATAATCTTTAATATAATAAAAATACACAGTAAAAGTCCACATACGCGTTTCGCCAATACGGCTTTATCAATATGGAAAAAGAACCTGATACCTGGCAAGGTAAAGTTTAAATAGCAATTCAGATAATAAAAATTGGCGCCAAAAATTAGGAATAGCCAATCAAAATTAAAATAATGAGCAGTAATAAAATAACATATTAAAATAAACTGATTGTATGCAGTATACATTACAATAGGCTCTATGAGCCTTATAAAATATCAGTATTAGAAAAACAGGTTTTAAATAGGGTAAAAATACATTTTGTAATACGGTCATGTGACCGGCAAGCGGCCGCAAGGGATTCTGGGGCTTGGAGTTTATGGACGTCGGCAAGCACTGCGCAGCTGCCGGCGTCTGTGTGGGGAGGTTGGAATTAGACGTCGGCTCGCATGTAATTGCGGCCGGCGTCTGACGAATCAGTGCACACTATGGTGTGACGACGGCTCGCGTGTAGCTGCTCGTCAGCTACACGCGAGCCGTCGTCACACCATAGTTCGGCCTGATAGCTGATCGTCAGGCCAACGTGAGCATAATAGAGAGCAAGAATAGACAAACAAGTAGAGGTCAGAAAACAGTAAATCCAATACACGGTATAAACACACTATCAAGTAACAAGAACAATGACAGGGCAAGGAAACAAGGACAACCAGAAAGGACTACCATACCCTATAATGGGTTGTGATTGGTTACAGAGAGCCATGATGTCACAAGTGTGTATACATCATCTAAAAGCAGCACATAGACTGACATTATACAAGGAGACCAATGGGAGGGTTCCATGTCATATATGATGTCATAATGTGGCACCAGGAAGCTAGCGATAAGTGGATGTGCATCAGAACACAGAAGAGATATCATTTCTATTATCATACGGCGCCACAAGGGACAGCTTAGTTTACCATTCATTTAGGATATGCAGGCTTGCTGTCTGCAATATTCTAAAGCCATGTCCAATGTCATTGTGCTGTGTGGGATGATGTAAACATTGTCATTTCTCAAAGCCTTCCATTACAAACAGTGTAAATCAACCTTGTGCATCGCTTGAAAGTGGGAATGTTGAATCATGAAATTGACAATCTGAGGTGAAGTCGAAGGATGAACCAGATACGGGACATAGCCTGTATGTAGGTCTGACATCAAGAAAACAAGCCAAGTGCTTTTAAAAATTAAACAAGAGATCTGCCAGACTGTATTGCTCATCTCGGAGAAAATCCAGGATTGTGGATACCTGGAAGGACTCCCACGTATAGTTGTTAGAAGAGCAACAAGACAAGGATGCTCAACACAATTTATTGTAGATGTGAGCTAAAACAGGCTTCCAGGCCTGCATAATGACTCCATCAGAGAAATCTTTACATTTGAAAATCAGATGTTCAACCACCATGCCAGAAAAGACAGGGATTTCCAGTCCAGTCCAGGTCTCTGATCAGCTCCTGATCTATAATGTTTGATCACAGAGGAAGAGTCAAACTGGCTAACTACATTCTTGTAAGGTTACCTGTGGCTATTTGTTCCTCCATGTGTGTCATAATCACATTGATTTTGATGTCAATGAAGGGTTATGCTGATCAAAAAGTCCTGATTCATGCCATAGTCACCTTGGCTCGTTCCTTAACTCTGCTATTTTCGCCTACAATAGGCATTGTGTTAAGCCCAGCCATCCTAAAGGAACCAGTAATACGCGGCTATCTCTAACTGTATTATTAAGGTAGAATAGGTTTAAGCTCTGTGTGGTGGGTTATCTTCCTTACCTTGATATTACAACAGGGTCATGGACTCAGCATGCTTGACCCCCAGTATGCTACTTGTGAGGCTCGCATTGAGAACCTGGACCATCATATGGGTGTTTACCCAGGCTCTGCAGACCTTGTTATCCTTTACTGCAGTCATTCCCATTATCCTCTGCAGTCACACTTGCATTGGAAGCCCAGGATGCGTTTATTCACTCTCCTGACTATTATAGTTCATTATAAATGAGATGCTACTGGCTACAGAGTGTTTCTCAATCAAGTAAGCATTCATTTTAAATCGTCACACTGCTCTTATCCAATAGACAGAGCTAATATGGGGTTCATGATAAATCACCTGAATGACAAAGCTCTGATATGGTTAATCCAATGTGGGAAAAGAATAGTCCATTGGCATGCAATTACCCTGAATTAAAAAAAAAACTATTTTATTTGAAAATAAAAAAATAAAACCAATTGTACAGAATAAAACACAATTAAAACACTAAGCAATTGTATTATTTTGTTTTCAAATAAAAGTAGCTTTTTATCGAATTTGGGCCTTCCTGATTTTATTTTATGGGGGATTCATACTTCGAATTCCTTGGTGGGGAAGATACCACCTAAGAGATACCGGATTGAGCAAAACTTTACTTTGCTTTCCTTTTGTGAGTATACCTCCTTTTACTTTTCTTATTACTCTTTTAGCAACACAGAGAGCACTATTTTCTGTTTTTAATTTTATACGCTGGTGAACTTCTACTGCTATAATAGAGCATATCGAAAGAGAACACGTCTATCAACGCTGACTGGCCTAAAGATATCCTCCAACACAGGCCCGGGACCAGGATCAGCACATCCCTAGACGGGGATTATACTGTCCAAGAGCATAAATCTGAAGCTGACTATAAGCTCCAGAAGATTGTAAGTGCATTTTTGTTCTTTTATCTACAACCACCAGCAACTTAAATACTACACTAAATTCAGTTTTACTGTCTTTTTATTTTTCATATTACCCCATCTTTAATTACATATGAGGACATAACTGTAGGCACTGCTTGCCTGCATTCCCTTTCTACATCTACCTACGGCCAGAAGGAAGAGACTCTGGTTTGGGAAGTTCGAGCTGCCACATATATACTGAACAAGCGCTAGAAATCTCATTTCATTACTCTTATTTATTAGTCTCCAAAAAGGAGGGAGGCTTGAGACCAGATCAGATTGGCACATCGTAGTGTTTTGCATGCGCACTAGCCTCTCAATACTTTCCTATGGGAAAGCATTTGATTGGTTAAGATCATCGATCTCGATGATCTCAGCCAAGGAGGCAGGGCCCCCTTTGGAGAGAGCAGCACAGAGTGGGAGAAAAGGTAAGTCAATTTTTTTGTAGGGGAATGGGAGATAATCACATAATCAGTGACTAGGACACTAGAACATTAGGAACACACTTCTTTTTTTTTTTAACCTAATGTGTTTCTTGTGTTCCTTTAACTGCTACCTACCTCTCACTACATCTTGTTATTTACAGTGCTACTTAGAGCTCCCATAAATTAATAACAAAAAAAGAAGAATGCTCAATGCGCATTTTGGAAATTTATCCTATGTTCTGTCCCACGTATGGTAGTCAGCAAGTTTAAAGGGACACTATAGTCAACTGAACAACTTTAGCTTAATGAAGCAGTTTTGGTGTATAGAACATGCCCCTGCAGCCTCACTGCTCAATCCTCTGCCATTTAGGAGTTAAATCCCTTTGTTTATGAACCCTAGTCACACCTCCCTGCATGTGACTTGCATAGCCTTCAATAAACACTTCCTGTAAAGAGAGCCCTATTTAGGCTTTCTTTATTGCAAGTTCTGTTTAATTAAGATTTTCTTATCCCCTGCTATGTTAATAGCTTGCTAGACCCTGCAAGAGCCTCCTGTATGTGATTAAAGTTCAATTTAGAGATTGAGATACAATTATTTAAGGTAAATTACATCTGTTTGAAAGTGAAACCAGTTTTTTTTTCATGCAGGCTCTGTCAATCACAGCCAGGGGAGGTGTGGCTAGGGCTGCATAAACAGAAATAAAGTGATTTAACTCCTAAATGACAGTGAATTGAGCAGTGAAATTGCAGGGGAACGATCTATACACTAAAACTGCTTTATTTCGCTAAAGTAATTTAGACTATAGTGTTCCTTTAATTTCAAAATATATGCCTGCAGCACATTATACTAATGATAGCATTAATTTTCAAAGCTGTTTGCTTTTCATAAGCATGATATCATCATGTAGTTAATACTCAATGATGTCATATTTATAACATTATTATGCTCATGTTTCTATATAGTTTAATTTAGCGCTGTCAACAATATTCTATTTTTCAAATGATCATCTTCGCATATCTGATCATTTCACCTAAGTGACAATATAATACACACATCATTCATGTGTAATTTTTGGGATTGGATTTTAAGTGTGGATAATCTTTTAAATATTAGGCAATCCTAATAAATATGCAGGTTGCAACCACAGCTGGATTTGTTAGATATTCACATTATGAATGGTTATTTAATATCCACATATTAAGTTACTCTGTATAGTCTGCCATAAAGAGCTTGCTATAAAGAAAAATAAATATTGCCAATCGAGCAGCATTGTGGTTTATGATTATATTCAATAATTAGGGATATTAACAAGTGATTATTAATCACTTAATATACACAAACAGTATGTCCTTTAGTTCCTGGACTGGATAAAAGAACAATGAAAAAATACCACTGCATGTTTTTTACAAAACAGTGGGTTTCGCCATATCACAAGAGGGTGGTCTGTGAAGGGTTAATATTTAAGGTAACTACATTTTAAGTCTTTACGTTTGGGATGCTTTGCTTGTTTTTGTTTAGTTTTTCTCCTCAGTTTGAGTTGTGCCACATTCATCTGCAGAGGGCAGTCACTTGTATTAAGCCTCTATATGGAACTTCCATCCAACAATCTGGTATAATGGGTTTGGAAAGTCAAAATCAGAACCCTGGCATTAGCTTCCCATCAAGGGGGAATTAAACCTCTTAATGACACAGGGGGAGAACAGGCTGAGCATCGGCTCAAGCTAACACCGCTGGCTGGGTAGAGATGTTTGTAAGAAGGAAGCAGCTGGCTCAGGACAGGAGGCTGGAACAGGAGAGTTGGACAGGGAAGGAAGGATTACGGGATTTGCATTCACATTGCTTTTGTTTGGCCACATAATGCTCTTCTCCTGGATAATGTGATTTTAATCGTTCACCTCCTAGTGAGGTTCCACAAGTCATGAAATACAAATGGCAGACCCAGAGTTGACCCCTGGTCTGAAAGGACATAACAATTTGGACAGCCTGTATAATGGATAGCCCTCGCCAAATGGACGGATCGCTTATTGCCACCACAGTTTCTTTAAAATCGAATCTATCATCCTGAACAGCAATTTCCTATTTTACTATTCCAGTATAGTCATGTTTATGGTGTGCCACTACACTATGCACAATGAGACAGGGTCAAGAAAGGTTGACCTTACTATGCCCAGTGCCAAGCACATTTTTTAGTGATGTTGGTAGTAACATCATAGAGGACTGCAGACCCTGAGTAAACATACAAAGAGACAACCTATTTGACATGTTACTTACCAATTGATGGGTGCCATACATGTCCCACGTTGCCTTTAAATTCTTTAATGGACACACATTTAGCTATTTATTTTGAAAAAAGAACCAACTGACAATCAAGATCAGACAAATGGAGCTATTCACTAAATTCAGAACTGTGGTGAATTAATAAAAAAAAAATTTTTTTCAGCCAAAACAGTCAAGCAAGAGATAGATTTTTTTTTTTTTTACAGAGTTTATGTAAAGCAAAACCTTAGCTAAAATCCTTCTCTTGTCAGTCAGTTTTCCACAATTCCTCCAGGGTTGATGCAAGGCTTTATGGAAACAAAGTAGAAGACACATTTTGCCATTTCCCAATGTATGTTTTCACCTGTGTGTCTCTTCAACACCTCCCCTCTTGATTGGTACGATCACGACAACTGCAGTGCATGTGCCAATTTCAGCCAGAGAGTAAGGGGGGCTGTTATCTTCTGGGGTCCAAGTGGAACAAATGCGAGAGAAGACTCGTCACTGGAGAAAGATGGAAGTAAACGTAATTTTTATGGTTGGGGCATCTGGCATCTAATGGAGTAAAAAATTACCACAAACGTTAAAAGCAAATACCGACTGAGTATTCCTCAGATGTATGTATATATATTATGAAAGTTATTCACTAAAGTTTAAATAGCCCTGGACTGCAAAACCCAGATATTTTTGATGGAATTCAACAATGTTCAGATTTTGCAAATCAGGCCCCAATTTTTGAATTGAAAGCGTCAACTGATACTCTCAGCCAATTAGCGGAGTCCAGTCCGAGGCTTAAAAAGTAAAGCCTTGGCCCATCGCTGGAAACCAGGATGCCGGACAAACAGCCGCTGATTGCACAACTCTGTGTATAAACCATTCGGAAAAGGTTTAACCCAGGGCTGTCCAACCTGCGGCCCCCAGATGTTGCTGAACTACAACTCCCATGATTCCCTGGCTATCTGTTTAATTGAAAGAATCATGGGAGTTGTAGTTCAGCAACATCTGGGGGGCCGCAGGTTGGACAGCCCTGGTTTAACCTCTAACATTAAATTGTGCCCAGAACTTTCTGGAATTATATCAACTTCATAGATATGAAGTTGTAATGGTGCCAGGAGTGTTCTTTTAACTCTTCCCGAACATCTGCAGTAGATGGTAAATACATTAAAGGGAGGGGGGGGGGATGAGATCACAATGAATACAGCATTACCTAGTCAGTGGTGTATTTAGGATTTGTGCTGCCCATGGCATGATTAAACTCGGTACCCCCAATCCAAATTTGCTTTTTAAGACCAACAGGCACTTTTTTGACTGACAGACACACAACCTCACTAATACATGCACTGACGGATATTCACTAATGTACACACACTCACAGACCACTTATTTGACACACTCTGACAGAAACACACATTCACTGACAGCTACACACCCCCTGACAGACAGACACACACACATACTCACTGACCGACTTACTCACTGACAGACACTCATTCGCTGACAGACATACTCACACTCACCAACAGACACATGCACTTTCGCTGACAGACACACTCTTACTGACACACACACTCAGTGACACACACACACATACACACACACACACACACACACACACAGATCAACATTTTCTCATACACTCTCATACACTCACAAATTATTATATTTTTTCCTAGTCCACCTAGCCTCCCTACCTTTGAGAGAGCTGGACTGGATCCTGTCCCTTGGCTTTTGTGGCTGCTGGTGTTAGCGGTGCTCCTGTGCCTGCTGGTGTCCTGGGAGCTCTTGTGGGTGCTGGGGGCTCTTAGTATGCTAGGAGCTTCTGTGGGCTGCTGTGGGTCCTGGGAGCTACTGTGCTGGGGGTTGCTGTGGGTGTATAGGCAGTGGTGTCTCCTGGTTTTGTGCTGCCCTAGGCATGACAAAACTCAGACGCCCTCCACCCCCACCCCACCTTCTAAATACACATACACATTCACTGACAGATACATATACACTCAGTGTCATACACACACATTCACTGACAGACACACATACACTAGCTAACAGACATACACACTCACTGTGGTACTCCGCAGATGTGGCCAAAATAGTAAAAAACTAAAAGTTAGCATTTAGTAATTATAAAAAAAACCAGAGTGAGGAAGACAGAATGATCTATAAGATTAGGCAGAAAGAGGCTAAGCAAGTTATAAGAGCTTCCAAATCACACACAGAAGAGAAAATAGCACAGTCAGTAAAAAAGGGGGACAAAACTTTTTTTAGATACATAAATGAGAAAAGAAAAGTAAAACAAGGATTAGTTAGATTAAAAACAAAAGAAGGAAGGTATGTAGAAGAGGATAAAGGTCTAACTGACTGCCTCAATGAATATTTTTGTTCGGTATTTACAGATGAAAATGAAGGAGAGGGACCTCAGTTAAGAAAAAGGATAGATTAGTTATTTATTACACGTGAGTTTACAGAGGAAAGGTTCTATTTCAACTGTCAAAAGTAAAGACAAATAAGTCAATGGGACCTGATGGAATACACCCAAAGCTATTAAAAGAGCTTAGTGGTGTACTAGCAAAACCATTAACAAATTTATTCAACCAATCATTGATAACAGGAGTAGTCCCATAAGATTGGAAGTTGGCGAATGTTGTGCCCATTCACAAGAAAGGTAATAGGGAGGAGTCGGGCAACTATAGGCAAGTAAGCCTTACTTCAGTAGTGGGGAAAGTGATGGAAACCATGTAAAAGGATAGGATTGTTGAACATCTAAAAACACGTGGATTTCAAGATCAGAAGGTCTTGATGGTAAGGTATGTCTTTTTGCTGATGATACTAAGGTATGTAACAGGGTTGATGTTCCAGGAGGGATAAGCCAAATGGCTAATGTTTAGGTAAACTAGAAAAATGGTCAGAGTTGTGGCAACTGACATTTAATGTGGATAAGTGCAAGATAATGCATCTTGGATGTAAAAACCCAAGGGCAGAGTACAGAATATTTGATAGAGTCCTAACCTCAACATCTGAGGAAAGGGATTTAGGGGTGATTATTTCTGATGACTTAAAGGCAGGCAGACAATGTAATAGAGCAGCAGGAAATGCTAGCAGAATGCTTGGTTGTATAGGGAGAGGTATTAGCAGTAGAAAGAGGGAAGTGCTCATGCCATTGTACAGAACACTGGTGAGACCTCACTTGGAGTATTGTACGCAGTACTGGAGACCGTATCTTCAGAAGGATATTGATACCTTAGAGAGAGTTCAGAGAAGGGCTACTAAACTGGTTCATGGATTGCAGGATAAAACTTACCAGGAAAGGTTAAAGGATCTTAACATGTATAGCTTGGAGGAAAGACGAGACAGGGGGGATATGATAGAAACATTTAAATACATAAAGGGAATCAACACAGTAAAGGAGGAGACTATATTTAAAAGAAGACAAACTACCACAACAAGAGGACATAGTCTCAAATTATTGGGACAAAGGTTTAAAAATAATATCAGGAAGTATTACTTTACTGAGAGGGTAGTGGATGCATGGAATAGCCTTCCAGCTTAAGTGGTAGAGGTTAACACAGTAAAGGAGTTTAAGCATGCGTGGAATAGGCATAAGGCTATCCTAACTATGAGATAAGGCCAGAGACTAATGAAAGTATTTAGAAAATTGGGCAGACTAGATGGGCCGAATGGTTCTTATCTGCCGTCACATTCTATGTTTCTATGTTTCTGACAGACACACACACACTCTCACTAACAGACACATACAATCACTAACAGACACACACACTCACTAACAGACACACATACTAACACACTCACTGAAACACACACACACACTAACACACTCACTAACAGACACACACACACACACACAATAACAGACACACACATAGTTGCACACTCACTAACACACACACACACACACACACACACACACACACAACCACATTAACAGACACACACACTCTCACTAACTGACATACACACTCACTAACAGACACACACAGTCACTAACAGACACACACTCACTAACAGACACGAATACACTCTCACTAACAGACATGCATACACACTCACTAACAGACATGCATGCACACTAACAGACACACACACTAACACACTCTCTAACAGACACACACATACTAACACATTCACTAGCAGACACACAATAACAGACACACACATAGTAACACACTCAGTAACAGACACACACACACTAACAGACACATACACACATTAACAGACACAAACATAGTAACACACTCCCTAACAGACACACACTAACAGACATACACACACACTCCCCAACAGACACACACACACACAAACACACTCACATTTAAAAATTTTTTTAATTCAATCCCCCCAGCCTCCCTACCTTTGGGAGTGCTGGAGTGGATTCTCACTTTCCCTGGGGTCGAGCTGCTGGCCGGCCGGCCAATCACTGCACTCAGAGAGGGAGCACTGATCCTGCTGTTCAGCTCCCTTGTGCACCGTGTAGTAGGAGGGTGAGGGTCAAAGCAGTCTAGAAAATGTAGATAGGAAGAAAGGAGATGGGTTTTAGCTCAGTATAAGGGGGTGGAGATGGGGGGAGGGGAAAGCTCAGAACTGAGGAGGTATGTAATATTCATAAAAAAAATATGTAAGATCGATTCACAAAAAGTACACCTTGTCATAATGATACCGGAGAAACTGACGGAAGCCAAGCACAGAGAGATGGACACAGGTTTCTTCAGGAAGGAAGAGATTCTTTATTGGATCACCGATCGGGACTCAGAGGGACTAGCGTCACCAAAATACAGCAAAGTCTGAGTACTGAATACATAGAGTACATTCCTTATATAGCACTGTAGCTCCTCCCACAATTAACTACACCCACACATACCCTTAACCTATTTAATGAATAGAGTCTAAACTCATCCATCCGGTCTAACCACGTGGCTCATCTGATACAAAGGAGAGGGACGCGTAATTCCAGTTCTTACATTCCTGCACCTGGTCAGTACAGTGATGACAGTATCTTAGCTACGTGTAATTAACCAACTGATACTACAAACACATATACATACATATGCCTTGTGGCAATCTTAGCCTGCTAAACTTGTATTTTACTGGAATTACATCACATTCCCCCCTTTGATGCCTCTGATATTTCACAATTACTTGAGGCATCACTTAACCTTGGTTTGCATATACCTCAGGTTACCATGAACCAGACCAGACTTATCTTATGATGTGAATCTTTTAACACTCATCTTCCTGCATTGGTTCTCCTTGATCTAGAGCCTTATACTTATATATCGCCATTATCTGTGCAGCAGCCTTCCTCTCTGCTATACTTCCTATCAGGCTTTGCACAGACCTAACTACTAAGGGTATAAGACACGGTAGGAGTAGACACAACAGTAAAATCAGTAGGACTCCACCTACCACTGCCTTAAGCCCTCCAAACCACTCATACCAGCTACCAAACCAACTACTTGGATTGTACCCTTTCCATACCTGAGTAGGCACATGCGCTAGTTTAACCATATGGCTAGTAAGCTCAGCTATTGCTTGCCCTTCGTCATCTATTTGAAGACAGCAATTACTTAGGTTAAACTTCCCACATACACCTCCCTCTACTGCCAAAAGGTAATCCAAGGCTAATCTATTTTGGTAGACTGCTGTCCTCATCCTGGTGTTATGCTTCGCTAGAAGATTGAGCGCTTGTGATGTTTCATTAGTGATAATCTCAACCACCGCCTGTAATCTTATAATACGGTTGAGCATATAAATAGGGGTTCTATAACCAAAGGTACCATCCTCAGCCCACGTGGCTGGCCCATAGTAATCTATAATACGCTGGGGAGGCCATTCATCATCTTCCCAGGCGCCTATCTCTATGGGTCCCCTTTTCTTCCTATGATTCACATCATACACTTTAACACCTAAAGTCTCACCTGTTTCAATCGGTAACAAGAAGAAGGATGGTTTGAGCATACCCAACACACATGCCCCTTCCCAGTCCTGTGGCAGCTCCGAATAGGCTTTCTTACCACAGATCCAGTACAAATTTGCTGGGGCTCTCCAAGTAGATGTGATGGATAGATCAAACCACACATCCTTTAAATTGGCATATCTAGCAAACGGGTTAGATGGTTCTGAGACATTTGAAGCCGACCACCAAGTTGTATTCTTTGTATCATTATCATAAGCTTTTTGCCCTAGACAAGTTAATTCTCCTACAGAAGTATTATACATTATTCCTTTCCTTGCTATGCAAACATAACCTATGATGGAGGTCTTTAATCTCCACTCAGATTTACCTCTAACACTCATATGATAATCGGCTTGTGTAGATATTAATTGGTCAACTGCCTCAGAACCGGACATTACCTCCTTTGCTTCCCAAGGCCATTGGTCTCCCATGTTAGTACCTCCACACACATAGCAGTTGGTAACATTAAGACTACCGGCAATACTTTCAGCTAAATCGATGAACAGGTTTTTAGCATTATGGGGGATCTTATTATCTATACTCATCTCTTCGTAAAAGGAATGGTATACTTGATGAGTCTGGGAGGATACCGTATCAGTCTCTATTCCTATAAACAATAATGTCCCAGGATCTAAAGCCGTCCCGTATATTTGAAACCCAAATAAATTTCCATACTTATCTAAGAACTTGTCGGGGTTATTAATGAGTATATGGACTGGGTTGCATTCCATAGACTTACAATAAGGGCTAGTCGGCAACTTAGTCACTATCATGTCTTTGTCTACTGTCTGTCCCCAAGTTGCCCACCCCACACAAGACCAATATGGGCAAAAGTTATAATCTCTATTTGGGCATCTAGGACTTACATATTTATTTTTGCTACTGGGACAAATATATTTATCGTTAGACCCATACGTCCTCTCCCATCTAAGATCCCCACATACATTCCACGGCTTTCTACCACTCGATATCGCTTTACACGCATCAAATAGCAGAACACCCGAAGAATGTACGGATTCTAACACCGTTTTATTAATTAGGGTCCCCTGAGGATCTCCATTCCTGAGAGTCAACCAAATTGTACGAGGCTGATACTCCGGACTGAAGCACTTAGGTTCTCCTACTCCTAAATGGCACACACTATAATCTATATTTAAGTATCTACATCTCGATACATCTCCTTTACATTCGTATTGTGAATGCCAAATTAGGGTTTGGGAAATATGGTTACCTGTTCTCGTAGTCTTAATGCATACCTCACAGCTAGGAGTGTCGGTACCTCTACCTTCCTGAATATAAAAACACATATAAATAAACACTATCAAAAGCACATCTTTCGCCGTCATCCTCAGTCTTCGTCCGTGCGATGGCGCCTCAGCTTCCAGGATGTGAGGGGCTGCAGGGAATGGAGTTCTGCTCATCTTCACAGGTGTCCCTTCGAGACTTTCCTGGCTTATACACTATGTGATGGTAAGCGGACAGGCTTTATTATGGCCTTCTCACTCACACCTGTAACAATAAAATTTGTAATCCACAATAATTCCTCGTTACTCCGACTGAGTAGTGCGTTTTAACCGGATCTTGCAGGGATTCTCTGGATCTGCTGTAACTTGCCAAGAATCGACTGCTGCTGGTTTAACCCTGGAGTGATGTATCCACGGAGTCACTTCTGCTACTTTTATTGCTGTAGGGGTAGACAAAAGAACAACATAAGGACCTCTCCACTTGGGCCCTAACGGTACAGTATTCCACTCTTTAATCCACACTTGGTCTCCTGGATGGTAACTATGAACAGGGGGATAAATATTCACAGGTAATCTATCTTGTACCCATTTCTGTACCTCCTCCATAGTCTTACCCAACTCTACAACCTGCTGCCGGGTAATTCCTTCTCCCAACTGACTCAAGTCCCCCCTTAAGTTACCAAGTACGGGAGGTGGTCGCCCATACATGATTTCAAAAGGAGAGAGGCCCATCCTTCTGGTAGGGGTACTGCGGATTCGCAATAAAGCTATGGGTAAGAGAACGTTCCACTTAAGTTGGGTTTCCTGACACATTTTAGCCAACTGGTTCTTTATAGTTCTATTCATTCTCTCTACCTTACCAGAACTCTGGGGTCTATATGCAGTATGAAGCCTCCACTTTATACCAAGCATATGAGTCAGTTGTTGTAGGCACTGGTGAACAAAAGCTGGACCATTGTCCGATCCTATAGAACAGGGTAGTCCATATCGGGGTATTATTTCTCGTAGCAGGAATCTCACAACTTCTCCTGCTTTCTCTGTACGAGTAGGACATGCTTCTACCCAGCCTGAATAGGTGCACACAATTACCAGCAGGTAACGATGTCCACCCGATTTAGGCATCACTGTAAAGTCTATTTGTAGATCGGACATGGGGAGTCCCCCCATAAACTGAACTCCTGGTGGCTTTACTGGTCCTTGTCTTGCATTATTCTTAGCACACGTTACACATCTGCGTACAATGGCCTGAGTCAAGTTGGACAATCTTGGTATGTAGAAATGTTTTCTAAGAGATTCTTCAGTACTGTCTCTCCCAGAATGTGTCCCGTTGTGATAATTTTGGACAATTTCTACCGCTAGCGATGCTGGTATAACTATTCTTCCATCTTCTAGCTGATAGCACTTGTTCTCCAGATACTTTCCCGGTTCAGTCTTTAACCACTCCTCTTCTTGAGCTGTATAAACTGGAGTCCATTGGGACAGTGGAGTTGGTATAAGAGCAGCTATATGCCCTACATACTCCTGTCTTCCTGATTCAGCAGCACGCTTAGCTGCACTATCTGCCATCCGATTTCCCTTGGTTACATCACCATCTCCTCTCAGATGCGCTCGACAATGTATGATACCGACTTCTTTCGGCTCCCACACTGCTTCCAATAGTTGTAGGATTTCAGCTGCGTACTTGATTTCTTTGCCTTCTGAATTCAGTAGTCCTCTTTCTTTATACAAAGCTCCGTGGGCATGAGTGGTTAAAAACGCATACTTAGAGTCCGTATAGATATTTACTCTTAAACCTTCAGCCAATTGTAACGCTCGTGTTAGTGCTATTAATTCTGCCTTTTGTGCTGATGTTCCTTTCGCCAGTGGCCGAGCTTCTATCACCTTGTCTATTGTTGTCACTGCATATCCTGCATAGCGGATCCCTTCTTTCACATAACTACTGCCGTCGGTGTAATATTGAACATCGGGGTTCTGGATGGGAAAATCACGAAGATCTGGTCTACTTGAGAATACTTCATCCATTACTTCCAAACAATCATGTTGACTTTCAGTAGGTTGTGGCAAAAGGGTAGCTGGATTTAAGGTGTTTACAGTCTCTAAATGCACTCTTGGGTTTTCACACAACATTGCTTGATACTTGGTCATACGGCTGTTACTAAACCAATGATTTCCTTTGTAATCCAACAACGTCTGTACTGCATGTGGGACTCGTACATAAAGTTCTTGACCCAGAGTGAGTTTATCGGCTTCAGCTACTAGCAGGGCGGCTGCAGCTACGGCTCTTAGACAAGGTGGAAGTCCGCTGGCCACTGCATCCAGTTGCTTAGACATGTAGGCAACAGGTCTTTGCCATGATCCCAAGTACTGTGTCAATACTCCCACAGCCATTCTTCTTTGCTCGTGTACATATAAGTAGAATGGTCGTGTGTGATCAGGTAGACCTAATGCTGGGGCACTCATCAAAGCCTTCTTCACATCTTCAAATGCCGTTTGCTGTTCTTGGGTCCATAGGAAGGGGTCGTGCTCTGTACCTTTGATAGCTGCGTACAGAGGTTTTGCTAGTATCGCATAACTGGGAATCCATATCCTACAGAAGCCTGCTGCCCCCAAGAATTCTCGCACTTGTCTTCTATTCTTGGGTATTGGTATTTGGCAGACAGCCTCTTTTCTCTCTGGCCCCATAATTCTTTGACCTTCAGAGATATGGAACCCCAGATACTTGACAGTTGGCAAACACAACTGAGCCTTCTTTCTAGACACCTTGTATCCTGCCTTCCAGAGAATGTGTAGTAGATCGTGCGTTGCTTGCTGACAGATTTCTTTTGTAACTGCTGCTATCAACAAGTCATCTACATATTGTAACAATACACACTCTCCTGGGATGGACTCGAAATCCAATAGATCTTGACTTAGGGCTGAACCAAATAGGGTAGGTGAATTTTTAAACCCTTGGGGCAGTCTTGTCCAAGTCATTTGGCGTTTTGAGCCCGTTACAGCGTTCTCCCATTGGAAAGCAAAAATACATTGACTTTCTGCGGCAATTCGGAGGCAAAAGAAGGCATCTTTGAGGTCTAAAACTGTGAAGTAAGTAGCCCCGCCCGGAATTAAAGCAAGCAGGTTATATGGATTGGGTACAACTGGATGTATACTAACAACCGCATCATTGACTGCTCTTAAGTCCTGCACAGGTCGATACTCATCTGTGCCGGGCTTTTGAACAGGCAGCAATGGGGTGTTCCAGGGGGAAGTACAGAATTTTAGGATACCATACCGTATGAACTTATCCAGATAGGATTGGATGTTCTTCTTAGCCTTCTGCGGAATGTGATATTGTCTTAGGCTCACTGGATAAACCCCATGTTTCAGTTCAATTTTTATTGGTGGAATATTGCGGGCCAGTCCTGGTGGGTTGTTCTCTGCCCAAACTCCTGGTATGTTAAACAATGTCTCATCACTCCTAGGGTTTTGGCTAGTCAACACTGTATAAAGTCGCCACTCTTCTTCCTTTGGTACGGATAAAGTCATAATACCTGAAGGTCCATTAAACTTTAAAGATGTTGTTCCATCTGGTAGGAACGTAATCTGCGCTTGTAATTTGGATAGCATATCACGTCCCAGCAATTGGACTGGACATTCAGGCATATAAAGGAATTGGTGTTTTACTACGTGGCCTCCCAATGTACAGAGTCGACTTTTAAGAACCGGTCTTTCAGCACTTCTTCCAGTTGCTCCTATCACAGTAATAGTCCTTCCAGATGGAGGAGCAACTAGATTAGTCACCACTGAATGTTCAGCACCAGTGTCGATCATGAACGCACTCCTTTTCCCCCCTATTGATACATCGACCATAGGCTCCGCTCGACCAAGGGGGATGGAGCCCGGTCGGTATCAATAGTCCTCCATGACCGTGTCAGCCAATCCTACGAAGTCCCTACCTTCTCTATCGCGGGACCTTTGCGCTGCTGGAATATACCTGTCTTCCCTAACACTTCCTCTGTTCCCATTACTCCCTCTATAACCATTACTCCCTCCGGGACCTCCTCTACCTCTCGCTCTGCCTCTAAAGTTTCCGTAGCCTGCCCTGGGTTGGTCTCTCTCGTACTGCTCTCTTTGCGGACATTCGTTCCTCCAATGCCCTTCTTCCTTGCAATACGCACACTGATCCCTACTCAAAGGCTCCCTACTCCATCTATTATTGCCTCTATCTGGGCCCCGTTTATCTACGCCTGCGATCGCTACCGCTAGCATATCAGCCTTTTTACGCATCTTGCGCTCCTCCTCTTTCTTGCTTTCTGTTTCCCTATTCATATAGACCTTATTAGCTACCTCCATTAGTTGGGAGATTGACATACCTGCAAACCCTTCTAACTTTTGTAGCTTGCGCTTAATATCTCCGTAAGCTTGGCTGACAAAGGCGGAGTTCACCATTCGGGAATTGTCTGCGTCTTCCGGATTAAAGGGGGTGTACAAGCGGTACGCCTCCAATAATCGGTCATAAAAGACACTGGGCGCTTCATCGCTTTTCTGAATCACCTCAACTGTCTTTGACATATTAATAGCCTTCTTTCCTCCGGCTTTCATGCCAGCAATTATAGCGTCTCTATAGGCTCTGAGTTGAACCATATCAGCACCATTTACGTTCCAATCGGGATCAGTGTTGGGATAATGTGTTGCGGCCCATGCTGCTGGATTAGCTTGGTTCAAAGCACGGGCTCTATCCTCTAATGCTTTAATGGCTGCTTGATTTATTCTTGTCCTTTCCTCATTGTTAAATAAAGTCATTAATAACTGCTGGCAATCAGCCCATGTCGGATTATGTGTCTGTACTATTGAGGTGAACAGATCAGTCATGGCTTGTGGTTTCTCAGTATACGAGGAATTATGGGTCTTCCAGTTTAAAAGATCGGTTGTAGTGAAGGGAACATATACGAAGACAGGGTCAGCTTGTGCCATTTGACCTGCGGCATTAATATAGGCTGACCCGGGATTCAGACGAAGAGGCATCTGATAGTGTCTCAATTGTTGGGCACCGGTCAACTGTCGGGTCTGTATGGGGCTACGTAGGGAAGCGTCAGTCATGGGTTCCGGTCGGGGAGAGATAGGGTATGGGGATGTGGGAGGTTGGTTTTGGGAAAAGGTGGTAAATAGAACACTTCGGGCCGAGCTAGATGAAGCTTGACCGGAAGTCTGAAGTGGCGCCAAATCAGGATATTCGTTTCTAATGGGGGTGGGTTCTGGTTCCGGAAGGGGAGATTTAGTACGAGGGGGGGTGGATCCTGTACTGGAGGAGGAAGCGGAAGTGGATGAGGGTAATGAGGGAAGGGTTACAGGACTTCCTGTATTTGCGTCACTTCCTCTTACCGGAAAGTAAGGGGGCGGCAAAGGGATCTCGGACTCAGGGGGCGTGTCCAAAATGGGCCTAACACCAGCCCTAGTGGACGAACAAGTCCTAGCTACCATGAGGCGACACTGTTCCTCGTGGCATGTCCGGAGCCATTTTGGCGAGTCATTTACGGCCTGTCTCCAACAATCAATATAAGGAAACTGGCCGTAAAGTTCAGGCCTACCCGATACAGCCACGTGTAAGCGCTGTACCAGAGTTGGATCCAAACTGCCACGTGGCGGCCATGCCGCAACCAAAGTAGGCCACTCCCTAGTGCACAAAGTGACCAAACGTACAGGAGACATCTTTACCCCAAAATCACAAACTTTGAATCCCTTTTTAAAATTCTTAACCATACATCCTAAGGGATCCGGAATCGTTGACTGCGACGCACCCATATTTAACAGTGGAACGTCGTTGACAACGATTACTATACACGCGTACTATTCAACAGTCACACCCGTTTCCTCTGGCAACAGCACCACGTGGTACGGTTACCAAGTGAAACGTACACAATAACAATAAACACTCAGGGAATTCCCGTACACACACAGCTGCTACACCAGTCACTATATAATCAATATTATGCCCTTTGGCGTAACTACACAGTCACCCACGCTATAATTCTCTATATACGAATTACCCGTCTATAACACACCCCAGTAACATCGTCTTTTACAAATAGCGGTTACAGTACGGTTAGCATAGGTCAAAGCACAAGTTAAGGTCACAATACAATTATTAGTGGTTATGGTGTTAAACATGCAATGGACGACAATGATTAGTACTTATTATATAATGTCAGTAAATATACAGGGTTATGGTACCGTGCACTATAATACAGCAACACACTATTAACACTCTCGCTAGACGGCTGAGCTCGCGCTATCTAACAAGATATACACTTTACTAAAACAATCGTTAACACATTTACAATTCCCAACTAAACTATTGGCCAGTACCTTGAATGGACTACCTAAAACTATATACACCCGTTTTGGTTAGCCACACTGCCCAATCACCACATATATAGCGAGCTAGAGAACCGAATTTACACAGGCGCCTCTTAGTCGCACTATCAAAAGTCTAGTGGGTTCCAAATTTACACGCCTTCCCACTTAGCCCAGATAGGATGAGAACTAGCGAACCGAATTTACACAGGCGCCGCTTAGTCTCCCGGTCCCTCCGACCTAGCGAACGTAATATACACCCTAGAACGCTAGTCTAGACAAGACACCGGTGTCCGGCTAGGGCTATTTACACCAGGACCCCGCCTGACTAACCAAATCAAACGGTCTGACTAAAGAGCGTTCGATCGAGCGGTGCGCCTTCGCTCCTTCCCTCCGACAGAGGGGGCAGATACAGATTCAAAAACCCCTTTGGGCCTACCGCACAATCGGTATACCCCTAGCGGGTCCTGCCGTCTAAAACAGCAGTTATCTTACCTCCTCGTTCCTGAACCTGAGTTCACACTCATCGACGGGGACACCCCAGCACTTCTCACGTAGAGGCCGATGATCTCCTGGACAACAGACCAGTGGCGCCGAGACGAAGGGAGGTCCACGCAGAAGTTCAGGGGTGCAGCCGTAGAGAACGTGGGCAAAGATAGACCGTCTCACGCCTCTGCCTCTCAGCTACCGTTGAACGATGAGCTTCCCGGCCAATGCACCAAATGATACCGGAGAAACTGACGGAAGCCAAGCACAGAGAGATGGACACAGGTTTCTTCAGGAAGGAAGAGATTCTTTATTGGATCACCGATCGGGACTCAGAGGGACTAGCGTCACCAAAATACAGCAAAGTCTGAGTACTGAATACATAGAGTACATTCCTTATATAGCACTGTAGCTCCTCCCACAATTAACTACACCCACACATACCCTTAACCTATTTAATGAATAGAGTCTAAACTCATCCATCCGGTCTAACCACGTGGCTCATCTGATACAAAGGAGAGGGACGCGTAATTCCAGTTCTTACATTCCTGCACCTGGTCAGTACAGTGATGACAGTATCTTAGCTACGTGTAATTAACCAACTGATACTACAAACACATATACATACATATGCCTTGTGGCAATCTTAGCCTGCTAAACTTGTATTTTACTGGAATTACATCACAATAATACCCTCCCTGACATATACCCTTCTCCTGCTAGTAATACTCCCTTACATATACCTCCACGTCCTCACGTTGCCCCATGCAATATCACACACTAAGTGCCAGACCCCAATCTACTCTGACCCACCCAACCACATACAACTGTTCCCCCACTGTCACATAGACACATTACACACAGGCTCATATTCACAGATTACATATGCAGTCACACACATTGCACATGCATACGCTGTCACAAACACACATTTTCAAACACGGGACAAGGACAGATATATAGTGGGAGGCAGTGAGATTAAACATTCTTTATGGACTACATAGGAGTTTGTGCGCGCCGGCAGCTGGGATATGACATCATCCTGGCATCAGCATCACTACTGGGAGTGTGAGTGAGCTGTGCAGAAAGAGCACAGAGATCCAAGCCGAGCAGAAACCGCTGGTCAACAGTGGGAGGATCCACTTCAGCCCTCCTAGAGCAAGGTGAATGTTTGGTGGACCTCTTAATTACTAAATGTGTGTATGAATGTGATTTTTGTGTGTATGGCAGAAATTATGTGTATATGTGATTGTGTTTGTGTATCTCTGTGATTATGTGTGTGGTTAAGCGTGTTTGTTGTGATTGTGTGTGTGCCTGTGATTATGTATGTCTGTGATTGTGTGTGTGTGTATATATATACACACACAACCACAGGTGTGCACACACAGACATACGTCTGTGTGTGTATATAAATGTGTATGTGTTTAGTAGATAGCTCCCTAATTTGGTGTCCTTAAATATGTCAATCCCACATAAGGATAACGAATAAGGGAGTTATCTACTAAATAACTGAAAGATTAAAATGTAGAAAAAGGCTTTTTAGATTTTGATCTGTTATCTGTTTAGTAGATAATTCCCTAAATTGGTGCCCTTATGTGAGATTCTATATGTAAAGATACCAAATTAGGGTGCTCTTTAGCAGATAGCTCCTTTATTTGTGTCCTTAAATATGGCAATCTCACATAAAGATAGCAAATAGGAGAGTTATGCGCTAAACAACAATAGAAGTTAAGAGGTATCAGCCAACCCAGAACCAGAAATCTGGTTGGTTTAATTGAATTATATGCAAATTTGTTGTCTGATGCCAGCATGCTGGCATCAGACAGCCAACACCAGCACATTACCCCATCCCCTAGTGAATATTATTAATGCCCCCTTTGTCTCCTCCCACCCCCAGTTTTGACTCCCGTATATATTGTTCCTAGAGTCGCCACTGCTTCAGGGCCCTGGGTGCCAAATGCTCTAGGTACAACCCTGCCCTTTAGCAGCAATGACTTGCAGTAATTGTTTTCTGTATGACTTTATCAGTCTCTCACATTGTTGTGGAGGACATTTACCCCACTCTTCTTTACAGTGTTGCTTCAGTTCATTGAGGTTTGCTGGCCTTTCTTCATGCACAGATCTCTTAAGGTCCCGCTACAGCATTTCATCATGTTGAGTTCTGAACTTTGACTGGGCCATTGTAATACCTTGATTCTTTTCTTTTTCAGCCATTCTGTTGTAGGTCTACTGGTGTGCTTGGGATCATTATCCTGTTACATGACCCAATTTCAGCCAAGCTTTAATGGTCGGACAGATGCCCTCACATTTGACTCTAGACTACTTTGGTATACAGATGATTTCATGGTCGACTCAATGACTGCAAGGTTCTCAGATCCTGTGGCTGCAAAACAAGCCCAAATCATCACCTCTTCACCACCGTGCTTGACAGTTCATATAAGATGTTTGTGCTGACATGCGGTGTTTGGTTTTTACCAAACGTGGCACTGTGCATTTTGGCCAAACATCTCCACTCATCTGTCCAAAGGACATTATTCCATAAGTCTTGTGGTTTGTTCAGATGCAACTTTGCAAACGTCATGCTGTCATGTTGTCCTGGCAATCTTTCCAAACAAATCATACTTGTTTTATCTTTTTCTAATTATACGGTCATGAACTTTAACATTTAACATGCTAATTAAGTCCTGAGATGTGACTCTCGGGTTTTTGCAATTTCTATGAACATTGCACGGTCTGACCTTGGGTTGAATTGCTGGGATGTCCACTCCAGAAGGCTGTGTGAGACAAGGAGCACTGGTAGGTGATGTCTCCATTTTCTGACCTCTTCTTTCCAGGTCAGCAGTGTGTGTGGGGGCGTAGCTTGATCATGGGAGGTGGGACTAAAATCCAAGAGACGGGGCTTGAGTTCGGGGGCAGAGAATAGAGGCATCAATTGCTGAAGATTCAGGAGGGAGACTCAGAACTAAATGGGCCGCACCAACACCTCCCTCCAGCCCCAGCCCGTCCCTCCGTTCTTTCTAACACAGGCTGTTACAGTATGAGGGAAAATATTTAAATTACACATCAGGGCTTCCTGCAGCCCCAGGTGCTGCGACCCACCAGGAAATTCCCCGGTATCCCGGTTGGCCAGTTCGGCCCTGGTCATTGCTGATGTCTTTCCAGATTGGCATTGTGTTAATACACACCTGAATGCTCCAGACCAGCAAACTATTATAATGTCAGTTTTTATAGTGGTGGTCACACTTGCGAATGATCAATTAATCAAGCTAGCACCTGTCTGCTACTAAGTCTCTTCATTCCTATGGAAGCAGTAAGGGTATACTGTTTTAATCACATGGCTTCTCCATTCTGGTTTTATTTCTGTTTAATAAATCATGACATGGTGTAATATACCATGTGTTGCTGTTCATCTGAGGTTGTATTGACCTAATTTTAAGATCTGCTAAGAAACAGATGACTGTTATGTCCAGATATGTAAAACCATAGAATTCAAAGAGGGTGTACAGTACTTTCTTTTTTCACATGACTGTATAATTCAACTGTGGGGTATTTTCAGAGCCATCTCAAAGTGTGCTGCAATATTTTTGTTTTTTTTTAAGGTTCAGCCATTACTGATGGTGTCCACTTGCCATCCATAGGGTCACTTGGAGCAGTGCCACACCATTTTTGTTGCAATCAAGAAGCAAAAAAAAAAGGAAAAAAAAAAGAACTACTGAGAATGGTAAGTTATACTCAAAAGTGCGTGTTGGAAAAAAAAAAACTGTGTTCCTCTAGATTTATGGCTGTCAAATTACTTTGTCTTATGTATGCTTGACAGATGTGAGTAGACTTTTAGAATTGATTGTCTTTTTTTGTTTTGTTTTTTGTTAAGCAAATATGTGTATGTGTGACTGACTGGTTAGTAATTTACACACATTGTTTGTATGTGTTTGAAATGAAATGAGTGACTAGTTATGTATGTATGTGTATGCATATGAGTAGTTAGTTGTGTAAGATGTAAGTTGTGTTAGATGTAAGTCAGTGTGCAGCTTATTAGGTCTATGTATATATGTATAGAGAAAATGTGGCTCCATGTGAGGTATGATTGTGAATGTTATATATATATATATATACAGGTGTGTATATATTTGAAGACTTGGCCTGTAGTTGTGGGAGGGGCTTGAATTCCCTTTAAAAGGGCTGCCAATCCACTCCCACCTTACTGTTACTGGTCTGGCGAGTCTGAAACATTTTACTTCCGGTTCAGACCACCATCTTGGATTTTCCTTACCTGTTTCCTCGAAGTCTCCTGGTCCGGCGCTTCCATGGGTCTTCCCCCGTCACCGGCGTCTGCACAGCCCGTTTCGTTACTCACAACCGCGGGAAAACCGTAAGTCAAGCCCGCCGTAAAGCAACCGGCGCAAAACTTCCTAGCTTTACACGGCGGAGCCCCGTTCGTTTAAACCAACGCTCGGTTCTTTTCGTTTTCGCATAAATATACCTTTCAGCTAAAATCTTGTATTTACTCGCATGATTCACACTTCTTAAATCTAACGAACGATATTATTCGGTGTTATATATATATATATATATATGAAATTGCCAATTCGGTCTACACTTAGGATGTATCCATTCGTATGTTTCAATACTCTATCTAGTCCTTTCAGGGATTACATACAACTCACGAATAAGCACGAATTTCAAACGGTACTCCAAGGGATTTTGCCCTTACTGGTTACAAACGTTATTACAGTCACTTATAAATTTCTACTAATATAAATGGTTATACATGGATGATATGTCCTGATTTTCCTGACCTTTTTTCACAGGTTCATACCAGGGGTTCGTACTAGGAATAGTGATTTCTCACACCTGTGTTAATTATATTTACCTTATAGGTTGGTTGGAATTTATTAGGTTTCAATTTTAAAAACTAAACAATACACATTAAAAAAATAGGTAAATGTGTACATTTACTCTTTTAGCTTATTATACGCAGGACGGCAGCTTTTACAAGCACTGAAGCCGTCATCTTCTTTCTCATTAAAACTACCCTCTGCAGAGTATCGGGTAGGTTCTTGTTTTAGGGCCCACGATCTGGCCAAAACTACTACATTACAGTCAGACGTCTATATATCAATCTCATATTCACAGGTAAACATCCTAATACTTTTTCAGTCACTGGTTACCTCTACTGTAACAACTCGGCCTGACTCACATATCAGGTACTACGCCAGAGCCCATTACTTTCTATGTTTTAAGGGGTACTGGTCCTAGGTTATATGTCCCAATTAGGTAAATTCTTCTGGTCTTAATCCATAGGCTAGTGGTCCCGCGAGGCCAACATCCCCATCCTCGTACTCGGAGGTACTACGCCCCTCGGGCCAAATCATAGCTAGCCGCCTCGCAACAATGCAAAGAGAGGGCCTCACCTGTCACTCCCATTCTTTCTTATGCTTTAATTGACACCGAGAGGCCAACACCCCGCCACAGCGTTCGGTGGCCTCAAACTTCCCCTCGGGCCCACGCATAGATAGCGCCTCTCAAGACGCTTGGCAACTAGCAGGGACTCATCTGTCACGCTCAAAAGCATAATTGTTTCACCACTTGGTATTTAGCTAGCCCACCAGTACCCACCCATTTCATTTCATGTACAAACCAACAAACCACTGCATTTGCGCCTACACACTGACCCCTACCGGTCATTCAGTGTACTACAGGCTTCTTAGACGTTATTGCAATTCATGTACAAACCAACGAACCACTGCATTTGCGCATGCACACTGACCCCTACCGGTCATTCGGTGTACTACAGGCTTCTCAGACATTATTGCAATTCATGTACAAACCAACGAACCACGGCATTTTCGCCTACATGCTGACCCCTACTGGTCAATAGGCATACTACAGGCTTCTCAGACTTTATTTCATTTCATAAGCAAACAAACTAACTACAGCATTTTCACTTTTATACTGACTCCTATCTGTCAAACGGTATACTACAGGCTTTTCAGACATATGGTTATTCCCCTCATAACATTCCCACTATAATTATAATTACACAATAACACTTCCTTACAACTCATGCTTGCAATAATATAATCATTTCCGAATACCTGCCTACATAGGCATTTAGTTACATTTACTGACAATATGCATACTTTTACCCAAGAATGCTCATACTATTTAAAGCACTATGCAGGATTCCAGAGTCTAATACAGAATATTTGCATGGTGGCACGCTTAAAATATAAGTCTTTCTAATTACGTATTTTCACATATTAGGATATTCAGCTGCCAGTCATGGTTCACTACACTCAGGTTTCGGGGTACAGTGGTATTCCATGTCACACATGATTCAACACTCCCGACAAGTTAATTGCCTTCAAACAGGGGCATTACAAGCATACAATAAACATTGGGACGGAGCACTTTTGCTCTATTAAACTTGCATAACACACATATGGGTATACGCTTTTAAATGTCTATATTCAATTTTCATACATTGTTTACCCGTACGGGATATAGGTATTAATAACCCTTATGACCAGTAAGAGTACCTGATCATACAACCAGGTACATACACCTGCTCATGTGGGATATACATTCATTTTCTGTTTCCCACTGGGTATATCCTTAGGGTACTGGCAATTAGGGACTATAGGTTTCCAATAGGTACTCTCCTTTCTTGGCATCTACGCCTGTCGTATAGTGGTCCCGCGAGGCCAACACCCCGCCTCAACGCTCGGAGGCAAACACCCATCAGGCCACTCGTGAGATAGCCGCCTCGCATGATATATAGAGAGGGCCTCACCTGTCACTCCCTTCCCCTTTTTTCTGGTTACAGTCACTGAGAGGCCAACATCCTGCCACTACGTTTGGTGGCCACAAAAAATCCCCTTGCACCACTGCATAGATAGAGCCTCTCATGCCACTTGGCAACTAGCAGGGCCTCACCTGTCACCAAACAAAGGGTTACTTGTTTCACCATGCGGCTTTAGCTAGCAAGCCAGTACTAGCACTCTGTGGGTTTATATAATGATGGCTATCGTCATGTTTTAGTATGTATCAAACAGGTGGTAAGGATTTCTCTCTACCTAACACTCCAGCTAGATTCAACACACTTTCACTTTGAGAAGATGTTGCTAGTCCCACATGACAATTTTGTCCCAACACAGCGGACGATCACGTTTCAGGCTCTAACACCTCTGGTAGTACGTAGAGAACTACCAGAAACAAATTGGGTTGTCTCATTCTCTTTGGCAAATCCCAGATTTGCAACAATTTCCATGTTGGCACATGTAGTTTCACTGCATCCAGACTGTTGCAGATATGTTCTCAATATGTCAGGGCACATGCAAACCATGTGCCCCAATAAATGTACCCGGAACCTTATTTCACGTATGTAAACATAATGCATTTCCAGTACTGTCTAACTCATCACCCTTCCAGACATTTAGTCGATTTCCTAACCTCCGATTTTAAAGGCCTTCCGTACAGGTATTGCCATATACTTTTGGGGGAATCTAGAATGCCATAACTTGCAGTCATCACAGCAACATCCAAGTGCGGGCATTAAACTCATGGCCCAAGAAATGGCAGAAAGATTTCTACCTGGGCCTCTCCGATCTACACCATTTACAGCATGGTGCAATCCCATTGGGGATTGTCACAGGGAATCTTCCCTCACACTGTAACTAATCATAGACTTCTCTGCACCTCACGTCTCGGCTACCCCAAGTCTCAAACTCCCTCATACCCTCCGAGGAGTTTTCATGACAGTAAGCCATCATTGTTCATACCATTATTCAAGAAATTCATCACTGAATTCCACATCCGTGACATGTTCACATTAGAATCTATATTGAGTTTCACTTCTTTTTGCCACATTAACCTTAAGCTATCATTTAACACGATAAAACTGTACCTTACTGGTATTCAACATCACATGCTTATCCAACAACCCAGCGCTACAGGTTTCCTGTCCTCATATCAAATTAAGACAATACTTAAAGACATTAAAATGGGGCGCACATGTCCCCTCACAAAGACTACCCATAGACAACAACATATTCCATTCACTAATCATTTATTAGATTCTTCTCCTTTTGAGCCCATAACTAATATGGTAAGAAGACGGCTATATATTTAGCCTTCATGGGTTCCTCCGACCCAACGAATTCACGACTAAGACCATTACAACCCCCGACTACCTAAGAACTATGGTCTTGCAAACATAATGACCGTTACCACTAATTTTAAAACAATCAAAAACCAGCGCCATAGGTCATACTATTACAATCCCCTTGTCTCCTACTCATAATAAATGGTGCCCTGTACAAGTTTTGACGCTTATCTTCTTTCACTCCACAACAACCTTTACAACCTTTGCTCGAACTGCATGGTAACATTCTGACTACAACAAAGTTTATGCTTTATGTACGTCTACTATTGACTAGGCTTGGCCTAAACCCCAATCATTTCTCAGGTCATTCTTTCCGAATCGGGGCAGCATCTACAGCATCTGCTAATCACATACCCCCGCACATTATCAAGACAATGGGATGCTGGGAATCCTCAGCTTACACACTCTACATACCTAATCCCGTTAAAGAATTAAGACAAGCTTTCTGTGACTTATCTAAATAAAGAAGAAGTTGGTTAACGTATTACGTCTTATGGTATTTTAATTTTTGCCCACTTTTGTTACAGGCCTACTGCTTTGTCGGTTCCGGCACACCACAACCGACTGGTTCCAACTCATTGATGTTATGGTTATTATATGCTAGATTTTTGTATACGGCTATATTGCCCCGACTACAAATATATATATATATATATATATATATATATATCAGACGTACATGCTACGGTGGGTTTGCGTGTGCTCCTGCTCCTGACATTTGGCCCTGCTTCTATAATCGAGGTGACCTTGTTAAGTCCTGACCTGTTCTAGAATATTTCTTGTATTTACATCTAATAATTACACTGCCTCCCCAAATCCACGTTTCTAGATAAGCGCCCAAATCCTTTAAAATATTCTGTTGTTTGATTTTTTTCTATTGCCATAGAACTGTGAAGGTTCAGCAATTGACAAACTGGTTCATTTCCAGAGAGTTATTTCACAGACCTGGAACCTGCGAGGTGTTTTAAAGTTTCCAAAGGACACAGTAACATTGCTCCCTGTCTGATGCCAAACAGCAGGTGTGTAACCTAATAGACACTTAGTAACTGGTGCTACAAGATAATGAGACAGCTTAATATGTTGCAGTGGGAGGTTGTAGCTCGGGAAAAGTTATCATAGAGAAAAGTGTAGAGGGCATCAAAAATACAGAAAAACTAAACATGTACTTTATCTACAGGAAATATAACCCAGCATCTCACTGCTAAAGTCACACAGAGCCAACAAAGAAGTGTATAGCATCCATGCAATGCTGCTGGCATTATAGACATATAAAACCAGCTGATCATAATGCTAATATTATACATGTGTGTGACTAACATAGTCCATTCTTTCCCCACATTTAACCCTTTGTAGTTGTTCTGGTTATTCTGTAATGGAAAAACGATAATTGGTGTCACCTGGAGTTAGTCAATGAGTTATAAAGCGAAATCCTCCTTTTTTTCCGCTTGCAAAGAAGAAAAGAACAGTGCCAAATATGAATGCGATTTACTGAAAACTCTATAAATCCTTTAAAAACAGGCCCCAAATTGTGACGGATAGCGGACCTCATAAAAATTACACTGCCTCCAATCCATAACCTGCCTTTCCGGAGCAGCAGAAAATAAACAGGCGCAGATATTTTTTTTTTTTTTTTGCAAACCTAATATATTACACAAAAAAAACAGAGAGAGAAATAACTCAAAGACAAGTCCATCTGCTTTGAATAATTTTTAATTTCCTTTTCTGTCTCTCTCCCATTAGCCATTCCGCTGAGATTTCTGCTAAATTCTTTCATTTAGTTTATCCCATCTGTATCCAATTACAATAGTCCCTAACAGAGCAAAGAAGATTGTTTATGGCAATTTTTAAATGTCACCTTTGCAAGGTGTAGCACAATAACACAAGGTTTTGTAAACTGTAATTACCCCCAAAAATAAAAACTACGGCCATATTATTGGGTACATCTGCTTTTTAACACAAACTGACAAACAGCAAATCATGTAGTATAGCTTGAATTCAATGAATAAAATATGCAGACATGCTAAAGAGGCCTAATATTTTTCTGAACATCAGAATGACCTAAGTATCTTTGACCATGGAATTATTGTTGGTGCCAAAACGGATGGTTTCAGCATCTCAAAAAATCTCCTGGGATTATCATGAAATACTTTCTAGTGTTTAATGTAAATGGTGTGATAAACAAAAGCAAAATGTATGCTTACCAGAGAAATTCCTATCCTTCTGGATGGATATCGTCCATAACATATGGTTTATGCCCCTGCCAACTGGACAACATGCCATAATACAAAGCTTTTTCTCCTCCATCAGCAACTCCATTATTTTCAGTTTGTAGCCAAGCAGAGGAGGAAGGAGATATGCAGAACAACTGAAGTACAATAAGGCACTGGCATTGAGTTCAGGGACATCATGTTCTTTTATCATCTGGCATAAAATAAATTTACCAGGTAAACGCAAATTTAATTTCCTTTCGTAAGAGGGTAAGAGTACACGATTTTCCATAGAGCCAGATTTCCCATTAGAGAACCAAGGAGGCCACTTAGGGCCCGGGCTCAGACAGGGGCTCAGTGAGGGTTGGAGTCACACAAAGCACACCAGATCACCAGGGAATCCAACAGACCATTAGGGAATGCATTATGACCCCCCCCCCCCACCCCCTTTCTGCCTAGGAGGTAACTGGGGGTTAATGTTATATACAAAATATTACTGTAACACAGCCTTCCCTCTTATTGTAATTCCCCACACACTTGTCACCCCTTCACTTACCCAACTACAGTCACTAACCCCCCAACAATCACACCTTAACCCTGTAACCCCCTATCACACTCATTACCCTAACACTGTCACACTCACCCCTTTACTCTGGCACACTCACCCCCTTACTCTGACACACCTGCACCCCAATCCCTGTCACACTCACATCCTTACCCTGTCACAATCATCCCACTCCTCAATTTGTTACAGTTAACCCCTGAAGTAAGTAATTGTCATACTGTCAGGGTACCACACACTGGAGTCATCCTGCAGGGGATTGGGGACCTTTCCAGTAGTCCCTCTCTTCTTTCCAGCGGTTCTCGCACTGGGTGCTATAGCCCGGCCCCTTTTAATGACGCAGCTTGTGCGCGCCATGACACAAATGATGATCTAACATTTTGGGGGCGTGGCTACAAGTTAAAGGAACACAGTATATAAGGGCTCATGACTCATTGCCCTGTTGTGGTTCTTACAGTTCCAATAGTGTGTTATATATTTGTATTTGTTCTCTTGGTTCTGATTTTGGCTCGATTAACTACTCTACCTTCTGTACCCCTTTGATTCAGCTTTCGTACCCTCGCTGTTCTTGATTTCTGGCACCTCTGACCTTGGCTTGTTCCTGATTACTCTCTGTCCTTGTGACATCAGCCCAGCCATTCTAAGGTCCGGTACACATTACTATTCTACTGCACTCTGCGTGTAGGATCCCATATATTCCTGACACATACAAGATCTGTCCAGAAAAAGTCCAGCCATTGATAATATAACGAGAATGGTTTGCGCAACATCGATGTAAGTGGGCAGCCAAGGAGAGTGGACTGGAATGCACGTAATCAGTCAGTAGACATAATGACAACTGTAGTCATACGCTAGACACCATTGAGTGAACATGTGTACTGTGTGTCCGTCACATTATAAATTACTGAGTGAGTAGAGCAACAAATCTTTCCTCCACGGAAACTACTGGGTTGATTCAGAACGCTTTAGAGGACAATGCAATGAGTGCAAATAAAAGTGTGGTACAAATGCTTCATGGTCAAGAATCTGTTTCAAAGGTTTGGCGCCCTGTGACTTCTGGCTTTTTCCAAAATCACCTTTGAAAGGGAAGAGATTTCAGACCACCAAGATCCGGGTAAATATGAGGAGGCAGCTGATGGTGATTCCAACAAAGGATTTTGCGGAGTATTTTGAACAGTGTAAGAGACGCTGGAAGAACTGTGTGAGGTCCCAAAGTGCCTACTTGGCGTCATTGTCCTATAAACAAAGTTTCTTGCATCTTTTTCAATAAATGTCCTTATTTTTCATATTACATGGTTGGATACTTTTCAGACAGACTTTGTACACAGTCAGCTCCCAACCATGGGACATAGCCTCACAATAAAAGCAACACACAAACGTTCAAAGAAAAAAAAAAAAAACAACACACCAAGACCACAAGCAGCCCCCCCCCTTAAACACAACACAATGCAACCAGCTATCCCACAATCATATGTTCCCAGACACAGAGACACACATTCACACAAAAGGATGATCAGGCATTTACACAGGTACACAATGCCAGAGACACAGACAAACTTAGTAAGAATTGCGCGCACACACACACACACTTGCAGGCACATACAGTGCCTTGCAAAAGTATTCACCCCCCTTGGCATTTTTCGTGTTTTATTGCCTCACAACCTGGAATTAACATGGATTGTTTGAGGATTTGCATTATTTAATTTACAGAACATGCCCACAACTTTGAAGATGCTTTTTTTTATTGTGAAGCAAACAACAAATAGGACAAAATAACAGAAAAAGTCAATGTGCATAACTATTCACCCCCCTAAAGTCAATACTTTGTAGAGCCATCTTTTGCGGCAATCACAGCTCCAAGTCGCTTTGGATAAGTCTCTATGAGCTTGCTACATCTTACCACTGGGATTTTTGCCCATTCCTCCTTGCAAAACTGCTCCAGCTCCTTCAAGTTGGATGGTTTGCGCTTGTGAACAGCAATATTTAAATCTGACCACATATTCCGTCATGATTCCCTTTTATTTCTGAAGTTGTGTCCTTAAGGGGTTTATGACTAAAACATCCAGGACCCCCTGCAATACTTCCCTTGTAAAGAATGTCTTTAAAGTTGCATATGCTTTTCTTAATCCTATGTATCCCTATGTATCCCTGACATTCTAAATACAACATAGAAATCATGAGAATTTAACATTGATTTGCCAATTGATCCTAGCTACATAACATTTGCAAACAGACAGACAGACAGAGTTGGTTCTTTCTGACATATTTGGGAATGGCCCAGAAAGCACCTGCATGGCTTATACACTTATTCCCTGAATGTCAAAACAGCTGTTTGGTGAACTGCAGACAAGTATAAAATCTCTCTTGGTGAAGGGGTCTGTTGGTTGAGTTTGAAATATTTAAATTAAAGAGTGTCAGAGGTCAATGATGTGTTGCAGGATCAAACTTTCACTAAATCATACAGGTTTTCGTCTAGTAAATCCCTAGAGTTCAATTCAAACAGTGACAGGCTGTTAAAAAATAATATAAACTGCAAGGAAATGGTGGTATACTTACATTGCTAAATATTTAACCCATTTCCGCCCACATGGACACGAGAACAAAAGAAAGTATGTCTTTAATCCATAAAACAATTTACTATACCTCACGTGAAGAAATTAAATGGACACTCTTTCTGAACTGGCCCCAAACTGCGAAAAGTCAAAGGGACACTATAGTCACCAGAACAACTACAGCTTAATGTAATTGTTCTGGTGAGTATAATAGTTCCCTTCAGGCATTTTCATGTAAACAGAGAAAAGGCAGTGTTTACATTTCCCCTAGGGACACCTCCAAGTGGCCACTCCTTAGATGTCCACTGGAGGTGCTTCCTGGCTCAGGGCTGCACAGTAAGAAGCCCTGACGTTCATCGTCCCCACGTTCTGCATGGAGACGCTGAATTTTCCCTTATAGAGATGCATTGATTCACTGCATCGCTATGAGGAGGTGCTGATTGGCGTTTGGCCCTGCTCCCTTGCCAATTTTAGCCAATCCAAAGCTTTCCCCATGCAGAGGCAGACTACAGCTCAGGCATGTGAAGGATGGAGGGAAATGCAGCAGGGAGACATGGGGACACTGAGACACTTGGGGACACAGTGAGACATGGGGACACTGAGACACTAGGGGTCACATGGGGACACTGAGACACTAGGGGACACTGGGAGGGGTGAGGACAATGAGACACTTGGGGACACTGGGAAACATGGGGACACAGATACTAGGGGACACTGTGAGACATGGGGACCTAGTGTCTCAGTGTCCCCATGGCTCCCAGTGTCCCCTAGTCTGCCAGTGTCTGTGTCCCAATGTCTCTGAGTGTCCCCATGTCTCTGAGTGTCCCCAAATGTCTGTGTCCCCAAGTCTCCCAGTGTCCACATAACTGGTATGTGAGCGCTCCAATTAATTATGCAGATCTACATAACAATCAAGATGAAAATATCAATAAACTTAAAAATGACCAATCTCGCCGAGATCACCACAATGACCACCATAAACCACAATTGAATGTACTGGGTGAGTCTTATCTGAATCAGAATACTCTACACATATATATATATAAGAGTATAACAAAATATCATTTATTGTATAATAAACCAATCATAAAAAATGAAACAACATCTCAAAACGTCCAGTATCAGATGTAATCGTGATGAATAGTAAGGGGCCCCTTATTCATATTCTTGTCGACAAAGGACTGATGTAAAAAATCCGAGATGTGCACATTAGCATAAAAACTATAGACCCATCATTTCATCTATTGGTTCTCTGACTGCACCACTCTCAAAATGGGTAGACACTCACCTTCAAAAAATTATGATTCACCTCCCCTCCTACATTAAAGATACAGGACACGTGTTGTCTCTGATGCAGGAGGTTGTGTGGCAGGAGAACTTCTGCTGGCTAACGATTGACGTGGCGGCCTTATACTCCAACATTGACCACCAGTTAGGTTTGAAAGCGGTCAAACATTTCCTTTTGGAAGACCCCCTTCTTCCACGATTTCAAGTGGAAGCCATTGTTGAAAGTATATCCTTCATTTTAACCCACAACTATTTTAGTTTCAATGGGCAATTTTATTTACAGAAGAAAGGGACAGCAATGGGGGCGAGCTTTGCCCCAGCATACGCCAACATCTTTATGGGTTTATGGGAGCATTCCAACATCTACCATAACCCTATCTGGAAGAGGCACCTGAAATTCTACAAACGCTTCATTGATGACATCCTGATCATTTGGGAAGGTGATCTAAATGAAGCTGAGGAGTTCGTTCAAAGTCTCAATAACAACGAGTGGGGGCTCTCCTTCACGAGCAACAAAAATAGATCTACTATTGAATTTCTGGATTTAATCCTGAGTGGGAAACCTGGTTATGTCCACACCAGAACATATAAAAAACAGGTGGATGTCAATGGTTTTTTACACTCCACGAGTGGTCATCATCCTACGTGGATTAATAATATCCCGTTTAGCCAGTTCACCAGGCTCCGACGCAATTGTTCCTTTTTGGAGAATTTTGAAGAGGAGTCGTTGGACCTTTGCCAGCGATTTCTGGATAAGAATTATGACCCTAGCATCATTGGTCGGGCGTACCAGAAGGCTAGAGGGCTCAATAGAGATTCCCTTATCAACCAGCGTAAAATTGGAATGGACGGAAAGAACTCTAAAATTATCCCTGGGTTTGCAGCTGATATACTGATTTCATCACCTTCCCCCTCAGTCAAACATAGGGAGATTCTATCTCTATTGGAGAATCATCCGATAATAAGGAGACCTAAACCGAGGATAGACTTTCACATCAGTACTAGAGAGGTGGGTCAGAATAAAGGTCCCATCTTCTCGACAACGTACAATAGGGCGTACAACCAGATCATTCATATCCTAAACAATCATTGGTCTATTCTGCGGTTGGATCCATGGCTTCGTTTCAGTATCCCTGAAGTACCCAGAGTAACATTCCGTAAAAATAGGAATCTAAAGAACCTATTGGCCCCTTCCAAATTTCCGACTGCAAAAACTAATCAAACATCGATATTATGTGAAGCAGGAAATTTCAAATGTGGTGCCACCCGATGCTTAACCTGCCAACACATATGTCACGGAAAAAAGAATTTTCCCCCTTCCTCTAAAGATGAGAACTTCCATACAACCACTAGAATCTCGTGCAATACCTCATTTGTGGTATATCTGTTGATATGTACTTGTGACTTGCTATATGTAGGTCAGACTTCAAGACCATTAAAAGCCAGGTTCAGGGAACACAGACGAGCCATCAGCAACCGTGATAAAAAATCTCCAGTAGCCAGACACTTCCAAATGGCCCATGACAGTAACCCTTCACAGCTTTTAGTAATGGGCATCGAGCATATTGCAGAGAATATACCCAATAGAAAATTAGCCTTAATTACAGCAGAAACTAAATGGATCTTTAGACTCAACACACTTACTCCTAATGGGTTAAATGAAGAAGTGGAATGTAACATTTAAAATTTGGAAGACATACTTATTTGTCCCTGTGAGTGAAAGATCTTTCACTGTCTCTATATGTGGGAGAGGATGAATCGGGAACCACATATATATTACGATTCACCTTAGACCCCATGGTCTCTTTAACACTTATATGAATCCTATATGAGTGTTCAGCATTTTTTCCAATGTTCTTTTTCTTAATTATACATATAAATATATATACAAAAATATAGTGCTCAACATTTATTTTAATGTTCTTGTTCCTAATCTAATATATATAAATAACAGATTTTTATAAAACAATTGAACTATATTATCATTATTATTATTTTTAAATAAAAAAAAAAAAAAAAAAGGCTCACAAATCAAGATTGATTAATTATCTCTGTTAAACTTGAGATTGAAATACTTTATTAGTAAAAATAAAAGTAAAAATAAAAATATATTTTTAATCTTTATTTTATGTCTATATATATATAATTTTTCGATGTTAATAATATGAGATTGTCCTAATAAGGATATATGTTTTCATTTATTATATTTTGTGTTTTTCTATCCACTTGCAGCATATTTTATTTTAGATCTGTAATGATCTCAGTTTATCAATTAACAATTATGACCATTTACTTTAGATCTGTAATGATCTCAGTTTATCAATTAACAATCATGACCATTCTATGAATCAATTAACAATCATGACCATTCTATGAATCAATTAAGAGTGGGTATATAAACCCGGCTCTTAGACAGCAGACATTGTCTTGAAAAAGTCCTCCAGCTAGGACGAAACGCGTAGACGTGCTGTCTGCTACCTCACCACACCGCCGACGGATTTGAACTTCCCAGCCGATTCGTCCTTTACGACCCGCCATTGATTTTCGGCAAGCGACCTGGCGAGAACGGCCTTTTTCCTGCAGCCCTCACGGTTTGGAGTTTATGTGCTCCCAGTTTCTCACCCGATGGTCGGACGGATAGGGTAAGTTGCTGAAGTGATATCCCCATAGTTTTCCATATCTGGATGTGATTTTTCACCTTTGGGGCCATCCCTATCGCTTCCCTCTTAGTCTTGACCAGGGTGTTTGGCTGGTGTTTGAGCTCCCTCTCCGTAAGACGGCTTGGTCGTCTGGGCACTATCCGTTTATCCACTTATATATTTTTTCACGGACTGGACTGGAGCCTACTGCTTGAACTTTTTTGAGTTCACATATAGTTTTTATGCTAATGTGCACATCTCGGATTTTTTACATCAGTCCTTTGTCGACAAGAATATGAATAAGGGGCCCCTTACTATTCATCACGATTACATCTGATACTGGACGTTTTGAGATGTTGTTTCATTTTTTATGATTGGTTTATTATACAATAAATGATATTTTGTTATACTCTTATATATATATGTGTAGAGTATTCTGATTCAGATAAGACTCACCCAGTACATTCAATTGTGGTTTATGGTGGTCATTGTGGTGATCTCGGCGAGATTGGTCATTTTTAAGTTTATTGATATTTTCATCTTGATTGTTATGTAGATCTGCATAATTAATTGGAGCGCTCACATACCAGTTATATCTTTTCGGTTTCATTTAATAAGTCGCTCCCTTGTATGTGACGCAGCCCTACTGTTATTTCATCCCATTGGGTATACTTATTTCTCACTGTCAGTCCATATTACATTTACATTTTGTTCCCAGTGTCCACATGTCTCCCAGCCAGTGGCTGTGTCCCCATGTCTCTCAGTGTCCCTATGTTTTCCAGCCAGTGTCCCTAGTGTCTCAGTATCCCTAGTGTCCCCATGTCTCCCAGTGTGTCCTAATGTCTTTGTCCCTATGTCTACCAGTGTTCCCATGTATATGTCCATAAGTTCCCCCATGTCTCCTAGTGTCCCCAAGTGTCTGTGTCCCCACGCCTCCCAGCCAGTGTCCCTAGTGTCTGTGTCCCCATGTCTCCCAGTGTCCCCTAGTCTCCCAGTGTCCGTGTTCCCATGTCTCTCAGTGTCCCTAGTGTCTTAGTTTCCCCAATGTCTGTGTCCCCATGTCTCTGTGTCCCTAGTGTCTGTGACACCATTTCTCCAAGTGTCGCCATGTCTCCCAGTGTCACCATGTCTGTATTCACAAGTGCCCCCATGTCTCCCAGTGTCCCCAAGTGTCTCAGGGCCCCCATGTCTCCCAGTGTCCCAAAGTGTCTCAGTGTCCTCGGATCTCTCAGTGTCCCCATGTCTCACTGTGTCCCCTAGTATCCTACTGACACTGGACATACTGAGACATAGGGACACTGGGAGAAATGGGGACACAGACACAGGGAGACTAGGGAATTGGGTGACATGGGGACACTGACACTGTAATACATAGGGACACTGATGCCAGACTGGCCTTCCAATTCTTTGGTGGACAGACATGCTCCCTTTTTGGGCATGTTCGCCCCTTTTGGCTGTTCTGGTCACGTGATTCGTGTCAGTGGCCCACCCTTTTACCCCACCCATTGACTTCCTGCTTCACTGGACACTGCTGTTAGGGGGGTATGGATTTACTTGAGAGATGAAAGCATAAATTAGATAAAGAGATTAGCATAGAGTATGTGTTTTCTTATAGCTGCATCCTTTTAGTTTCCCTGCAACACCAACTCCATTAGATACATGATGCTTGAGAGGTATGACTGTTTTAGTGTTTTTGGTCGATAACATTCTGTAATTAGGCCCCATCATATTTGTCAGCACCAGGCCCACTGGTCTCTTAATCTGGCCCTGGGTGGGTGGATGACAGCGAGACCCCAGCCAAGCTGTAACGCTGGAAGTGGGGACTACATTGCTGATGGTATCTGGTGGAGTGCTTGGAGTACTCGGTGAGCACTAGGAAGCATCGATTGGCAGAGGCACCCAGTCGGGGTGCCAGGCGGTCCGCACACTCTGTAATGGATACTTTCCCCAGAATTCAGTTAAAGACCTGAGATTCTTGAAGGTCAAATGAGAATTGTACTTGGGAGGACCAAGAAGTTTTGTGGCTTGCACAGTTGTTATGAATTGTCTTAACAAGCTAAGTTTGGGTTTCATTGAGGAGGGCAGAAGCAGTATGCTACGGATTGCAAAATATCTCTAAATGGGTTAATTCTAGTACGAGCATAGGAGGAGTTACACAAGTTATAATATATCTACCAGGTCTTTACAACATTCATTGACCCCATTCAATGGATGTTTCCTTTGATCCACTTATTAAATTCAGCCTCCTTTTCTGGTTCTTATTTGTCTGCAGAGCCTTTGATGTAGTAATTGAAGAAGGGGTAGTACAAAAGAAGGGATTTCCTGCATTTAGTACAAGAGACCAGTCACCAGAGAGAGGTGAGAGGGCAGAGAAAGTGTAACAATGTAACATTTCCCGACACCTTCTCTACACGTAGACCTGAGTCCCCAGAGCCATGTGGTAATGTGTGCCGCTGAGAACCATACGCTACATTTAATTTCCTTTTTCTACAAACGCCTTGGAATTGGAGGCATCAGAGATGTAAAGTAAAAGAAAACAAAATAACTTTACTCCCCCCCCCGGGAAAAATTCTATATACTGCGCTGAGTTTCTTTGGCAGACACAGCAGACATCAGATCAGACGTGGAAATGAAATTCAACTCCAGCAAAGAGGTGAAATTATGGTGACATTTATATATCCAACCAAGTGTCCCCTTAAGTAATGTTCATGTTTACTGCATCTGTTCTTTTATGAAAGGTGACATGTAAAGTCTTACCAACAATTTTATTAAACAAGGTTTTCAGTAATCCTCTTTAATGCCATATGTTGCTGCTTATACAATAATTTACCATTATTTAACCAGGAAGGCTCCATTTAGTTTTCGCCAGTTTCAATTAAATTGACTCTGTCATCTTCAAGGATCTGTGCATATTTTGCAAAGACCACCAAGGGTAATTACCTGCTTGACAAGTGTTATGCTAACGTGAGTTATACTTACCTGAAATTTTACATGTTGGGCAACGCCATCTTTCTTCAGCGTTTGGCTTTACATTTGCCAGGAACCTGCATACGGTACTCTCGCACCTGAGTGACACACATAGGTCAATGGTGGACTTCACAAGATGGCTTGATCTTCCATAGTTCAACCCACGTGATCGTGAGCAGATGTCTAATTTCCACAGCAATCACTAGAGAAGGTTGTGGGAATTGACAAAAAGTTAACATAAAAAACTCCATCTTTTTTCAAGTGTTATTTCAACTTCAGGCTTGTCCATAAGACAGACCCGTATAATATCCTTTGATTATATTGGAATTTCAATTTCAAAATCCAACAAATTAAATATGAGTATTTATAAGATTATACCTTTGTGAAACAACAATTCTACTGTGGTGACAGAACCATTTTAATTCCAGCTGTGTTGATGATGTTATCACCCAAACAACTGGATAGTACTTAATGTTTCAATTTAATTGACTTTGCAGATTAAATAGATACGTGAAATTCTGGATTTGGGATCATGTGTGAGGTCAATGCGATAACCACAACAACTCAAATAAAATGTGCACCTTATTACCTTTCCTAATCCTGCAAGAGGGCCCATAAAACCTCTTCCCCTATAGCAGCCTTTTTGTCTACCTGGTAAAGGGTCGTGAGGCACAACCTTCTGGACCACTCCAAAGTTGTGTAGCCTCAATCAAGAACAGGTGTTCCTCACCATCATGATCTACAAAACCAAAACAGGAAGCCATGCAAAGTATAGAGTACTGCATAATGCAGAGTGCATTTTTCAGTAAACATCCAGAATAAATATTTTTGAGTAATGCTACTAAGTTACTACTATTCACTTTTCAATAAAGCAAAATGCATGGTGCAAACTGAGCAAGAGTTACCCTATTCTATTATCCTAGTTACATTATTCTTTGTGTGGGTTTCATTCTTGAATCTTTGCTACCATTACTAGTATCTTTCCTGCACTTATGCTGCCTGCCTTTAACCTACTCCTGAGTCCTGTTTTATCTTCTGTCAGTCCACTACCTAGCACCTTTCCTGGCCTGTATTATCAGTCCCATTGCATTCTCCTGCGTAGTCTGCAGTTCTCATCGTAGAACCTGTAGCTACCTTGTGCATTATCACAAATCAAGGGTCCAAACAAATAAAGGGAGTATTTTAGAGAGTATAATGATTAGAAATAATATCATTTTGATGATCACTGAAGCTTGTGTTTGATCAAGGTACTTTACGTATCTACTTTCACCCCTTACACAGCCTCAGATAGCTTAGGATACACATAATGCATTTGTCAAATATTCTGTTTGTTAGCTCATCCTCCTGCAGGGTCACACTTCAGGATCTCAGCACCAGTTGTCAGGAATGACTTTTTAAATAATTCGAAATAGGTCACTGTGCATGATGGATGTGCCCTAAGAATGCGTGTTGCATCATCGTTCTTTTAAATGCTGTTTCTGGGACATCTCAAAATCAGGAGCTCACACAGTACAGGCTGTCAATATCAGGTCATTTTATGTACCCCCTGCTGTGTATTATCCTTTCATCCTAAGTATTTAAACAGATTTTTAACATACTTTGAGCTTTTTAAGTTGTTGAGACATTTTGGGGATTTATGCTGCCTGCACCAGAAGGTAGATCCTGTGCAGATAATTGAATACCAACAGTCTTCCCTGGGGAATATGAGCTGGTATTCATTTTGGTGGAACTCTACATTTTATTAGAAACTACAGAATCATGTTGTTTGCATGAAATGTTCAGGCAATGTATACATTTCCACCATTCGACTGTTTGTATGGTTATTCTCTAAACTCCGAATGGCGTTTACCGAACGGGGTAAAAACAAACTGTTGCAAGGCCATTTGGAATGCAAAAGCCCGGATTTTGCAGAGAAGGCTCCGAATGAGCCTGCATATGGTCCGGATATCAGCTCGATGTCTAAAATCTGGACCTGGATTTAATCAAAACTAGTTTCCTACGGGCAGCGCTAGCTGGCAGACGGCAAATAGTTAAAAAGCCCTTGGTGGCGCAAGGGTCAATTATCTAACTGCTGGCCAGCATTTGCAAACCAGCCATGACATTGAAATGTATAAAAATGTTTCAAAGTTTATATGGGTCAATATGACCCTAATATTAGTATAAGGGAGTTTATAAAACTCCCTTGTGACCCCATCTGCCATGCTGTGGGTGTGTGCATATCTACTAAATAGTGAGCAGCCAGTGGCCTCTCATTGTAATAAAAATCTAATGGCTGGGCAGTCATTGCTGCCGAGTTGTACAAAGAACAGTTTGCACAGGGAATAGGGCTTTACACTGACCTGCCTCCCTTACCCTAATAATAGGGAGTACAAAACAATAGGAATGGCTAGCACTCCACTAGAAATATCCTAATCAAAGTGAGGGGGGTAGTGGGGGGGGGGAGGGGGGGCAATAACATTGATACCTGTAAAATAAAATAATTATAATTGCCATCAGAAGTCTACTTTATTTTAAATCTTATTTTTCATTCAACCCCCAAGCAAATAGCCAAATTAAAAGTCATAATAATGCAACAAAATACTGATGAGAAAAAAGGCAAAAAAAAGCTTGATGCAACAAAAAGATCAATCTTCACCCTTTGAGGACTTCTCACAAAATGAGCTTTAAGATGGGAGAAACCTTTAAAAACATGTTCCCATGCTTTGAATTATCATTAGAGCACTTCTCTTGAGTCTTGCCATGGAAATATTCTCAATTTGCATGACAGTATGTCCCCCAGATTGTTTTTAATTTAATAGTCCCCAAATAAATAAAAAAATCATTAAATGGAAAAAAAGTCTGCATCACAAAACTTGAAAAAAGCAGTAAAAACCCTTCATGATGCTTAAAAAATAGATCCATCTTCACCTATCAAGGGCTCTGCGGGACAATTAAAATTACATCATAAATGCATTCCATTTGTGAAAGAAGACACCACAGGGTATGTCATATGGTATATTTTGAGCCAATTTCATTCAACGTTTATAGTAATGTTTTATTTTTGTACATGGACATTGCAATATAGAAGTTTATTTTGTAAACTGTATGTGTGCCACTGTTAAAAAAAATCACTAAATTGTGCTCAGGTATATAACAAACCCTTGTCAATTGGAGGGGGGCGGGGGGTTTAGTATTTAATTGTCATGATCTCTGTCGAGTAGTCTCAGTCGGTATCTGTTCAAGAGAGGTCGGTTATACTTTGGTGCTTAACCTGTGAGGTCCAGTAAGCCCGCAGGCAGTAGTAGAGGTAATCTGAATTGGATTGATTGATAATAGCTTGGTTCCCTCAGGTTGAGGGTCAGTATGCATCTTACATAAGACAGTAACCCTATGTCAGTGTTAAGGCTGCATAGGTAGGCTGGTATATTCTTGGCTCTATGTCTAACGTTATGCTCTGATAAACCTCCAAAATCTTGTATTGCCAGGGGGCATGTCAAGCCTATTCTAGCAGGGTGGTGGTGGTGGTGGGGGGGGGGGGGGGGGAGGGGGGGGGGGGTAGTTCCCTTACATTTTAGTAGAGTTTTAAAAAGGGTGTGGATGGCATCTAGTATGTATTGGCACAGGTCGGGAAATCTTAACTATGGTTTGTCAGCGTAAAATGAAACAAAATCAACTTCGAACCGCATATGTAAGCTCAATGAATAAGGTAATTGGTATTGGGTTGAGTCTTGCGGTGTGAGGCAGTGAATGCCCACAGAGGGGAGCTCCAAGTATCTAATGGGTTTCTGGTTTGAGCAGGGAATAATCCTTTTTTACACTGCCTTGCTGTATATGGAGATTTAAATCCTCGTTGAAAGTGTTGAATGCCATGTCACTCTGCATGCATTTCACCTGTCAATCTGGGGCCACTTAAAATGTCCAACAAACACAAAGAATATAAGAACAAACAAAATCTTAGCAAAACTCAGTAGCTTGCCCTTCGGTAAATCCACGCTCAGTTCTCAACAAAGGTTTTGCTCACTTATGTTATTAGACACATCAGGCTAATCCCCCCCATAAGGGAGCCCAGGACCGAAATGCCAGCAAATGCTCTCTGCAGGAGAGATACTGCAACCCCGGATGATTGGGTCAGCCTTCTTTGGGCCTCGTCAGCCAGGTTTAGCCGATACTCCTCTAGGCACAGTGAGCATGGGGTCCACGTCTGGAGTACCCTCTTAGTTTGGGCAGAGCCAAGATAGTGCAACAAAAACAAAGAATATGAGACAAATAAAAATGTCCCCAGCTGACAGTGGGAAGACCCAGTTATTTACTGACACCTGGGTTTCCTGGTGTGAGCAGGGAATTAACACTGCTCACACCAAGATATAGACACTTAAATGGCTATTTAAGGAACTACATGCTGTGCTGTCTTACTACATGTCGCTCGCAGCTTCTTGCGATCATGGAAGTGATGTCTCTTTTGCTTTCCCCACTCCTCCTTAGCACGTCATTCTGACTTCATTTATACAATAAAAAAGAAAATCTAGCGAACTCCCTTAATCACTAAACAGCAACTTCGGTGCTGCCAGATTTTGTTAGTTTTTTAAAAACACCTAATCTAGGCAAAACATAATGAGGGTTTAGTTACATTGTATGAACATACATTGCATAAGCCTGCCACAACGTCAATGTACCCCATCTTTGGTAGGTCCTACTCTGACAGCCTAATGTCTGCTTCATGAGCTACTTACTTGGGGGAAAAATCCATCTAGAGTTCTCTGCAGTACAAGGCTAAATAGGGCCCTGGGATGAGGCACCAGTGACAGGGAGGGGTGCAAAACCAAGGAGTTGGCTAGACTCCCAAATATATACCGTATATACTCGAATATAAGCCGACCCGAATATAAGTCGAGACTCCTAATTTTACCCCCCAAAACTGGGAAAACGTATTGACTCGAGTATAAGACTAGGGTGGGAAATGCAGCAGCTACTGGTAAATTTCTAAATAAAATTATATCCCCCCAAAATTATAGTAATTGAATATTTATTTACAGTGTGTATATATAATGAATGCAGTGTGTGTGTGTGTATATAATGCAGTGTGTGTGTGTGTGTGTATGTGTATGAATGCAGTGTGTGTGTATGAATGCAGTGAGTGTGTGTATGAATGCAGTGTGTGTGTGTGTATTAGTGCAGTGTGTGTGTATGAATGCAGTGTGTGTGTGTGTGTATGAATGCAGTGTGTGTGTGTATGAATGCAGTGTGTGTGTGTGTATGAATGCAGTGTGTGTGTGTATGAATGCAGTATGTGTAGTGTGTGTGTGTATATAATGCAGTGTGTGTGTATGAATGCAGTGTGTTTGTGTGTCTGATGCAGAGCCCTGCTGAGGGGTGGGCATCTTTCTTATTTTTTTAAATTATTATTATTTTAATATTCATTTTATATATATATATATATATATATATATATATATTACATTTTATTTTTATATTATTATTATTTTTTTAATATTATAAATGTATTATTTTTATTTTATTAAAATTTTTATTTACATTTTATTCGTCCCCCCTCCCTGCTTGTTAGCTGGCCAGGGAGGGGGGCTCTCATTCCCTGGTGCTCCAGTGGATGGGCTTGTAGGAGGGGGGCTGGCAGAGAGTTGTAACTTACCTTCACAGCAGCTCCTGTCAGCTCCCTTCTCTCACCTCCGGTCTGCTCCCTCTGTAAGTCTCGCGGCTGCGCGGAGCGTTGCCATGGTAACCCGTGGCAACGCACTGACCCCGCGGCTCTTGCGAGAGTTGCAGAGGGAGCTGACCGGAGGTGAGAGAAGGGAGCTGACAGGAGCTGCTGTGAAGGTAAGTTACAGCTCGCTGCCAGCCCCCAACAGGACCGCCGGGCTTGTAATGAGCCCGGCGGTCCTGTCTGTATTATGGCAATGTAAGTTGCCATAATACAGACACTCACTCGAGTATAAGACGAGTGGGGGGTTTTCAGCACAAAAAATGTGCTGAAAAACTCGTCTTATACTCGAGTATATACGGTATATATGCTGGGAGCCAATTTATACAATAAAATAGAAAATCCAGCACACTCCCTTATCCACTAAATAGCAACTTCGGTGCTGACAGATTTTGTTAGTTTTTTTAAAAAACACCTAATCTAGGCCTAATATAGGCGCCAGGTTGCCATGGCGAGTAGAAATTTGCCCTGGTGTCTGGGATTTGTCAGCCTTTTACCTAAAGTGGCCAGCTGGGCAAACAATGGAGCCGGCTCAGGAAGCTGTGTAGCCGGCCACCCACGGGAGCATAGAGGCGGCCAGCTCAGGGAGCTTTGTAGTTGGCTGCCTGCCTGCCTGCAGGAGGTATGGAGGCGGCAGGCTCGGGCAGCGTGCGAGGGAGCAATCTTCCTGCAGATCCTCTCTGCTTCCTCGCGCTGTGTAATGATGACGAGAGCCAGAATATGATGTAATTCCAGCCCCGGCATCACTGCAGACAGATCACTGGTCCCTCGCACCCAGAAATATCAGCCCAACTGGACCCCAGGAAAAGTCCACTCAGCCCCCCCAAAGGTAGGGAGGCTGGGTGGATTAGAATTAAAAATATAAATGTGTGTATGTCTGTGTGTATGTATGTCTGTGTGTATGTCTATGTGTGTCTCTGTCAATGAGTCTGTGTATGTCTGTCAGTGTGTGTGTATGTCTGTGTGTGTCTTTGTCAATGAGTGTGTGTGTGTATGTCTGTATGTCTGTCAGTCAGTGTGTGCATGTGTATGTCAGGTCTATCCTAGACTTAAGATAAAGTCAGGGGCTAATTAAAAGTATTTCGAAATATTGGGCAGACTAGATGGGCCGAATGGTTCTTATCTGCCGTCACATTCTATGTTTCTATGTTTCTATGTCTGTCAGAGACTTTGTGTCGATTTAGGTACCTGCCCCCATCCGATCACATGATTGGTGTTTTTACTTACCTTTTTTCCCCATGCCATGCTGGTTTCGCTGTTGCTTGTCCTGCATCCATAGCTGAGATCTAAATGAAGATCATTAAGGCAGTGTTTACATTGAAAAGGCTACAGGGACAGGCTATAGGCACCAGAACAACTACATAAATCTGTAGTGGTTCTGGTGACTATAGTGTCCCTTAAAAAAAACTGGCTCCTAACTTTTTTAGCTGGCTCCTATATTTCAAAGAAACTTGTCAAGCCCTGAGTTACATTATATGATCATACATTGCATAAGCCTGCCACAACATCAATGTACCCCATCTTTGTCAGGTCCTATTCTAACAGCCTAATGTCTGCTTCATGAGCTACTTACTGGGGGGGGGGGGGGGAGTTGGCTAGACTCCCATATATATATATATATTGTTATTGACACTAAAGAAAGTCCCGAGCGGGGACTGAAACGGTCTTTTTTTAAACGTTATCCAATAAAATATTTGCATTTTAAAAGACCGGTGAGCAGCCATTCTATATCGGATGTTATATATATAGAAGCCAGGGAACTCCTTGGTTTTGCACCCCTCCCTGTCACAGGTGCCTCATCCCAGGGCCCTATTTAGCCTTGTACTGCAGAGAACTCTAGATGGAATTTTTTCCCCCCAGGTAAGTAGCTCATGAAGCAGACATTAGGCTGTTAGACTAAGACCTGCGAAAGATGGGGTACATTGACGTTGTGGCAGGCTTATGCATTGTATGATGTTTATCTGTGTGTAAGGGAAGCATGGTGTGTTTCTGTGTGTGTAGGGATGCATTGTGTGTTTCTGTGTATGTATAGGGAAGCATTGTGTGTGTAGTGTGAAAGAGAGTTTGTGGGGTAGGATAGGCGCTAAGTCCTACCAGCCCCTTTGTGCTTCTGTTTCTCCCCTTCCTCAGCCTCTCTCCCCTCTTGTCCCTTACTGCTCTCCCCTCCTGTCCCTTAGAGTTCTCCCCTGCCCCACTGTCCCTTAGTGATCTCCCCACCCCCTTTCCCGTATAGTGCTCTCCCCTCCCGTCCCTTAGAGCTCTCCCCTCCTGTCTCCTAGTGCTCTCTCCTACCCTTTCCCCCATCCCTTGGTGCTTCCCCCATCCCTTAGAGCTCTCTACTACTCCCCTACCCCATAGAGCTCTCCCCTGCCCCTTAGTGGTCTCTCCCCTTCTCGGCTGTCCCTTAGTTGTCTCTCCTCTCCCCCACCCCATTAGTGGTCTCTCCTCTCCACCCCCTTCAGTGGTCTCTACTCTCCTACCCTGCCTCCCTAAGTGTACTCTGCTCTTCTCCCCCCATTTCCATTAGTGACCCCTCCCCCTTAGTGGTCTCTCCTCACCCGCCCTTCCCTCCCTTAGTGGTCTCTCCTCACCCCCACCTCCCTCCCTTAGTGGTCTCTCCTCTCCACCCCCAACCTCCCATAGAGGTCTCTCCTCCACCCTCCGCCTCCCCGCTTCCCCCCCCCCAGTGGTCTTTCATCCCATTCTCCTCCCCCCCCCCCCCCCCTGTGTAGCGTGGTCGAACTTCAGTCCAGTCCACGGTACAGGAGTTTCTGTTTCCTGTACCCATCCCGACTGACAGGAAGTGCTCACTCAGTGTCTAAGTGCCTAAGTCGCCTATAGGAAGTTCCGGCCCTGTATATTTGGGAGTCTAGCCAACTCCTAGGTTTTGCACCCCTCCCTGTCACAGGTGCCTCATCCCAGGGCCCTATTTAGCCTTGTACTGCAGAGAACTCTAGATGGATTTTTTTCCCCATCTAGACATTAGGCTATTAGCGTAGGATCTGCTGTAATGAGGTACATTGCCATTGTGGCAGGCTTATGCAATGTATGATCATATAATGTAACTAAACCCCCATTATTTTTGCCTAGATTATGTGTTTTTAAAAAACTAACAAAATCTGTCAGCAACAAATTTGCTATTTAGTGGATAAGGGAGTGTGCTGGATTTTCTTTTTTATTGTATTAATTAGCTCCCAGCGGCACCCTATGTATGCACGTTCAGGTGAGTGCAGACAGCCCCCTGGTTTCTGACTTCCCCGGGCATACCTATCCAGCTTCTAACTATCCTGGAGATCAAGTGGGACCAGTGATCCAGCTAGGAGAGGGACATCCTTCCATAAAAAGTCCCAAGGCGCTTCGAGTGAGAGCCACACATACTTGGCTCCACGTTTGTGAGTACCACATCTGCATATTTTATACTGTTCAGTGATATTAACTGTATTACACTATTGTGTGTGCTATATATCTTACAGATTCTCCAGAAGTGTGATTTTCCACCTATTGTATGTATTAAATCTGGACATGTCATGCATTCTGTTTTCTTCCCAGATGTTCACAGGGTCTGGGCTGAGGTTATCGCCCGTTTCTTTTAACAGTGCGCTCACCAATGTGAGTGCCCTGGTGCGCTGCTGTCGGAAAATTGAACAAGAGGGGCTTCTAGGTTTGTCTTGGTGGATTCCAGTTCACCTTAGGGTTCTGAGCGGGACAGGCCTAGTTATCTCAAGGGGATTGGGTGTGCTTGCTGGAGGTCGGACCAGGCCTCTGTTAATCTCGCGCTGCAAGAGGTGGTGGAACAGGCCATGGATGGTTTTGGTGGGGTCCCCCGCTGATTTTAGGCGTAATGTCCTTGCCAATTGAGTTTGAGGGGGTTATGTTTAAGTATATGGAATGACATGAACAAGTTTTTAAGGTCTCAACCTCCCCTGCTTTAAATGGTTAACCTTAGGTTATCTGGGATGTCGTGCCCATCGAGCGAGGATAAGGTCGGCTGATGGCAGGCACTGGAAGGAAATGATTTTTATGACGAGGGGGGAGGTGAGAGGAAGTGGTACATAGGCGCATGGTCAGTTTATTGGCAAGGACGGTTGTGTTTACTGTATGACACTAGTTTAGGGCCGGACTGGGAATTAAAAGCAGCCCTGGAAAAAAATTATTTACCAGCCCCATAATGCGTCGCGCCAGCATAGTGTGCAAATACAGCGTTAGAAAAGATCATTTAAGATTAAAAATGATTACTCCAACGTGAAAAAAGCACATATAGGCTTAAAAAAAAAACAAGAGTGCAGATTTATTTTAAGCAGACGTGTCCAACTACCTTGACATATTAAGAAAAGCTTGGTAATGGAACTGAAATGGTGAATGTATGTAGGGCACAACTGTAAAAAATGACGATATCTTGTTTATTTTGAAGTCCTGTGGGTGCGCTCCTCACTTTAAATATTGTTTTGTGCTGGAGTATGCACCTAGCAACAAGACTGGGCCAATATCTGCTCATTACATATGTTACATATCAATTACATTTCTCTGTGTATTACGTATATATATTATATATATATATATATATATGTACATTATGTACAGTCCTCTCTTCCTCCCTCCCCTGCCGACTGCCTGCATGGTGCCTCCAGAACAGGGAGGGAGATCTCTGATCTCCCCTCCGGTCCGTGAAGGCACATGGTGCTTGGACAGTGCCAGCCTTGCATTGGCCAGCAGGGTAGAGCATCTGGGGGGAAAGGGCAATTGCCCGTTGCCCCCCCCTGGATCCACCAGTCATATTATCTCTGCTCCTCTGTGTCCACATCACCCCTCTCCTTCCCAGTCACTCTCTTCCCCCTCTGTCTCTTTCTCCCCCTCCCCTTGTGTATCTCTCTCTTCCCCTCTGTCTCTTTTTCCCTCTTTTCCCTGTCTCTCTCTCCCTCTCTACCATCTCTCTATCCCCCTCTTTCTCCCCTTGTGTCTCACTCTCCCTCCCCCTCTGTCTCTCTCTATTCTCCCACTGTCTCTTTCCTCCCTATCTCTGTTTTATTTCCCCCTCCCCTTGTGTCTCTATATTACTTCCCCTTGTGTCTCTATATTGCACCCCCTTGTGTCTCTATATTACCCCCCCCCCTTGTGTCTCTATATAACCCCCCCTGTGTCTCTATATTACCCCCTTGTGTCTCTATATTACCCCCCCTTGTGTCTCTATATTCCCCCCTTTGTGTCTCTATAATACCCCCCCTTTGTGTCTCTATAATACCCCTCCCCCCTTTGTGTCTCTATAATACCCCCCTTTGTGTCTCTATAATACTCCCCCCTTTGTGTCTCTATAATAACCTTCCCTTTTGTGTCTCTATAATAACCCCCCCTTTGTGTCTCTATAATAACCCCCCCTTTGTGTCTTTTTAACCCCCCCCATTTGTGTATCTATAATACCCCCCTTTGTGTCTCTATAATACCCCCTCCCCCCCTTTGTGTCTTTATAATACCCCCTCCCCCCCTTTGTGTCTCTATAATTCCCCCTCCCCCTTTGTGTCTCTATAACTCCCCCTCCCCCCTTTGTGTCTCTATAATAACCCCCCTTTGTGTCTCTATAATACCCCCCCTTTGTGTCTATATAGTAACCCCCCTTGTGTCTCTATAATACCCCCCCTTTGTGTCTCTATAATAACCTCCCCTTTGTGTCTCTATAATAACCCCCCCTTTGTGTCTCTATAACCCCCCTCCCTTTGTGTCTATATAATACCCCCCTTTGTGTCTCTATAATACCCCCTCCCCCCCTTTGTGTCTCTATAATTCCCCCTCCCCCCTTTGTGTCTCTATAATTCCCCCTCCCCCCCCCCATTTGTGTCTCTATAATTCCCCTCCATTTACCTGAGAGGAGTGAGTCAGAGGGGGCCGGCCGCTTTCCACGCTGGTGCTGCCGGGCCGGGTGGCAGCCTCGCTGGTCCGGCGGCACTTCTAATGCTGGGGACGGAGCGAGGAGGAGGGAGGAGCATGTCTCTGTACCATGCTCCCTCGCGGTTCCCACAATTCACAGCACAGGAACCGCGAGGGAGCATGGTACAGAGACATGCTCCTCCCTCCTCCTCGCTCCGTCCCCAGCATTAGAAGTGCCGCCGGACCGGCGAGGCTGCCACCCGGCCCGGCGGCACCAGCGTGGAAAGCGGCCGGCCCCCTCTGAGTGTGCCACCGGACCGGCCACCCGGTGGCACATACCTCTGCAGCCCCCAGGTGCCGCGGCCCACCGGGAAATTTCCCGGTATCCCGGTGGGCCAGTCCGGCCCTGCACTGGTTATATATATGTTAAGTTATGGTTATTTATGTTTTAATGTTTTGGTTACAGAAAAGAAGAGCACTTATTAAATAAATTATGGACGTGTCATACAGTATTCGTCATATGTTATAATAAAGGCTGTGGCCTGTTTCATCCATACTACGTTGTCTGTCATTATTTTGGAAGGGGGATGAATTGGGTTGGTTTATGTATTATGCTGATTCGCGATTCCCCACTACGTACATACATGTACACACTTGTGATATCAGTCCTTTGTAACCAATCAAAACCCAGTATAGGGTGTATATATATATATATATATATATACTTCCTGATTGTCCTTGTTTTGTTGCCCCGTTGTGGTTCTTGTTACACGAGAGTGCGTTTATACTGTGTATTGGATTTATCGTTCTCTGACCTCGGCTTGACCTCGGCTTGACCATTCATGCCCTCTGGTATTCTCATCTTGGTTTGACTATGAATTCTGTGTATCTGTTATACACATGACCATGACCTCATTTACTCTGTCTGCTTGCAGACATTTTATTTTTTTGTCTTAGACATTAGTACTGCCAAGTACGTGTTCCTTTAGTGTTTCCTTTAGATTTGCGTGTTAGGGTATCTCTATTCCTGACATGTGTGGACTTTCAGCACTGGATGCAGCTCATCTAAGGCCTGGAGCACTAAAATGGCCCCAGCTGAAAGAGGGGATCCCCAGGTATCGTTTGATACCCGGGACTCCCTGGTGTGAGGAGGTATTAAACCCTGCTTACACTACAATCTAGTTATAGGCAGTTCAATGTCTAGTTAAGAAGCCCCATACCGTGCTAACTAACAGCAGTGCATGCAGCTCATGCAATAGCCTGCAGACACTAAAAACAGTTGCAGTATCCATTTTATACCTGGGACTCTCTAGTGTGAGCAGATATTTAACCCTGCTCACACCGCATTGTAACAGTGGGGATTTAAATCTCCATTTAAATGCTTGTTTGTAGTGCAAACAGAGCACCGGTTAGTCTGATGCCACTCATGCTGGCCTCACCTGACAGAGGGGAGTCCCAGAAATCAAATGATACCTGGGGTTACCAGGTGCAAACAAGGAATAAGTCCCTGCTGGCAAAATACTGCTAAAATAAATAAAATAAAAAACATTAACTCCTTAAGGACCCATGATGGAATATTTCCATCATGGGTCCTTAAGGAGTTAATGTTTTTTTATTTGGCATTTCTGTAAGAAAAAAGAAGACATCTGATGGTAAGTATAATTTTTCAAAGTTAGTTATTGGGCCCTCCTTCACTATTATTAAGGTGAGGAAGGTAGATAGGTAGGTGAGCAGGTAGCAGAGTTTCCTTCCACTTTTATTATTTAATAAACTAATTAGAAGTCAGGAGCTTCTGGCGCCCTCCTTGCAGGGCCGTTGCAAGGATTTTTAGCTACACAGGCGAAGATGCAGAAACAGTCATACAGGTACACTGTCATACTAACACAGAAATAATCATACAGAGACATACAGACACACAGACATACAAACACAGTCATACAGAGACATACATGCATACAGTGACATACATACAGAGACATACTGACATATAGAGACATACAGACATAAATAGACATACATACATATACAGGCATACAGAGACGTACATGCTTATAGACATACATGCATACAGACACATACATACAGGGCCGGATTAACATAGGGGCTGATGGAGCTGCAGCTACAAGCCCAGGCCCATGGAATAGTCCCATTAAAAAAAAATTACTTTTTTTTTTTTACACACTACTCTTAGGCTTGCCACCTGACTGGTATTTTAAGGTACAGTCGGTATTTGAGGCTGCCTGGCCGTGACGGTATTGCAGTAATACCGGCAATACAAACGCAAATATGTTTCTCAGTATAAACAGAGATTACTCTGCAATACCAGCACCGGCCAGTTGGCGTCACTGTGTATGGACAGAGGCAGGGATAGGATGTTACAGCATCTCACTACCTCTCTCTACTCACTGATCCATGGGGGAGCAGCTACACAGCACAGAGAGTCCAGACAGCAGCTCCCAGCCTGCAGAGGCAGACTACAGCTCAGGCATGTGAAGCATGGAGACATGTAACCGTGTGTGCCTGGGACTGTGTGCATGTGGCTCACCTGCACACCTGCATTCACACATGTGCTTACATACATATTTTTATCTGAATGAAATACTCATCACACTCGGCCAATAAACCCCACACAAATATTGCACACATATACACACCCAACACATACCATACTTATCACACACAGCCATCACATCTGTCACACACATTACAGAATCTTATCGACCAAAAACACTAAAACAGTCATACCTCTGAAGCATCATGTATCTAATGGAGTTGGTGTTGGAGGGAAGCTAAAAGGATGCAGCTATAAGAAAACACATACTCTATGCTAATCTCTTTATATAATGTATGCTTTCATCTCTCAAGTAAATCCATAGCCCCTAACAGCAGTGTCCAGTGAAGCAGGAAGTCAATGGGTGGGGTAAAAGGGTGGGCCACTGACGCGAATCACGGTGACCAGACCAGCCAAAAGGGGCGAACATGCCCAAAAAGGGAGAATGTCTGTCCACCAAAGAATTGGAAGGCCAGTCTGGCATCAATGTCCCTATGTATCACAGTGTCAGTGTCCCCATGTCACCCAGTTCCCTAGTCTCCCAGTGTCTGTGTCCCCATTTCTCCCAGTGTCCCTACGTCTCAGTATGTCCAGTGTCAGTAGGATACTAGGGGACACTCAGAGACAAGGGGACACAGTGAGACATGGGGACACTGAGAGATCCGACGACACTGAGACACTTTGGGACACTGGGAGACATGGGGGCACTTGTTAATACAGACATGGGGACACTGGGAGACATTGAGACATTGGAAGACATGGGGACACTGGGAGAAATGGTGTCACAGACACTAGGGACACAGAGACATGGGGACACAGACACTGGGAGACATGGGGATACATGCATTTGGGGAAACTAGGACACTGATAGACATGGGAACACAGACACTGGAAGACTAGGGGACACTGGGAGACATGGGGACACAGACACTAGGAACACTGGCTGGGAGGCATGGGGACACAGACACTTGGGGACACTGGGAGACATGGGGGAACTTATGGACATATACATGGGAACACTGGGAGACATATGGACACATACATTTGGGGACACAGAGACATGGTGACACTGAGACACTAGGGACACTGGCTGGAAGACATAGGGACACTGAGAGACATGGGGACACAGCCACTGGCTGAGAGACATGTGGACACTGGGAGACTTGGGGACACAGACATTTGGAGATAATGGAAGCAATGGGGACACTGAGACACTAGGGACACTGGCTGGGAGACATGGGGACACTGGGAGACATGGAGACACTGTGTCCCTAGTGTCTCCATGTCCCAATGTGTCTCCCTATGTCTCACAGCGTCCCCATGTGTCTCAGCGTCCCCATGTCTCACAGTGTCGCTTAGTATCTCAGTGTCCCCATGTTTCCCAGTGTCCCCAAGTGTCTCAGTGTCCCCACCTCTCCCAGTGTCCCCTAATGTCTCAGTGTCCCCATGTGGCCCTTAGTGTCTCAGTGGCCCCATGTCTCACAGTGTCCCAAGTGTCTCAGTGTCCCCATGTCTCCATGCTGCCTTTCCCCCTATCCTTCACATGCCTGAGCTGTAGTCTGCCTCTGCAGGCTGGGAGCTCCTTTCTGGACTCTCTGTGTTGTGTAGCTGCTCCCCCATGGATTAGTGAGTAGAGAGAGGCAGTAAGATGCTATCCCTGCCTCTGTCCATACACAGTGACGCCAACTGGCCGGTGCTGGTATTGCAGAGACTGTGCCTTAAAATACCAGTCAGGTGGCATGGCAAACCTAAGAGTACAATTTTTTTTTAAAATGGGCCTACTCCATGGGCCTGGGCCTGGAGCTGCAGCTCCATCAGCCCCCTATGTTAATCCGGCCCTGGTTGCCGCGGGTTACCACGGGAAAGCTCTGACACAGTAAGTGCCTGAACTCGCAAGACATTTACTCTATGGCCTGCTCCCGGTGGAGGTGCTGACCAGCATCCCAGCACACTGGACCACCAGAGATCAGCATGCCCCCCACCCTGCAATGTAACAACAGGGAAGGTGGATAAATATTTGTTTTTAAATAATTATTCATTTAATAAACCCGTATACACACACTATACATGGATGTAGGCTTATGATGGGGAGGGGGGGACGCTGTGAAGATTTTTTGCACAGGGTTCCTGAAGGCCTAAAGCCAACCCTGCCCACACACTAAGGGGGCCCATCCGGTGGCCCATGCATTTAGGGCCACCCAGTGGGCATTTCTCAGAAGGAGACCGGTCGGTCGCTGTGGCTCTTTAACAGCGTGGCTGGCCCCCCGTGTTTTAAGGCAGCCGGCCTGGAGGAAGATACTGCCGTAAGTCACTTCCTCCCAGAGAGATTCAAGCCGCATGGGAGAAGGAGGCCATCAGAAGAGGGCTGGGGTGCCAGAGCCTCTCACTTCCAACTACCTTAGCCTACCACTGGACCCCAGGGAAGCCACCCTCCTGAACCCATAATGTAGAAAATTGGAGGGAAGCTTTAAAAATGTAAAGTTTGCTTGTGTGTCAGTATGTCTGTGTGTATGTGTGTGTCAGAATGTCTGTCAGTGTGTCTGTGTGTGTGCCAGTATGTCAGTGCATCTGTGTGTGTCAGTGTGTCTGTGTATCTGTCAGTGCATCTGTGTGTGTCAGTATGTCTGTGTATGTGTCAGTGTATCTGTGTGTGTTTGCATGTGTCAGTATGTCTTCAAGTGTGTCTGTGTGTGTGCCAATAAGTCAATGTATCTCTGTGTGTGTGCCAGTATATCTACTGGCAATTCCAAGACACTACAACAGAGCAATGCATTCAAGTACACAAGGATTTTATAGAGCTAGCACTGTCAGTTTATTATTTTGGGTCATTGTTGACCAGAAAGAACGTACAAGTGCGTCCATGCCAGACTGAGACCAATGAGTCTGCATCACAATAATGTACTGCGTCATTTTCAGAATGTTGGACAGAATGTGGAATCAGGTGGAGAAACAATGTTGAACTGACACTAAAACACTATCTTGCACATATCACCTCCCAAAAAAAAGATTAAAAGGCATGTGGTGATGTTCGGTTGAAAATCTAGTGGCACAGAGATCCCAATGGATGATACACTGCATTGCAAGAACATCATAATACTCTAGTATTGTTCTCTGTATGTAGGTATGCCAGAGGATGTTTTCTCACCCCTAGAGGCCATACAAAATGCTGCAGCACACTTAATCATAGGTAAATGGAACTACAACCATGTCTTGGGTAAGCTTAGGCAATTACACTAGCTCCCTACTGTCAGGTTAACTATATGTATCAATCAGGAGCATGTCATAGGCTGGCATCTCATTGCAGGGTTATGAGGACACTCCTAACTTTCAGCTTGTCCCTAGTGATTCACGCCAGCCGCGATAAACCTGCCTCCTTTTATGACGCAGCTAATAAGCGCCGACGTCATGGCGCTAAGAACGTCATGGCCCGCCAAGGTGTTCGAATGAGAACATTTTGGGGGCGTGGTTACCTACTTAAGTGAACTCGGTATTTAAAGAGAAACCAGGGAGAGACTAATTGCCCTGCTGTAGTTCTTGTTTGACCCAAGAGCGCATATTCAGTATTCCGTATTGGTATTCTTGTATTCTGACTTTGGCTTCGTTTGACTATTCCTCCTTCTGTTTACCTTTGACCTTGGCTATTGCATTATTGTTGATTCTGATTTCTGGTACCCCTGACCTCAGCTTGCTATTTAACTATTCTTAGTGTGTGTAATGTTAGTCCGGCCATCCTAATGTCCGGTATACATTACTAGTATTTGCATTCTGTGTGTAGGATCCCCGAACGTTCCTGACACCTATTAAACAATGTACAACTTACACTCCTCACCATGGTGCACAGAGAACTTTACCTCATCAGACCAGACTGATCACTCTATCCAAAACCTCAAAATAAAAATAATTAAATGGAATGTAAAAGATCTGCAAGATTTGAAAGCATTTAGATGAAAATTATCACATATTTGAACACCATAAATAAAAGACTTCATGTAGATTCTGGCATTCTGACACTCCACCAAAAGTTATTAAAGGGACACTATAGTCACCAGAACAACTTTATCGTAATGACGCGGTTTTGCTGTATAGATCATGCCCCTGCAGTCTCACTGCTCAATTCTTGTCCATTTAGGAGTAAAAAAAAGTTAAAACCCTAGACACCCCTCCCTGCATGTGAGTTGCACAGCCTTCCTAAACACTTCCTGTAAAGAGTCAGCTAATGTTTATACTTCCTTTACTTTAAATTCTGTTTAACTTATAATTTCTCATCTCCTGCTTTGATAATAGCTTGCTAGACCCAGCAGGAGCCTCTTGCATGTAATTAAAGTTCAATTTACAAATCAGGAGATAAAAAACATTTAAAGTTAGTTACACTGATTGAAATGAAACTATTTTATTTTCATTCAGGTTGTGTTAATCACAGTCAGGTGAGGTGTGGCTAGGGCTGCATAAACCGAAACAAAAGTGATTTAACTCCTAAATGGCAGTAAATTGAGCTGTAAAACTACAGAGGCATGATCTATACACCCAAACAGCTTCATTAAGCTAAAGTTGTTTTAGTGACTATAGTGTCCCTTAAACATAAATCTTACTGTCTAATGTGTTTTGTTGTTTTTTTCACTTCTTCCACTACACTAATATTTAAGCTATTTATATATACACATATTACAAGTTTTATATTGTTATGTCAACATCTTCTACTGTTTTATGTGCTTATTGTCTCTCCTGTATTTGTCTGTCCTTTATTTTCTTGTTCTGGCTATTCAGTCTAAATCTTACATTCTCAGGCCCATCTTCTGTTATTTACGATACCTCATTCAACTCGCCCCCAGCAACATCATTTGTTTTACGTGTTACACTCTCTCTTATTGATCAGTATTGCTTAATGAAGAAGCTTGTCTTTTAAATATTGTGTTAGTCTAATAAAAAAGGTATCATTACAACTACAATACTCTTGTTATTGTTACTTTTGGCATCTATATCTGTCTACATCTGGGGTATATTGGCAATGTGGCAAGCTTATGCAATACATAATCTTTTAATGTAATCAAATCCCCATTACGTCAGGTGTTTTTAATTTTTTTTTAAAAAATTGTGTGTTTTTTTAATGACATATTATGAAGTAGCTAGTTGGTGTTTAGTGAGTGAATACACTGGATCGTATGAGAATTATAGAAAACATAACAACAGAATCAGAGCATATCAGAACTCTGGAGTTGCTGTATCTCTCACAGAGAGAGAACTTGTCGGATTTCGGTTCTGGACTGCCCTTACTCGGGGGGATCAGTTGCACTAACTTGGCTTTCCTCAAGTTAAATAGGTACTCCAGACATGGACCCTGTGCTCACTGTGCCTAGAGGGGTATCCTATCCACTATGTTTTGCTCATGAGGCCCATGTAAGTCTGAAACGATCGTCCAAGGTTGCTGTATCTCTCGTGCTGAGAGAACTTGCTGGCATTTCGGTTCTGGACTGTCCTTATGGGTGGGATCAGTCTGATATGCTTTGGAACTGGTTCCCTCTGTAATGGCAGAGGTGAGCAAAAACTATTTTAAGACCTAAGAGGGGATTTACCGAAGGGCAAGCTACTGAGTTCCTCTAAGCTTTTGTCCGTTCTCAGAGTTCTTATATTCTTTCTTTTTGTTGTAGAAAACATAAGTCTACCTTAACCCTCTCGTACAAGGCATTAATACACTAATTTATTTAAACAGATCTATACAGTATTACAGATAATGAATAACTTGCATTTTCTTAATTTGTTTTACAGCTTATCACAGATTTTATTTTGACTAAAAAAATGAATCATCCTTTAGAGGATAGCAAATGCAATACAAGATTATTACAAATAAAACGTACATGCTGTCGCATCTTATTGCTTATTTAATTGGCTTCCACAGATGCATCTGGAGAAATCTGAGCAAGGAAATAAACTCTAAAAGCTAATGTACCAAATAATCTGATTATTAGGACATTTTATGGCTATTCAGATCATTCAATACTAAACACCTCTTTTCTCTTGCTTAAAAAATGCTCACAAATTAACTCACATAATGCACAGCGTACATTCCAGATTTCACTGTTAGTAAGCCCTTTTTATCTTAATAATTTTTATTGATAGACAAGGTCGATGATCAGATTATATTTTACTGAGAAGTGACAAAATGACAAGCAGTCTCTGTTGCAAACCTTGGTCCTTCTAAGCACAATGCTTACTTAGAAACATAGAATGTGACGGCAGATAAGAACCATTCGGCCCATCTAGTCTGCCTAATTTTCTAAATACTGTCATTAGTCCCTGGTCTTATCTTATAGTTAGGATAGCCTTATGCCTATCCCACGCATGCTTAAACTCCTTTACTGTGTTAACCTCTACCACTTCAACTGGAAGGCTATTCCATGCATCCACTACCCTCTCAGTAAAGTAATACTTCCTGATATTATTTTTAAACCTTTTCCCCTCTAATTTAAGACTATGTCCTCTTGTTGTGGTAGTTTTTCTTCTTTTAAATATAGTCTCCTCCTTTACTGTGTTGATTAAACTTGAGTATATACATTTTGGGACTATGTACATTTTCCTTTCAGTGCTAAAGAAGGACTTCACACTAAGAAGGACATCCCTGTTCACTTTTCTCAAGGTGTCTGTACATTAAAGTTCCATCATTGAAGTAGTGTAATCATGTAGCACTTACTACAGATAAAAGGTCCCAGTGTCCCAGCTAGAAAAGCTGTGTGGAGGAACAGTAAGCCATGTGGCAACATTCAGATATGTGTATCAGAGAACTCAACGTTCCATCCCTGGCATATAAAGGTTTACATGGTTTGCTGTGGGAAAAGAGAAGGCTAAGGCATTTAAAGAAGTGCTAGTTAAGGCTGCCAGGAAGTGTTCCTGCAGTGGTAGGCAGGAAAATGTACAACTGGCTACAGAGGATTACAATTCAAGAAATTAACAGCTTTGCAATAGGTAAAAAGGCAGGTCAAGGACTATGGTGCAAACCAAGATGGCGCTGAGTCCCTGACCTCTTTTTATAGCACCCTATTTAAACCAAGCACACCTTCCAGTCAGTGCTTGGTTATTTTCCTTGCCCTTGAATACCTGCCTTATTTCCTGATTTACAGCTCATATTCCTGGTTCCTGACCCTTGGTCCCCTGATTGATTCTCCTTGGCTGCTGCCTGACCTGACTCCGGATTGATTGACTACTCTTGTCTGCTGCCTGACTTTGGATTGATTGACATTGCCTCCTGCTTCTTCACTTCTCGGATTCCTCACTTGGCTTCTTCCCATTAAAAGCCTCCCTGCCACCACAGACCCTTTGGGACCCTATCCCCACTTCTAGGTGCTCCTGAAGGTCGTGATTGTAAGGCAGTGCTGTTCCGCTGCAATTGGGTTCCGTCTTCGCTGCAAAACCCCAGGTGGGTGTGACAAAAGCTTACCTTCGCCTCTGCCACATGGTCACTGAAGGCCTGGCTTCTGGCTCCCAGGGACTGAAAAAAACATGAAACAGGACCTATTGACCATAGACTACAGACACCACAACCACTCTAAGCCACTTTGCACATGGGCAGTCGCCACTTGCCCCATCACCAATGATCAGAAAAGTGGAGAACACAGAGAAAGCTGTCATACTGCCAATTTATCAAGGAAGGGGAGGTCTTAATACTAATACTGAGCTATGGAAATACATAGACCATGGGGTTTCATTTCTAAGGTGGATTGAAGGCACTGTTGGGGAAAGTGATCCAGTGTTTGGATACAAGGTTTCCAGCACTGTATGAATTTTTTGACTCTCAATTTTTTTTCATTTTATTTTTTTATCCAACGTTTCTAACCAGTCCATTTTGAAAGCAAAAAAGCATTTATCTTAAAATAGAGAGGAAGAGAGAGAGAGGGTGGAATGAGTTTTTTGCAGACTTAAAATAAAGTTTTCCTATCCACCACTGCCAAGATTCTTAAGTGTAAATGACGATGCACAGTTGGTGGTAGGATACTAAAGGTTCCAAATTCTGAGGAAATTGCAGGAGTATGGGAGGTGTGATAAATTTGCTGATGGTAATTCAGAAAGTCTGTGCAGGGGAAAGCCCAAAAACAGTGGAAAAGAAAAGGCTGGTGATATTTCCAACAATGGTCAGTTGGCTGTATTCCTGTATGAAAATGTCATCTGTCATTTTGTAAGATCTTTAAGGACATTTCTTGGTATGTTACAGCTGATTTGGTTTTGTGCATACATAAGCATGCCTATAAAATATCTGGCATGGTCAAATGTGGAAGGCTTACACCAATTAGTTGGAGAAAGTGTTAACAGTAAGTTGATAATATGTATATTTGGGAATTAATTATTGTAGCTATTTTTCAGTAATTAGAACAATTAGAACTCTGCGGTGAGAAACGTTCCAAATTGTTAATAGATGTTAACAAGCTCCAGGGTGGTTTCTGGTTTGTGCGGTTGTTCGGGAAACGAACCATATAATCCCAATTGCACAAACAGAGACTTTTACATTATTTTTCACAGGGTCCCTAGTCTGTGGGCAGAAGACTGGTAAGCAGGCTCCTCCAGGAGCTCGTTGCAAACTCAGGTAAAAAGGGGAGTTTGTCACAATCACATTTATCATGCAAATTGATAATAGATTAAGAACCAGAGAGACTACCAGAAATAGAACCAGACGTATGGCTATTAGACATGTGCAATTTGTTTCGGTTTAAATGTGAATTCGGATGAATTTCGGGCAATTTGGACATTCGGGTACTTCCGAATGTCCGAATAGATGAATTGCCGAATTGTCGAAGTCCCGAAATTACCGAATTTCCGAAGTGTCAAAGTGCCGAAGTTCCGAAGTGCCGAAGTGTTGAAGTTCTGCAGAAAACAACATAGTGTATACTGCACTTGAAAAAGACCCTGGAGGGTCGAAACGCATTGTGCTAGCTGCTGTGTCAGCAATTTCTGCTTTTATTATTTTATACCAAATAAATGTTTATTTTAACACTTCACCTTACCTGGTTCCTGAGCTCCTGCTAAGAAAAACTTATTGCAAACATCTAAGAGGAGGATCAGATCCAGTGTATCCCTTGGTGGATGAAATACCTTTACAGTCCAGAGCCTAACCTATGTGGCTCTGGAAAGTGTGAGTGAACCTTTTTTATTTTCCACATATTGTAAATAGGTTTCAACAGTATACACTATGTTGTTTTCTTGTATACATTATATATAGGGTCCACAGTTACTGTCTGTTGCTGAAAATAGGACCTATACAAGATTTTAAAGGTAAAATATTCCACTGTTTGTGCGCTTTCACCTTTTTTTTTTCTGCTCACTATATCTCTCATTTGGTGTAATAAGTGACTGTACGCCGAGGTGTTTTTAAGCTGCACCAGTTGTAATATTTTGTGTATAGCGCCCTTGTCCCTTCTATTGTGTATTTCAAGTCTCTACATTTACCTGTCACAGCACTCTGATTGGTTGACTTGAAATCCACCAATCAGAGTGCTCTGTATCATTTACACAGCGTGGGAAAGTTCTTTGGAATTTTCCCACGCTGTGTAATTTGACTCATAACTCTCTGATTGGTGAATTGAAAGTATTTTTTGGGGGGCTTGGGGACCCCTAGTCACCTGGGGGAGGGGGGGGGGTTATTTTTTATTTAGGGCCCCAACCCGCCGCTCAGGGGTGGGGGCCAGGGGGGAGGACATTAGGTCCCCCCTTATTAGTATTTAGGGCCCCCACCCACTGCTCAGGGGTGGGGGCCAGGGGGGAGGACATTAGGTCCCCCCTCCCCTTATTCTAATTTAGGTACCCCGACTGGGTACCTCCGTTGAATGATGCTCCTAGCGCTTCCTGAGGACTCCAAGCACTGCAGCAGACACCACAACCACCGAACCGGAGAAGCATACGAATGCTCTCAAGCATATAAATGCTGTAAACAGCTGAACAGGAAAAGCATACAATCAGCTTACACTCCTGGCAATCAGCATACAATCCAATTCCCCCAATAACGAGACGACACTTCATTTTGAGGTCAAGCAGAACTGAATGTACTGGCACATACAGCCTCTTTTATTCACAATCCACAAACCTAGTACTGCCCACAGGGTTTTGAAATACAACCAATCAATCCGTACAATACACACAGACACTCCCACACAAAATCCTCCCCTCTGCCTGTGATATGATTACTGAACACAATGGTTAATATAATTATCACAGGCAGAGAAATACAGTATTATAAAACATATCACAGGGACCCCAAAACATGCAATAATATATCCTCGGAACCGGGGAATCTGGGTGAACCACATATCCAAAATTCACCCAGATCCGTTCAGTAGTTTGGAAGATACAGTTTAATGCAGATTCCGCAGAACATAAACAGGCTATATGAAAAATAATTACTGTATAATGTGTCCCCTGTTGTATAGTTTAAAACTACTGCACAATGTCTTTGTGCACCAAATACCGTCGAGTTGGCACCGTGTAGAAAAGTCCAAACAGTGTCTGTGAGTTAAAATGGCCGCCATCCATTGTTTTAACCATGTGCCTCTGATACATGAAATGGTGGCCACCCAGTAACTCCACAGTATGTCCCCAGATGGTTCTTAAAGGGCCAGCAGCAGCATAATAAAATACAATATGCCCAAATCAGTTCCTAGAAGGGCAATACATCCCAGGGCCATAGTCGCAAGGCAAGAGGCTGGCAAGCAGTCCTCTCCAGGCACAAGTGGCGGGGTTGGTTCCGCCACAATTAGGTCCCCCCCTTATTCTAATTTAGGGCCCCCACCCACCGCTCGGGGGCGGGGGGGGGGGGGGCAATAGGTCCTTTATTTTTATTTTTATTTTTTTTAACAGTGAGCAGCCACAGGCTTATTTTTACTTAGCATTAGTAAATTTGGCTGAAAGACCAATTTAGGTCTTTCAGCCTTTTGGTAGATAACTCCCTAATACCGTGGGAATTAGGGAGTTATCTACTAAGTGGCTGCAAGAGAAGACCCGAAGTCCCGAAATTCTGAAATGCTGAAGTTCAGAAATTCCAAAGTTTCGAAGTTTCGAAGTTTCGAAGTGCCGAAGTTCCGAAGTGTCGAAGTGCCGAAGTGCGGAAGTCCCGAATTGCGGAAGTCCCAAATTTCAGAATGCCGAACCGAAAATGTTCCCCATGCACATGTCTAATGGCTATGTCATTAGCACCTCGTTTTTCCAGACCTATTGTTCCTGACCTCCCTATTCAGTCTGAACCCGAACCTATGCAGTTGGGGGTCACTAGACTGTCAGAGGCAGAAAAACAATATGGGAGAAAAGAGGGTCTATGTCTATACTGCGGTAGAAAAGGACATATGAGGAGTGCTTGTCCCATATGTCCGGAAAACTTCCGCACTTAAGAACCTTACGGGGACAGGTGTTAGGTGTGATGGATATGTTCTCTGGGAATAACAAAAATAGATTCCTTGATATTACAATCAAATGTAACAAGAAGTACTCTTCATGCAAGACCCTGATGGACTCAGGTGAGGCAGGAAACTTCATTGATGTACATTTTGTAAAGAAAAATGCTATACCTATCAAGGAGAGATTATCACCTCTGGCTGTTGAGGCTATTGATGGGAGACCTCTCTCTCAACCCTTAATTACCCACGAAACCTTGACCATTAACATTTCCATTGGTGCCTTACATAAGGAAGACATAACTTTCCAAGCAATTACTTCCCCTTCTTGCCCCATCATATTAGGCTTTCCTTGGCTTATTAAGCAAAATCCTCACATTGACTGGGCAAACTGTCAAATATTGGAATGGGGCAAGGATAGAGTTGAGCAGACACCTGGATGTTCGGGTTCGCCAGGTTCGGGTTGACTTCAGCAAAAGGTTCGAGTTCGGCCTCGAACTTGACCCGAACTTGACCCCAAAACCGAACCCCATTGAAGTCAATGGTGACCCGAAGTTTTGGGCACTAAAATGGCTCTAAAAAAGTCCTGGAAAGGGCTAAAGGGCTGCAAAAGGAAGTAAAATTGGGATGAGTCGGACAAGTGCCCTGCAAACAATTGGGGTAGCCCCCAAAATATTGGGACATATAAAAAAAGAAAACAAAGAATAAGTGCACTTGAGTATAACAATGGCTGGGTGAGGCCGGTAAAAATGTCTATTCTGCACAAGGTACAGACAAGTCTGGTGGCATCCATGCTTGGTTCATTTTAATAAACGTGAGCTTGTCCACATTGGCTGTGGACAGGTGGCTACGCTTGTCTGTGATAACGCCCCCTGCCGTGCTAAACACACGTTCAGACAATACACTGGCTGCAGGACAGGCCAGCACCTTCAAGGCATAAAGGGCAAGCTCAGGCCATGTGCCCAATTTGGAGACCCAGAAGTTGAATGGGGCAGACCCATCAGTCAGTACGTGTAGGCGTGTGCACACGTACTGTTCCACCATGTTGCTGAAATGCTGCCTCTTGCTAAGACGTTCCATATCAGCTGGTGGTGATGGTTGTTGTGGCGTGCTGACAAAGCTTTTCCACATTTCGGCCATGCTAACCCTGCCTTCTGAGGTGCTGGCGGTGCCCCAGCTGCGTTGGCGACCTCTTCCTCCTCCTCTGCCTTCGCCTTGTGCTTCCACTGAGCCCCTGGTGTCAGTTGGGAATGCCCTCAGCAGCGCATCTACCAGCATGCAGCTACCAGCATGCGCATCTTCCGATCATGCTCTAGTGAGGGAATTAAGGACGGCACATTGTCCTTGTAACGGGGATCCAGCAGGGTGGCCACCCAGTAATCAGCACAAGTTATAATGTGGGCAACTCGGCAGTCGTTGCGCAGGCACTTTGGTGACTCTAGATAACCTTGGGCCGATCGCACGTCCCCGTGTCTGCCCTATCAACTTTCGATGGTACTTTTTGTGCCCACCATGGTGACCATGGGTAACGGGGAATCAGGGTTCGATTTCAGAGAGGGAGCCTGAGAAACGGCTACCACATACAAGGAAGGCAGCAGGCGCGCAAATTACCCACTCCTGACGCGGGGAGGTAGTGACGATAATTAACAATACAGGACTCTTTCGAGGCCCTGTAATTGGAATGAGTACACTTTAAATCCTTTAACAAGGATCTATTCGAGGGCAAGTCTGGTGCAGAGCGACTGTACCATGCGTGCTGCAGCTGAAACTCCATTATCGCCTGCTGCTGCTCGCACAGTCTCTCCAGCATGTGCAAGGTGGAGTTCCACCTTGTGGACACGTCGCATATGAGGTGGTGAGCGGGAAGGCCGAAGTTACACTGCAGCGCAGACAGGCGAGCAGCAGCAGGGTGAGAATGCAGAAAGCGCGCACAGACTGCCCGCACTTTCTGCAGCAGCTCTGATATATCTGGGTAGTTTTTCATGAATTTCCGCACCACCAAATTCAGCACATGCGCCAGGCAAGGGATGTGCGTCAAACCGGCTAGGCCCAGAGCTGCAACGAGATTTCGCCCATTATCACACACCTCCAGGCCGGGCTTGAGGCTCAGTGGCAACAACCACTCATTGGTCTGTTGTTCCATGCCCATCCACAGCTCCTGCGCGGTGTGGGGTTTTTCCCACCAAACATATGAGTTTTAAAACAGCCTGCTGTCTTTCCCCCTGGCTGTGCTGAAATTGGTGGAGAAGGTGTTACGCTCACCGGATGAGGAGGTGGTAGAGGAGAAGGAGGAAGCAGAGTAGGAGGAGGAGGCAACAGGAGGCAAAGAGAAATGCCCTGCAATCCTCGGTGGCGGAAGTACATGCGCCAAACTGCTATCCGCCTCAGGCCCAAACTAACAGATGGTTTATGTCAGGCGACAATGTAATCGCCAATTGTCAACAATTAAGTTCACTGACAGAAAGGCAGTGCCGGTGTCCTAAAGAGAAAACATTTCTAGAGGTCACACAACAGTGTGACAGGCGTAATTAATACAGTTACTTCACTGTCTCAAAAAAGTGTGATTTTTTTTTAAACCAACAATGTAACAGTACTATTTAACGGTTTTATTGAAATGCACCGCAGGCTGCAAATGTACTATTTAGCACAAAAAAAATGTGAATTTTTCAAAGTGCGATGTAACCACAGTATTTGACGGTTCTATTTGACTCTCAGATATGAAGTGCACCGCTGGCAGCAAATGTACTATTTAGCACCAAATTTCTTTTTCATTTTTCAAAGTGCAATGTAACCACAGTATTTGACGGTTCTATTTAACTTTCAGCTATGAAGTGCACGCCACAAATTTACTTTTTTAGCACCAAAAAAATATGAATTTTTAAAAGTGCAATGTAACCACAGTATTTGACGGTTCTATTTGACTCTCAGATATGAAGTGCACCGCAGGCAGCAAATGTACTATTTAGCACCAAAAAACTTTGCATTTTTCAAAGTGCGATGTAACCACAGTATTTGACGGTTCTATTTGACTCTCAGATATGAAGTGCACGCCACAAATTTACTTTTTAGCACCCAAAAAATTTGAATTATTTAAACTGCTATGTCACAGCAGTATTTGACAGTTCTATTTGACTCTCAGATACGAAGTGCTCCGCAGGCAGCAAATGTGCCTTTTAGCATAAAAAATATTAGACTTTTTCAAAGTGCGATGTAACCTCAGTATTTGACGGTTCTATTTGACTCTCAGATGTGAAGTGCATGCACCAAATTTACTTTTTAGCACCAAAAAAAATTGCATTTTTAAAAGTGCAATGTAACCACAGTATTTGACGGTTTTATTTGACTCTCAGATATGAAGTGCACCACAGGCAGCAAATGTACTATTTAGCACAAACAAAATTAGAATTTTTCAAATTGCAATGTAACCACAGTATTTGACGGTTCTATTTGACTCTCAGATATGAAGGGCACGCCACAAATTTACTTTTTAGCACCAAAAATATTTGAATTTTTAAAAGTGCGATGTAACCACAGTATTTGACGGTTCTATTTGACTCTCAGATGTGAAGTGCATGCACCAAATTTACTTTTTAGCACCAAAAAAATAAGAATTTTTAAAAGTGCAATATAACCACAGTATTTGACGGTTTTATTTGACTCTCAGATATGAAGTGCACCACAGGCAGCAAATGTACTATTTAGCACAAAGAAAATTAGAATTTTTCAAAGTGCAATGTAACCACAGTATTTGACGGTTCTATTTGACTCTCAGATATGAAGGGCACGCCACAAATTTACTTTTTAGCACTAAAAATATTTTAATTTTTAAAAGTGCGATGTAACCACAGTATTTGACGGTTCTATTTGACTCTCAGATATGAAGTGCACCGCAGGCAGCAAATGTACTATTTAGCACCAGAAAAATTTTTATTTTTAGAAACCACTGGTCCTCTCAAGACCTAGTTCTTATGTTTATATATGAAATCGTCCGTTTACATGGCATTCCTCACAATAAACCTGATGTCATATTCCGGATCCGGCATCACTGCGGGGCGCGCGAGGGAGCTGAGCAGTAAGAGCTCAAGGGAGAGTGCTCCCTCGCCACCTGCCTACAACATCAGTCAATGTCAGCCTCGCGGGGCCCTATTCATCACTGGCCAGGCTCCTGTAATCCCGGCCGGCCCGAGCAGTGCGGCCGCAAAGAGCCCCATGGGAGCAGCTCGCACATGGCCGGCCGGGATAGAAAAAAAAAGAGGAAAAAAAAATATATATATTGCAGCGGGGCGGAGCTTACCGGCAGGCGGGGGCGGGGCTAAGCGGCAGGCGGAGGCGGAGCTAAGCGGCAGGCGGGGGCCCTGGTAATTTCAGCATGGGAAGCAGGAAGGAGTCCCTGCTTCCCCAACAAGCAGTCTCCAGGAGCTCCAAGCAGGAGGTAAGAAGCAGGTCAGTGTGTATGTGTTTGACTGCCTGTGAGTGTGTGACCTTTGTGTATGTGTGACTGTCTGTGTGTGTGTTTGACTGCATGTGAGTGTGTGAATGTCTGTGTATGTGTGACTGTCTGTGTGTTTGACTGCCTGTGAGTGTGTGACTGTCTGTGTATGTGTGACTGTCTGTGTGTGACTGTCTGCCTGTGTGTGTGTGACTGTCTGTCTGTGTGTGTGACTGTCTGTGTGTGTGACTGTCTGCCTGTGAGTGTGACTGTCTGTGTGTGTGTGTGTGTGTGTGACTGTCTGTGTGTGTGTGTGTGTGACTGTCTGTGTGTGTGACTGTCTGCCTGTGTCTGAATGTGTGACTGTCTGCCTGTGTGTGTGTGTGTGTGTGTGTGTGTAACTGTCTGCCTGTGTGTGTGACTGTCTGCTTGTGAGTTTGTGACTGTCTGCCTATGTGTGTGTGTGTGTGACTGTCTGCCTGTGTGTGTGGCTGTCTGTGTGCGGCTTTCTGTGTGTGTGTGGCTGTTTGTGTGTGGCTGTCTGCCTGCCTCTGTGTGTGTGGATGCCTGCCTTTGTGTGTGTGGATGTCTGTCTCTGTGTGTGTGTGGATGTCTTTGTGTGTGTGCATTTGCGAGTGAGTGTGTGTGTGTGTGCGCGCACATCTGCTAGTGAGTGAGCTTCTGTGTGTGTGTGCATCTGCTAGTGAGGAAGCTTCTGTGTGTGTGTGCCTGCTAGTGAGTTTGTGTTTGTGTGTGTGCCTGCTAGTGAGTGAGCTTGTATGTGTGTCAGTGAGCTTGTCTGTAGGGAGCATGGGTGTGTCTGAGCCTGTCTGTGCGGAGCATGTGTGTGCAGGGCCAGCCTTTGGGGTGTGCTAGCTGTGCGGCCGCACAGGGATCCATGGCAACAGAGGCGCTGGGGCAGCCGACACAGCTCGCAGTCGATCACAAAGAGGCCAGTCCAAGTTATGAGGGGAGAGGCAAGCCGTGGCCAGAATCCATTGCAGAATGAAGAGGTCTGTAGCGTGGAGGAGATGGAGCGTGGGGGCGCAACGTCCATGTGCTCCGCCTTCACAGGGAGCCGCGGCAGGATCCACTTGGTGCGTGTGAGGTCGGCAGCTGGAGCTCTTAAATCTGCGACGCGGCGGAGTGGGAAGCTCAATCCAGGGAGCAGCAGCCATTAAAGTGAGTCCTTGTTCTTATTGCTTTATTTTTTTACTAAATATATTGCCTTTTATTGAAGGGGTGCATGGTTGTTGGTGAAGGGGGTAGGAGATTGATTAAGGTGGCAGGGTCTGATAAAGGGGGGCAGGGGATTGATGATAGGGGGCAGGAATTGATGGAAGGGGGGCAGGGAATTGGTTAAGGGGGCAGGGTCTGATGAATGGGGGCAGGGGACTGGTAAAGGGGGGGCAGGGGATTGGCGAAGGGGGGCAGAGGATTGGTGAATGGGGCAGGGGACTGGTAAGGGGGGAAGGGGATTGGTGAAGGAGGGCAGGGTCTGATGAAGGGGGGCAGGGGTCTAGTGAAGGGGCAGGGGACTGGTGAAGGGGGGCAGGAACTGGTGAAGGAGGGCACAGTGGCGGATCCGGGGGGGGCAACCGGGCATTTGCCCCCCCCCGAGATTCTCCCCTGCCGGCTAATGCAGGGCTGGCATTGTCCAAGTGCCAGCTGTCACGATTCCCGGGAACCCAACACACTAACAGACACACACACACACAGAAAAGGTGCCGTACCGGACCTTAGAGTGGCCGGGCTAAGCACACACAGAATAGTCAGGAGACAAGCCGAGTCAGGGAAACCAGAAGACAGGATAATGATAAACAAGCCGAGGTCAAAGGGTAGGAGAAAGTCACAAAGTCAGTATAACAAGCCAGAGAGTACGTAACCAGAAATCACAAGTTCAGAATCAATACTATACAGCAAAGACCACAACAGGGCAGGGAGGAACAGGAAAGGTAAGTATAAATACCCTAGGTTTAATTCTGATTGGATAACTTCCAATCAAAATTAACAATCACACGTGGGAGATATCTAAGCCTCCCACTGTGATTGTGGTACTGTTGCTTTAACTCCGGGTCACTCACGTGACCCCGGCGCTTGCATAAATTAACGGCCTTCCAGCGTGCAGCGTTATACATGCTGCCGCTGGGAGGCGTAAAGGATGCGAGCGGCGAGCGGCGGAGAGGAGACGCCGCTCGCCGACAGGTAGGAGGAGGGGAGACTGATGGACTGAGGGTGAGTGCTGCAAGTTGCGAGCAGCCTCCCCTCCTAGCCGCCCGCGGACCCCTGACATAACCCCCCCTCAAGGACCGCCCAACGGGCGGGAAGCCGAAGGCTTCAAAGGAAATCGCGCATGAAAGGAGCGGACCAAAGAGGGCGCGTTCACGTCAGAGGCAGAAACCCAGGACCGCTCCTCAGGGCCGTATCCCTTCCAGTCAACCAGATATTGCAAGTGACCCCGAGAAAAACGAGAATCAAGCAGGGCAGCCACTTCGTACACGTCACTAGAGACAGCGCGGAGGGAATCCGGACGCCTGAGAGGACCAGAGAATCGATTACAGAGCAGGGGCTTCAAAAGGGAGGTGTGAAAAGTGTTAGGAATACGCATGGAAGGAGGTAAGGCCAGGGAGTAGGACACAGGATTGACCCTACGCAATACCTTGTAGGGACCAAGGAACCTGGGCGCGAATTTCATCGAGGGGACCCTGAGGCAGAGATTCTTAGAGGACAACCAAACCCTATCACCCGGAACATAAGAAGGAGCAGCACCTCTACGACGATCAGCAAATCTCTTCTGAGTAACAGCCACTCGAGAAAGAGTAGCATGGACCTGATCCCACATCTTCCGTAAGGAGGTTAGGTGCTCGTCCAAAGCGGGTATTCCCTTGTCGGAGAATACGCCGGGAAGGACAGAGGGTTGGAACCCATAAGCAACCAAAAAAGGACTTAAGCCAGTGGACGAATGAGTCACAGTTTTTCTGGCGAATTCAGCCCAGGGAAGGAGGCATAGGCGTGCGCACGGGGTGTGCCGGGTGTGCCTGGGCACACCCTAATCCCCGCGGCACATCTATGGATTGTCCTGCAGGAACAGCGTTCCTGCACTGTTATTTGCGCAGGAACGCCGTTCCTGCAGGCACTGAGCGCACCGAAATGTCCCCCTTCCTCCCCCTGTGTCCCCCCTGTCCTTATCAGCCTCTCTCTCTATATCAGCCGCGGCGAGGGAGCTGTGAGCTGTGTGCTCTCTGCTTCCTCTCGCCGCGCGCTGTTTGCTGATGCTGGGAGCCGGAATATGACGTCATATTCCGGCTCCCAGCTACTGTAGACAGCCCGCGCGGCGAGAGGGAGCAGAGAGCACACAGCTCACAGCTCACAGCTCACAGCTCCCTCGCCGCGGCTGATATAGAGAGAGAGGCTGATATGGAGAGAGGCGCCCGCCCCACTGGACCCCAGGGACAAGTCCATGCCAGCACTCCAGGTAGGGAGGCTGGGTGAACAATTTTTTTTTTTTTTTTTTATTAAAAAAATAATTTGTGAATGTGTGTCTGTGAATGTATGTGTGTGTGTGTCTGTGAGTGTGTGTGTGTGTGTGTGTCTGTGAGTGTGTGTGTGTGTCTGTATGTGTGTGTGTGTGTGTGAATGTGTGTGTGTCTGTGAGTGTGTGTGTCTGTATGTGTGAGTGTATGTGTGTGTGTGTGTGTGTGTGTGTGAATGTGTGTGTGTCTGTGAATGTGTGTGTGTGAGTGTGTGTGTGTGTCAATGTCTGTGAGTGTATGTGTGTGTGTCTGTGAGTGTATGTGTTTGTAAGTGTGTATGTGTCTGTGAATATATGTGTGCGTCTGTAAGTGTGTGTGTGTGTCTGTGAATGTATGTGTGTGTGTGCCTGTAAGTGTGTGTGTGTGTCTGTGTGTGTCTGTGAATGTATGTGTGAGTGTATGTAATTGTGTGTATGTGTCTGTGAATATATGTGTGTGAGTGTATGTGTGTGTACGCGTATATATATATATATATATATATATATATATATATATACACACACACACACAAGTGTATATTATTTTTTTTGAGGGGGTGGGAATCTTGGGAGAGATCCCACATATTATTCCCCAGGACTTGACCCCTGCCGGCAGGGGAGACCTCCAGATCTCCCCTGTCGGCTCATGCAGAGCTGGCGCTATCTGAGTCCCGGCTCTGCTCTTAGCCTCCATGGGCCGGCGGGGAGATCAACGATGTACCTCACCAGCCACAGCAGCATGGAGGGAGGAAGGAGAGGACCCGGGGAGCTCTAGACAGAAGCTCCGCCAGGTTCCTCTCGCGAGATCTGAGCTTTGCCGCGGCAATGCTCAGATCTCGCGAGAGTGAACTCTAGCCCCGCAGGCTAGAGTTCACTCTCCCTTGGACAGCAAGGATCCCCCCTCCCTTGGACAGCAAGGATCCCCCCTCCCTACATAAGGTAAGAAGGGAGGGGGGTTATTTACTAATCTGCCCCCACCTTCACAATCCCTCCAAACATACAGCACCCACACACACATACAGCACCCACACACACACACAGCACCTACACACATACAGCACCCTAACACAAACAGCGCGCGCACACGGCACCCTCACATACACAGCACACAAACAGCACCCTCACACACACAGCACACAAACAGCACCCACACACATACAGCACCCACCCACACACACATCACACATACAGCATCTTCACACACACACACACACAGCACACTAAGAGCACCCTCACAAACACACACACACACACACACACACAGCACCCTTACAAACACACAGCACACTAACAGCACCCTCACAAACACATACAGCACCCTCACACATACAGCACCCTCACACAAACAGCACACTCACACACAGCACACTAACAGCACCCTCACAAATACACGACACAAACAGCACCCTCACACACACATAGCACACTACAAACACCCTCTCACACACACACACACACACAAACACACACACACATCAGTATATGTATGTGTGTGTATGTATGTATGTATATATATATATATATATATATATATACATGCGCCGTGTGTTTGTGCTTTAGGGTGCACACCCTAATGCAATTGGCTGCGCATGCCGATGGAAGGAGGTGAGACCAGTTGTCCTGGTGTGCAGTTGTGAAGCAGCGTAAATACAACTCCACAGATTGATTTGCCCGTTCGGCAGCTCCATTGGATTGTGGATGATAGGAGGAGGTAAATGACAAGGAAATCCCCATCTCAGCACAAAAGCCCCTCCAAAACCGAGAGACAAATTGAGGACCCCTGTCGGATACGATATCCTGTGGTATACCATGCAAGCGGAAAACCTTGTTGGCAAACACCCGAGCCAACTGAACCGCAGAAGGTAGTTTTTTGAGTGGAATAAAGTGTGCCATCTTAGAGAACCTATCAGTCACAGTCAAAATTACTGTCATTCCATCGGATGAAGGAAGATCCACAATAAAGTCCATGGATAAGTGGGTCCATGGTTTCTTGGGTACGGATAGAGGCATCAAGAGGCCCGGGGGTTTAACAGTAGGGGACTTACATTGTGCACAAACACGACAAGCCTGCACATAATCCACTACGTCTTGCTTAAGTGAAGGCCACCAAAACTGTTGAAGAAGACCCTTGTATGTTTTGGTAACCCCTGGGTGACCAGCCGTTTTGGAGGTGTGAAATAAAACTAACAATTTCTTTCTATCTTTTTCTTTCACGTATAATCTATCAACAGGTGTCTCAGAGGGTGCTTGGGTTTGGTATGCCTTGATACCATCCAGGAAAAGGGACGAAATAACCAAACGGGTAGCGGCTATTATCTTAGACGTGGGTACAATGGGTTCAGGAGCGGGGGCAATAGACTCCAAAGGTTCGTATTGTCGGGAGATAGCATCAGCCTTGACATTACGGTACCCAGGCCTATATGTGATAACGAACTGAAAGCGTGAAAGAAATAAGGACCATCTGGCTTGACGAGAGGACAACCTTTTAGCATCAGCTATATAGGAGAGATTCTTATGATCAGTTATAACCAGGATTTCGTGTCTGGCTCCTTCTAATAAGTATCTCCACTCTTTAAAAGCCATCACAATAGCTAATAGTTCCCTGTTCCCGACGTCGTAATTCTTTTCCGAATCAGATAATTTTTTAGAAAAATAACAACAGGGATGGAGGGGTTCGTTATAGGATAGTCTTTGTGATAATACAGCTCCCACACCTGATTCTGAAGCGTCTACTTCCATTACAAAGGGAAGGGAAGGATCGGGATGGTGTAGCACAGGGGCAGTGGCAAATGCCTTTTTGAGAGTCTCAAAGGCTTTCATGGCTTCAGGAGTCCAAACCCTGGGGTGCAAACCCTTTTTAGTCAGTTTAGTGATAGGAGAAATGACTGATGAAAAGTTTTTAATAAACCTACGATAATAATTGGCAAAGCCTATAAATCGCTGTATTGCCTTAAGGCCTTGAGGAAGAGGCCAAGACAACATGGCTTCTAATTTTGAAGGATCCATGCTGAACCCCTGTTCAGAAATGATGTACCCTAGGAATTGTACTGATTTTTGGTCGAATAAACATTTCTCCAATTTACAATAAAGACCATTTTGTAGCAATCTCTTAAGTCCCTTCCTCACATGGGCATGATGAGACTCCAGATCAGGAGAATATACAAGTATATCATCGAGATAGACCACGGCACAGACGTGTAGTAAATCTCTAAGGACATCATTTATGAGGTCCTGAAAGACAGCAGGAGCATTACACAGTCCGAAAGGCATAACTAGATACTCGTAATGCCCACTGCGTGTATTGAACGCTGTCTTCCATTCATCGTTTTCTTTTATACGAACCAAGTTATAAGCCCTCCTGAGGTCTAGTTTGGTAAAAAATCTAGAACCTTTGACACGGTCAAACAACTCAGTAATGAGAGGGATAGGATACGCATTTTTAACTGTTATATTATTCAGGCCCCTATAGTCTATACATGGCCTTAAATCGCCCTCTTTCTTGGCAACAAAAAAGAAACCAGCACCAGCCGGAGAGGAGGGCCTTTTAGGAGGGCCTTTTTGATAAAACCTTTACGTAAGGATTCCTGTATGTACTCCTCCATGACCTGGTTTTCTTTCTCAGAAAGCGGGTAGACCTTGCCCCTAGGAGGCATCGTTCCAGGCAACAAGTTTATGGCACAATCAAAATCCCGGTGTGGGGGTAGTCTATCAGCTTCCCTTTTTTCAAAGACCAATGCGAGGTCTGCATACACAGGAGGGACCGAAACAGAAAGTGGTTTAGCTGTAGGCACATTGAGTAAACAAACGGGACGTAAACGGACCATACAGTCTTGTTGACAGGATTCCCCCCAGGAGAGTATATCCAAACAACCCCAATCAAGTACAGGGTTATGCTTAACTAACCAGGGGAAGCCCAGTATGATGGAAGCTGAAGGGGAGTCAATTATTTGGAAGGTTATCCTTTCTTTGTGTAAGGCACCCAAGGCCATAACCATTTCTTGGGTCTCATGGGTCACCAGAGGTTTCTCAAGTGGTCTACCATCTATGGCCTCAACGGCCAAGGGTGTGGCCTTTTGGATCAGATTCAAGGCTGCGTTTTTAGCAAAGTTCTCATCGATAAAGTTATCTGCAGCACCTGAATCGATCAAGGCTTTAGTTGTAACAGTGGTTTGATTGACCAAAAGAGTAACCGTAATGAATGGTCTGGAGATGGACACATGAGGGGAAAAAACCATAACACCCGAGGCCGACCCCTCTCTAGGCCTTAGGTGCTGTAGTTTCCCTGTAAACTAGGACAGTTACTTCGGAGATGCCCCCTCTTACCACAATAAAGGCACAAGTCCTCCCTTCTGCGGTACGTTCTTTCAGCTTCAGATAAGCCTACAGCACCTAATTGCATGGGTTCGGGAGGTGGTTGATTAGGGGGAGGTAATGCTAGTAGTGCAGTACTGGGTAAAGCAGGTAACCCCTGTGTATTCATCCTTCTTTGACTACGCATCTCTCTTATACGGTTGTCAATTAGAATGATATAATCTATTACATCATCCAGAAGAACAGGCAATTCCCTGGATGCTATTTCGTCTAATATGTAAGCGGCCAAACCCTCCTGAAAAGCTGTTACGAGAGAGTCGTTATTCCAAACCACTTCAGCTGCCAGAGTGCGGAATTCAATGGTATAATCCGCTACTGATCTACTGCCCTGTCGGATCCTAAGCAGAGCTTTGCCAGCAGAAGCAACCCGGCCGGGCTGATCAAACGTACGTTTGAAAGCTGTTAGAAAGTCTGCAAAGGACATTGGGGACGAGTTCTCCCACATGGAGTTGGCCCATGCTAGAGCTTTCCCTGACAAATGGTTGATCAGAAAAGCAATTTTGGTTCTGTCAGTGGGGTAGGAGCGCGGATTCATCACCAAATGAATATCAATTTGGTTGAGGAAACCACGGCACGATGCTGGATCACCGCTATAGCGCTGAGGTGGCGTCATGTGAACCACGTGAGCAGGAGCGGTTGCTGGATCAGGACTGGGTTCTGGCCCAGCAGCAACAACTTCTGGAACGGCAGGTTGCAAGTGGGCAGTATGAGCCAGTATGGTTTGTAAAGCCTGGGCAAACTGATCCATACGATGGTCTAAACCATCCATTCTAGCATCCTGATTAACTAGGAGCTGTGGAATGTCAGCAGGTTCCATTATGGCCCTGTTGTAATGTCACGATTCCCGGGAACCCAACACGCTAACAGACACACACACACACAGAAAAGGTGCCGTACCGGACCTTAGAGTGGCCGGGCTAAGCACACACAGAATAGTCAGGAGACAAGCCAAGTCAGGGAAACCAGAAGACAGGATAACGATAAACAAGTCAAAGGGTAGGAGAAAGTCACAAAGTCAGTATAACAAGCCAGAGAGTACGTAACCAGAAATCACAAGTTCAGAATCAATACTATACAGCAAAGACCACAACAGGGCAGGGAGGAACAGGAAAGGTAAGTATAAATACCCTAGGTTTAATTCTGATTGGATAACTTCCAATCAGAATTAACAATCACACGTGGGAGATATCTAAGCCTCCCACTGTGATTGTGGTACTGTTGCTTTAACGCCGTTATACATGCTGCCGCTGGGAGGCGTAAAGGATGCGAGCGGCGAGCGGCGGAGAGGAGACGCCGCTCGCCGACAGGTAGGAGGAGGGGAGACCGCGGGCGGCGATGGACTGAGGGTGAGTGCTGCAAGTTGCGAGCAGCCTCCCCTCCTAGCTACCCGCGGACCCCTGACACCAGCCCTGCAATGTGCCTGCGGACCGGGGAGGGAGATCACTGGTCTCCCTCCCCGGTCCTCAGGCACATTGCTGACAGCCGGCAGGGAGGGAAGACCCGGGAGCTCAGCCTGCAGCTCCTCCGGGTCCTCCTCTCTGAAACGTGGGCTAGAGTTCACCTCACCACTGGGACCACCATGGAACCCCCACCGGACCACGAGGGAACGAAATATGACCACCAGGGAACGAAGGGAGGGGGGACATGAAAATTTGTTTTATTTAAATAAAAAAAAAACACCTGTAAGAAGGGTGGGGGGGGGGGGGGGAGGGCGTTTTATATTTGTAATATAATATGTGTTGTTTTTAAAAAAAAAAAAAAGAATTACCGTATATACTTGAGTATAAGCCGACCCGAATATAAGCCGAGGCCCCTAATTTTACCCCCAAAAAATGGGAAACCTTATTGACTCGAGTATAAGACTAGGGTGGGAAATGCAGCAGCTACTGGTAAATTTCTAAATAAAATTAGATCCTAAAAAAATTATATTAATTGAATATTTATTTACAGTGTGTGTATATAATGAATGCAGTGTGTGTGTATGAGTGCAGTGTGTGTATGAGTGCAGTGTGTGTGTGTATGAATAAAGTGTGTGTATGAATAAAGTGTGTGTATGAGTGCAGTGTGTGTATGTATGCAGTGTGTGTATGAGTGTAGTGTGTGTATGAATGCAGTGTGTGTGTGTATGAGTGCAGTGTGTGTATGTATGCAGTGTGTGTATGAGTGTAGTGTGTGTATGAATGCAGTGTGTGTGTGTATGAATGCAGTGTGTGTGTGTATGTATGCAGTGTGTGTATGAATGCAGTGTGTGTATGAGTGCAGTGTGTGTGTGTGATGCAGAGTGTGATGCAGAGCCTTGGTGGGGGGTGGGCATTTTTATTATTATTTTTTAAATTATTATTTTAATATTATAATTTTTTTGTTTTATTAGTAATTTTTTTCATTATTATTTTTTTATTATTAATATTTTATTATTACATTTTTATTTATTTTTTCGTCCCCCCTCCCTGCTTGATACATGGCCAAGGAGGGGGGCTCTCATTGCCTGGTTGTCCAGTAGATGGGCTGTGTAGGAGGGGGCTGGCAGAGAGCGTTTACTTACCTCTCCTGCAGCTCCTGTCAGCTCCCTCCTCCTCCGCGCTGGTCCGGTCAGCTCCCTCTGCAAGTCCCAGTGTAAGTCTTGCGTCCGCGCGGAGCGTTGCCACGGGAACCCGTGGCAACGCTCTGACCCCACGGCTCTCACGAGACTTAAACTGGGAGCTGACAGGGGAGCTGCACGGACCGGCGCTGAGGAGAAGGGAGCTGATAGGAGCTGCAGGAGAGGCAAGTAAACGCTCTCTGCCAGCCCCCAACAGCCCCTTGTCTGTATTATGGCAATGTAAGTTGCCATAATACAGACATTGACTCGAGTATAAGTCGAGTTGGGGTTTTTCAGCACAAAAAATGTGCCGAAAAATTCGACTTATACTCGAGTATATACGGTAATATGTATAGGGGCAGTGTATGTGTGTCTGTGTGGGGGGGATAAGAAGGGTAGGGGGATTTTTTATAATCACACACACATTGCTCCCCCCACACACACACACTGCCCCCCATCCACACACACTGCCCCCCACATATACACACACTGCTCCCATACACACACACTGCCCCCATACACACACACTGCCCCCCATACACACAAACTGCCCCCATACACACACACTGCCCCATACACACACACACTGCCCCCATACACACACACTGACCCCCATACACACACACTGACCCCCATACACACACACAGCCCCCATACACACACACTGCCCCCCCAACACACACATTGCCCCCCACAGATACACACTTCCCCACATACATACACCTCCATACACACACTACCCCCATACTCTGCCCCTCCATACACACACATTGCCCCACACTCACACATACACTGCAATCCTCACACACACACACAAACTGCAAATATCACACACAAATACTGACCCACACATACACTGACCCCCTAACACACACACTGCACCCCTGACATATACTGCCACCCTCACTCACACACTGCAACCTTCACACACACACACACACACACTGCACCCCTTACACGTTGCACCACTCACACACACCACTGCTCCTATGCCCTACTACAGCCCCATTTCCCAGCAGACCTCGGGTAAGTTGTCAAACTGTTATTAAACGGTTTGACTACTTACTCTGGGAGGGGGTCCTGGCACTATTGACACCATAACCGCTACACTGATCTGTAGTGGTTATTGTGTCTGGATTATTTCTTTAAATAATCTACAAGTGCCCCTCCCAAGATCAGGCTCTGGATCCGCCACTGGGAGGGCAGAACATTGATGAGGGGTGCAGAGGATTGGTGAATGGGGGCAGGGGACTGGTAAGGGGGTCCAGGGGTTTGATGAAGGGTGTCAAGGTCAGATGAAGGGGGTCAGGGCATTGATGAAGGGATAGCCAGGTGTTTTGGTGAAGAGGGCAGGGGTTAAGTGAATAGGGGCAGGGGTTTTGGTGAAGGGGGGGCAGGGTTTGTAGAAGGGGGTGGAGGCGGCAGATTGTGTGCCTGAATTTGTCTAGAGGGGGCCAGAGACGTGGGGTGAAGAAATAAGGGAGAGAGTATACATGATTTAACACTTAAATGGCAGAGAATTGAGCAGTGATATAGCAGGGACATGCTCTATACACCTAAACTGCTTCATTAAGATAACGTTGTTTTGATGACTATAGTGTCCCCTTAATGTACATTATTGTTACAAGCATATCCAGTTATTTATTATTGTAATTGTTTGCACTTGCACTTATACTATCTGTAATTAAAACAAATTATTTCTTACAAAGGAATTTTTCCTCTTTGTGTATGTCTAGGTGACCGATGGGGGGGAGGGGGGCGTAGGGCGCCACAAGATTGGCTCGCACAGGGTGTCTAAACACCTAAGGTCGGCCCTGTGTGTGTGCAGTGAGCTTGTCTGTAGTAAGCATGTGTGTGATCGTGAGCTTGTCTGTAGTGACCATATGTGTGTCAGTGAGCTTGTCTGTAGTGAGCATGTGTGTGTCAGTGAGCTTGTCTGTAGTGAATCTGTGTGTTAGTGAGCTCTTCTGTAGGGAGCATGTGTGTGATCGTGAGCTTGTCTGTAGTGACCATATGTGTGTCAATGGACTTGTCTGCAGAGAGAGTGTGTGCGCATCAGTGAGCTTGAGCTTGTCTGTAGTAAGCGTGTGTGTATATCAGAGTTTGTCTGTACTAAATTTGTGTGTGTACCAGTAACCTTATCTTTGTGTCATTGAGATTGTCTGTCAATGAGCCTATTTGTGTGCATCAGTAAGATTGTCTGCATGTGAGTATGCTTTACTGTATGATTTAATTTGCAATTTGCACCCTTTGCATGTTTTGCTTATTAAGGTATCCAGTGTGAGATTTAATAATGGGACTACTAATCTGGACATTTTGTATGTCTCTTCTGGATTTATCAGGC